>NC_142583.1:51820000-52445000 GCF_965207765.1 Zootoca vivipara
CCCGAGGTACCACTGTAGTTTCTTCTCTAGCACAGTGAATCGTCAGTTCTGTTGAACAACATGGTGAATCGTCAGTTCCATTGCTACCCACAGTGGCAGCCTCATTTCCTTTCACGGTGTTTCGAGTCTTAGATGGAAGCGAGCGTTTAATGTGTGAAGTAGGAGTTGGAATCAAGCGCGGTGAGTTTCATTGTTACCACCTCCGATGGTGGCTTCCTTTCCTTTCCCGGTGTAATGCATGTTCTTTGTACTTTTGTCCATTTACTGTATTTATTTCCCCCGATTTGAACTATAAAATGGTGGTTTTCTTGAGTCAAAATGAGAGTACCCCTAAACATTTTTTAAACAGAAAATAAGCACTGCTATGAGCTATTGAAGAACTATCGGTAAAAGATTAGATCCATTTAGAAGAGAGCTGGTGCAGTGGGGAACTATGCCATGAAAATCCATGAATATAATTTAATATAGTATTTTTAAAATGCTTTAACTTACTACAAGGACAGTGTTCCCCTTTTCACAGTTCACCTAGATTTAAATAAGCAACACACACAACATCCACCGCAGTCGGGCATCTTGAAAGTCTAGTATCATTGGACACATATGGAACTAAGCTCAAGTTACAAATTTTGTGGTGCTTTGAGAAAATAGCATTAAGACACAGCTGAGGATGTGAGGAAATTGCAAAGGAGGTGCTAAAAGTGTGAGAGGCTACAATGGAGTGGAAGTCTTGACAAGGACCATAGGGAAGGATGGAAGACCATGTTGCTGTGTTGAATGAAGTACTATCAGAGAGGAAGTTCAAACGTTTCTTTGATTGTCCTTGAATGTTCCCACCACACTTGCCATTCTTTCCTGCCACCCCAGTGTGGTGCTCCACACTCTCTGATTTAAAGCAATCTCATTCCATTTTAAGAGTCACCGATTCCCAACCTACCCTGTGATGCCCTGTGTTGATCCAGTTCCTTTTAAGCCAAGCTTGAGACTGGGAGATCTTTAACTCTCTTGGGAATTGCAGAGATCTTATCAGAAAGGTTATTCTTTTAAGAGTTTCTGGAATATTATTATTATTATTATTATTATTATTATTATTATTATTATACCACCCAAAGGTGTTTTCAATAGTTTCATAGAGAAGGAACTCTTCCCTACACTACCTCTTTGAGTCTGTGTGCTTGTTTCCCTTGGCTTTTAACAGGTATGGGAAAGCAAAAATGGGGTATTTTCAATCATATTTTATATTTTATATGATCGAAAATACCCCATTTTTTGCTTTCTCATACCTGTTAAAAGCCAAGGGAAATAAGCACCCAGACTCAAAGAGGTAGTGTAGGGAAGAGTTCCTTCTCTATGAAACTACTGAAAAGTTTATATAACGTTTTCTTTTCCAAGCACTTTATAGTGGATCACTCTGTCGGGAGAAGAGAAGATAGAAGATAGAAAGTATATACAGCACTGTGTATGTATGTATGTATGTATGTATGTATGTATGTATGTATGTGTGAGTGTGTTTATTGCAGAGAGGGAGGAGAAAGAGACTTCTTTAGCATAAGCAGAGTTCATTGTGATTTCATCCCCCTTATCCTGTAGAAATGAATAGATTCATTCATTGCAATTAAGAGGTATGGAAGTGGGGTTAATAATTTCAAAACTGCATACCAAACAAAAACCCATTGAATCTTCATTCAACTTGGCCTATTCATTTCCTGAATACTTGTGGTGTATGCCCCCAGGATGGGACAAATCCAGACCATGCCTCTATTCCAAGGAAGCTACAAAAAATAAGTTGTTAATCTACAACGTAGCCCTTTACCCAGACAGGCCAACATTGTGTCACAGTCTCTTCTTGTGTTTGACAGAGCAGGCTTCTCATAAGTCTCTTTTTTAAAAACAGCTCAAGAAGTCTTGGAGCTATTAACACTTCAACTGCTTATAATCAGGGGCACCATCTAAAGGACATGGTGTATAGACTCTCTTCCGTCTCCCCAGCAGCGTAGTACGGTTTGCTGGAACCAGGGGGGTGGGCACACACATGCGGGGCAGGGAGGGTGAATAGAGCCTGCCATGCCAGTCCCACTGCTGCTGCCGGAGCAGCCCCCCACCCAACGGAGCAAAGTGGGGCAGCGCTGTGCTGCCTGCTTCCCCGGGAAAAGAGGGGCCCGGCCTGCAGACACAGCCCTTGGATCATCCCAGCCTCACAAAGTGGCTCAGGGCTGGCAGGATGATATGAGAAGGATGCAACAGTCACGCACCCTTCGATTCCGGCCTTGCAAAGCAAGGGTGAAGCTGGGATCTGAGGGCATCTAACCGTCACGGCCTTCTCATGCCACCCTTCCAGCCCTGAACCCCTTTGTGATGCTGGTATCTTATCTGAATGATTCGCCCGGCGAAAAACAGCTAATTTTTTTATTTTTAAAAACAGGACAAAAGACAAGTGAAGATAGGTTTAAAAACCAACGAAGACCTAAGGCAGATAGCTTTTCATCCAAATGGAGAAGCCTGCCAAAACCAAAACGCTCCAGTTCTTTCCAGAAAGTACAGCGGGTGTATGCCTATCATACCTGAGCAAAGATGCTGTTCCTCCAATGTTCTGACAGCTTCCTATGTTCATAGTGTGGGGAAGGTGTATTAGCCAGTCAATGAATAGAAGAAAAAGCTGTTAGAACATCGGTCCACCTAGCTCAGTATTGTCTACAGACTCTACACTGATTGGCATTTTAGGATTTTCAGAGAGGAGACAGTCCCAGTCCTCTTTGGAGAGGCTGGGAACTGAACCTTGGGCTTCTTGCATGCAAAAGCTACAGGGAATTGGGACTGGGTCATGTGGTCCTGTAGTTTGAAGTAGTGTCTCTGGCCAAACAGGTCACTTTCCCTAACCCAACACGTCTGTAAAGAACCCTAGATTTAAAACAAACAACCATTTTCTTAATGGTGCATAACTCTGTAAGTAGCTAGCGAGAATATTTTGTTTATACCCCTGCACTGAAATATCACCTAGGCTGATGGCATTGCAAAATAGATAGACCAGTGGTTTGCAATATTAAGTCCTATACCCCCCCAAGGAAAGAGCCGGAGGAAAGAGGCTACAGACAAATACATCACTTACATGTGGTTTGGAAGGCTTCCAAAATGGGGCACACAGAAGCCACGCTTTCCTTTTTAAAGTGTCACCCTTCAGGTACAGAGTACAAACAGCAACAAAACCATAATCTCCTCCCCACATGAAAGAAGGAGAAGGGAGAATTAGGCAAAACGCCAGCTGCCTGCTGCTTAGAGACATACCACGTCACACCTTGTGTTTTGAAGTTCATTAATAAACCCAAAATATTGACACTTCAGGGGACTTGTGGGTGGAAGCCAGAGGGTTTTCCCTCTCCTCCTCTCCTTTAAAGGCTCTAATTAATTTATTCAGCAACACGACTAATGATTGAGAAGAATATTCCTTGAGGTCCTGCTCATGGCATGTCCCCACCACAGCTCACATGTTTGCTGTTGAGTCTAGAGAAGCAAATAGTGCCTGAATGAACATACTTGTATCTCACCAAGTTATTGACCCATATTCGCCTATGCATTCTCACCCATGCATTCTCAACTTCACCAGTTATCTATCACTGGCCCATGCCCATGGCCTGATCCTTCAATCAATGCAAAATGAAGTCTTTGGGATAACACTGCACTGTAAAAATCCCAAAATACATGCTCTGTCTTTGAAAATTTAATGTATAACAACAATTCACACATTTCTGGAGGCAAGTCTTTGATGAAATTAATAATATTACACACCGCAGCTTTGTACCTACAGCTAAGTTGGCAGTATTAAGCACATTTGGACAAGAACTTTAGGACACTGTGCCCAGAATCCTCCCTGACTTTTTTTAATGCTTGGCGGTAAAGTTAGAAGTAGCCCACTTCTGGAGGAGCAAAGGTTTCCCCTACTCTAGAACAATAATATAGAAAAAATATAGTCCTTGGCATTAATGGACAAATGAACAAAACAAACTCATGCCTATAATAAGTGAGCTGAGACTCCTTTGTGAATGAATGGTATCCATTCATTTTGTCCAAACCATTGAGAGACACGTCATTCTGTTCTGATATACTTGTGGCATAAGTAAATTAAGTCCTATTATGGGGGTAAGGAAGAAACTACGAAACAGACAAATGAGGACAGCATAAAATGCTGAATGATGATGACAGACTCCATACCAAAAGGAAGGGAGAACAAACTGAAGTGGCTGGAAAAAGAGGACAGAGAAAGAAACTCACAGGGTGGGAAATAGAGAGAACCATCAATCACATTGTCTGGATAGGTTATTTCCTGTCTCATTCTAAGAAACTATTTTTAGATGTCCCTGGGAACAGAAGTGAGAGTTGTCTATAGAAATCAATGGAGACACCCAAGATTTTAATGTCACTGAGACTGGGCACCAGTGTCTCCATTGAAAAAATCCAAAGAAATCCAATGGAGATTGAATTTGTCAAAGGGGCACGAAAAGCTGACTACCTGTTTGGGGTGGAAGGCAGATATCCATGCAGATAGGATGGAAGGGAATGGCTAGAACCATAAAGAGAAGCACCCCACAATGCTAAATTTTGTTATAGGACTGTATGCGTTTCTTTATGTTGTTCATTTTGTGTTAGGATCCACCTACTTCTACTCTACATATTTAAAGCAGTATCACACCACTTTAAACAGTCTCTGCTTCCCACAAAGAAGAACTTCCTGACAGTAAGAGCTGTTCGGCAGTGGAATTTGCTACCAAGGAGTGTGGTGGAGTCTCCTTCTTTGGAGGTCTTTAAGCAGAGGCTTGACAGCCATCTGACAGGAATGCTTTGATGGTGTTTCCTGCTTAGCCCCAGGGGTTGGACTGGATGGCCCTTGTGGTCTCTTCCAACTCTATGATTCTATGATTCAAATAATCCAGGGAACCATAGTTTGTTGAGGGTGCTGAGAGTTGTTAGGCTGTCCCCTTCATAACACTGCAGTTCCCAGAGTGGTTTAGCAATCAGTCCCTTTTCCCAAGCGAACTTTGAGAATTGTAGTTCTGTGAGGGGAATGGGGTCTCCTAACAACCCTCAGCACCCATAACAAACTACAGGCCCCACAATTATTTGGGGGGAAGCTACTGCTTAAAATGGTATGGTTCCATAGGGCAGATTGGACCTCAGAGCTTCATCCTTCATCTCAGCAACTTGTCTGTAGGGTAAGGATTGTGCTAGTCTCCTGCTCTCTTTACCTGATTGCTCCCTTCAATCATGATCACTGCATTCCTTATTCTACATACTTGCATCTGACCTGTTAAACATCTTTTTTTGTTCATTCTGGAACTCACCACTGCCTCTGGCCAGCTTGGACCAACAGCCACTGCCTCGCAGGTCCCAGACCCTGGATGACCTAATGCCTGATCCTGCTGAGGTTTGATGGACTTGCACCTTAATGCATAGCTAAAGTGGTGTGTTGAGTGCAGGCATCAGTGCCCAATTGATAGAAAACTGGCCCACACCTTGAAGTAAAGATAAAGGGACCATTAGATCCAGTCGTGACCGACTCTGGGGTTGTGGCACTCATCTCACGTTATTGGCCAAGGGAGCCGGCGTACAGCTTCCAGGTCATGTGGCCAGCATGACAAAGCTGCTTCTGGCGAACCAGAGCAGCACACGGAAATGCTGTTTACCTTCCTGCTGTAGCGGTACCTATTTATCTACTTGCACTTGTCTTTGATGTGCTTTCGAACTGCTAGGTTGGCAGGAGCAGGGACCGAGCAACGGGAGCTCACCCCGTGGCAGGGATTTGAACTGTCGACCTTCTGATCAGCAAGCCCTAGGCTCTGTGGTTTAACCCACAGCACCACCCGCATCCCTGGCCCATACCTTAGGGCCAGACAATTGACAGCTATAGCACTGGGTTGTCAGAAACGGATTCTGAAAGATGCTTCTGGGCTTTGCTAAATGGAAACTCTTACATTCTAAACATCGACCAGCAATCAGTCAAAATGTAGCAGAGAAATTGCTTTGTATTCACGTGATCAAACTTGTGCCACCACTATACCCATCACAACATGTTAGCAAGTGTGACTCAGTCAGTACATTTTGCACACAGGAAATAAAGATTCCAAAGATAAGATATTAGGGGTGAATCAATAAAGAGTTCTCTTTTACATATCCCAAAAGTCTAATTAACTTCAAAGTAGTTGATATGAATATAATTAAAGAGAAGAACAAACAGCAAAAGGGGTGGGTGGGTGGCAGAGACCTGATTTAATATCATCGCTAAAATGACAGTGCTGGGCTGTGCACTGAACTATAGGAAACTATGCTATCAAGTTAACATAATTGTTAAACAAATAATAATAGTCACATTGTATGAATTTAAATGTAGCAATGCAGATGCCTATGTTAGAAGGGGGGAAAACCAAATAAAAGAACAAAAAGAAAGGAGAAAAAAAGGAATAGCCAAGTGGGACTATTTTTAAATGGCCAAAAAGAGATAGTGGTTATTTAATGAGCTGATGTAGACATCAAGAGGCAACATAAAATTAACATCTGGAAAGTAAAGTAGTGCTATTTATGCTGAGAAGAAGACTAATATATCCTATAGAATAGGCCTTAGTTGTCTGAGAGCAACTTCAATAGAGAATACACTCATCCTATTATACTTCACTGATAACAGGGCAATTGTTCCTTCATTTTATGAGCAAGTCAACTATATTTCCAGATGCGGAAAACTTTCAAACAGAAGAAACATGCAAGGCCTTAGAATATATAGGTTCCCTACTAAACAAAGATCAGCCATGCTAATTGTGATTATGTTGGAAAGAGTCTGACGTTGATTGGCAGACTGTGATGTTACAGAATCCATACATATTCCAACTTCTCAGGAAACAATATCTGTTGGCAACAAAATTTCCACAGTCCATCCTGTGAGGGAAAGAAAAGTTCTCACTTTGATTGGAAGCCTTGCCACCTTTTCTGTTGAGGTGAGTCAATGGCAAGCCCAGCTGGGTGGGGTTGTACCAGTACTTAGGAAATTTCTACTGCTCTGGGTAATGCTCCATTTTGTAACCTTGGTGTCTCATCACATAACAACTGTGCTGGTCCTAGGAGAGGGATGGGGAATCTGTGGTTCTCCAGATGTTGCTGGAGTACAACACCCATCAGTTCTGACCATTGGCCATGCTGATGGGAGTTGGAGTCCAACAACACCTAGAAGACCACAGGTTCACAGTTCCTTCCCTAGATGCGCCTGAAACTGACAGTTTTGGTTTCACCCTTCTGATCCAGTTTTGGCTATGGAGGTACTCTGCTGATCGGGTATTGATTCTTCATTTTCCTTTTCGCCCTGTGATCTAATCATTACAGGCCCAGATTAAGGCTATGAAGGTCTTATGATTAATAGGAAGGAAGGTCGGTCCTAAGTAGTATGTACAACATATTGTAACAAATGAATAATTCATAAACTCATCAAATGATTTAAATTAAAATATGTATTTTTTTTAAAAAATTTTTTTCCCCCAGACATAAATCATTCACTACACTTGTATCATCAAACATGTTCTTTTCATTTTATTTCCTGGCTCTCGTTGTGGCAAAATTATGAATCAGAGTCAACGACGTGTTGGGTTTTGTGGGCATGTTTCCAAGCTAGAGAAACTCTTCTGGGCAGCACAAACACACACACACACACACACACCACAATCGGGGACACAACTGGCTACTGGCTATGGCAGGCGGCTTTTTTAAAGCCTGATTTCAGCAGAGGAAGGGATGGGGAAAGAGGTTCATAAATGCACCGCAATGGTGACTGTGATGTCATTCCTCCCAGGGGCTGAAGGTGGCACACGAAAATAGGTTTCCTAAAAGCAACCCTGTGAGAAAGATAAGGCCAAAAGAGAATGGTTGGTTCAAGGTCACCCAGTGAGCTTTGTGGTTGAGCCGGCAAACTGAGGGCCTAAAAATATGAGGCCCTGAGGCTATCCCTTTAAAGGTAAAGGTAAAGGTAAAGGCCTATTGGTTAATCCTGCCTTGAATTCTCACTTCAGACTTGCAAGCCCATTTTGGAGAGACAAACTGAGACAGCCTTTATTAACGTCAAATAAAATTCAGCATTAAATGTCTTCAGAGGGGAAAGGATGAACGCATCTCTTGCTCATGGTGCTCATCAATGCCTCTCCCTCTTTAAGAATATGATTAAGGGGTGTCAATGTACTAATAGCATAATCATATGGAAAGTCCTGAAAGGAACATCATCTTATTTGGAGTTTACGGTATATGTATATATATACACACACATATACGCTGGCATGCTCCTACCAAGTGTTAAATGAGAATTTACAGTGGTGCTAATTGAAGCAGCATTTTGGTGTTCGCTGCATGCTGTTAGGAAAAATGAGGATCCTTTTGCCGGAGATTAAAAGTTTAATAATATCTTCTTTATGTTTACACCAGTTTAATGCCAGAGTTAAAAAAAATAATTATTACAGCAGGCTGTTAATGGATTAGACTGGCATTGGTCCCTCGCTGAGTTCCACTTTCTCCTCTACCAGCTTTAGTGCAGTCTGTTGTCATTTTCTAATTAGCTGCTCCTCTTTTCACTTGGCCGTGTGGATGGTTTAGGGGGTATTCCTGAAGCCCACATTAATTTGTATTTCCCAGCATTTGCTCTAAGAAGTTGACCTTGCTTTTAAAACTTTATTGGATACAAGACTGCAATTGAGAAAAACGAACCACTTCATGTTTCTGTGGCCCATTATTCAGAGAGCTGTGATCTCTACCTTAGGTGGCTATGGAAAAGGATTAATGGAGACAAAATAATGGAGGAAGTCTCAAACTGAGAACCTAGATGCCTTGCCTTCGGTGCCATCAAGGCAGACCTCAAACAGTTGGTGCTTCAAGCCTGTTTCCTGCTCTTCTACAGCGCCACCTTTGTCATGGTCAGAGATAGTACTACAACTTTGTCAGTCCAGCCAGATCAGGTGATCTGATGAACCAATAGGTGTTTGGCTGGCCCTATATAACTGTTGCTCCAGGTTTGGTTCCTTGCCTGAGATGGAAGGTGCTGAACAGACACTTCTCACCCCTGATGTCTTGCCTGGCCTGCTCCTGACCCCTGGCCCAATTTAACCATGCCATTTCCCTCTGATATTGTTGGGCCTTGAAACAACTAGCCTCAGACAGCTGGTTTAGGGTGTCAGCGCATTGTTAGTTGTTTCATTTATGATTGTTGTATTTTTACTCTCAGGTCCAGTAGTACCTTTCTTGGGATTGGTACTTTTTTGAGAGAAAAGTGATGATAAACCTAGACAGCATCTTAAAAATCAGAGACATCACCTTGCCGACAAAGGTCCGTATAGTTAAAGCTATGGTTTTCCCAGTAGTGATGTATGGAAGTGAGAGCTGGACCATAAAGAAGGCTGATCGCTGAAGAATTGATGCTTTTGAATTATGGTGCTGGAGGAGACTCTTGAGAGTCCCATGGACTGCAAGAAGATCAAACTTATCCATTCTGAAGGAAATCAGCCCTGAGTGCTCACTGGAAGGACAGATCGTGAAGCTGAGGCTCCAATACTTTGGCTACCTGATGAGAAGAGAAGACTCCCTGGAAAAGACCCTGATGCTGGGAAAGATTGAGGGCACAAGGAGAAGGAGACGACAGAGGATGAGAGGGTTGGACAGTGTTCTCGAAGCTACTAACGTGACTTTGACCAAACTGCGGGAGGCAGTGGAAAACAGGAGTGCCTGTCGTGCTCTGGTCCATGAGGTCACAAAGAGTCGGACACGACTAAATGACTAAACAACAACTTGCTTACAAATATTGTACCACAGGGCTAACCATGTGGCAAATGTCATGTCTAGCTTGGCCCTGGTTTAAAGCTCCTTTGCACAAACCTGTGAATTTGGGGAGCTTCGTGCATTGCTTATTAAAATCATATTGCATGTGGCATAAAGTCAGAAAGGATCAGAGTCTGGCAGATCTACATATGCTATGGCTCTTACCAGACTGATCTAACCCTGGAGTAGGCATAGAATAGTAGGCAGGACAGAAGTGCCTGGCGTGCTATGGTCCATGGGGTCACGAAGAGTCGGGCACGACTAAACGACTAAACAACAACAACAAAAGTGGTACCTTGGTTTACAAACTTAATTCGTTCTGGATTTGGTTCTTAAACCAAAGTGTTCTTAAACCAAGGTGTCCTTTCCCATAGCAGCAGGGGACTCAATTTACAAATGGAACACACTCAACAGGAAGTGGAACAGGTTCCGCTTCCAAGACAAAGTTCACAAACCAAAACACCCCCTTCCAGGTTTGCAGCGTTGTTAATCCAAGTTGTTCATAAACAAAATGTTCTTAAACCAAGATACCGCTGTAATGTGTTTGTGCCAAAATAACTTAGCCAGTCCCAGGTCCTATTCAAGTTGACTTGAGCAGGGACACCATTTGCTCTTCTACCTCAGGCAAGAAAATGCCTTAGGCTGGCCCCTGGATGTAGACAATGGTCATGGTAGCTAAATGGAGCATCAATGTACCTTTGAATATGGAGACAAACAACATATTCACCGTCACACTCAACTTGTTGTGATATCTCCCCTTCTTACACAGCTTCAGCAATCCCTTTCACTTGTATGAACACTTTCAAAACCATTCTGATCTTTTTGAAGCAAATTCTGCATATCACTGCCCTGCAGTGTAGATTTCCCTGTCATCACCCACTCTCTGCAAAACAGTGTGGCTTCACAGATCTGAGCCTAGAGATGGGTGAATCTGTCAATTTTGATTTCTCTCGGCTTTTCATTTTCTAACTGTAAGTTCAGTTATTTCCTACGTAATTTTACGTTTTTTTTAAAGTCTTGTGAAAATTCATCAGCATTTTTGTGCAAATTTCTCCCAATATACACAGTTTTGTTTGCAATTTTCTCTACTGAACACATTTTTTGGAAAGCAATCTCCCTCCCCCAATATAATGTCTTTTATAATTCTAGTTTCAGTAATATATGCATTGTTGTGCACACTTTGTATATGTCTTTGTACAGTTGTACCTTGGAAGTCGAACGGAATCTGTTCCGGACGTCCGTTTGATTTCCAAAACATTCGGAAAGCATCACATGGCTTCTGATTGGCTTCAGGAAGCTCCTGCAGCCAATCGGAAGCCGTGGAAGCCCCGTCAGATGTTCGGCTTCCAAAAACAGTTCGCAAAGTGGAACAATCACTGCCGGGTTTGTGGCATTCGGGAGCCAAAACATTTGAGAACTAAGCTATTTGAAAACCAAGGTATGACTGTATATGCCTTTTTGTACATATTACTCTGCATTGCAAAATTTGAAAAACTGTGATTTCCTTAGGATGACTGTGTTTTGGTTCATGTATTGTTTGGGAAAGTGTGAATTAGGTAGGTTTGCCCTTAAATGTGAACTGAATCAATTTCCCCCCATCCTTATGTCAGTCAAACTCCTTCTCCAAAGTTCACTGTGCACCAGTTATTCAGGCTTAAAAACAGGGCTGCAGCTATCAATCTGGAATCTGATTTAGTTAAAAAAAAATGTTCAACGCTATAGGATTCAAAATTGTATAATGAATGAGTTAGCAGAATTATTATTTGTGTGATGTTGTATTGTATTATGTCTGGCTGGCTGTTAATAATGCATCTCTCTCCTACAGTCTCACTGAGGAGTAGCATTTTAAAAATAATTTGTTAAGGATGCAAGTTCTGTGAAAATAGACCTTGTTTCCATATTCAAAATGCAATCTCTGCCAGAGAACAAAGGATCAATCCCATTTTAAAGATGCGCTGTAATTTGTGCTTTGAAATACCATGTACGTTTGGACTTAGAGTGCTTCCTCTTTGATAGTTCATTTGTGGGAAGGAGTTTGTTTTGGATTCCCCCCCCCCCCCCCGCGCGCATTCATCTAATTTCAGTGGCATATTTTTAAAAATTTATGTCGCTGCTTGCTCTGCATCCAAGGTGTTAAGAATAAGTCTCTCTAGAAAAATGTGTAAATATTCATTCTTTTATTTTTTGAGGGGGGGGGAATGTTTGAGAATGATATCCTTTGTAGTGTTGTTGCAGACAGTGAAAAGGAGATGATCCTTTGGCAGTGAAATTTACAGTAGCCACATCTAAGAGAATCAAACACTCTAGCGCCAGTGCACAGACCACGGATCACTATTAATATATATGCTGCATCTGGTAGAGAGTCCCCCTGCCCCCGATTTTCATCTTCTGTTAGCAGCTGCTACTGAACTGAAGCATTCCCTGGGAAGATGGATTAAGGTTTAAACTACTCTGGAAATTATGGCTCTATGATAGGAGTAGGAGTTAGCACCCTTAACAAACTACAGTTCCCAGGATAATGAGGGGGAGCCACTGTTGTTTACAGTGATACAATACTGCTTGAAATCTACAATGCAGATGGAAGTAAACCCCAATGAACTTACTTCTCTATTGATGCAAGTAGGGAATCTTTTACAATTGTTCAGAGGTGGCGCAGAGGTGACCCAGGTGGCACAGTGGGTTAAACCACTGAGCCTAGGGCTTGCCGATCAGAAGGTCGGCGGTTCGAATCCCTGTGATGGGGTGAGCTCCCGTTGCTCGGTCCCAGCTCCCGCCAACCTAGCAGTTCGAAAGCACGTCAAAGTGCAAGTAGATAAATAGGACAGCGGGAAGGCAAACGGCGTTTCCATGTGCTGCTCTGGTTTGCAAGAAGCGGCTTTGTCATGCTGGCCACATGACCTGGAAGCTATACGCCGGCTCCCTTGGCCAATAATGCGAGATAAGCGCGCAACCCCAGAGTCGGTCACGACTGGACCTAATGGTCAGGGGTCCCTTTACCTTTACCTTTAGGGAATCTTTTACAATTGTTCAGAGGTGCCAGCTTTCGAGAAGGGAGGCAACCCTGTGTGCGTGATGTCACATGTGATGTCGACATCACAAAACCATGTGTGTGATGTCAGGAGGAGCCAAGGTGGAGCCAAATGCAGCAGCTGAGCAGCTTCAGTGGCTGGCGACTACTCTTCCTCCTTGCACTGCCATCAGTGGGAGACTACGTCAACTCTCCTTCCCCTCTGTGGAAGGAGGAGGAGGAGGAGGAGGAGGAGGAGGAACTCGCCACTGGAGCCATGCCATGCTTGGCTCCACCCTTCACCTCTGTCCTTTTTGGACATTGGGGGGCCCTGGCCCCCACCCTAGAAATATTTGGGGCACCCAAAAGGGCTTAGCCCCCAGGAGCTAGTGCCCCTGCACTTGTCAGAGTTCTAGTTGCATTATGCATTGTAAGAGCATGCAATGAATTCCTGCATTGTGACACATGCCTTTAATTTTATTCATAAAAGTATTTTTATACTGTATCACCCACTCATGTAAAATTTAAAAGCAATGTACAATATATACAAGGAACCATTGAAATGACTGGCTAATTTTTTAAAAAAAATTAAACAGCTGCACAGGCCTTTCAACGTTTTTTTAAAAAAAGTCTTCCAGAGATGCCTGAATATCAATACCAAGGATGCCTGCCTAATCTCTGCTGGAAGAGTGTTCCCCAACATAGGAATGGTGCCATTATATGCCCATCTTCTAGTTGAGGGCAGTCGGGACTTTGTAACATGAAGATGGCTGACAGTGTTCCTCTGGAACAGGGCTGCACAACCTGCAGCCCTCCAGATGTTTCCGGACTACAACTCCCATCAGTCCCAGTCAGCAGAGCGGGTGATCAGGGATGATGGGAGGTGTAGTCCAACAACATCTGGTGGGCCGCAGGTTGTGCACCCCTGCTCTGAATGGTCACATTTTTGACAGTTCCGGTTTGAACTTGATTCAACAAGCAATTAAACTGAACAAGCAGATTAACACTGCTCCATTTCATAGCAGCAGTGGTAGTGTTGGTAGATCTTATTCAAAGTGAAGTATCATTCACAGCATCTCTGCACTGAATCTTCCACCAGGGATGCAAGAAGGCACTGTTTTCCATTCCAACCCATATCGTCGCATGCAGCGCTGTTTCCGTTCTACTGCAGTTTGGCTTTTTGTCACATAATTAATTATGTAAAATTCCACCATAGATGACAGCAAAGATGAACAAGGTAGTTTTTGTTGATACATTATTCATCTTGTTGTCAGCTATGGTGGAATTTTACATAATTAATTATGTGATTAATTGCATTACTATTGCATTATCCCACTCCGTTAATTTCAATACAAAGACCATTAATTTCAATAATTTAGAGGGGAGAAACAACACAAATGGGCAATCATCAATTACCCATTGTTTGCAGACTGAAAACCAGCAACAGAAAATATTGATTTGCTGGATTGAATTCTGTTCTGGACATGGGGCAAATATGTGAACATCAGCCATGTCTCCTATTTCTATCACAATGTAGACACCCCTAGCTCCCACGGTTCCCATCTGCTGGGACAGTCTCTATTTTCTAGTCTCTCTCCCTGGAGGGGAAAAATGCAATTGTTGGAATGTGTACAAAGAGTTGTACACTGTACATCTGCACTGTACACAACTAGAATTCCAGGTCAAAACCTATGGAGAAAACCCTTTATGTTTATGTGTATTGGTCTGTGAGCAACTACCATACCAGTGGCTATGCATACCATGTCTGAAGAGTCTTCTATTGAAATATGGCTTTGATACCAACATAATATCTGCACTGTAGCCAAAAGAGTATCAATATCAATAAATGTTGTTGTTGTTGTTTAGTCGTTTAGTTGTGTCCGACTCTTCGTGACCCCATGGACCATAGCACGCCAGGCACTCCTGTCTTGCACTGCCTCCCGCAGTTTGGTCAAACTCATGTTCGTAGCTTCGAGAACACTGTCCAACCATCTTGTCCTCTGTCGTCCCCTTCTCCTAGTGCCCTCAATCTTTCCCAACATCAAGGTCTTTTCCAGGGAGTCTTCTCTTCTCATGAGGTGGCCAAAGTATTGGAGCCTCAGCTTCACAATCTGTCCTTCCACTGTACTGTAGCCAAAAGAGTATCAATATCAATAAATAGAACAGCATATATTATCCCTACATCATGAACATTTATTTGCAACAAACAAACAGATTTGTTCAAGGTCCTGCAATCTTAAAATATGTCAATATTAACCACCTTAATTGTGTTCCCCACTAATCTCTCTCACACACTTATTAAATGAAAGAAAAATAAACAGTTGAATACTGAAGAGAAGCAGGAGTGGGTCTCTGTGATGAATATGCCAAGTGTAATCCAATTTGCATGGAAACATAGATGCTGTAAACATTTATGCATGATTTGGGAGGAACTGATCTAAATGTATAAACTAAAGGTACGCATTACAGAAACAGCATAAACATTGATTCCCATAACTTCTCTGCAGTAAGCTGCCAGGTATAATTAATTTGTGCTCCTGGCCATATTAAATTGCTAACAAGCATAGCGTGTTTGAAATAAAGCAATAATTTAAATAAAATGCAATTAGGGATCCACAGTTACTTCAGTCTGGGCAAAGTGACCCTTATTTCAGCAGCACAGTAGTTAATGAAGCTGGCATTAAAAAACATTTTCACCCTGCTTCTGAATGTTATCTTTATATTCACTCAAATGTCATACTGAGCCTAAAACAGAATTCCATTAAATGCATTTCACAGCCAGAAGGTGCAAGAGATAGCAGGGCTGTGAAAATGGAGACTTTGTGGAAGCCCCATGTGATGGCAGGCTGGGCCTGGGACTAAAGAGTAAATGAAAAGCATAATAATAATAATAATAATAATAATAATAATAATAATAATAATATTTTTTATTTATACCCCCCCTCCCCAGCCAAGACCGGGCTCAGGGCGGCTAACATCAGATATAAAACAATTGATTAAAATACAGCTTAAATACAAGATTAAATACAACATTAAAATGCAGCCTCATTTCAATAGAAACTTAAATCAAAAACTGTTTGGGGAGGAAAATGTCAAATCTTCACCAGGGCAAGTATCCAGACTGGTCCTATGTGGGCCAGAAAAAAAGCCAGGGAATTCCCCAAATATGAGATCCATCACAGAAGGAAAAAGGAATGAGAGGGAGGGGATCAAGTTGGTTCCAGGCCAAAGGCCAGGTGGAACAACTCTGTCTTACAGGCCCTGCGGAAAGAAATCAGATCCCGTAACTGGATACTACGGTCTAAGGAACATTCAGAGTTCCTTACCTGAGGCCTGTTTACTTTTGACTGTCTTGATAGCTTGTTGTGTGCTGGGTTGTTGACTCTCAGGTAATTTCTGCCTCTAATTTATTCTTTGAAATTCATATGAAAAAAAGACATAAAAAAGGATTCAATATATTTTGAGGTTGACCCTATCATGCAGGAACTTGTGAATAGTTTGGGGAGGTGTTGAGGTATTAGAGACCTCAGCCCTTCCTCGGAACAACAGTTCCCAGAGTTCCCTGAAGAGAAGGAATTACCGTAAAACCCAGGGCCGGCACTAGGGGATAGTTTGGGTGGTGCGGAGTGCTAGGGCGCCGGCGCTGCGCGGAAACCGTGCTGCGCGCTGCACCCGCCCACCAGCCGCGGCAAGAAACGGAGCGGGGCGGGGGCGCCGGAGAGATCTCCGCACCACGGTGCCCGGGCGCCCGACGTGCTTGAGAAGGCCGTGGTCAAACCGGTTATGGTCTGTAACGTACAAATACTGCATTTGGATCATCCATAGTGGCAAATGAAAAACTCATTCTCCATTAGCAGAGGAGGGTATCCAGCTGGTCTTACCTTCTCCCATTTGCTCTGCAGGAGAGTCTTATTGCAAATTAAGCAAGCTTTGTCCCAGTCCTGCATAGAAGGCTCCTCCCACTTATCGTTCCGCCTGCATAGAATTGGATTTTTTTCTTTTTCTCTAGAGGTCCTCTCAATTTTTGCACATTATATTTGTGGTAGAAATAACTGTCAGTTCCAGAGAACAGTATCTTAGGTGTATTCTCAGGAATAGAAAATCACTGCCTGTAAATTCATTATAGGTAGGTAGCCGTGTTGGTCTGCTGTAGTCGAAACAAAATAAAAAAAATCCTTCCAGTAGCACCTTAAAAGGTAAAGGGGCCCCTGACCATCAGGTCCAGTCGTGTCCGACTCTGGGGTTGCGGCGCTCATCTCGCTCTATAGGCCGAGGGAGCCGGCGTTTGTCCGCAGACAGCTTCCGGGTCATGTGGCCAGCATGACAAAGCCGCTTCTGGCGAACCAGAGCAGCACACGGAAACGCCGTTTACCTTCCCGCCGGAGCGGTCCCTATTTATCTACTTGCACTTTGATGTGCTTTCGAACTGCTAGGTTGGCAGGAGCTGGGACTGAGCAACGGGAGCTCACCCCGTTGCAGGGATTCGAACCGCCGAGCTTCTGATCAGCAAGCCCTAGCCTCTGTGCATTAACCCACAGCGCCACCTGGGTCCCCCCAGTAGCACCTTAGAGACCAACTAAGTTTGTCATTGGTATGAGCCTTCGTGTGCATGCACACTTCTTCAGATACAATGTAAATTCTTCAGATACAATGTAAATTTGTTGTAGCCTATAAATTCTGTCATATTGGATACCATATACCAGGGGTCAGCAAACTTTTTTAGCAGGGGGCCGGTCCAATGTCCCTCAGACCTTGTGGGGGGCCGGACTATATTTTGGAAAAAAATATGAACGAATTCCTATGCCCCACAAATAACCCAGAGATGCATTTTAAATAAAAGGACACATTCTACTCATGTAAAAACATGCTGATTCCGGGACCGTCCGCAGGATGGATTTAGAAGGCGATTGGGCTGCATCCGGCCCCCGGGCCTTAGTTTGGGGACCCCTGCCATATACTGTACTATATGTTCAGTAGTTTCCAACCATATGCTGGACCTTAATAGAAGATGAGCCCTCAATTTGCTTTGTGGTAATGTTTCTAAACTTGTAATGTTTACTACTGAAGATCTTAGTATTTCCATCAGAAGGATCTGCATTGACTGCAATAAGTGATAATGATAAACCTTTTTTTAACTTGAAAGCATCCCTAAATTTTATCAAGTAGGGTTTGTTTTGAAATAAATGTTCATAGAATTTGCTGCTTCTTTGCCTTTTGGTTGCCAACCAACATTTCAGCTTCCCTCCAGTTTTTCCCCCCTACATTGTTATTTCAGAGGGGGTGGAACACTTTTGTTACACAAGAGGTGCTGGAGATCATAGATTTTCATCGCATTAAACTACTGTCATGGGAAAATGCTCGTTTGAAGCCATAAAAGGGTCCTGTCCAATAGAAGACACAAGAGAGAATGGCACAACAAATTATGTGTTTTCGCAGCCTGTGAAATTGTACTGTGCTACTTCTCAGGAAATCTTAACAGCAACAGAAATAGAACGACCCATGATAGATCTATAGACCCCAAGGCGAATTGAAAGCTCTCAGAGCAACTGGTCATTAGAAATTATGCCAGCTTACAGTGATGTGGTACAGACTATCATCAATAGTTTTCCTTTGCATCCCTCTTCTGCAATTATTTTGTTAACTTGCTTGGAAATGTGACATTGATATCAGCACTGGAGAAATATCTGTCTGGCATTTTCCCATCCTTCTGCTCACAGAGGCCAGCTCCCCAAGAGCCCCTGATGGCTGGAGCTGATGTGTGTTTTAGTCTGAAACATCTGGAGGGCAGCAGGTTGGGAAAGGCTGCCCTTAGGAATGCACAGGTGCCTCCTACACATGCACTCTGACCTCTAACTTCCCACCCCTTAAGTTGTAGTTCCTTTCATTATGGGTTACTGACTAGTTTTATGTTTTGGAGGTAACTTGTCAGGGCTGGCGGAGGGGGTGTTTAGGACGGAGGTGTAAAATTCTTTATTTTACAGAAGTTCCCATACACGGATTTGGATGCAGACCCAATCTTTGATCCATCACCTCCTGGCAAATAGAAGGGGAAGAAATGGAGGCAGTGAGAGATTTTACTTTCTTGGGCTCCTTGATCACTGCAGATGGTGACAGCAGTCCCGAAATTAAAAGACGCCTGCTTCTTGGGAGAAAAGCAATGACATAGTGGCTATGGAAAAGGATTAATGGAGACAAAATAATGGAGGAAGTCTCAAACTGAGAACCTAGATGCCTTGCCTTCGGTGCCATCAAGGCAGACCTCAAACAGATGGTGCTTCAAGCCTGTTTCCTGCTCTTCTACAGCGCCACCTTTGTCATGGTCAGAGATAGTACTACAACTTTGTCAGTCCAGCCAGATCAGGTGATCTGATGAACCAATAGGTGTTTGGCTGGCCCTATATAACTGTTGCTCCAGGTTTGGTTCCTTGCCTGAGATGGAAGGTGCTGAACAGACACTTCTCACCCCTGATGTCTTGCCTGGCCTGCTCCTGACCCCTGGCCCAATTTAACCATGCCATTTCCCTCTGATATTGTTGGGCCTTGAAACAACTAGCCTCAGACAGCTGGTTTAGGGTGTCAGCGCATTGTTAGTTGTTTCATTTATGATTGTTGTATTTTTACTCTCAGGTCCAGTAGTACCTTTCTTGGGATTGGTACTTTTTTGAGAGAAAAGTGATGATAAACCTAGACAGCATCTTAAAAATCAGAGACATCACCTTGCCGACAAAGGTCCGTATAGTTAAAGCTATGGTTTTCCCAGTAGTGATGTATGGAAGTGAGAGCTGGACCATAAAGAAGGCTGATCGCTGAAGAATTGATGCTTTTGAATTATGGTGCTGGAGGAGACTCTTGAGAGTCCCATGGACTGCAAGAAGATCAAACTTATCCATTCTGAAGGAAATCAGCCCTGAGTGCTCACTGGAAGGACAGATTGTGAAGCTGAGGCTCCAATACTTTGGCCACCTCATGAGAAGAGAAGAATCCTTGGAAAAGACCTTGATGTTGGGAAAGATGGAGGGCACTAGGAGAAGGGGACGACAGAGGACGACAGAGGACAGTGTTCTCGAAGCTACGAACATGAGTTTGACCAAACTGCGGGAGGCAGTGCAAGACAGGAGTGCCTGGCGTGCTATGGTCCATGGGGTCACGAAGAGTCGGACACGACTAAACGACTAAACAACAACATAGTTAAACCTGCCTTATCTGCTGTTGTACCTTGGTTTTCGAACAGCCTAGTTCTCAAACTAGGATTCAATGGATTCAAACTACAAGAAAGAAGATTCCACCTAAACATTAGGAAGAACTTCCTGACAGTAAGAGCTGTTCGGCAGTGGAATTTGCTGCCAAGGAGTGTGGTGGAGTCTCCTTCTTTGGAGGTCTTTAAGCGGAGGCTTGACGGCCATATGTCAGGAATGCTTTGATGGTGTTTCCTGCTTGGCAGGGGGGGATTTTTTATTTTAACAGCCAAATGGGTTCCTAGCATATTTCCAAATACAATTCAAAGTGCTAGTTTTGACCTCTAAATCATTAAGCAGCTGACTTCTTTACAGATCACTTTCTTCCATATGAACTGGCTTGAGTATTAAGAGCATCCTTCTAGGTCCTTCTCTAGCTGGGTGGCCATTTGTCTTACTTTACAGAAGACTGTCCACTACTTGAAGTGCTAACAGATGACAGTCCTCTGTTTGAAGGCATCCTCTCTCTAAATGCGCAGTCTGGTCCAAGTATAGTTTAAAGATAAATAATCCCAAGAAGGGACAGCAGGAGCCCTGGATTTGTACACCCAAAGTGTGCCCCTTGGATGGCAGACTAAACTGGTACACATGCCACAGTTTCCCCTCTATGGTGAGATGCACTGAATTTGTATTTAAATTTAAATCTATACATATAAACATAGCTGTCAAGTTCCCTTATGCTGAATAGGCTTCCTCACGAGAAAAGGGAAAACTTGACAGCTATGCATATAAATTAGCACATGCACATTTTGTGCAAATCTGTCTCTTCTTTTCTGTCTGCCTTTTTCTCTTCTGCATTTCCTCTTCTGGGGCGCTCACAGGGTTGTTGCAAGGGAAACATATGGAGGGAGGGCGATGGACCATTTACACCCACTATTGGGATAAATACCGTATATTCTGGCGTATAAGATGACTGGGCGTATAAGACGACCCCCAACTTTTCCAGTTAAAATATAGAGTTTGGGATATACTCGCTGTATAAGAAATATGACCCGGCATATAAGATGACCCCCAACTTTTGAGAAGGCTTTCCTGGGTTAAAAAGTAGTCTTATGCGCAGGAATATACAGTATGTTAAGAAACACTGACTGCTGCACATTTTGTTCCTTGATTATGCCTGGGCACAGTCTTTCCTCCGCTTTAAATCTCCAGTAACAAAGCAGCTGCCGTGACCATGGAAAAAAAGCATGTATGTATATTAAACAAAGACAGCAGGACTTCTAAAGTATTTTTTAAAAATGTAATCTGGTCTGCCAAGAGGTCTAGCACATGGTATATGCAGATGTAGGCAGCTTTCATACCAGAAATTCCTGGAGCACCCTTCCAGTGTGAAAGACGAGAGCATATTCCATTCATCTGAATTGCAAACAGATAATAAAAGAAGCTGTAGATTCTATTTTCTATCACACTTGTCTGACACAAACTTGCAACCTAGCTGCTGCAGTTCTTGTTTCTACTACTTATTTCTTCTTCTTAAAATAGGATTTTTATTGGGACATTTTGTTGTTGTCTGTTGAACTTTCAGTGAATCCAGGTTCTACACAGGCATTGAGAATGTCATTGGGTTCTACACAGCTCAATCACCAGGTTCTTTGTGCAAGGTTTATCCCAGGTTAAGAGCAAATGCCTGGGTGTGAGAGCAATGGGCCACATCGTGCTAAAAGAGACAACACACAACTAATTCACTATGGCAGTTGATTTGTAAGCACTATCCATAAACAGAGACAGATGTCCATTTTTATTTATTTTTGCTTATATAGCACAATACGTGATTTATTCAAGCTAAGGTGTCTTGTCCATAATTTTGTCCAGGGGAATGAGCCAAACTCAGGGCCTCTTCATAATCACACTTTTAACAGATACATGTCACAAGTTTAGGGGCCCCTCCAGACTGCTGGGTTTTTTGCAAGTGCATTCTGTAATATGTTACTTATGCAATAACATGTGAGTGGTGGTGGACTTATACTAGACCTCCCAGACATCAGAATTCCATGCTATGAATTGAGTTATTCTGTGATGCTTCCCCAGTGTTCCTGCATTATTGCCAGGAAAGGAAAAGCAGACATTTTGAATGGGTCTGTGAAATATACTCGGAGTCCTGTAGTGATTTCATGCTCTTTATTGCAGCTTGTAAAAGAGTGAATGAAATGCCCCAAACCTCAGGCTTTTATATTCATTATTTACACAATGAGTCCCGTCTAATTGGCTGATTCTGCTCCCCCCCGGAGCCTGATTGGTCTTTTCCTGCAGGCCAATCAGTTGTTGCATTCTACGATCCTACCAGCCTAATAGGCTGATTAACTTCTTCCTGGAGCCTGATTGGTCTTCTCCTGCAAGCCAATCAGTTGTTGCATTCTAGGATCCTACTTGCCTATTGTTCTAGGATCCAAGCTTAGTACATAAGAGTCTGCTAATACATTTACATACAGCAGCTTATTGTGGACTTGGTGTTGTTTTGCACAGCATCCACATGAAGGCATCGCCATAAAAATGGCACCCCATATTACCATATTGGCAATGGTAAATCGGCGGGTGGGGGGGAATATGGGATACATTTTGATGAGGAGCGCACTGTGAAGACACCACACAAAGCATGCATGCATGAACAGCATGGAGTCGAGAATAAAGTGCCATGTGGATGTGCCCATAGGGTCAAGTGAGGACCAGGCTATTTAGAATGCTTGAGATACTGTTTGGATCTCAGGAAATATGTGAACAGATGGTATGTTCTTCTACTATTTGTACTTATTAGGCTCCACCTCTAAGTTGGGAAATAAAGCTAAGCCCCGGTCCATTTCTGGATCTGCTTGCAGAGGGAGTCTCTGAGAAAAATTCCTACATTTTTCATAAGTTCTGTCAACAGAAGTAGAGCAAGAATTGATTTGAATTTGGTTCACATACAGGATTTTTTTTTTTTGCAAGACTATATATTCAGCAACAAATTTCTTAGGCTGCAAAATCCCCTCACTGAATAATACAGCAGAGAGCAATGTATGAGGTCATTATCCAACATACTAAAATGCAAGACTGAAAAATTAAGGAAACTTTCAGAAGTGATGTGAATAATACATTTTTATCTCTAATAGCCTCAGCCTATACAAGCTTACTTAGAGGCACAACCTTCGGAATTCAACGGAGTTCGGTTCTCCGTGTGCATAAAACTACAGCCTCATTTAAAAAGAAAAGTTACTATGATTGCTATGGTGTGGGATATAGGAAACAGCCATATACTTTTTTTAAACCTTTCCAAGTTCAAGTTATTGTTCCTAAAAGTGTGACTAGAAAATAGTGTGTGTTTGGGGGGGGAGAGAAAGTATTTTTATAGCCACACTCAAGTTAGCATTTGTGCATGCATCTTATTGGACAGTGGGACATCATCATAACATTTTAGAAAGTTCAGTGAGCAACTTTAGTGTCTGTTGAGACAGCACCTTATTAAGTAATACCTTTCTGCTCAAACCACCATTGGTCTTAATCTCCCCACCCCCCCACTGCCTTTACCATTCCAGCTACCAGAGAGTTTGGCAGCTGTCTCTGGGTTTTTAAGAACTGATTTTGTCATGTCATTGGCCTTATGGGACAAAATATACGGAATCATATTCTCATCAGGCATCCAAATAATTTCATTGAAGAGGAACAGTTTGTTAAACTCTTGTCTTTTTCACTAGGATAGCTGACACGTCTTCAAATGCCTGCCGACTTCACCGAGTGACAGCTGTGTGGAATGGACCGGCATATCACAGGCAATGTGCAACAAGAGATAAAATGATGGTTTGGACTTCAAAGAAAGTGATTGTAACCATTCTGAAGTCAAAGGGTTTGCTGCTCCTGCCATTGCCAGTTGGTTACTCCTAGCTCAAGTGTGGGGGTCTGAGCTCCCAAGTATTTGGAAATTTTCCAGATCGTCGAGGTGCTATATATTGATCTGGGGTGAGGCGTGAATGGGAAGACGGCAGTTAGAAAGGAGCCAACTGTCATGATATTTCCGTTAAGTCATGTGTGGGTCAATTGCAAACTGTTCCTGATGCTAGATCCAGATTAATTACATTTGCTTTCCTCCAAAAATGCTCAGGAAAAGCATATTCTGAATCTCCAAAATTCGTGAAACACATCAGAGAAAACAAAATTGAACTCCCAATTCCCATCCCTCCCAAAGGGTGGTACTTCTGTACAGTCATACCTTGGTTTAAGTACGCTTTGGTTTGAGTACTTTCAGTTTAAGTACTCCGCGGACCCGTCTGGAACGGATTAATCCACTTTCCATTACTTTCAATGGGAAAGTTCGCTTCAGGTTAAGTACGCTTCAGGTTATGTACAGACTTCTGGAACCAATTGTGTACTTAAACCGAGGTACCACTGTACTGTTAATCTCTCAGGGACTGAAGCTGGGATATTTTTCTTGCATAGCAGATGATCTACCACTAAGACAGGGGTGTCAAACTCAAATTCATCGAGGGCCGCATCAGCAGTTTGGTCACCCTCAAAGGGCCGGTTGTATCTGTAGGACTATGTGTCCACTCTTTATTATCATAAATTATTGTCACTGCATTCAATTATTAGTTTTTTGTAATAATGTAAGTAATAACTAGCTCTGAAAGCAGAAACATAGTCAGAATAATGGCAAGTAGATATTCAAATGTACAATTATTGTACAATTTATTGAAAAATGATTTTGGTAACTGCACTGGGTGGTGGAGGCTCGCTAGGGTTTCATGCAGGACCTTTGCAGAGCTACTAGTACCTGGAGATGCTGGGGTCCTTCTGCATGCAGGACAAATGTTCTGGGAGTGAGCCACCACCCTTCACCAAAGGGACTGGCTGAGGTTGACTCACTGGAGCTGCTCTCCTGGTTCCAGGGTTTAAGGGCCAGAAGTATAAAGCAGCATCCTATGTTTCTGAGGAGAGGGAGAGGGAGGGGAGGGAGGGGAGGGGAGGGAGGGAGGGAGGGGAGGGAGGGAGGAAGAAAAGAGGGAGTGGGAGGGAGAGAGGAAGGAAGGAAAGAGAGGAGAGAAAGAAGAGTAGGAAATAAGGAAGGGAATAAAGAAGGAAATAAAAAGAAAGAGGGAGAGAAGACGGAAAGGGAGAAATAAGGAAGGAAGTAGAGGGAAAGAAAGAATAAGAATGAGGGAGAGGAATAAAGATGGGAAGGACAGAAGGAAGAAAGGAAGGAAGTAAGGAAGAAAGAAAGTAAGAAAAGAGGGAGCAGGAGGGAGAGAGGAAGGAAAGAGGTGAGAGAAAGAAGAGCAGGAAAGAAGGAATAAAGAAGGAAAGAAAAAGAAAGAGGGAGAGAAGACAGAGATAAAGAAGGAAGGAAGGAGAGGGAAAGAAAGAATAAGAACGAGAGAGAGGAAGAAAGAAAGGGAAGGGGGGGTCGCCGCCTTGATTCAGCGCCAGAACAGAGCGTGAAGGGACCCAGGGGCAAAAAGCATTTCCCGTGCAGTGTGAGGCAGCGGGTGTCCGTTTTAGGAGAAGTGTGTAAAGCCTCAGACTTGCACGTTCGTGAGGCTGAGCCGCTGCTGAGCTCACGTTCATGAGGCTGAGCCGCGGCAGGAGGAGGAGGAGGTGAGGCAAGAGGAGGCGGAGGCGGCGGCTTGCCGGGTCGGTGCCCGGCAGCGCCGTGCGGAGAGTCCCGAGACTCTGGGACGCAGCAGTGCCCTGAAGCATTTTGAATCCTCCTCCTCTTCCACACAGCGCTGCTGGGTGCTTTGTCTGTGCTTCAGCAGCAGCAGCAGCAGCCGTTTCCAGGCGCCGAGGCATGGCAGGAGGAGAAGGAGATTCTCCGTCGCAGAGGCTCGGGACTCTCCGTGCGGCGCTGCCGGGCGCTGACCCGGCAAGCTGCCTCCTCCTTCTCCTGCTGTGGCTCGGGGCGCTCCACGCAGCGTTGCTCTGGCCGCCTTTCTACCCCCCCCCCCGGCCCCAGCTGTTTGTTGGTGCGGCGCTTCAGCAGCAAGATCCCACTGCTGGGTCCCGCTGGCTGGGGCGCTCGGCGGGCCACATGACGAGGTCTGGCGGGCCAGATTTGGCCCCCGGGCCTTGTGTTTGACACCCGTGCACTAAGACGAGGTCCTTCATGGCAGAGCAATGTTTAGATGAAGAGCCATTGTGACAAACTTACTGTTAGTCATTAATTTGTGTGTGCCGGGCTTAGGGTTAGAGAGGGTTGAAGTTTGCTCAACAACATACAGGGTCACAGGACTCAGATCTGTAGCTCCATTAATACTGTGCATATCAGAGTATATATTACAAATTAGGGATGAATGAATCAGTCAGTTTGGGCCTCTCTTTTTTCCAATATTCACTTTGTCACGTTTGCACATTGGTTTCCCTCCCCCCCCCCCCAAAAAAATACTTCATGATAATTTGTCTGGATTTTAAACTCTGTACACACCGTAGATTAATGCACAAATGTTTCAGAATACAGCCACAATAAAACACAGAGGGACCCAATGATGAGCCCAGGGTGCACTAAATTGTCCTCTGCCTTTCCTGCTATATCTAAACTTGACTTCTTAAGTATTCCTCACATAAAGGAAGGCAGGGCATCTTTCGCTACCAAAGGGAATTCTGCCGAGCCAAACCAAATTGGAGCCGCCTTAATAAAGTTATTAAGTACGCCATTATAATTGAAAGTGTTCTGCACAATGTAGCACTCAAGGTGAGTCTCCCTCGCTCTTTCTTTCCTCTGTTACTGTAGTTAAACTCCATACCTGGTGTGATGGGCCAGTGCTTTTGGGGCTAGTCAGCACCTGCTCAGAGCACTTGATACAACTCTTGATCTCTTTCAAGTGAAGCCAAGGAATCAAGACTTAATTAGTAGAGAAATATCTCTTACACAGATCGACCCAATGCAAATTCCCCGAGGGACAGAGATTTGTCTCTATTTGGAATCCCTACCCCAGGCTTCCTCACTCGCTAGGCGGCTTGTGTGCTTCTTTGTCATCTGGCAGACACATCTATGTGCTGCATGATACTTCGAAGCACAGGAGACTTCATGTCTTCAGGTAAAGGCGAGACATGTTGTAGCAGCTTTGATGCGTACTTATGCTCCCTCAGTGCCAAGCCAAACAAGACAGAGCGACTTGCTTTTTCTGATGCTCTTCACAAAGATCTATTTCTTGGCTCCTTTATTGGCTCAGTTAGCTTCAAAATATTTTAGGTACTTTTTTTTTTTAATCCTAAGAATAGCTGTCCTTCAGCGCAATACTTTGTTGACAAGATTGTCCCAGGGCAGAATATTAAATTATAGTGGAGTAGTGCAGGCAAAAAAATTATACAACCCCCCAAAAGACATTTGAAAGGGAAATTACTGCAATACAGTACATTTTGTGCTCATTTTGGATGAAATTATTGCAATACATTTTGTGCTCGTTTTGAATGGCGCTTCTCAAAGAGGTCTACAGGATTTAGAAGCACTAAGATGAAGGGGGGAAATCATTGTCAGGTTTATATCTCTTGTGTGCTCTCTCACACTCTTCTCGCTTTAAGAGTAAGCCATCATCTGGGTTTGCAAACAACACAGTTTTTGTGCATTGCTTTACTGTCTCCTCTCTGAGAAGGGAGAGCCGCTTGAGCTTCCTGCAAGGAAAGAAAGAACATAGGCAATTCTCTCTTGGAATCATTCACATCACATGCTGATATGCACATCAGGTCAAGTTTCAGGCCAGTTGCATACCTCAACATGGGCAGAAAACTGGACTGATCATGTGCTTAAAGGACTGAAGTGAAGAAGGGCTGTTTAGCCATGCTTGTTTTCTTACTGGACTCTTTTAGTGTTGCTGAGGCATTGCTTTTCCACAGTTGGCTGCAAGCAGAATTAAAACTGTGGTTGTGAATGGCATATGATATAGAGCTACATTATCTAGCAATCTACAGCCTTTTATAATGTTAGTGCACAAGTAAAACTCATTCAGCCCAGGTCTCCTGCAAGTTTCATTAGCAGCTTCCTACTTGCAGCTTCTGTCTCTTTTGGTTCTTCTTATTGAGCACGGCAGAAAGATTAGTGATGAACCGACCTCTAATATCCCTTATGTTGATCAGCTTCTATTCCCCATTGGGGGAGGGCTTTCATTATTGATTCCTACTTTTTATTTTTGTCTTTTCTTTCATTTATAGCATAGAACATAGAAAACTGCCTTACAGTAGGTCAGAGTAAGTGGTCAACTAAGTTTTACTTAGACCCATTAAAAGTAATAAGCATGACTAAATTAAGGAAAGAGACTGAGTTTGGCGGTGGAGATTTCTTAACAGAGAATTATTAGCATTACCAAACTACAGTTCCCAGTTAAAACCAGTATAAATTTGTAATGCAGATATGTCATTACTCCATACAGACACATGCAGCATTCTGCTTCCCTTTCTATATGTGTACTACTTTTTATATGGTAATGGCCTGATTCTGCATCCTTACGCAGGGTTTGGATAAAAATTAAATAAAAATTAAATTCAAATTCTCATATTTCCAGTTTGTTGTTTTTCCTTTTTTTGGTATCTATATATTTGATAATGCATCTATATGCATTTTGAGATAAGTTCATTAGAAATTAATAGGGCATAGTTCCACCTAAATGTATTTAGGGTTAGAGTGCCAATAACAAAATCAAGGTTTCGAAATATGAAGCTTTGGAATAACTTCAGACTTTGTGAATAGCACTTAAGAACATTCACATTTCTCAAGACAAAGCTTGAGTCAAGGAAAAGAGGTTTGCTAATTTTAAAGCATGTGATCATGTGACCAAATTCCAATTCACCCAGTGTTCCATTGTAAACTCAAATGTTCATAGCTGCCAAGTTTTCCCTTTTCTCGCAAGGAAGCCTATTCAGCATAAGGTAAAATCCCTTAAAAAAATGGATAACTTGGCAGCTATGAATGTTTCCAGTGGAGTCCACCTTTGCTGTAAATTCTAATCTCAAACAATTCAAGCTATTTTTAATTCCAGTTGTTCTTGTATACATGCCAACCTTAATTTCTTCCCTTTTTGTGGCAGTTAAGGGTTCCATCCACTGTCATCTTTGATGGTCAATCATACACTCTGGTCAGTGACCGAAATAAATTGATTCATTCATACACAGTCAATCATATTGTTGCTTTATGCCTCTTCCTTTAGAAATCCTGATCAATTAGTGGCATTAGCTAACAGATGACACACAGTTGAGCTATGTTGTGTTGTGATAGAGAAACATTATGTTTTGTTGGTTTATGATTGAATTCAGCTGCTGGGGAGGTGGGAATCTTGGCAGAATCTTATCGTATGAAGTCCCAGCCTGCAAGGAATTTTGTTGAATTAAATTAGCTATGTGTGTGTGTTTGTTCTTTAAAAAAAAACAAAAAAACATGCAGGCCAGTCTATACAAATGGATTTTCCTGCGGCTCATCTTCTGCTTCATGTTCTCTGCTCAAATTTCCTCATCTCCTCTTTCCTGAGCTCTCCTTATGCCTCGGGGATCTCTGGACCAGAATTCCCCAACCTGGTACTCTCCAGATGGTTTATACTAGAACCCCCAGCCAGCAGGGCCAATGGCTGGGAATCATGAAGTTGTCAAAAATATCTGAAGGGCACCAGATGAAGAGTGTTGGCCTGGACCATATTAGGGGTACTCAGTGGCCATTAGTGGCTCCTCATCCTCATCCTCCTCCCCACTGCTAGATGGAGAGTCTGAACCACATACCAAGGCACACACTGAAGAGGGCAGGTAGTTGTGCAGACAGGGAGTGGTCTTGTGTTTTCACAGTCCCCATGTTGCACATGCCCAGATCACTGGTCATCGACCCCTGGCTAGCCAAGGATTTGCATCACCACCACCACCATATGCTCACCCATTCATTTTCTTCAATTGCTTTTTTTGTTTTTACAGCACAAGGTTGATGCTTCCCACATGAAGTGCTAATGCTTCCATAAGAACAGCAATACAAACAGAGAGGGCGTGTTGGTGGCTCCTCCTCCCCCTCATCCTTGCCACCATGGCAATCTGGGTAGATTACTAGTTGGACCTTCTGTCAGGCCTTGGATGCTTATGGGTGCCTAGACATACCTACTGCTGATGCTGAGCATGAACCCAATCAATGCTGAAGGAAAGACTTGGTAGCTGCATTCTCTAGGATTGTGCATGATGTTTCTGCACTGGTCCAAGCGTGTGTGGCGCTTCATCATGGTCTCTGACCAATCCACACTGCCAGTTGGGATTAGTTTTGCTACAGTGTGAAGCTATTGAATCTTACTGTCCCAGAACAGGGGCATTAAATGGAACACACCGGAGTCACTGGACGTGTGCTAAAGAATTCACAAAGATGCCAGAAAATAAACGCTAGTGTGCCTGACACAACTGAGGACCTGGCAGGTTGTGTTGACAAGGAAACTATTGTAAAACTGTGACCAGCATCTGTCAAAGTACTTCCCTGCCTCACATAGCCATTTCTTGTAAAACCAAAGTTTATCAGACAAACTTAGGAAGAGAAGCGAAACAACAAATTTAGGAAGAGAACTGATGCAAAATGAATCACAGAGCAACCTCCAGCATTATACAACACAGTTTGTTATAAGAGAATAAAAGGGTTCAGCTCTGGTGGACCAAATAAAGTTGGCCTGTGTGGAGCACTAAAATATTAGATTCAAATCCCTGACACCCTTCTGTTTATGCTTTGAGATGGCAGAAATAAGCAGCCTCCGTGCACTGCAGTGGCAGCGGCAGCAACAGAGAAGCAGTAGCTTCTGGGGGTCACTGGCTCCTTTCGATTAAAAGGGGATACATTGAAATCCCAGCACCTCAGAAGCTCTGCCTGATTAGCTTTGGTAAAAAGCTGAATGACAACCGTTTTCCCAATCTACTGAAGCCATGCAGTGAAATGGAGCAATCCTGCCTGAGATGGGATTTAGACTTTTGTAGCATGCAAGGGAGGTAAAGAGCTGGTTTTAATCCATCAACAATGCTTTCTCTCTTGGAGATCTTGAAAATTAATAGCACAGACTGGGCACTACCTCTCCCCTTACACATCCAAAATCTGCCAGTCAAAGGAGGTCTAGATTTGAAAGAAAGAAGATGAGCGATGTATTGTCTGCTGTGAGTGGCTTCAGAGAAATCCAGAACCTTGAGCCAAAATAAGGCACTTCATATGGATTCTGGGCTTGTTCAAGGTGAAGCAGGATATCACAAGGCACCACAAATGAAAGGGGGAAAAATTCCACCCCTGAAGTGCTTCATGGTGTGTTAGTTACTCGGATGCCAAAAAACTACTACAGACAAGTGCCTGCTGAAAGTGAAACTAATATCTCTTGCCTTACCATATATGGAAAATCCTAGGGTAGGCCATAAGGATGGCGGTAGAGCAAGTGCCAACGTGGGAAGACGGAACAGGGAAGAGTTTAATTGTGGCTGACGGACCAAGCTTCTAATCAGATGAAATTATTTTACCTGCACTCTCTGATCCTGAGATTTTGGGAGGAAAGTAAATCCCATTTAGATCTCCCTTTAAAGGTGCCTGTTATAAAAACAGCTGGACTAATTGTTTGCTATTTGACGGGATACTTATCTAAGAGAGCCTCTCCCACGTATGTTAATTTCAGAGCAATTACACACAAAACACTAGGGGAGATTAAGTGCTTTTCTTTTTTTTACCCACCTTGCAAATTGTAAAGCCTAACCTTCAAAAGCTATCCTTCTGAAATTTAACAGGATTTGTCTCTTCATAAGAGGCTACTGTACCTGCAATTTTCATTCACTTCTGCCATAAAATAAAAATGTAGGTGTTTTCTTAAAAAGAAAAACAAGCTTTAAAATGCTCAGCAAAAAAGTGGGGGGACACCCCTGGACCTATCTGGATATATTTAGTCAGGCTTAATCCACTCTGGAGGGGCTAGTGTGCTGAAAATTTCAAGCACTTTTTACAAAAGTGAAATGTTATAGCCATTTTTAAATTTCCCAATATGGGGGGGGGGCTTTCTTGGTTTTCTTATCTTAGCCTTGGACCCTGAGCCAAATTGGGCAGTCTCCAAAGCACTTCAGTTCAAGGTAGGCTACGGTATTTTCCAAAGCACCAAACTGAAACCTGAACTGCATCTTGTAGTCAACGGTGTATGCCCCTATTGTCTGTACTTTCCACTTAAAATAGATCAGATCAATGGTATTTAATCCACTGCTGTATTTTACAGTATTTACTGTACTCACACCTACAACAAGCCTAAGGAGATTGTGACTATCCCCATATTACAGGCAAGGAACAGAGAATAAGAAAGGACACCTTTCCATACAGGCAGTCTATAGTGGAAATCAGTGTGTAGTTGTTGAACATTCAGTATGTGGGATCCAAATAATTTCTCCCCCAAAATGCTTCTGTTACATTCCTTTTTCCGGTACACAAAACTTCAATATATTGTGTGTATGCATGCACATGCACGATTATTGCCCTAATTAGCAATTTGGGGCCATCTTTAGAATATGGTTGAATGTGCCTAAGATCTGAGCCTATGTAATGAGTTCTAATTGTTAATGTCTCCTTTTCAGGTGGGTCTTTTAACCAAGATGTCTTGGGTTTCTGGATTTACCAAATTTCAAACTAATATAGGACTAATTTAACTATTTAGGTTTCTCCAGGCATTCCCTTTGAAGGAGAGACTTAGAAATTCCCCCTTGCATATTTCTCAAGAAAAGCAATGTTTAGGACAATAAAAAGTCATGGCATTTGGCCCAGCAAGGATTGCTGCTGGGAAGCTAGCTGCTGCAATTAGGATTACAGATTTGCTGGATTTGTTTTTCTGCATTGCAACTTTTTAATGGTGTTTACATACCTGTGATGCAGCTTTTTTTCTGAAACAGTTTTGTTTAATCTCTGCATCACAGTGAATGTCCTAACTTCAGCGACTGCCAAGAAGTCCAGACAGCTTAAGAACCCATATACAGTGGTACCTCGGTTTAAGGACGGCCTTGTTTACGAACGATTCGGTTTATGAACTCCACAAAACCAGAAGTAGTGTCCTGGTTTGCCAACTTTACCTCGGTCTAAGAACGGAAGCCGAACGGTGGAAGGGAGGCCTCATTAGGGAAAGCGTGTCTCGGTTTAAGAGTGGTTTCAGTTTAAGAACAGACTTCTGGAACAGATTAAGTTCGTAAACCGAGGTACCACTGTATATATTCAGTTTTAAACAAAACTGTTTCAGAAATTAAGTTGCCAGTGTATCCTAAATGTGATTGATATATGTCTGAAATGTGGAGAAAATATAGATGTTTTCGAAATTCAGCTGAGGTTGTCAGCATTTGCATGTGGACTATCGCTGTTACCTATATACAAGGTTGACCATGCAAATGAAGGTCACTCCTCAAAATACACTCACACTTAACACTACTGTTGCAGAAACATGAATTGCAGACGTGTTTTGAAAACAAGTACGAGAAATGCTTAGCACAGAATAGGAGCTGCATCAGCATGAAACACTTCAATTTTTCTATGGGTGCCTCTTGCTTTGGGGCTTTTCTGCTCATAATGATTAAAAAACAGTCTCCAGCAACCTGTCATTGCTACCATACTTGAGAGGCAGAATTCAGATGCAGATTGCTCTAAATCCCATTAAGCCTTTCGACCATTTGAGTATGAGTGTCTGCTTGTGTGTGTGTGAGAGAGGGAGAGAGATATATTTATAAGTCTATGCATCTATTTACTGCATGCACACATGCTCTTTGACCCTTGCACAGGCACACACAGAGAGACAAAAAAAATACACATAAACATTTAAAAAGTTCAAGCAGAAGAGTGTTTATTTTCCAGGCTACTTTTTTTGTCAGCTGCTCCTATGCACCCGTCTTATAAATATTTCATGCCCAATATTTAACATTATTCTTTCCCCAATCGGATCAGCTTTGAAATGCTCCTCAAAGTGAATTCTCTCCTAACAATGGCTTGACGCAAAAGCCTTTTTTCCTCTCTTAAGAAGAAGAGGCTGCACATGGTCTGCTGCCATAGCAGCATGAATAGTTCCTATTTAATGGAAAAATCAAAGATACTTTACATTAATGCAGTGAGTGCAAGTGGGGAGGGGGAGAATGGAAAGCTGGACGCATGTGCATCCTTCTGCTTGAACCACGGAGGAAAAGCCCACCTTCCTTCCTCCGGTCCCATTATTGCTACCCAGCCTGGATTTGAACCGTAATGGGAAGTGACAAGTTTATGTAAATGATCCACACAAGGATTTTGCTCTTGTAAAACAGAGCAGTTACTCTGGGCTTTCTAATTATTTCATGCCTTGTGGTTCTGTGATAGGGCAGAGATGACTATACTTGAAAAGTCTATTGTGATTGACAGGCCACTGTCCCCCTGGAACTCATTAAGGTCTGCGCTTTGTAAAAGGGGAAGAAAACCCTACCGGGCAAAAAAAAGAAGAAGAAGAAATCACCCTAAATAAAAAAAAATGTTTTAATCCCACTGCCAATGGCATTTTCTCAGTTTATTTGTTGGGAGTTCTGTGTTTGTGGAAAACTCTTAAAATAGAAGGAGTTCAGCTTGCTTGCTCCGAAAGAATCACTGGCTTTCAGCTACACACACACACACCCCAACTCCTAGGGGCTGAAGGGTCTTCCCCACCCCCCCAATAAAATATTTGAGGGGGCCAGCCCCTCCCCAAGTTGATAGGCATTGCCATTCAAATGGTGTGCGCATGCATTGAATCATGTGATTACCTGCCCCCTATATTTTATTCAAGTTGGCACCCCCCCCCACACACACATGAATGCATATCACAGCGATAACCCATCTTTTGTGTGTGCGTGCACTATGCATTTATAACCTGGCCTTTAGACAAACCCTCAGAGAAGCTTACTGAAATGAGTATTAAAAAGAAACGACACAGGAGGAAAAAGGAATGGCGGTGGGAGAGGGACAGAGCAAGCTCAAGCAAAAGGTTGCACTTTTTTATACTGCAGTTATATTAATTCTCTCTATGCATATTCTGACTCTCCAGGAGAGCAGCAGCAGCATCTTGCTTACGTCAACCACAGTTCTGGATGCTTTGCCCTTGATAAAAACTAAAAACAGCCCCCACCCCACCTTGTAATTGACTTGATGGAATTAGAATCCTCACAGGGAGGGTCTGGGTTGAATGCTCTCCTCATGTATTGATTTAAGTGATGATTCTGTTTGTTTTTCCCTCCTTGGATGCAATCTTCTCCCCAGGTCAGATCCAGGAGCAGAGTAGGTGACTATGTCCAGACCAGGAGGACAGCTTCTGTCATGCTGCTCTTTCCCCAGACAGCTGACTTGATGGCAGTACGTTTTCAGATATTAATATTGCTGAATTCAAATGTGTTGGCTTGATTGTAAAAGAAATAAATAAAATAAAATCCATTGGCAATAGCTATAAAGATGATAAAATCTAGATCCTCCGCCTTTGAGGTTTCATTTACTTACGACATGGATGTCCGTCATTCTTCCATGATGGAACTGGAAGTTGTCTGCATAGGGTTCCCATAAAAGTCTGCCACCAAGGCAGTGACCACATTCAGACCTGCTCAGCTTCAGAGACATTATTGTTACTTAAGTCTCTCCAAAAGAAGATGTTGGAGCACTCTAAATCATCTGCTCGCTTACATGCACAGAAAATAGAAGATCTAGCTGAACGGCAACAAATGGAGACCTACACTGATCATTGCAATGCAACCCTCATTTTGATTATTGCATAATTTTAAGAATATTGTATAATCGTAGAAGGTTGTATAATAAGGGAGTGTGAGGTGGGGATGTAGCTGCGACTAACATGAAGAGACCTGCACTTCTGAATTTGAAACTACAACTACTGACATTTGAAGCCCATTCTTTCCCTCAAAAATACTGGGCACTGTAGCTTCTTTAAGAAGAATATAATCAAATTCAAACAAGTTCAGAGGAGGACAACAAAAGAGGGTTAGTGGTATGGAAAACAGCTGATAAGGAAAGGGTGAAGGAACTGCTTTGTTAAGCCTGGAGAAGAAAAGGTTAAAGGGGTAAATGATCATAGCTGCCAGGTTTTCCCTTTTCTCGCGAGGAAGCCTATTCAGCATAAGGGAAAATCCCTTTAAAAAAGGGATAACTTGGCAGCTATGGTAAATGATATGTTCTCCAATTACCTGAAAGGTTGCCATATATTCAAGACAAAGCCTTGTTCTCCAATGGAGCTCATGGGCTTATTAGGTTACATGGCAGCATAGCTGCCAAGTTATCCCTTTTTTAAAGGGATTTTCCCTTATGCTGAATAGGCTTCCTCACGAGAAAAGGGAAAACTTGGCAGCTATGCATAGCAGTAGATTTTAGCTGAACAATTAGGAGATACTTCTTGGTGGTAAGAGCAGTTATTTTGACAATGGACCAAGTTACCTAGAGAAGCATGGACTCTTCCTCACTGGAGGTCTTCAAGCAGAGACACTTGGGGATGCTATAGGTTTGCACTTCCTGCACCAAGCAGAACAGCCACCCCTAACCTGGTACCTCCAGATGTTGTCTCCCATCAATCCTGACCATTGACCATGATGTCTGGGAATTGTAGTCTGGAACATCTTCAGATCATCAGGTTGGGGGCAGAGTTTTTGGGCTTGTTGGCCTACAAGCCCCTTTCTGATTCCAGGTTTCTAGGAACTCTGCCAAGGAAAGAAAAGTAACAAAGAAAGCTTAAGAGCTGCCAGCTTCTTTCCTATCAGAGGGTCTTTTGTCAAAGAGAAATTCATCGTCACAGCTTTCTTGCTATGCTTTCACAGTAACATATTCAAATTACTGCAGTCAAACAGCTGTTCGAGACAGAGAAACCCATGTCTGAAAAACACTTGGCTGCCTGATCCATGCTTTTTGGTTTTCCTAAGAGATATACAGGGACACAGGTGGCGCTGTGGTTAAACCACTGAGCCTAGGGCTTGCTGATCAGAAGGTCGGCGGATCGAATCCCTGTGACGGGGTGAGCTCCCGTTGCTTGGTCCCAGCTCCTGCCAACCTAGCAGTTCGAAAGCACGTCAAAATGCAAGTAGATAAATAGGAACCGCTACAGCAGGAAGGTAAACGGCGTTTCCATGTGCTGCTCTGGTTTGCCAGAAGCGGCTTTGTCATGCTGGCCACATAACCTGGAAGCTATACGCCGGCTCCCTCGGCCAATAATGTGAGATGAGCGTGCAACCCCAGAGTCGGTCACGACTGGACCTAATGGTCAGGGGTCCCTTTACCTTTTAAGAGATATACAGATTAACCAGGATGTTTGTAAAAGTTCCCTAAACTTCCATTTACTCATTGACTGTGATGCATCCTAATTTCAGAACTAAAGTTTCAAAACCAGAGCTGACCCATTTTGATATTTTTAACATCAGTAGTTAACCTTCTCTGCATGTGTCTTACCCCTAGACGAACCGCCTGCTAGCAACTTCTCTCATATTCTACTTTGAAACGTGCAATTATGGAGCACCAAATGATTTTTCCTTTCAGAACCTGACATGGGCATTATTAATTTGTCCCAACATTAGCCGGCTGCTTTCCTTTTCATCTTCGTTACACAACTATACCTTCCTCAGAGGTCTTGTTTACATAAAACACTGCACACTCGGATGAGCCGACACTTAATGAGTTTCAGCCTAACCGCTACAGAGCAAATAAAGTGTGCTTGCTCTTTTTAATTATGAGTCACCTAAGCGTGTTAAAAGAAAAGTTGTGCCAAAATATGCCAGTAATCAATCTATCTAACTATCTATTTATCTTTCTACACACACACACACACACACACACAGAGAGAGAGAGAGAGAGAGAGAGAGAGAGAGAGAGAGAACAAATTGTAAAGTTTGTGTTGAAATGATGCTGTACTGACTACCAAGCAGAAGTGCTAGAGGGATCTTGCTAGCTTTCATATTTTATACTCTTAAGATCATTGGTTCCCCCGCATTTAGAAGTTTTGCCTGCAGACAACTAGAGGCCTACAACCAAAGATAAGGCTGATTATTTCAAATCAATCAAAACTTCATCTCCCATTAATTCTATAGCTTGTGTATGTGCAGCAGCGGTTAGGGTAATGTGGCTGTGTTGAAAGCCCCTCTGAAGCCTCATCAGGACAGGCAGCAGGGCAGGGCAGGGATCAGATCCACCCCCTGAAGCAAATGGCGGCACCTCACAAATGGATGGGCCACCCCTGGATGGGAAGCTGGGGGTTGGATTTCACCAATTAGCTGATCAGCAAGATTGTTATTTAGAATGGGCAGCATGGGCAGTCCTACCTGCTTCATGTGTGATCTTTCAATTGAATGAAAACAATTGTGCCCATTTAGACTGCAAACCCCTTTTGGCAATTTGATGCTAATATCTTTTTATCCTTGCTGTTTAGTGGTAAAGCTGATAAAACATTGTGAGGTGTAGTAGTCAAGTTGTTGTTGTTGTTGTTGTTGTTGTTGTTGTTGTTGTTGTTGTTTTGGGGGGTACTCAAAGGTATGGGACATGGGTGGCACTGTGGGTTAAACCACAGAGCCTAGGGCTTGCCGATCAGAAGGTCGGTGGTTCGAATCCCCACGACGGGGTGAGCTCCCGTTGCTCGGTCCCAGCTCCTGCCAACCTAGCAGTTTGAAAGCACGTCAAAGTGCAAGTAGATAAATAGGTACCGCTCCGGTGGGAAGGTAAACGGTGTTTCCATGCGCTGATCTGGTTCGCCAGAAGCGGCTTTGTCATGCTGGCCACATGACCTGGAAGCTGTACGCCGGCTCCCTTGGCCAATAAAGCGAGATGAGCACCGCAACCCCAGAGTCGGTCATGACTGGACCTAATGGTCAGGGGCCCCTTTACCTTTACTCAAGGGTATGCAGTACTGGCACCTTTTTTCTAGAAGAAAAACACTGGTTAAAATTGTGGCATTTCTTGTAAGAACTTTATGGTGAATACCAGCATGTTTCTTTTTCTAAAAGAAAAGCATAGGTAGTAGTCATCTAGAGAGGAAATCTATAAAAATTGCTTGATTTATGAGGAAAGTGACTACAGCCATTCATTTTATTTTATTTATTTTATTTTCTTTTCTTTTTGCCACCTATGCAAAACAGATTAGATGCTTATCTCCTGAGATTAGTTTATTTGGTGCCTGACTGTCTTAGTACAAAAGTCTGGGAACTTCCTGCAAAGCATGCAACATGCTTGAGGCCTCTCATTTTCAATATTTAGTTTGCCAGTAAACTAGGGTGTATTTTTGGCATCGTTCCATTGTGATATAATTCAGGGACTGTGGAAAAAGATGGAGATGGGAAACACTTTTTGAGTCACCCAGTGCTAGTTATCTCAAGCTGGATAAAACAAAAACAAATTTCTCTTCCAAAACTAATACCAAGGACAGTCACATCAGTTTTCACTTGTTTACATACTTAACTGGTTGAAATGATAACTTGTTTCTTCATAGTTATAAGAAAGCCATTTATCTCCTCCAGGTATTTCTCTAAAACAGCAACAGCCACAGCAGGCACTGCAACCTTCCAATATTTTGACGTCTTCACCCCAAAAGGTACACTCCTCCATTGTCTCCCGAGACAGATAGATGCCAACAACTACAACAATGCAGCACAGAGAAAGTCTGGTGGGATGGGGATTGGGGAATTATTTGCCTGGGCAATTGTGGGACAATATGGAGAGGAGAGAATAAGATAGTTGCCACCTACTTGAGTTTGTGGAGGATGTTGTGAATGGAGAAAGTGCCACCTCCTCTGCCCATGGAAGGACTTTTTGAAAAGGGGAGTGATGTTAAGAAGTGCCTTGTCATTTGTCTTCTCTTTGCTGCCAATTGAAGGAGATGTTGAAAAGTGGGGAAAGGCCTTCTTGTCCATTGTGGGGTGTTGTTGTTTTTAAAGGGACAAAGTGTCCTGACCCATTTCCTTCTTTCCTCTTAGTTTTGCACTATCCTCATAGAAGTGAGAGCTGGACTATGAAGAAGGCTGATCGCGGAAGAATTGATGCTTTTTAATTATGGTGCTGGAGGAGACTCTTGAGAGTCCCATGGACTGCAAGAAGATCAAACCTATCCATTCTTAAGGAAATCAGCCCTGAGTGCTCACTGGAAGGACAGATTCTGAAGCTGAGGCTCCAATACTTTGGCCACCTCATAAGAAGAGAAGACTCCCTGGAAAAGACCCTGATGTTGGGAAAGATTGAGGGCACAAGGAGAAGGGGACGACAGAGGACAAGATCGTTGGACAGTGTTCTCGAAGCTATGAACATGAGTCTGACCAAACTGCGGGAGGCAGTGGAAGACAGGAGTGCCTGGCGTGCTATGGTCCATGTGGTCATGAAGAGTCAGACACGACAAAACCACTAAACAACAACATCATCATCCTTGTGGAGCAAGCAGCTGCTCTGGCCAGGGAGGTGTTTTTGGAGTGAGTGTGTGTGTGTGTGTGTGTGTGTGTGGAGAGAGAGAGAGTGGTGGAGGAAGAAGCACAAGATCCACTTATTTGCTACTCTATTTGTTTCTTTTTTGCTGCTTTCCACCTCCGTGGAGCAGCAGGCAGGAAGCTAGTATAAAAAGTGTAAGTTGGGGTGAAGGGGAGAGCTTCAGAATCACTTGTTCTACATAAATGATTTCCTATGTTGAGCTTTCTGGTCTCCACCTTTTGGTAGAAACTCAGAGCAATAGAGATGCTCAAGGTTGATCTCCTTGCGTCAGGATACCTACTGGTAATGCACTGCTCTTGAGGGAGCCAAACAACAAGTTACCAGACCTGGTACCATTTTCTCCAAATTATGCTTGGATATCAAGGTCAGGCAACCTGCTTAATGACTGACATAAAGAAAGGGAACAATGTGTATAGTAAATGGAAAGTATTCCATGACAACACAGTTTTCTGCACAACTGTATAGAAAGTTAGTGATATAACTTCATTTTAATTTGAACAGTATATTATTAAGAACTCCATGTAATGACTGCACTTTTCTTTTATGTCTTTCTCTTATACAATTAAAGCTGCATTCATGAGCAGATTTATGAAATGATTATTCACCAGCAAAAGTAGGAAAACGAAGTTCCCACACCTTCTTCAGTTAAGTAAATTTGTTGAACTAATCTGAACATGTCTAACTCCAAATATTAATATTAATATCAAGACTATGGGATTAGGTTGCATTTATGTTTTTTAGACTATCAATGTTAATGAAATGGTGTTCTTTTGCTGTTAAAGTATGAACAAAAAATGCCCTCCACAAAACAAAACTACACAATTAGTACTATCGTTGTCTTCCGTTTCATACAGACAGTTGATGAAAAATATGTTTTTGCGATTTCTTTCTTTTCCCCCTTAGGGTTATCCACAGAATGCAACCAAATGCTTATTCAGTAAATTAAGTAAATTATCTCCTTCCCAGCGGCTGATTGGCTAAGACAAAGGAGATGGTACAGTAATTATGAAGTCTGGGTGGTTCCATAAAAGTGGTTCACCACAGAACATGGGCCAAAGATATGTGGAGCCAAGGGTTATTCTGATACAGCCAAAATATGTCTGGATGAGCCCAGCACAAGGCTGCTCTGCAAGCAAATTTACAGCAAGTGTATTCAAAAGGCATTTATAAAACATGTGTCAAAGGGTGACCTGATGCTGGACAAAATGTGGGTTTTACTCCAGATTTGAGGGAGAGGTTTTGTACACAATAATAATTTGATAGTGTGATCTTGTGGTTGGAAAATTTCATTCATATGCAGCTGTGATAAAACCTGCCCTCTAATTTCTAAAAAGAAACCAGTAACCCCCAACAACTTCCCCTTTCTGCTTTGCTTCACCTGCAGTTCCTAGTCACACTTCTACCATTTCCTGTCCTGCACCCATGGACCCTTTCAAAAAGGTTTTAAAAAATTAGAGCAGCTATTCTAGAGAGAGTATGGGAATATAGGTTTGACCCCCCCCTCTTCCACACTTGATCAGTAGGATTGCTTGCATCATCATTCTCCCCTCCTCCCTTATAATTTTTTTATTAGTCCAACCAAATGAGAATTGGGGAAAAATTAAGAAAAAGGCAACTGTCACCTGCTGAAAAGTAATGCGGGAAAGGGCAGCATTTTTCAACACATGTTGCCCTTGGATTGCTGTGCCTGATGCAATAATGCATTTCTCATTCTTGTCTTTGCCATTAAAAGAGGACAGGAAATACAACAATAAATTATGTGTCATGTGGAAGCACCATTTTAACCAACTTCCAACTAACTACAGAAACAAAAATGCTAATATGGAAGGAGTCTTGGGTTTGCATTTATCTACTTATTTGATAGACCCTTGCAGAATCCCCTACAATTAGTCCCTAGTATTTTTTATTTAATTTTTTTGGTTTTACAAAGTGGTGAGGCTGTGTTGTTACTGGATATAAACTTTGGAGGGCATCTGTCACAAATTTCACAGGAATTCAGGCCTATCTCCACACATGTAGCCAAACCTCTTCCTCTAGTTAAACAGCTCTCTAGCTTATACAAATCCTGTATTTTCATCCTGTATGCTGCCTGCCAGATGCCTGAGACTCTCATCAAATCATACAGAGAGAGAAAAATTGCACTGTGCACGATAACCCAGAGGTGGTTGCCCTATGCATATGGCCTTCCGGATGAAGAAGATGACGGTTCTTGGTTTCCTTCGTTTACACTAGAAGGATTTAAGCTGAAGCTGAATCCTGACAGGCACTTCCTGTCCTGCATACACACCCTTGTCAGGGAGCTCTATGGAAGATATCAAAAGAGGATTAGCAGTGCTAGGTGTCTGCATGTCAGCTGGAGTTGAAAATCTCAAACAGCACTAGCAGGATTTTATTTTTATAAATCTCTAGCCCACTACAGTGCATCAGCTTCTGAAAAATGAACTTCATAGTGAATTCACACAAATGGTCATGAACAAACCTTATAATTCCCATATAAAATAGTATGGTTCTGCTCAGGGAAAATACCCATTGGCCTCCACATTCTCTGCTTATGACAGTGTCATTGAGATGAAGAGTATGTTTGGCTCTCTGATTCACTCTTTCCCAATACGGGGTCCTTTCCCTAAGTCATCTTGTTCCATAAGATCTCCCTAATCTGTGGAATTTCCAAAGCCTGAAGGATATCCAGATCTTGTACAGTTATTGGGTCCAAAAGAGCCAGTGTAGTGGTTAACAGCGGTAGACTCATAATCTGGGGAACCAGGTTCGCTTCCCCGCTCCTCCACATGCAGCTGCTGGGTGACCTTGGGCTAATCACACTTCTCTGAAGTCTCTCAGCCTCACTCACCTCACAGAGTGTTTGTTGTGGGGGAGGAAGGGAAAGGAGAATGTGAGCCACTTTGAGACTCCTTCAGGTAGTGATAAAGCGGGATATCAAATCCAAACTCCTCCTCCTCCTCCTCCTCCTCCTCCTCCTCCTCCTCCTCCTCCTCTTCTTGTCACATTTAGGTTGAGCAGGAGGAGTCCAGCTCCCTGGAAACCCCTGATCTGACCTACCAAGATTCTTCCCCTGACTGAACTGAGCTGTTCATTCATTGGTGTTCCTGTCCCTCTCTTCCCCGTATAATTTATCCAGGATGGATCCATGAGCAGGGTCCTACATTCCTCCTGGATCTTGGTTATTTCAATTCCATGAAGGTTATGTATGCCTCTAATTTCAATAGAATATAGGATCGCCAACACTATTTCTGCAAGTGCACCACACAAAAAAAGCAATGATTCAGTTTCCTCAGCGCTCCAGTGCAGTGATGGGAAAAGCTTCACATGTTGTGTTTCTATAAAATGCTGGCACTCTTATACTCATTCTTCATGTCAGCAATTTGCACTTGCCATTTTAGGGGAAGCATGTGGATATTTGTGTGAAGGATGCTATGTAGTATGTAGAATTGCTTAGAACAGCAGATTGCATCTAACAAATAGCAGCTGGATTGGGAGATGTTTCAGATCGGGTGGGGGAATAGTTCACAAGGGGAAGTGTTGAAACCTACTCCACCCAGCATTTCAGCCGTTAATCCCCCTTCAAAAAATAATCCAGGAAGCCAGATATCACAAATCTATCTAGTTGAGCCCTTATGGGTCATTTCACTACCTATTTGCCCCAGGAGCTTCCCAATAAATAAAGACACAATTGACACGGAATTTAGTTTTAGGTTATTGGCATAATTTTGGCCACAACTTTATTGATTACAGATAGTGAGTGGTTTGATTTAGGCATTGGTTCCCGACTAGCCGCACCTGACCTCAGCAGGGCAGCACTGATGACTGGGCCTCACCATATCGTCATTACAGGTAAACATCGTGGGTGAGTAATGGTCCAGGATCAGACTCAAGCTCATCCCAAATGCTCCCAGGGACTCTTGTGTGGCCCTATCCCCCAAAAGGGGTCAACAAAAGCATGGTGAATCCCTGGATTCCTTTAACAGAATACATTTGCACATTGGAGGGGACAGGTGCTCCACCCCCCCTCCAGACCACCTTGAACCAATGCCTAACCGCCAAACCTTTCAAAGTTGTGACGATTTGCTATGCGGCAGGTGAAACCCAAGTGGCACCAGCCAATCAGCCAAATGGGAAAATTCCTACCGGACCCTGCCGCAACAGCAGACGACCCACGAAGGCATAGCAAGGTCATACCAAGACCCTAAATATATATTGATCCAGTGCACGAAGCAAAAAGAGGAAGCTCTACGCAACGTGCAGCGGTATATAAAGGTCCCTCGGTTATTACTCAAAATTCCCCATTGGCCAGATCCGCCCATCAACTGAGGGACCGCCAATTGGGTTGTTGTGGCTCTCCAATCGCTCCCACCCACACAAACAGTGAGGTCAGTCCTGATGATCTCACCGCAACACATGCCCTCTGTGAGGAGGACTCGATTTACAGGACTGTACAATTTCATTCTTCACTTGCTTGAATATGCACTCATGCTGCTAGCTGATATGATGGGTCAGGCTGCAGTATCAGACCATTAGCATGTAGAACACGCATCACTGTTACCTTATGCTCTAGTCTACAATAACTGATGCAGTATTAATATGACCATTTTACAGATGGAAAAACCAAGCCGGAAAAGTAGGCATTTTCCTCTCGTGACTGGATGAAGCTGTAGCTCAAAAGGATTGTACATTCAGCTTCCCCAGGTTCAGAATTCATCTGAACAGAAAACAATTATCAAAAATTTTTGGTAGGTTTAACCATTAGAGCTGAATAACAATGAGCTTTTGAAGCAGTGACAAAGTCCTTTGTTATTATGCTGGCTGGTCTACTGTACCATAGGAATGGGTAGAAGAAATACTGCCACTTACTTTTCACCATCTGGAAACAAACATCCCATAATGTAGAACTGGGAACCAGTAGCCCTCCCGATCTTGTTTGACTCCAGTTCCCATCAGTTCCAGCTACCATGGCTAATGGTGGAGAAAGATAGGACTCCTCACTTTGGTCCCTGGTTCCTGGCTGCTGCAGCAGGGAGCAGCAGGGCCTTCTTGGTGGTGGCTTTGATGTTCTGGTATTTGCTTCTTAGAGAGACACATGGTACCTCCTTCCTGCTATTTTTTTCAAAGTGCACCAAATAACTTCCTTTTTCTGATCTGCTCTTTTCATGCTCTGCTCCTTCTGTAGTCTGAATGATTGGTTATTTATGTTCTGTTAATATATTTTTTCTACACCTCCTGAAAATGTTTATGAATACCATTAAAAAAATAAAGCTGCAATCCTAAGGTGTGTGTTATGGGTTCAAATGCAAAGACGTGTCTTCTGCTATATCTAGTACCCTGCTGGTTTCAAGCCACCAGGGAGGAAGTTAGAGTAGAGGAATGAAGTTGCTTTTCTGTCTGTTTCCCACTTAACAAATGCTTACCCTCCCAATGGAAATAATGGGAGGGAGAGAGAGATCTAGCCACATTTAGGAAAGTGACTAAATTACTCCTTGGTTTGGGGACGTGTAAGGGGACCAGGACAGTTTTGCATCCTTCAGATCCAAGCTGGTGTCTTGCAATCTTCCAACATGCTCCATTTTCAGCATTACAGATGTCAGAGCTCTGACACTGGTTGGACTAGAGCCCCCCAAAATCTACCAACAGGACAAAAGGCTCTGTGCCTCTGACATCAGAACTCTGTTTCCAACATCAGAAGGGTAAAAAGGTAAAGGTACCTCTGAGCATTAGGTCCAGTTGCGGACGACTCTGGGGTTGTGGCGCTCATCTCGCTTTACTGGCCAAGGGAACCGGCGTACAGCTTCCGGGTCATGTGGCCAGCATGACTAAGCCGCTTCTGGCGAAACGCTGTTTACCTTCCCGCTGGAGCGGTACCTATTTATCTACTTGCACTTGAAGTGCTTTCGAACTGCTAGGTGGGCAGGAGCTGGGACCGAACAACGGGAGCTCACCCCGTCGCGGGGATTCAAACCACGACCTTCTGATCAGCAAGCCCTAAGCTCTGTGGTTCCATAAGACACCCTCTCCGGGACCTTAGGATTGCATCCTAAATAAATAGAAGTTCTCAAGAAATGTGGGGGCAAACCCAATATGTGTACACAACATAGTATCCCTTTATGTTCCATGTGGTCCTTTCATTCCTTGACTACCATAACCTGAGATACTATTCTTCAAAGGTACTTTCCCCCCTATGGATATGAAGGCCTAGGACATCAGTGACTTTGAAAGGACTACCTGATGTGATACATTATTTGCTTCATTATTAACAGTTGCTAAATGTGGCCAGAGTGCTGTTCCACTCATGTTCTGCTTGCGGACTTCCCATCCCACAGGCATCTGGTTGGCCACTGTGAAAACAGGATGCTGGAATAGGTGGGCCTTTGGCCTGATCCAGCAAAGCTATGTGGATGTCTTATATTCTTATGCTCTTGGTAATCCTTCCTTTCATTGTTTTTTAAGCTTAATTTCAAAATATGCGCCAAACTTTACTGACAATCTTGGTGGACTCTACATTTTACAGATTTATAGAAAAGTTTCATTGCTTACACCAAAGAAGCTTGGGGGAGGGGGGGGCAGAGCCATGTGTAAAATCTTCAAACTCATAGCAAACTTGCAGATCAGGTGTCCTATGATTATGACTAAACCACATTCTGGCTTGAGTCCCAGCTGCCCAACCCTAACTCTTACACTTCCCTAGGCTGGCACCAGGACAACTGGCTCATAATTGTACACTCAGGAGGAGCATTTGTACTGCAGCAAAAGAAAACACTATCCTTCTTTGCCACTCTTCCTTAATTTTTATAAATTACCTCCATAACTCATTTTCTTTTGCCTTCTCCCTTTGATGACAGGACAGACTCAAAAAAAACACATCATGCTATGAGAGCCATGTCAGCAAAATCTTGAGCGCAACTTGTGCTTTACAACAACAAAAATTGCTGGTTGGGAGAGTTTGGTGTTATTATGCAATTTAAAATGTGCATGTCGTTCATAAATCACATTTTATTTGCAGACATGCATTTTCTGGAAAGAAGCATGTAAGCACCTTGCTTGCTCACATTATTTTTTAGCAAAACAGAACATGGGTTTAATGAGAAAACCACAAAGTATTCTCCAACCTGTCTGTAAAATATTAGGGAAGCTGTAACGATCTTCTCCCAAAACAGATCTAGAAAGAGGAACCCTTCCTATATTATAGGAATAGTTACAGGTAGGTAGACGTGTTGGTCTGAGTCGAAACAAACAAAAAATTCCTTCAGTAGCACCTTAAAGACCAACTAAGTTTTTTATTTTGGTATGAGCTTCCGTGTGCATGCACACTTCATCAGAAGTCTCTAGTCATGGTTGGTGCTCCAGGGGACAGTAGGGCAGAAGGCAGGAAAGCCAGTGGGAAGCCAATGGGAGGCAGAGGATGCTCCCATCCTCCTCCCTGCTCATTCTACAAGGGCAATACTGAGGCCACATTTACATAGAATCATAGAGTTGGAAGAGACCACAAGGGCCATCCAGTCTAACCCCCTGCCAAGCAGGAAACATCATACAGCACTACAATACCACTTTAAGCATTCAGGTCTTCCCACAAAGAATTATGGGAGCTGTAGCTGGTCAGGGGTGCTGAGAGTTGCTAGGATACCCCCATTCTCCTCACAGGGCCACAGTTTTCAGAGTTCCCCGTGGAGAGGGATTGATTATTAAACCACTCTGGTTTGTCCAGAGTCCTACCCAGCTTGCAGAAGTCTTAGTGGGGGTGGTATACTAGATTTTAACTTGGCCATAGAATCTAGAGCATCCACAGGATTATTGTAGGGCATGCCCAGATGTAATCCGCTTAATCCACTTTAATTCATGGTTATCTGAGCAGGTCTCAAGAAACCAAGAAGTAGATAAAAGTGGAGGTAATTGCCAAGCTTGCAACTGAACATGGGCCCTGCTAACCTCTCAACTTGAGCACCATTCCTCTTTAGGAGATGTAAGATGTGCCAAGCTCCAGTTCTGCAAGAAGGAAAGCTGTGCTTGTAGCAGAGAGCCCAGCCTTCTCTGTTGGCCCTGGGGCAGCAAGCACTTACTTTTTAATGGATGCGTGCCCTTTAATTAAGGTGGTAGAATTACGGTAAATCCTTTTGAAGCCATGTTTGTGTTTGTCTTGTTAAACCTTATTATCGATTATAGACCAGCGAATGCAGCAGCCAAATGCAGACAGACAAAGATGAACACGCATGGGCCAATGCCAGAAGCAGACGCCTCCTCCCTTCCTCTGCAAGAGAGTCTGCATATGTTAAAGATTGTATATGCAAAGTCATCTCGTGTGGTAACTTTTATAGGCCCAACTTTTGCTGATGAAAGAGTAAGCTATCAAGTTATCCCGAAAGCAAAAGCGTGACTCATTGTGAATCATTCACCAAAAGAGTTTGTTCTATTAAAACCTCTCTCGGTGATGAATGACATGACAGCTGCTTTGTTTGCTTGTTTGTTTGTTTTAATGTACCTTTCCTACCCTCACCCCAAAGAGCTTTGAACAGTATATAAAGGGCTGAAGGTCTTTCAACATAGCTGCCAAGTTTTCCCTTTTCTCGCGAGGAAGCCTATTCAGCATAAGGGAAAATCCCTTTTAAAAAGGGATAACTTGGCAGCTATGTCTTTCAAAGAGCCACCAACTTTTTCTGCTGGCTAACAGAAGCCTTATAAGCAAAATGTAAAGAGGAGAAAATTTCCCCAAAACATCTCTCTCACACATCACATAAAACGTTAACTTGCGTGTGCCAGGCCGCTGTTAAAGATACAAGAGCAGAGATTTTTTTTATTAAAAAAAAAGTTGGCATGTCTACAAACTCAGCAATGGCCCAAGATAAATAAGCACTGAACTGGATTCAAAGAACTGTGAACAGAGAGAAAATACTGCTCTGTAACTAGCACTGTTCCACAAATGCCAACATAAGAGCTTGAGCAAGAGTTAACAGAATGCTATAGCAGTTTTGATGGAAAACCTCAGGCTTGTGCAAGAGGTGTGTAAGCTCTTGTTCCAATTCTTGAGAAAGATCATTTTTAGATTTTGTTTGTTTTGACACCTTTTCTGCCCAAGGTGTCATGAATTGGTTGGATGCAGAGGGATGGTGGGAGGAACCAGCTGGGGAACCACCAAGGGAAGAAGGCTCAGAGTTCAGGGAGTGGTGGTGGAACAACAATGAGTGATCAGAGGGAGAAGAGGTTCTCCCCCCTCCGACTGTGACCCTGGTATCCCAAAACCAGAAGAGGCATGAAAAGGGCAGAGGATAGGTTGGCTAAATGCAGGCACAGTATCTGATTGCTCGGGGGAAACCCTGGATAAGCAGGAACTTTCGGCAACTGATTCATGGGGATGAGCTGCTGTGTTCATGAGGCCGGATGCTCTGCCAAGTCTGTGCAGATTGTGTTCTTGCTAATAAAGAGCTAACTCCAATTCGCATGGTGTGATTCACTGCCAGTTCACTCCTGACACAAAAGCTGCAATCCCTCATGTGGAGCTTTCTGAGGGCCACATCCTTGTGATGTGCAGGGCCAAAGGCAAAATTAAGTTACAGCAGTGGATACAACTCTTCTTACCTCTGAGTAGTAAGTGATATTACAGCTAAACAAGTCATAGATTTCTAACACACACATTTCTGCATCCTGGTAAACCAGAGGCATAATAACTGGTCAGGGACACATTCTGGCCAAGTAAAAGCACTTGTGAGGGGGGGTGATTTGGGGAGGGTATGTGACCTAGAGAGTGTCCTGAGGCCAGATAAAGTCCTGGAAGGCCACACTTGGCCCCCAGGCCTGAGGTTCCCCACCTCTACTCAACAGCCCTCCCATGAGCAGAAGAAATCTCCCATACACACCAAAGGCCAACTTTTTATTTGGCCATGTCACTAGCTAACTCAGTGACAATACAGGGACAATACACAGAAAAGGACATGGTCTAATGGGACACAGAATCTTAGAATTGCAGAGTTGGAAGGGGACCTGAGGGTCATCCAGTCCAATCACCTGTAATGCAGGAATCTTTAGCCCAACATGGGGCTCGAACCCACAACCCTGAGATTAAGAGTCTCATGTTCTGCTGACTGAGCTATCCATGATGCAAGCTAAGCAGGTCTGGTCTGTGCCTGGCTAGAAGGCTATCACCTGGAAACCCTTGAGTTCCAGAATGGAAGAAATGCAGGATAAAAAACAAAAAAACAAAAAAAACATTTTTTTATTAAAAAATGCAGCTAAAATGAGTAGGACAGATTCCCTCCAACACTTTCTATCTCAGTGGTTCCCCCCCCCTGATTCTTATGAAGAGCCAAATGCAAAGGAAGAAAATATGGTCTGGTCCTGTAAGTAACAAGGAGAGATCAGGAAAGGCAAAGGAATCACAGAAAAAGCTAGTTCAGCCTGTTTGGATGCACCACACTGATCTACTCATTGGCTGATCCAGATCAAAAATCTAGTACCTCAGGATTCTCCTGACACCTTCTGCTGAAAGCCCAGGACCACAGCTAAAAGTTGGGTTGCCATTCTTCTTTCCTGCTAGAGAAGGTGTGGGGAACCTTTGATCCACCAGATGTTGCTGAACTACAACTCCCATCAGCCCTAGCAAGCATGGCCGATGGCCAGTAATGATGGGAGTTGTAGTTGAGCATCGTATGGAAGGTCGATACCTGTGCTGCGGCTCCATGCCTTTAACAACTTAATGACAAAGAAACATTTCAGAGGCTTTCCAGTTTCCAGTTAGAGAGTCTGTGTGACAGAAGAAGCTATCAGAACTCTTGTCTTTCCTTCAAGCACCTTATTCCTGCAATCCAGACACAACATGACTTTAGGCCCCTGGAAAGTATACAATTCTGAAACACCAACTTTGCAAATGTTGCTCTTTTGAATTTCATATATAAGGACTGTTTCTTTTTCTTGTTCCACCTTCCATATTCGGACCAAGTAGACCGCATCCATGGATCTGCCTCCAGGAATGTTTTATGGGCAGATATAAAACTAAGACATGAAAGTTTATTATGAAAAATGCATGCACAACCTCAAGTCAGGTGGGACAACCTGGCGCCACTCTAATTGAGTAAACACATTAAGAAGGCAAACAATGTAGTGACCCCCAGAGTGGAACCTTCAAAGCTATTGGCCCATCTCTCATGGTACCACATTTCCTCCTTTGGAAAAAACTCTTTGTAAAGAGATGTCTAGGTAAGGTGGACAGTTTTGCTCTATCCTGTATCTATGGCATCACGGATACACTTGACTCTTTTGAGAGCTACATCCATACCATACATTTAAAGCACAAGGCTCCCCCCCATGGAATACTGGGTACTGTAGTTTGTTAAGGAATAAACTATAGTTCCTCACATTCTTGGGGGGATGCCATCACTGCTAATGTGGTAGAAATGTACTTTAAATGTATGACATGGATGTAACCTCGGGTGCTGTTCAACAATCATTTAGAATAATAGTATCATAGAATTGTAGAGTTGGAAGGCACCCCAAGGGTCATCTAGTCCAACCCCTGCAATGCAGGAATCTCAACTAGAGCATCCATGACAGACGGCCATCCCACCTCTGTTTAAAAACCTCTGATGGAGAGTCCACCACTTTCCAAGGGAGTCCGTTCTGCTGTTGAACAGAAAGATCCTCCTGAATTTTAGTCAGAATGTCCTTTCTTGTAACTTGAATCCATTGGTTTAGGTCCAGAGCTTGCTCCATCTTCCATGTGATAGCCCTTTAGATATCTGAAGATGGCTATCATATCTCTTCGTATCCTCTTAACTGGTAAATAATATTTTGGAGGAAACTGTAACATAGCTTATAGTCTTCAAATGTGACATTGCATGAAGGATAGGAAGAGTGTTATTTTAAAAGAATAGGAATTTAAGAACAGGGACTATTAAAAGTATTTAAAAGATCAGAAATTATTAGATCCGGCCAAAGCACCATTCCCTTCAGCTGTTGTGACACTGATTTGCTTTTGGGCAGCTACCACGGCCACTAATATCTGAGTTGATACAGCAACCGAGAAATTTCATTGTTCCTGCAAGGGGACAATGACAATAAAGATCTAGTCTAGTCGTCTAGTCTAGTCTAGTCTAGTCTAGTCTAGTCTAGTCTAATAGAACCTTCTACTATGACAGAGATTTAAAAACTACTCTAAGGTAAAGGTAAAGGACGTTTAAGTCCAGTCAAAGCTGACTATGGGGTTGTGGCGCTCATCTTGCTTTCAGGCCAAGGGAGCTGGTGTTTGTCCACAGACAGCTTTCTGGGTCATGTGGCTAGCATGACTAAACTGCTTCTGGCGCAATGGAACACCATGATGGAAGCCAGAGTGCACGAAAATGCCGTTTACCTTCCTGCCACAGAGGTACCTATTTATCTACTTGCACTGGTGTGCTTTTGAACTGCTAGGTTGGCAGGAGCTAGGACAGAGCAACAGGAGCTCACCCCATCACGGGGATTCAAACCGCCAACCTTCCAATTGGTAAGCCCAAGAGGCTCAGTGGTTTAGACCACAGCACCACCTGATTCCCTTAAAAAAAACACACAACTCTACTCTAGGAGACCCTGACATACGGTATATTAGAAACTTATCAGAAATTCCTCAATAAGATCAGTAATGGAAGAAAAATTTTTCCAATAGAATAGCTCGGGTAATATAGCAATAAAAAAAATTATGTCCAGATCGGAAAGAAAATTGCAAGGCTGCAGAGAGATAACCTGGATCCCAGGGCAAAATATAGCCTTGGGGTCCTTCTCCAACCCACCATATGCTATCAGCAGATAACATAGCATATTTAAAGTACATGGAATAACTACGTAATTCATGTATTATATAGTTTAAGCATGCAATCATGATACAATCATTAATAGCTATGAATGCCAATTCACTACTAGGCAAACCTATTTTAATGAAATGCATAAGGACTATTTTCATCATTGCATCTATGTTATTCACAATTGTTAACAATAAGTGCAGAAATTATCAAATACTTTAGCTGAGTAAACAAGGTGCATCACACAGGGGTTCAAAGGAACAGAGTGGCTAAAGGAAAGAGAATATCTCCAGACAACTAAGGATAGTAGTGCTGTAGCAGCATATAGCTGTACTTGTAATAAAACTGTAATATAGTGTAATATAGCTGTACTTGTAATATTTCAAGCTGTGCATATATTGGATGCCTTTCTTCTTCCTTTGCAGCATCTCACAACCGCAAAGTTTGAAAAATTAGCAAGGAGCCAGGTGCATTTTCAGCCTAAAGATTCTCCATTTGCGAGCACCTCCCAAAGTCTGGGTGCCATTTCTTGCACCTGGCTGACACTCAAGGATTACTGAGATGTATGTGCTTTGAAGCCTCGAAGAGTATGTTAAGGATAGGCAATATGTTAAGGCGTAACAATAAAGAGTAGAGTAGTTTTAAAAACTGAAGTATGGTGCCAATATTTTTATTGTAAACACCAAACTAAACATGTAGTAACGATTTCTGCTAAAAATGTGATATTAACAATGTGTCACTTATGTGAATTGTGTATTAATTTATGCTTATCAAAATGATGAATAAAAAATATTGCCGACCCCGCCCCCCAAATGGCGACTAGACATTCTGATTTGGCACCCACAACCCAGGTCCCAGAAGCTATTTGGTTCCTAGCTTTTCTATCCCAGTTTCTAACACCGCACAATCGTATTGGTATATACTGTACACCTCTGCAGGTTCTCTCCATTGTTCTCTGTTGTTCCCGCCTCCACATAAGCTCTGCTGTTAGTTTTACATTGCCCATGCATCTTCTACTTGGTCTTTTGAAGGGTCTCCACATTAACACTGCTTTATTCCACTGCCCCAAAGGAAGAAGGAAGAAGGGCACATTTCGACCAACAATCAGGCCAGCATGGAATGATAAGGCCTAATATCATCAATGCATGCATTTCTCTTATAAAAATTAAGAAAGAAAAAAATACGCCATCAAAATGAATCACTAATATTGTTCTTCCACGTGGATGAATTCTGTTTACTGTATTTTGCTTGTCTTGAACCTATTGGATTTAATCCCAGCATTCTAAAGGTTAAAATAATTTCCCTCATTTCACCGTAACTGAAAGGTTCACGATCCTACAAACAACTTTCATAGGTCAGAATGCCTATTACTACACCTTGGCCCTAATCCAGCTTTAGACATTTGTGTGAGTTGCAAGAGTAGCCCAACTCTATGTGGATAGAGTTTTGCATCTGAATGCACTTTGGGACATACATCCCATTCAGAGTACTGCAGTGAGACAGATTGCATCTTCATTTGGGCTGCACATTTGAATGTTAATTTATGTCACCATAAATGTATGCATGTTTATGCATGTGGATTTCCTTGGTTGGAATAGGGCATTTATTTTTAGCTTTGGGCAGTCTATTTGAATTAGAAGAGAGATTTGTTTAGGGCAGGGGTAGGCCCATTAATTTCACTGGGTTTACTCTGACTAATGTTGGGTGCCATCCAATGTATTCCCCCCTCTTTGGATAATTCCATTGCCCAATTTGAAGAGAGAAACTAAGCATGATGTTTTTAGGAGGAGCAGAATATGGATGAAGTTTGAAAATAAAGGAGACAGCTAAATATTATAAATTGGGGTAATACTGATTTACCAGTAAATATGTTGCCCACCAAAATGCACTGTTTTACCCTGTAGAGCAAGCTAATTTCCCACTTCGATACTTGTAAGAAATCCTTGTGTTTTGGTATTTAAAAAACAACGCTTTTGTGCTGTAGGTCATCCAGCTCACTCATTGGCTTTGCAGTAGTTTCCTTAGTCCTACTATTCTATGCCTACTCCAGGGTTAGATCAGTCTGGTAAGAGCCATAGCATATGTAGATCTGCCTGACTCTGATCCTTTCTGACTTTATGCCACATGCAATATGATTTTAATAAGCAATGCACGAAGCTCCCCAAATTCACAGGTTTGTGCAAAGGAGCTTTAAACCAGGGCCAAGCTAGACATGACATTTGCCACATGGTTAGCCCTGTGGTACAATATTTGTAAGCAAGTTGTTGTTTAGTCGTTTAGTCGTGTCCGACTCTTCGTGACCCCATGGACCAGAGCACGCCAGGCACTCCTGTCTTGCACTGCCTCCCACAGTTTGGTCAAAGTCACGTTAGTAGCTTCAAGAACACTGTCCAACCATCTCTTCCTCTGTCGTCCCCTTCTCCTAGTGCCCTCAATCTTTCCCAACTTCAGGGTCTTTTCCAGGGAGTCTTCTCTTCTCATGAGGTGGCCAAAGTATTGGAGCCTCAGCTTCAGGATCTGTCCTTCCAGGGAGCACTCAGGGCTGATTTCCTTCAGAATGGATAGGTATGATCTTCTTGCAGTCCATGGGACTCTCAAGAGTCTCCTCCAGGACCATAATTCAAAAGCATCAATTCTTCGGCGATCAGCCTTCTTTATGGTCCAGCTCTCACTTCCATACATCACTATTGGGAAAACCATAGCTTTAACTATACGGACCTTTGTAAACAATTAGTGAGAACCAATAGTGTAAGAACTATGGCATGAGGTGGTTGTGGGTGGGGAAATTGGCTTTGTTCTCCCACCATGGTGGTCTTATTGCAGTTGGGAAGGGGCAGAGCTTGCCTGCTATTTGCAATGGGAATAAAGTAATATGTAACTGCCTTGTGTTGGTGATGCCCCCAAAGTTAGCATATAAATCATCATCATCATTTTATTTGTATGTCGCCTTTCCATAGTTAAAACAATGCTCAAGGCGGCCTACAACATGACAAGATTCACATAATTACCAACATAACAAAAGTCATAAGCAATAAATAAAACACATCAAAAAGTACACAGCTAAATGGAAAACAATTTCCACATAAATCATAAAATCTAAAACAAAGAATACAGCACTAATATAAATCACAATTTAAAATGGCATAGATAAAAAATAAAAGCAATTTTAAAAACAGAAACAAACAGAAACGGAGCCCTCTCTGCCCAGCAACAGCAGCAGCAGTAGTCCTTTATGGAGCCTGTCAGGCCCCGCCCCAGGCTAGGTGGAGAGAAGCAGGGCAGGTCCCTTCAGGCTCCCAACAGGTCAGTCCTATAAATAAATTCATATATAGATAAAATATTAATACAGCTAGTACCCGTTAGTTTCTGGTTGCTGTATTTTGTAGCAATCGTCATTTCTGAAAGCCTTCCAAAGCAGACTGACATGCTGGGTATCTCTGTGATCCAATCTGGATGTTATCAAGGCACTTGTACGTGTGGCTAGGACACATTTTTCCAAGGGTGCAGCAGGTGAAATAGCCAGGCATGATAAAAATTGCTATTCTGTAGCATAGTAGCATTTCTGGGTTCAGAGGGTCTCTACAAGAGGCTGAATAATGGTCCTTTTTAAGAGGGAGATGCTCCTTTTAACTTTTGACTGACTTTTCTTCTCCTGTTGCCTTCTTTTCTCCTGTTCTCTTCTTTTCTTATCAGTTTCGGTCCTTATCGATCCCAACACATGCTTATATACCCTGGCTGCATATGTTGCAAGCGGCACAATCTTCTGTCATTCAGTCTCCATGATCACAATCCATTCCTCATCTGTCTTGAGGAAGGTACGCTTCATCAAAGTTTATTTGTTGTCTTATTGAAGCAGAGATATCCTCTAACACACACACACACACACACAACACGATTACATGTTATCTTAAGCTGATCAATATAATTTATGTATGGGAGGAAACCAAATAAGCATTAAATGCATTCAAGCTCCAGGGCTGTTCCTTTCTGAGATAACATCAGATATTAGCCACAAACACTTGGCTCTTGCTATACTGATCCTGACAGCAATCAGTTTTTAATTACATACATCTCTATCTCTGGGTGTTTTTATCACAGGGTATAAATGTGCATGTATTTTAACTACTTGATTTAAGGTCTAGGGTCTTAGAAAGGTAGTGTCTTCCAGCCACAACTGTGATGCTGAACGTGTTGGGACAGGGATGGGGTTAGAGTTAGGTAGCGAGGTCTGGGTAGCTTTTGGATGGCAGCAGCCCTTGCAGGTGTCTAGAGCTCCTCTTCTTGCCACCTCCTTGCCTCCTTGCCATCCCAGTGAGTGCAGTGTCACCTCCACAACCCAGAGGACAGCACTGCCTCCATCTCCCACATGAGCCACCTTTACCAACATCATAAGGATGATCATGAAAAGTCGCCTTTTACCTGGCAGGGGTGTCAACAGAAATTTCCGGACCTCTCTGCTCACAGCCTCCCTGGGTCAGATTATTTGTCCATCTAAGCCAAAATTGTTTGCTTTGACTGGCAAAGACTCTTTAAGGTCCCAGGCAGAGGCCTTTCCCATCACCTGTGACCAGAACTTCAAACTTTATTATTAACACCAACAAACCAAAGCATTCAGAGCAAAAACTTTTTCAGGTCTACAAATCTTTCAAGCATCTCTCTCTCTCCCCACCCCCTTGATTTCATAGTAGCTACTGAGCTTGAAAAGAACAAATGAGGGATTATAGTGGAACAAGTGCTTTATTTCATAACAACAAATGAGGCTGGGGGGGGGAGCACAAATGAGTGATTATAGTGGAACAAGTGCCTACACACAATAAGCCTACCCAGCTTATTAAGTCTATAATAAAAATTGCCTCTTTGTTATGGTAGATGTCAGACACCAGTAAATATTGACAATCACAAGTAAATTCTGGAAATGAGAGCAAAGTTCGTTGATAGCACTTTGGATTTTTGAGTTTTACCAAAGGATCTCAGAAATTATGTACTTCCTTTTCTGTCATTAAATACTTCTTTTTGATATATATTAAACATAATATATTTCATGTCTTTATATTATATATGTAAATCACATTTATATAATGCCACAAACATATTTTATTAAACAAAGGATAAGAATGAAAAGAGTATATTGGGTTTAGATGTTAAATGTAATTTCCATGCCCAGAATGCAGAGCATTAGGTGATTTCTAACTCATGTACTTTTAAAATGCACACTTGATGGACTTGCAAAAAAAGAAGAAAAGGCACAATTCTAAAGAACAGACACCCCACCCCATGCTTTAATAGGGACTATGCTAATCAGGTGGATGGATTTCCCCTCAGAGAGCACCACACGAGAGTGATACGAGGCCTTTTCAGTAAAGCCCCACATTTTTTTGTTTTGGAGCTGCAGGACTGAAGAGAAGAAATCTCTGGCACGCCAGCGATCCAGAACAACAGCCTGCCATTTTGTCCTCAGTACATTGGACTGGAAATTACTATCATTTTCTAAAAGCCGCTGTGGAACTGGCCCTACACTTTATGCTGTGTGGCTTCCCTGGCTTTACCTCTGGTAGCAAACGTACTCAATGGTTAAATGTCTTGGTACCTCAATTGTGCAGGATTCAAGCTCTTCTGGGAGCCTGCACATGCAGACTTCCCTCAATGTATGGACATTGGAGGTGGGTCCTTTGTAGTCAGCGGCGGATCATATGCCCATGCTGCCCAGGGCGGGCGCACTCCGGGGGGGGCACGGAGGGTGGCCTCCCATGCACCACAGTTCAGGGTGGGAGAGGGGAGGGGAAGCTGCTGCCGCTCACTCTCCTCCTGCTCTCCGCAGCCGGGTCAGACATGACATGGCAACGGAGCTGCTGCTGCGGCCGGGTGTGCCTCGCCACAGGCGCAAGGTTTGCCACCCACTTGCCTGCCATTTTGTCACCCCCCTCAGTCGTGACATCTGGGGCAAACCGCACCCACCACACATCCCTTCCTATGCCTCCGTTTGTAGTCAAAAGAACTCGCTTCACATGAGCAGACTCACATCTGAGGCGTAGGGGGAAATCAAGAACCTCAGTAATAAGAGTTGCATCTCACTGCAAGTGGTGCTTTGATATAATTGCCAGCTAATCATATCCGATTCCAATTATTACTGAATTGTTATTATTGTTCATTGCTCATTCTACAGATATCTTTATATTAAAGTGAATACAGTATTAGTAAAATGAAATCGCAAGGTAGATATGTGTTGTCTATATAACACTGAAACTGTTTGTTTGTTTGCTTGCTTGCTTGCTTGTTTTATGACATAAAACTTTATCTTCCAAGGATCTCAAGGTGGTGTACACAGTTCTCTTTCTCCCCAATTCAGCCTCACAACAGCCCTGTGAGGTAGGTGAGGGTAAGAGGCTGTGACTGGCCCAAGATCACCCTGTGAGATTCATGGGTGAGTAGGAATTTGAACCCTGCTCTCCCAGGTCCTAATCCAACACTCTAACCATTACTCCACACTGTTCCCCTTCCTAGGTGATGGGACGCCTCACATTTGAAAAGAAATGAGGTTGCATTAAGCTGCTGATAATTAAAAGACAACATGGTTAGCCGTGTGAAGCAGCACTAATTATTAAATAGGAAAAAGCAGAAAGAGTAGGAGTTGAAGAAATTTCTGCATTGAAAACTGAGTTTCAAAAATAATACCCAACCTACGCCATCTTTCCTTTCCTTATTACAAGTCTGAAGGTATCTGAACCCTTCAAAAATACACACACACATTCTGATGGAAGTCGAACTTAAATAGTATTTTGGACTATGAGAAAACCAACTGAAATAAATGATTATGAATACTAGCTCTTTGAGGCATGTGTACAGAAACAATGGATTCTATTCATTCTGACCCAAACTTGCCATCAAAGACTTAACTTCAGGAAGCAGAGTTATAAAAGGGAAAAAGACCAGATGATCAGTACTGTTGACAAGCTGAAGCAGTTCCTGTTTGGTGGTTGACGAATCCTTAAGTGTTGTGACCTGCATTTGTCATGAAAATACCACACACACAAAAGTTCTGACCCAGGAGGTCAGGAGAACATGAAGCTCTCTAAAGCAGCTGCATAGTACATACTGATTACTCATGAAGGATTAATATTATGAAAATCTCATTAATAATAGAAGTATGTTTATATGATGGATGGCCAGCAGTTATGATGGACTCGTGATTGACTAGAAATTATAAGGTCGAATGATCTAGTCTACTGTGCTTCCTCAATGGTGTGTGTGTGTGTGTGTGTGTGTGTGTGTGTAAGTATAAACCTATTTATGCAAGAAATTTGACAACCAAGGCAAACACAAAACTTTACATTGCTGGCCACAAAACATCTGCCTAAACCCTTTCTTCTACAAGACTAAGGCCTTTTATAGGATTTAGGGTCTTCCCACCTCCTAAACCACATAAAACAGATGCCAGCTTTCCTATCCCACAGGTTAGCCACCTTAAAATAACAAGGTAAGCTCAACACTCCACATGAACTAGAACTCAAATGTCCTGAGCATAAAGGGAAAAAATGAAAGCCTCTTTTGCAGAGAAAGAAAGCTTTCAAGAAACCAGATTTAGGCATGGCACCATTCCAAATACTGGCACAACATTATAGAGTTCTATAACATCATGAGAAGAAGCTGCTGGATCAGGCCAATGGCCCATCTAGTCCTATTATCACAGTGGCCAGCCAGATGCCTAAGGGAAGACTGAAAGCCGAAGAGCACGCTGCCCTCTTGAAATTCCAAGCACCTGGACCAGGTATCCAGGCACATGTGGCTCTCTGACAGTGATGGTAGAACATAGCCAGTGTGGCTAGCAGCCTTATCCTCCATGAATTTCGCGCACACACACACCCAAATGCTTTGTGTTAAGCTTTTCCTTGAATGGTGTGAATTAGGCTTATTTGAGTATCCCACCCTGTTGCTCCATGAATTTGTTGAATTCGCATTTTAAACCATCCAAGTTGGTGGCCATCATTGCTTCCTGGGGAACTAAATACAGTCAAACCTCAGTTTACACCTACCTCTGTTTGCGACAGCTTCGGCGAGTGACCGCCGCGGACCCGGAAGTGTTTACATCCAGGTTCTGCGGCGTTGGATGCACAGGTGCAATCTGTGTGTGTGTTGTGCAGAAGAGCTCTATCGGCCCTTTGCGCACGCACAGAAGCATGCCTTTGGCAAGCAACCGCTTCGGCGAGCAACCACCTCCATGGAACCAAACCAAGGTACCACTGTACATAACTTCTGCTATGTTCTGTATGAATAAGTATCTTCTTGTGTCTGTCCTGAATACATAAAGACATCTCACCACTGATCTTAGAGTTCCAAATCATGTTACAAGTGGTCTAACAAACCGGTCTCATGTCTGCGTGCTGTCTGCCATTTTGCATGATATCCTGTGAGATGTTGGTGGCCCATAAGAACCAACATGACCATCCCAAACTTATACTGATATCTTAATCCCAAAACTAGGATCAATGTTTAGCTGCAGAACTAAAGATCACTGCCTGTGGCACTGTACCTAATAGCATTCAGCAGTAAATCTCTTTTAACATTTCCCACTAAACTTCAACAGTCAGGGCACTTTCAGAAAATAATAATGTGTTGGTGCAGGGGTGGGAAATGTCAGGTCTTTACCTTTGGAATATCTCAAGGCCACACCCTTTCCCCAGACATATCCTCATTGAGTGTGTTTGCCTGGCTGGAATGCATATTTGAGCTCTGATCATGATTATCGCTTGCCTGGATGGAGGATAGAGAGAGTGTTTGTTTGTTTGGGCATGTTGTGTAGAAACTAGCCTTCTGCACAAAAGTGACATTTACATTCATTGCTCCACCCACGTTTGTCTCTGACCCTGCCTGTCACTAGCATTTGGCCCCCAGAAAGTTGTCCAGGAAGGAAGCTGGCCCTTGAAAAATGTTCCCCACCCCTGAGCTACTGCAAACACTGCTTTTCTATGCAATGCACACAAATACTAAGAATGAGAGGATGCAGAAAGACGCATCTAAAAAACATCGCTCCTTGAACTACAGGTTGAAAGCCAAAGATATTAATTTGCTATTTATGGATAAATAAAGATATACTGCATAAATTTGAAGGAAAATACTATAATTCTTCTTATGCTCCGTAATAGTGGCATCTTTAAGTTTAATGGCTTTTCAAAGAGATTTTTGGCTCAGTCTAATACTCAGCTCTTCTGAAGAAGGTTGTTGGATCACACTTAAAAGTCTTATCCTGTCAGAGGAAGACCACATAACCACAAGTGATTTATTTATTCTTTATTTCCTTTAAAAAAATATTTCCAACTGTAAGTTATTATGCTGCATTCACCAACAAGCCTGTCTTACTTTGTGTCTTCATAATTGCTATAGATCTTTTCATTTATTTAAATTCAAACTGAGCATCAGCTGTTGTCTCCCACTGATAAAGGATCCCAGCCCCAGATGTGGAGCTCCTACAGTATCACGAAGGCTACCAATATAGTTCTTGACCAGGAAAGATCAAAGAAGCAAGCAATATGGATGAAACAGGAAACTTTGGAACTAAGGCACCGGAACTTGGGGAATAAATGAGGAGACATAAATTTAAACTATAGTAAAGCTGGGAATAAATATCCATATGAATAGAAAATTGATCTTTTCAACATTTTAATTCAAGTTTCAATATATACGCATCCTAAATAAGCCTGACACAAATTTACTTTAGAGTCTGACCCAAATGTTTGCCCAAAGCCCAAATCTAAATTAATTCAGGCAGGTCTTGCCTTTTCCTGCAAACCATGAGATGAACTTCTGGATCATTATATACTAATAATGCAATATACTACACAACACAACACCCTTATTCATTAGAGCAAAGGTTTTTCTTACTGTCCTGCCAACCTAGCAGTTCGAAAGCACGTCAAAATGCAAGTAGATAAATAGGAACCGCTACAGCGGGAAGGTAAACGGCGTTTCCATGTGCTGCTCTGGTTCGCCAGAAGCAGCTTTGTCATGCTGGCCACATGACCTGGAAGCTGTCTTCGGACAAACGCCGGCTCCCTCGGCCAATAATGCGAGATGAGCGCGCAACCCCAGAGTCGGTCACGACTGGACCTAATGGTCAGGGGTCCCTTTACCTTTACCTTTATGGAATTTTATGGGGGGGCACCCAAACGAGGCTTCATTTGGGAATCAAGATTGGCACAAATGCCCTCAAGGGGACCCCGTCTGATCCTACAACACCACTCTAGTATCGCACCAACACCGACCCCTCAAGATCAAGCCCTGTGTAATAAAGGCTCCCTTTCCTACCCTTTCTCTGTTGCCTGAGACTCTATGTAACCATATTTCTTTATGAATGAATACCGTGTATCTGTATTTCTAAATGAAACCCCCTTTTGCGACTCTGGCCAAGGGCTCTCAGGGATGCAGGGAACAGCCATAATCCTTTAAGCCAGGGTGGTGCTCCTCTGCATATCCATAATGCATTCAGGTACCATCTCCTGCCATTCCCGACCCTCCGAAGCCAGAGGCAATACACACACCTGGACCCATTGTTTTTTCCCGCCAGGTACTCAAGGATCCCCTCCCAGATACTTACTGGTACTTCCTTATCAATGTCCTGGGACATCTGCATTATTACCTTATGTTAATCCTGTTTACCTCCTGTTTACCTGTATGCTAATGCCCCTTGCACCTTCCCCTTTTCTGACGTTTTACCCTGTCACAAGTGATGTATGTATGATGCTTTCGATGTGCATTATGGGATGGTGGTGGGAACTTTTAAAAGTTCTTGCAGCCCTGTTCACGGTGTTCAGTCTGGCATTGAACCTGCTGCGCAGTAATAAACCTTGCTGTTTGCTCCGGATCGTGGCTGGACTCCTTCCTTTTATACTCTGCAACGACCACAGGCCCTTGCCTGATGAAATGGGTGGCTGAGCATTCTCGCACCCAGAATTTTGCCCTAACGCTTATGTTTCTCTCATAACAGAGGTAGTCTATCCTTCTGGGAAGGAGCTATGAATTTAGTTTGTCTGTGCCTGAAACATCTGAAGGTGAGTCCTTGGCAGCTTCACAGCCTTTTTAGTGTCAGAGAAGGGTAGCTTTAAAGCATGTGCAAAGTTCTCATTCCTCTTCACTGCCTGCTTCTGAATCTGAGAGCATTATTTCCAACCTGGAAATCCCAGCTTTTGGAAAACAAACACCTAGTGACTCAATCCAGCTCCTATAGGTATGGCAAGCCAAAGGAGTACTGTTTATTTTAGTGCTTGAAGTATTTTCACTGGTGCCACAATAAAACTACAGTCTTCGAAAATCTCCACAACCTCCTGTTATTATCTTCACTTTTTTTCCTTTCTGCGGAGGGGGGCAGGGAGTGGTTTACCGAATGAGCATGGTACAGATGTAACCTAATTAAAACAAGCCATTCCTTTGACTGTAGGGCAACTCTCTGACTCAGCAGAAGCTTTCAAAGCTTTTAAAATAAACACCAGTGCCTTGTTCATTGCTTGCACCTTAACCTGTTAAAGCCTCTCCAGCAATATATACAGGCCTCAAGGTATGTGGAATGTGGTGAAGAAGATTGCATTGTTAAGGATAATCCAACCCAGGGAAGAAGGATACATCTCTTGTCAGTAATGGAAACATCAAGGTTCTAACCTTTATGCCAGGAGTGGAGAACCCAAGCTGTTGTTGGACTCATAACTTCCATCACCACCAGCCAGCTTGTCAAATGGTCAGTGATGTTGGCAGATGTACCAGTAATCCTATAACTGGAGAGCTACAGCTCCCCTTGCTTTAAGCCATAAATGTTTCAAGTTAAGGATACTCTAGGACGGGGTAGGCAACCTAAGGCTCGGGGGCCGGATGCGGCCCAATCGCCTTCTAAATCCGGCCCACGGACGGTCCAGGAATCAGCGTGTTTTTACAGGAGTAGAATGTGTCCTTTAAAAAAATGCATCTCTGTGTTAGGAATAATGGGAGGAGAGATTAGAAAAGAAGATCAAACACTGTTTATGCATGCAACAACCGCGGCTAGGACTTTGTTAGCCCAAAAATGGAAATTACAGGAATTACCTACAATTGTGGAGTGGCAGACAAAAATGATGGACTATGCTGAACTTGCTAGATTGACATGCAAGATTCGTGACCAGGGGGAGACAAGGTTTCAAAAGGACTGGAGTAAATATGTGGACTATATGGAGAAAAACTGTAGATCGTTAAAAACTCTCGCAGGATTAAAATAAACCTTACGAATTGACCAATATGTCAAAAAAGGAACTGCAAAAAAGGGAATTAACAAGAAACCCGCATGAAGGGAGGGGGGGAAGTCATAGCTCGGCGGAGCAAGGTAAAAGATGTGAATATAAGATTTTGTATAAAAGATTGGTTTTGTTAATTTGTTGAATTTGGAAAATTGGAATAAAATGTATTTAAAAAAATAAAAAAATGCATCTCTGGGTTATTTGTGGGGCCTGCCTGGTGTTTTTACATGAGTAGAATGTGTGCTTTTATTTAAAATGCATCTCTGGGTTATTTGTGGGGCATAGGAATTCGTTCATTATTTTTTTTCAAAATATAGTCTGGCCCACCTTATGGCCTGAGGGACAGTGGACCAGCCCATGGCTGAAAAAGGTTGCTGACCCCTGCTCTGAGATTTCCTTCTCCTATATATATTCTGCCCAGAAGCTTGGGTCACCATGAGAATCCATTCAGAAACCATTCAGAAACCAAGGCGCGGCTTCCGATTGGTTGCAGGAGCTTCCTGCAGTCGAACAGAAGCCACGTCGGATGTTCGGCTTCCAAAAAGGTTCGCAAACCGCAACATTTACTTCTGGGCTTGCAGCGTCCGGGGGCCAAAACGTACGAGTACCAAGGCGTTCGAGAACCAAGGTACGACTGTATTGGCTACCGTCCCTCCCAGGGGGAAAAAATCACTTTAGCACAATTGTTGTTGTTTAGTCGTGTCTGACTCTTCGTGACCCCATGGACCATAGCACGCCAGGCACTCCTGTCTTCCACTGCCTCCCGCAGTTTGGTCAAACTCATGTTCGTAGCTTCGAGAACACTGTCCAACCATCTCGTCCTCTGTCGTCCCCTTCTCCTAGTGCCCTCAATCTTTCCCAACATCAGGGTCTTTTCCAGGGAGTCTTCTCTTCTCATGAGGTGGCCAAAGTATTGGAGCCTCAGCTTCACAATCTGTCCTTCCAGTGAGCACTCAGGGCTGATTTCCTTCAGAATGGATAGGTTTGATCTTCTTGCAGTCCATGGGACTCTCAAGATTCTCCTCCAACACCATAATTCAAAAGCACAATAGTCACCAGCTAAGCGAGTCCCACACAAGGCGCAAGTGGCGAGGAAGGCAGGGCCTAATCAGATCCCCCACGAAGGGGGGACTTCAAAGGCCGTGCACACACATAATAGTTGGGAAGAGTTAAAAGCCCCCATTGGTAGCCAGTGTAAAGAAGATGGCAGTGGAATCACCACCTGTCCCGTCACCCACCCACCCACCCACCCACCCCAATCTTAATTTCTTGCACCTCTGGCCTCACACAATTAACTCTCTTTCCTTGGTAGGTATAATCTGGGCTGATTTTTTGTGGTGGTGGTGCTGTGCCTCTGATGGGCGCCAGTTTTGCCAACCCCTAGTACACCCCTGGTTCCAAGTTCTCTGACCCTCACATATACTGCCAGGGTAAGCAGAACAGCCAGGGCTTTTTTTTTAGTTGTGACTCTCATTTCCTAGTCAACATCACAGCTAGGCAAATGGCTATTTAAATTCAGAGTTTGGAGTTGTAGGCCAATATACTTTCTTTTATATGTTGCCAAATTTTATTCACTTTTACCATTTAAAAAATGCCATTGCTTGATAGGTGTAGTTTTTAATGCGTTTATTTTTCCAATGATAGCTTTTACTGCAAGTCTCCTTGAAGGTTTCTTATCCTAGTCAGTTTAGGGAGAATATTAATTTGGAAAACAAATTTGATAATACGTGCTTTATTGCATCAGTTCAGAATAGTGCCTATTTCAAATGACAACATGCTGTTCAAAACACATGGAAACAAGGACACAGTTATTTTCATGTATTTTAAAGAGGAACACTGCATTTAAAACACATGAGTAATGCTCTGCGAATTTTCTACTGAAACGTCTACTCCCAAATGCAAAATACTGTAAGCCATGCCTGTGACTGGATACTTTATGACACCAGTCACACACATACCTGAACACCTTTTGTTAGGGTGATATTATTTGGGCTGTCTCTCATGTGGCTTGCAGACTTTCCCCTCAATTCATCAGGCTCTAAATTTATGTGATGGCATTTGTGAGCAAGGGGGTGGGGGGTGGGAAGCAAAATTGACTCCAGGATTGACAGAGAAATGCTAAGTGTAAGTGCCCAAATTTTTGTTTCAGTGGTTAGGAGACTTCCCTTTCACTGCTCAAGGAATCCCAGGGTGGGAGTATAATTTACTTTGGAGTGCACACATAAAACACATTCCCCAATAAGAAAGGCTTTTAAAGCCACAGGAACAGAGCCAATAAAAATGGGTTATCTTGGTTAGTATATGAACTTATGGAGGGATATCACACAATATGGATCATGTCACACTGCCAAGATTTATGTACTGTATGCGTGCTTTATCTGTCCATATATGTGGTCAGGTTCAGGAGGAGGAATTTGACAGTGTCAACAACCCATGCCTCATAAATGGAATATCAATGTGCATGGATGCTTCCATGCAACTCTGATGGAATAACACAAGAGAATCCTATAGAAAAACTGAAAGAGGAATAAATATTACAACAACACGAATATTTACTTAGTAGCTGGCAAGATGGGGGGAGGGATATTATGATAATGTTTTGTTTTCTATGTACAGTATATTTTGGTATACATCTATGAAAGCCAATAAAAAATACTTACAAAAAATAATAAAAAACTACATCACATTTCTAGAATTCTGTACTGCAATAGAATATTCACAAACAAACACAAATTATCATCCATCCCAAACTTAACGTGCTCTATTGAGCCTAAGATGCAGGTGACAGATAAAACACAAGAAATAAAAGGTAAAATTCTTCTCTAGTTGTGAGGCAGGTGCAGAACTATATTGCATTTGGGTGTGTGTTTTGTTCAAGGCTGTTTAAAATAATAATAATAATGCATGTTTTCCAGAGTGTCCAACCAGCTCCCTTTGGGAAGCCCACAAACAGAATCTGAAAGCAATGCCCATCTCCCACTGTTGCCCCCCAGAAACTGGTATTTAGTGACACCGGAGGGGAACCACAAAATCCCCACCACCACCTAGGTAGAGAGGGTGAGTGAAGGTTTGCATCAGGAGCAAGGGGATGGGTGGGGGAATAAAGATCCATATTGGTAACAAGGGTGGCAGGAATCCAGCAGAGCCTCCTATTTGCCAAGAGGCCACTGTAGGGCCAGTACTGGGGTAAGGCTGCCAATGAGGTGGCAGATCTGCCCTCCAAGGAGCATGCCACAGCAGTTGCCATCATCACAGCAGTTGCAGCGGCAGCGGGCAATGCATTCCATGGATCTGCTGCCCCTGCGGATCCTACCACCCAAGGCAGTCACTCACCTTGCCTCATGGTTGAGCTGGTCCTGGTCTCGTGGAACTATCCTGGCTAGCATCCATTGATAGGCTTACTCTCCATTAATGCATCTATCGTAATCCCTTTTTAAGAAATAGCTATATAGTGGTAGCAAATTCCATACAATTGTGTTCAGCACTTTCCTTTGTCTTTCATGAAATTACTGCTGATCCCTAAATTCTAAATTAGTGACCCTGAATTCTAGAATTACAAGGGAAAACTGAACCTTATCCATTTTTATACACACCAGATACAAAGGAAGGAAGGAAGTTGTAACATGTCAGCTATGAAAAGCATCAGCTGAGATATATTGTCATAATGGCTGTTGCTTCGGACAATACTGTTGGTCACCAAGGCACTCCAGAAAGCTGTCACCTATGACATACAATTTATAAAAGTTATTCCTTGTATTAATGTTACATGCCCCAAATGCCAGTGCTAGGAGCTTCCACTACCCAATCATTAACACCAGTTGGAGATTATTTGGTGTCTTTATTTTAAAAACGCACAGAACCGTATACAGACTCCCGCAGACTTTGAGCAAAATATGATGGCTGTGATGATTATGGCGTCCACAATGGATCCAACTCCAGATTGATGAGTCTTCCACATTTATGATAATAAGTTCCATTACTCCTCAGAAAGGACAGGGCATAGGCAAAAGCAAGAGGCTTTAGCAAATCACACAAACTCTCTATGTTTTATCATCCAAAATAGGCCTCTCTGGAGCCAATTTAATGGGGTGTAATGTATACCAGACCCTTGCTGGAATAAGTCACGCTCTGTTCTCTCCTCTGATGTATTGCCAATAGGGAGCTCTATCTTGCTGGCTACATTTTTATTCAGAGATGCAAATACAAAATTTAGCATCTGGAGACATTACGTGCATTTGTGACACTCTTTTGAAAAATATTTCAAGTTCCATAAATCAGTAGATATGCTAGGCACAATTCCAGACGTTTCCCCTCATGCGAAAGGTAAAATATGTTTTTAAGATTAAGCAACATTTATATTGCATAGTCTGTTCAGGCTGCATAGGCCTGCGGCAGATCCATGTGTTAAAGACTCCCAGCCAGGCTAAGTTCCAGTATCAAAGCTCAGCTAATGGGGAAGTGATGCCAGGGAGTCAGTCTGCAGGGAAATAAGGCACAGGTGGGGGCAGGTTTAGTATCCTGTGTGTGTCCATTTTGCTCTTAAAATGCCTCTGACCAGAGGCATACGGAGCCTCTCTGTCAACTGGGGCAGCAACCTGCTCCATCCTGACGCATGTGTCGTGACGTAACGTCGCTACGTCACGACGTATGCGTCCCGACGGAGCGGGTTGCTACGCATGGGCACTATGGAGAGGGTTGCCGGGGGCGGTGCTCCAGCGCCCGGATCCGAGGATCCCAATGCTACAGTGGCACCACCGGCAACCCGCTCTGTAGTGTGCTTTGCTTCTTCCAGCTCAGGCGGAGGGGCGGGCCAGGGAGGGGCATCAGCAGTGCGGGAGCCTGTATGTCCTTTTATGGCGCTCAGAGGACCAGGCTCCACTTGCAGCCCCGCCCCACCTACACCACACTGTTGAGTGGCATGTGATGCAGCCAACAGAGCCTCGCCTCCCCTCCGTTGGCTGTTTCACATGCCACTCAACAGAGTGGCACGGATGCTGGCAACATCGGGGCCTCGCTCTGTGATGGCATCAGCAGTGGTCGGCGGTGGAGGTGGGGGCCCAAAGTGGTGCCCCCCCAGAGTGGAACCCGGGACGGACCGCCCCTATCGCCCCCCCTTGCTACACCCCTGACACTTACCCCCCTGATTTATACAAGACTGGGATGAACTTAGGTCTAAAAATGTGGAGCTGCTGATAGCACACATATTCTGAGTCTTTATCGTGAACATGAAAAGTTCCGGCCAGCCGCCAGAGCACCACCCAATAGATGTGATTCAATGACATGTCATCTTCTTATAGAAGTACCAGTTTCTATTTTGAATGCTTTAAAACAATAACAACTTGAGAGAGCTTGAACCTCAGTTTGAGGTTGAATAGAAGGATCTGCAGAACAGGAGAGGAAATTGACCCCCAAAAGCTACTGTATACTTAAAGCTCACCTCCGCACATCACTGACTGGGACAAAGCTTCTGTGGTGATCTCACCTTTGTGCCACAACAATTGAAATCAGTAACCAGTATTCCAAAATATGTATCAGATGTCAGGTGCTTGCCCTCATTCATTGCCATGTTCTTCTGCAGTTTTTAAAAGTCACAGTGGTACGGCTTAGTTGACAAACAAATTGGCTTCTGAACGCCACAAACCCAGAAGTAAATGTTCCGATATGCAAACGCTTCTCAGAAGCCAAATGTCCATTTTGGCTGCCGGCATTGTTTCCAGGGCCAATTAGCCAATCGGAAGCTGTGCCTTGGTTTTCGAACATTTTAGAAGTCGAACGGACTTCCAGAATGGATTGAGTTTGAGAACCAAGGTACCACTTCTGATTTATCAGCACTAGCAACTGTTATGAGTATTTTTGTGGGGGTTAGGCCTGGGCCCCATTGTAATTCCTGGAATAGCCAAGCTAGCTTCCTGGTAAGGTGATAGCCTGGGTGGTGAGCCATTAAGGAGAACAAAGGAAGGGGCTCTGAGAGAGACAGCAAATGGGTGAGTTCCCCTCCCTCAACTCACAGAATGACAAAGGCAGAGTTGAGAGTGGAGAGTTGAATGATGTGAGCTAGAAGCTAGAAGAAAAGCCTCAGACCTGGAAACCGGAGAGAGTCAGAGCAATGCTTGATTTATGTTTAAATCCAAGGCTGTGGCTATGGGGGAAGCAAGGACCTTTTGGAGTGCTGTTGAACCCCTCAATCATAGGCTCAGGTTGTATACGTGTAAATAAACCATATATCATAAAGAAAACACAGTATCCGGTGTACCTCATTCCTAAAGGAAACACAAACCCTTTGTAAGCGCCTGGAACCCTTGGAATCTGGCACCGCTCAGAGATTAGGATGGTGTACAACACAGCTTTTTCATGATGTTTCAGTTCTTTATTTGTAAATGCATGTATGAATTCTTACAATAAACCACCTTACCTCTCCATGGGTAATAGGGTGGTTGCTGCTAAAGATCTGCACTGGGTAACTGAGTTTTAGCTCATTTTTCCTGGGGTGCTTCCAAAGGAAGCCAAGGGTATATGGCCAGGAAAGCATGCAGAGGGGAAGCAGGGTATGACAACTTCAGGTTCTTCCAGATGAAGCAGATCACTTAGATACACTATATCCAAGTTTAGTTACAGGTAGGTAGCCGTGTTGGTCTGAGTTGAAACAAAATAAAAAAAAATCCTTCAGTAGTACCTTAAAGACCAACTAAGTTTTTATTTTGGTATGAGCTGAAGTGTGCATGCACACTTCTTCAGATACACTTGAAGAAGTGTGCATGCACACGAAAGCTCATACCAAAATAAAAACTTAGTTGGTCTTTAAGGTACTACTGAAGGAATTTTTTTATCCAGGTTTAGTATTTGGGACCTTTTTGGACTGAAATGGAATTGGAAAGATGATCCATTTGTGAAGAATCATAGAATTGTAGAGTTGGAAGGAACCTCCAAGGATCATCTAGTCCAACCCCCTGCAATGCAGGAATCCTGCCCATAGCTGTCCCTGGCTGGGCTTGAACCATCAACCCGGTTAACATTGCAGCACAACAGGTCTCAGTTCTACTACACCTCTCAGTGTCTTTCAATACTTCTGGCCCATCTTAATGGTTTAGGGCTGAAAAGCACTGTTTTTCAGAGGTTCTGGTCCTTGAAAGATTCAGGAAAATGGTATTGGAGGGGCTCTGACTTGACTCCTTGGCTTATTGTGTCCTGCAGGGTTCCATCCTGTGCTCATTAAAATCTGCATGAAGCTGCTGGGAGAGTCATTGGGGTTTTTGGACTTTGCTGCCATGTATGCAGTTAATATAATCTCTCTCTCTCTTTCCCCTTCAACAAAGCCAAAGAAACAACATCACAAAGAGAAAACTCTGTCACACCAAACTCAGGTACCTAGAGGTTCAAATAACCAGAAACCTCAACAAACTAAAGCTCCACAATTACAAGCCCCTGTGGCAACAGATTGACAGAGACTTGAGGAAATGGAATAACACCAACTTCACCCCCTCAGACAAAATAGCCATGATCAAAATGATCACCTGTCACAGTGACCGGATAGGGCTACTTCAGAGTAACGACTCTGCACCGCTCTGCATTTTATCTTTTTATTTGTGTTACGTATTTACAGTGCTAAAGGTGGAGCTATTTACAGAGACACATCTTCTCAGCTTGAATCAGTACCTCCGAATGGCGTTTGGCGCGTCTTGCGCCAGCATAACAACTTGGGGAGCCCCATCCTCTTCCCCCGACGCTTTCTGCGAAGTTCCGGAGTTGGGGGGATGGGTCTCCCCCCCTTTCTTCCTCCTTCCTGTCCCACCTGGGACGCTGGCTCTTCTACCCTGCCAGAGCCTTGGACCCCACTTCCTGTTTCCCCACTTGAGCTGGAGCTTTCCCTGCTCTCAGTCGTGCTCTGGGCTGGGCTGGAACTCAGGAGGGGAGGGGCTTCGCGATACCCCTTGCCCTTCACATCCATCCCCCTCCCAGGCCACCCTTCCTCCCTCCCGAGAGGCTGCACGGGTGTCGGTGGTGACTGAAAGCCTAAAAACTCCGTGCTGTCCGAGCCGGTTGGTGTGAACACCTCCCCCCAGTTCCCTTGGCCCCCTCCTTCCTCCTGGGAAGAGGGAAAGCCCAAAAAGTCCGTGGCCTCAGAGCTGGTGGGGGTGAAATCTGCTGCCAGTCCACCTCTTCTCCTGACTGAGTGGACCTCGGAGATACCCACATCTCCTCCTCCGTGTCCTCAAAATCTGCTTCCCATCTCCATGGTGAACTGCTTTCCCCCTCCTGTGCTTCCTCCTCCTCCCCCTCCCTTTCCATGTGCCAGGGCTTGGGCCTGTGTGGGAAGAGGGCGTGGAATTCTTCCACTAAGAATTCCTCCTGTATCTGGGTGGCTGGGACCCATTCATTTTGGGATGGCGGGGCGTCCTCCCATGCCATAAGGTACTCCAGGCCCCCCACCCCCCTTCGTGAATCAAGGATGGCCGTTGCTTCATTGAGTGGCTCCCTGCCTCCTCTCTCCCCCCCTCCCTCGGGGGTCTGTGCGCTGCCTCGGAACCTGCTACTTTCCCTGTACGGAGACAGCAGCGATCTATGAAACACTGGGTGCACCCTCATGTCCTCTGGCAGTGCCAGCCTGAATGCCACCGGGTTAACCTGCTGCGTGACCGTGAAGGGGCCCAACCTTCTGGGTGCCAGCTTCTTGCACCTCCCTCTGGTGGGAAGGCCCTCCGAGGACAACCAAACCTTGTCCCCCACCCTGATGACCTCCCCCGGTCGCCTGTGGCGATCTGCCCCCTTCTTGTACGCTTCCTTGGCCCTCTCCAAGTGTTCTCTGAGCTGCTGGTGCACCGTCTCCAGCTCCTCTGCCCAATCCTCTGCCTGCGGGCCCTCCTCCTCCTCCTCCCCCTCCCTCTCCGGGAAAGATCGGAGGTCGCGCCCGTAGTTGGCCTTAAAGGGCGACACCCCTGTGGAGACGTGCACCGCATTGTTGTAGGCAAATTCTGCCAGTGGCAGGCGATCCACCCAGTCTGTTTGCCTCTGGCTGACGTAGCATCTCAGGTACTGCTGCAGAATGGCGTTGACCCTCTCCGCCTGTCCATTGGTCTGCGGGTGCCGAGCCGTCGACAAGCTGACCTCCACCTGCAGGAGGTTCATGAGCCGCCTCCAGAACCTGGAAACATATTGGCGGCCTCTATCCGAAATAACTCTTAAAGGTAATCCATGCAGTCTGAATACGTGGTCAACAAACAGTTTGGCTGTCTCTTCTGCAGAGACCGCCCTGGCACACGGTATAAAATGGCACATTTTGGACATAAGGTCCACCACCACCAACACTGCGGTCTTGCCCCTGGACGACGGCAGGTCTGTGATGAAGTCCATTGACACTACTTCCCACGGCCTGTGCGGGGTGGCTAATGGCTCCAGCAACCCTGCTGGTGCTGCTCTGACTACCTTTGCTCGCTGGCAGGTGTCACAGCCCCTTACATAGTCCCGAACATCTTCCCGCACCCCTGGCCACCAGAAGTGTCTCATGACTAGGTGAGTGGTTTTGTCCCTTCCAAAATGACCCGCCGTTGGGTTGTCGTGCATCTGCTTGAGGACCTTACCTCTCAGCTGTTTGGTGGGCAGGTACAGGGCTCCCCTGTAAAAAAGCAAACCCCTCCTTTCCGCAAAGTCTTTTGCCTGCTCCCTCCCCCCTCGCAGCTCTCTGAAGATGCGGGTGGCAAACTCATCTGCTGCCGTCAGTGCTGTGAGTTCTGCCTCGCTCACCACTGCTGCTCCGCAGGACCATGTAGATGGGGGGGGGAAATGTGTCGGGGTGCAGGTGGCAACTCCTCCTCCATGTACTCTGGCTTGCGGGAGAGGGCATCCGCCCTGACATTCTGCTCCCCCGGTATGTAGTGGATGGAGAAGTTGAAGTGCGAGAAGAACTCTGCCCACCGTATCTGCCGCTGGTTGAGCACCCTGGCCGTTCTCCAGAACTCCAGGTTCTTGTGGTCCGTGCACACCTGAATGGGGTGCTTGGCGCCCACTAGGAAGTGTCTCCAATGCTGGAACGCAGCGTGGATCGCGAGAAGTTCCTTATCAAACACCGTGTAGTTGCGTTCTGGCTGTGTCAGCTTTCTGGAGAAGAAGGCACAGGGTCTCCACTCTCTGTTGGCATCCAGTTGCAGCAAAATGGCGCCCAAAGCCCTGTCTGAAGCATCTGTCTCCACGCGTAGGGGCGCATCCTGCACCACGTGGAACAAGTTCTGGTCAGAGGCGAACACCCTCTTGAGGCTTTCGAACGCTGCTTGCGCCTCTGGTGTCCATCTGAACTTCTGCTTGCCTCTCAGGCAGTCCGTGATGGGAGCCGTAACGCGAGAGAAGTTCTTGATGAACTTCCTGTAGAAGTTGGCGAAGCCCAGTAGGCGTTGGGCATCCTTGCGCGTCCTGGGGCTGTGCCAGTCCAGGATGGCCTGCACCTTGTCCTTGTCCATCGCTAGCCCCTTGTCTGACAGCTTGTAGCCCAGGAAGTCCACCTCTTTGGTGTGAAACTTGCACTTCTCTAGCTTCACATACAGGTGGTTCTCCTTTAGGCGCTGCAACACCTCCCTGACATCCTTCACATGCTGCTCGGGGTCATTGGAGTATATAAGGATGTCATCTAGGAAGACCAAGCAGTTCTTGAAGAGGAGGGACCCCAGGACGTGGTGCATGAAGGCCTGGAAGCATGCTGAGCCCCCTTGCAAACCGAAGGGCATCACCAGATATTCAAAAGAGCCCAGAGGCGTGAACATCGTGGTCTTCCACTCATCGCCTTCCCGGATCCTGATCAAGTTGTACGCCCCCCTCAGGTCGAGCTTGGTGAAGATCTTGCCCCTGCATGCCGCTGTCAGCAGATCATCCACTCTGGGCATAGGGAAAGCCACCGGTTCCGTCATGCTGTTGAGGCGTCTGAAATCCACCACCAGGCGGCGCTGTTGCGTGTCTTTCTTGTCCACCCAGAAGACCGGGCTGCCCCCTGCTGCCTTGCTTTCTCTGATGAACCCCCGCTTGAGGTTCTTGTCGATGAACGCCCGCAGGTCCTCCAGTTCCTGATCTGACATGGAGTACAGCTTGGTTGGGGGTAGCGCGGCCCCCGGCACCAGGTTGATCTGGCAGTCAAACGACCTGTGCGGGGGTAGGTGGTCGGATTCCGCTTCACTGAAGACCTCCTGCAGGTCCCAGTACGGCTTGGGTATCGCCTCACCCCCCTTGACGTGCATGGTGGCCACCGTGGCTATTGGGGGCCCCTCCCCTGGTTGGTGCTGCATGCAATGTTGCAGACAAAAGTCTGATCCAAACGTGATGCATCTCTGGTGCCAACTGATGGAGGGGTCATGGCGTGCCAGCCAGCTCATGCCCAAGACGATGGGGGGGTCTGAAATGGTGGTGACGTTGAATGCCAGTGTCTCAGAGTGCCATCCCACCGTCATTCTCATGGGGGGGGGGGTCTGGTGGGTGATGGCCCCTCCCAGCAACTCCCTGCCATCAATGGTGGAGACGTGCAGGGGAAAATCCAGCTGCAGAAGTTGGATCTGGTGCGCTTCTGCAAAGTTTCTCGAAAAGAAGTTGGCCGACGCCCCCGAATCGATTAACGCGAGGACCGTCAGGGGATACCCATTAGGGAGTGTTAGCGTCACTTCTAGAACCACCCCTGCTCTGGGGGGGGGGGCTGGCGCTGCTCCTCGCTGTGCGGGTGGGTGGGCTGGGGCTGTTGTTTGCCGATTGCGCCTGGCTGCTGCCCCTTGTCTCCTGCAGCCAGGCTGTCTCGTTTCCCTGCTGTGGTGCTGCGTCAGTGGGGGAGGGCACAACCGTTCCCGCCTTTCCTTGCCACTCCCTGCGATGTGGGCAGTCTCTGACGAGATGCTGAGGGGAGTTGCAGAGAAAGCAATTCCCGCCTCTTCCCTCCTTGCGTCTTGGCGCCGCTGGGGTTTGAAAAGCCCGTGCGCGCGTGCTATCAATTTGCATGGGTTCCTGGTCTTGGCTGGCCCCTGGCATGGCGTGAGATGGCTGTTGGGGGAGTGGCTTCTCCTGCGACCGTGGGAACCAAGCCCGCTTTGCGCGCGTTGCTTGCTTGTCGTTCCACCGGGATTCCTGTCTCACCCCCACCGCCAGAGCCGCTTTGCTCAGCTGATCCATATTACTGGGCTTTGGACCTCTCGAGAGCTCATCTTTCACATCCTCATTCAACCCCAGGTAGAATGCCGCTTCCATCGGAGGCGAGTGCAGTTCCCACCCCAGTCTGTGCACCAGCATGGTGAATCTTGACCAATATTCGCAAACTGTCATTGTTCTTTGTCTTAAATTATGCAGTTCCTCTTTGGTCTGGTCCAAATGGCTATCAGCCGCATACATGGTTTTTAAAGCCTCCAAAAATAGTTTGACATCCTTCATGCAAGGATTTTTTGTCGCGATTAACGGTCTCAGCCACTCCCTGGCTCCCCCGGTAAGGTGTTCCACAATAAACGCTACTCTGTGCGCATCATCAGGGAACTCATTATTGTGCAGCTCAAGAGCATACACGATCTCAGTCTCAAAGCCATGATATTCCCTCGGGTCTCCATTGAACTTGCTTACTAGGGTCCCTGCTCTCCTTCCCGGCAGCACTTGGAGCTGGGCACCCCCTCCTCCCTTGGCTTTCTCTGCATCCAACTTGTTTTGGAGGTCCACCGCTACTGCCCTTAACTGCTGCTCTTTCTCCTGAAGCGCTCTCACCTGTTCAGCAAGGTTGTGCCTGTCCTCTTTGACTTTCTCCGTTTCTTGTTTAGCTGCCTTTAATTCCCCCTGTGCCTGCAACGCCAGTGCCTGCAGGTCCTGCTGGGCTTTCTCCGCGATCTGCCGCCATTTCTCTGCTTCTGGCGTTGTCATCCCGGCAACTCCAAAGTAGCCCCAAAAAGGATTCGGAGGTAGCTGTCACAGTGACCGGATAGGGCTACTTCAGAGTAACGACTCTGCACCGCTCTGCATTTTATCTTTTTATTTGTGTTACGTATTTACAGTGCTAAAGGTGGAGCTATTTACAGAGACACATCTTCTCAGCTTGAATCAGTACCTCCGAATGGCGTTTGGCGCGTCTTGCGCCAGCATAACAACTTGGGGAGCCCCATCCTCTTCCCCCGACGCTTTCTGCGAAGTTCCGGAGTTGGGGGGATGGGTCTCCCCCCCTTTCTTCCTCCTTCCTGTCCCACCTGGGACGCTGGCTCTTCTACCCTGCCAGAGCCTTGGACCCCACTTCCTGTTTCCCCACTTGAGCTGGAGCTTTCCCTGCTCTCAGTCGTGCTCTGGGCTGGGCTGGAACTCAGGAGGGGAGGGGCTTCGCGATACCCCTTGCCCCTCACATCACCCTTCCAAAACTAACCTATTTATTCCAAACCCTCCCAATCTGGATTCCCCTAACCCAACTCCAGAAGTGGCAGGAAAAAACTACAGCCGTTAATTTTTTCACACAAAAAGCCAAGAATAAGCCCCAAATACCTGCGCCTCCCCTCTTCAGAAGGAGGATGGGGAATCCCTGACATAGAATGGTATTACATTGCCAACCAAGTACGCCACATAATCCTGTATATTCTAGAAGACGATACGAAACAATGGGTCCACTTGGAGAGAGACACCATTGAAAACATCCCCATAACAGCATACCCATTTCTCGAAAACAAACTAAAGAAAATCCCCACAACTCTGAACAGGTTCACATAGTCTATGTTTAAAGCATGGAAGGGGGAAGCAGGCAAAGTGTCCACATTCCCATCCCCACTAACCCCCGTGACCCACTATTCCAACAACAACAAACAACAACAACAACAACAACAACAACAACAACTTATTTATACCCCGCCCATCTGGCTGGGCCTCCCCAGCCACTCTGGGCAGCTTCCAACAAAACATTAAAATACAATAATATATTAAACATTAAAAGCTTCCCTAAACAGGGAAGAAATACAAGACAAACTAGGGGCTACCCAAATACCTTGACTAACACATCAACAACTACATGCCTTCTTAAACAATCCAGCAGTAAAATCAACAGCTACTAGGCCCTTCACCACCTTTGAAAACCTTCTCCTGACAGCAGAAGGACATGGCAAAGGGATGGTATCCACAATATTCAAAATACTGCTCCATAATCCCCCCAAAAAACCTTTGAGGCAATCAAAGAATAATGAGAGCACAACATAAGCTATAAAATTAACCCCACCCAATGGGCTACATTGTGGTATGAACCTCCCTTTAAGTCCATATCAGCCAAAAGAAGGGAACTCACTCTGAAACTCACCTACAGGTGGTACTTAACACCATGGAAACTGGTGCTGATATGCCCAGGAACCTCACCAAGATGTTGGAGAGGCTGCACCTCAGCCGCCGCATACCTCCACATGTGGTGGGAATGCCCTAAAATCGAACCCTTCTGGACAGCAGTCCCACAAGAGAGATGCAAAATAACTAAACAGATATTAGAACTCACCCCAGAACTGGCCCTACTGAACATCTTCCAAGATCATAATGACCACTCATATTATGCAGATCTTATAATCCACCTACTCTCAGCAGCTAAAAGCCTCACAGCCACATACTGGAGAGACCAATGGTATCAAATTGTATGGGAAATGGACATACGGTACTAGAAAAACTAACCAACAAACTGAAACTGACATGGGGACAATTGAAGAGGACGCCTTCACCCCAGTAGGGCTCCCCTTTATCACATACACAGCCCAGCAAGACAACAACAAGAATCCACCGACAACATACGAATCAATCTGGTTTACCTGACCCAACAAGCACCCCCCAATGCAAACAAACCCCACTGCAGACAACCACAGACAACCAACCACACCCTGCCCCCCCATACCTCTCACTACCAAGGAAATGTAATAAATGAACAGAAAGAGAACCCCACACGTACAATATACAAAAGAATATAAGCCTCACCGCACCACCCCTCCTCTCCCCCCCTTCTTCCCCAACCTTATACAGTCATACCTCGGTTTGCGACCGCAGTTTGTTCCGGGGAGCAGGTTGCTCTCCGAGTTCGTCATAAACCGAGGGGCTCTTCTGCGCATCCGCGCGCCGTGGAACCGGGATGTAAACACTTCCGGGTCCGCGGCAGTCGCAAACCAATCGGTCGCAAACGGAGGCGGTCGCAAACCGAGGTATGACTGCACTGTACTCAACACTAATGTCTCACAACAAATGTAACTGATTTGTAAGAAAGACTGTACAACCTGCAAAAAAGAGACAAGGCATGTACTTTTGTAAACCAAGAAAATATTTAATAAATATAAATATATAAATATAAATAAATAAATAGCAAAGCCAAAGAAACCATAGAAGTTCTGAAGCAGTGCTTAAAATCAGGAATGGGCTGGCTGTGAGCTTAATCCAAACAAGAGAGCGTTTGTGCAAGTCTTCTGACCGCAAGGAGAAGCAAGTTTTGGTGGGACTGTTAAAATGTACGATGACCATTCCAGGCTGAACATATACAGTGGCTGCTGTAAGATTGGCTTTTATTCAGTAAAAAATAAATAAAAAGATCTTCAAAAGATGTCTATTACCTAGTATGAAGTGTTATTCTGCTCAGGCAGGAATTATCAGGTGGCCAGAGAAAACGGCCAACCTTGATAATTCTATACAAATTTTATTCATGGCCCGTGGCTCTCTGAAGAATCAAGGTTCTAGCTTCCTGGTAGCAGGAGGAAGTTTACATCCTGTTTTTCAAAATTCCCTTTAAAAAGAAACTAGCAGCTTGGCTTTTTATACAGTAGGTTTTAGAGACAGAAAACCTTCCACCACCCCCATTCTCGAATGAGAGAGAGAAACAGGTCACCCTCAAGCAGTTCCATCAAGGGATGAAATTTTAAATCACATCATGTCTCACACCCATTTCTTAGTGCAAAATAAATCATTCTAACAGAGTGCAAGCCAATTTTTACTTTAAAAAATGTTGTGTCCTAAGGCTGTCTTCTTGAACTTCAAAAGCACACTTCATAATTACTCTACCTATCAAAGGAAACTCAATATTTCACCTCCAACCTCATTCTACTTGTGTTATAATTTTTAATTGTTAATCAATTATATTAATTTTAAGCTGGTTATTTTCTCTTGAAATTACATGTTTTGTAGAAGCATACTCAAAACTTATTTTACATGAGCATATATCCCTCAAAGTTATATTGTGGTGAGTTGTTTTATAATGATCTTCCCCAATTAACTCATGTATTAGGGTTTTAATCTCACATTTCCTTGTTCTAATTTGATTTGCATGATTTCCTCCCCCTCCCAATTTCTGAGCTATTTCCAATTAAGGTCTTCAGATTCCAAAAACTGCAGGATTTTGTACCTTTTATATTTATTTTACATAAACAGAGAAGATAGTTTAACTGAGGTGGGGTCTAGCAAAGGCACTCTCAGTGGCCTATTTAAAAAATGGCAGTAGATCCTTCAAACTGTAAGTCGCACCCGATTCAGATATTAGCTAGCAAACACTCTCATTCTGTGACACTGAGTTGAACTGGTTCAGACAATTGGTCTATGGCACCTTTCAAATGTAAAGCATCTGTGACTACAACTGAGACCCTATCTGCACTATACATTTAAAGCCTAGGGCTTGCCGATCAGAAGGTCGGAGGTTCGAATCCCCGCGACGGGGTGAGATCCTGTTGCTCGGCCACTGCTCCTGCCAACCTAGCAGTTCGAAAGCACGTCAAAGTGCAAGTAGATAAATAGGTACCGCTCCGGCGGGAAGGTAAATGGCTTTTCCGTGCACTGCTCTGGTTCACCAGAAGTGGCTTAGTCATGCTGGCAACATGACCCGGAAGCTGTACACCGGCTCCCTCAGCCAGTAAAGCGAGATGAGTGCCGCAACCCCAGAGTCATCCGTGACTGGACCTAACGGTCAGGGGTCCCTTTACCTTTATACTACTTTAAGCAGTCATGGATTCCCGCTAAGAATCCTGGAAAGTCTAGTTTGTTAAGGGTCCACTTTCCCTAGAGCAGGGTACCCTGGGTACCCTGGGAAGAGCCCTAGAGTACCCTGGGAAGTGGGATTGTTTGTTAAACCACTCTGGGAATTGTAGCTCCATGAGGGAAATAGGGGTTATATAATTTATTCTGATACTGCCATATAGGATTTTGATCGATTTTTTTGGTAGACACTTGAAAAGGGAAAGGTTTAGAAACTACAGTCGTACCTTGGAAGCCGAATGGAATGCGTTCCGGAAGTCTGTTCGGCTTCCAAAATGTTCAGAAACCAAGGTGCAGCTGCAGGAAGCTCCTGCAGCCAATCGGAAGCCACGGAAGCCACGCCAGACATTCGGCTTCCGAAAAACATTCACAAACCGGAAGACTCACTTCCGGGTTTGCGGCGTTGGGAGCCAAAACGTACAAGTGCCAAGGCGTTCAGCTTCCAAGACTAAAAGTAGTAGTAATGGTAAAGTATGCTTTGATGTAACACCTAGTGAATGGAAGCCATAGAAGGAGGACTCTGGAGATTCAATTTGGATGGCCTATACGTTTAGAAGCTCTTAACAGTGTGACTTTAAATCAAACATTTATAGGTAACCAATGTAACAAGCAGAGAGGGATGCAGTCCCTGACAGCTTCAACCAGCGTGCAGTCAGAATTAATAGGCAGTTGGAAGCATTTTTGACAAAGTGCAGGTTTTAACTCTTCAAAGAGAAGACTCACTTCCTTTCTGCCTTTGGAGGCCATAGAGCAGGCATCCCCAAACTTCGGCCCTCCAGATGTTTTGGACTACAATTCCCATCTTCCCCAACCACTGATCCTGTTAGCTAGGGATCATGGGAGTTGTAGGCCAAAACATCTGGAGGGCCTCAGTTTGGGGATGCCTGCCATAGAGAAATGAAGTGGTAGCATGTTAGTTCTCTGTTTATAAAATATATTCCAGTAGTTGTCCCACATAACAAGTGGTGTGAAATATTATTCCTGAATCTCTTTCTGCCGATGGCGCAAGCAACAGATGTGGCACACTGGAAATCCCAAAGATAAATACAACATCTGTTTGCTGTAGCTTTGTTGGACTCCCAAGGATGGAATGTGGACGCCTTATGGGAACATTACAGATACTTATAATCCTAATTTATTCACTGCTGATTTATTTATGCATCTTTGTTATAAAAAAAATCTGGATAGCACACACAAAGATTTTAGCATGAAGGTATATCATTAGTTGCTGCAAAGTGAACATTTTGTTTGGATACCCCTGGTTCAAATCTCAGTTATGAACTTATTGGGCAAACTTATGCTAGCCATGTTTTTTTCTCTTTAACAAACTACACGCACACGCACACAAATAATTACTGTACATAAAACAGCAAAATACATACTTATAATCAATACATTATCATCATATTTATCATTTAACTACACAGAAAAATGATTGTATTCTTCTATGTTTATTCATAAATTCTGTAAGTGGGTTTGTAAAAAAACACCACTACCCAAAAACTCTCAAAGCAATTTGCAAAAAGATACCACAATTTGTTTTTAAACTCTTCTATTTCTTTTTTGCCTTCCAATCAATTCCATAGGCTTCTACATTGTTGCTATGTTCCAAATTTTCGTTAACCATTCTTTCACTGTTGATGGTTGGTAGCCTATTTTTCCGTTTTCGTGCCACAGGCATGTGAGCAGCTACTATTAAATTCCATATAAATGTTTTATGGTGTTTGTGTGGGTTTATATAGCTGAAAGTGTAAGATGTTATTAACAATATTATCATTACTACTCTCCCCAAAAGATTTTAATTATTCAACAGCAGAGGCGTAGCATGGGGGGGCTAGGGGGGAGCCATGGCCCTGGGCACCCATTTTTACACGCCCCCCCCGGCATGCGTTACCACCTCAGCTTCCCAGTCCACCGGGTAGGCGCAACACTTGCCCCACCCTGGGTGCCCACACTACGCAGTTGCTTGACAGGTCCACTAAATGTGTTCCATATATGCCTTTAATAGTCCACATCACCAACACTTTCCATCACAGGCAGTGTGAATTTTACTCAGTCTGTGAGCAGTCATACACCATTGAGTGGTTCATAATGATTTCCTCACAAAGAGACTGTGCTGGTTCCCGAGTTAAAAAAAAATAATTCCTTATTCTTGTTAAGAAATTGGTCTCCCTGTTATTTTTATCCCTTTTCTCTTAGCGTTGGTACCCGAATGCGATTCCGAAGTACTCAGAAAGAATGTATTGTTGCACACCACCCCAGTCTCCAAGCAGTGTTCTAGGTGCTTACCCCGGGTTCGGTTTCCTTGGAATGAGGGACAGTGGAGAATGCGGTGTCTTTTACAATATATGGTTTATTAACACATATACACAACCTGAGCCTACGATGGAGGGGCTCACAGCATTAACATCCCAGAAGGTCTTGCTTCTCCCATAGCCATAGCATTGGTTTCATGCAGAAATCAAGCAAGGCTCTCACTCTCTAGCAGTTGCTGCCTGCTTCTAGCCCAGCTCTCTCACACACCTCAACTCTGGCTTTTGTCCTCCTAACTACAAACAACATAGTTGTCTGGCACAGAGCAGCTTCTTTCATACCTGCCAAGTTGCTGTCAGAGAAATAAGGGACCGGGCGGAAATAGCAGACCAGAAGTAGCGCTGCCGCCATTTTGGAACTGGGCGGAGCATGCTCAGAAGTGACTTTTGATGCTGCTTTGCCTAGTTTAAAAATGGCCGCCGCGCCAGAAGTCGCACTTCAGCCATTTTGGAACTGGGCAAAGCAGCATCAAAAGTCGCTTCTGAGCATGCTCCGCCCAGTTCCAAAATGGCTGCCGCGCCAGAATAAACCGGGGGGGGGGAAATCCGTTTTTTTCAGCTAGGAACAGCTGGAAAAATGGGGATTTCTCGGGGAAAACGGGAGACTTGGCAGCTATGGCTTCTTTTTTATATACTAAACAACCGATATTTAGGTCCATTACCAAAAAACTGACCTGGCTATTCCAACAATGGAATCCTTCCTTAGATTTTAACTTTTGCTAGATCCAGGGAGCCCTCCACTCAAACACATTACAATACATTTTAGCCAGAACCTCCTTCATAATTTCTTTTTTTATAAAATATTTCTTTGAAACTTGACAGTATTCCCATCATCTTATTCCTTCTTAGTTGTCTGCACTGAAACCATTGTGGAGTTAGACACATTTGGGTTATTTCCACCATTGTTTTGCAGTAACCATTGTTAACAATTTCTTTTTATATATACAATTACACAATTATTTATCCAATGAGATATTTGGCCTCAAATCTTAAAATATTTGTTAAACATAGAAGATGTAAGCAAGGATATATTAGATGTTAACATTATTTTCAAGCTATTCCAAACACCTAAGACTGCTTCTATACCAAGATTATATTTTACCAAATATTTGTTGTCCTTTTCTCTCTACTGTACTATGGAAGGATTTTTACACAGCTCTGCTCTTCTTTACAATGTGGAATACCTTTAAAACACTGAAACATAATATAGCACATGGATCATTGTAGAGAGCTTTAACATAATCTTGAAATATCTTGCCAATCTATCATTTCTCTGACAGAGAATATAAGTACTTTCATTCTATACAATCAAATGCTTTTTTGAAAAACAAAGCTGTTTCCATTTTAACTTGGCATTTTTTGTTGATCAAATTCAACACTCTTTTTTGTACTAGTAGATAGTAAATGACTCATAATAAAACCTGTCTGGTCTGCGTGGATATTTGTAGTTATAATTCTATTTAGCCTCCATGTATCTAATGTAGCAAGAATTTTATAATTTTAATTTAATAAAGATACTGGTCCATAAGATGCAGGTAACATTGCATCTTTTCCTTTCTTATAAATTAATGCTATTTTTGCACTTTTCCAAGTTCTGGCATATACTTAGTTATTCTATATTCTCTAAATAAGTTATTTAATAATATCATGAAGATATCTGAGAAAGTTGTATAAAATTCTACAAGTAATCCATCCAGACCAGCTGTATTCTTATTTGAAAGAGATCTTATAGTGACATAAGTTCATTCAGTGCTGATATCTTCAATCAATGTTGGAAATGAAGTTTTATTTCACCAGTTTTATATATATCTCCCTCTGGTTATGTTGATTGGTATAGTTTATTAGGGGAGATACTCTCTCTCAGTTAGTCTATTTTGTTCTAAAATAACATGGAATCCATTTTTTATCTCGACCCTTGATAGTTTACATGCTAACGGCTTATCAGCTTTGTTTTCTTTTTCAAAATATTTATATTGAGTAAAATTCAACATTCTGCTTCGTAAACATTCTGCAGGTCTAAGAAATTTCCATAGTTCTCAAGTCTGCACATGTACTATCTCATATTGTAACTTTATGCTATTGTTCTAAATTCTTTATCTTCTTTAATTTAGAATTCTGATAATTTGACATATTTATTTTAAAAAAACCTATTACAAAGCTTTTGCTGTATGCTGAATTATTTTCCAATTTCTTCACTTGTGACATTAGGTTGGAAAAATGATTGCAAATGATTCTGTATTTTCTGGACAGTCATATGATTGCTGTTATCCAAGCCATTGCTTCCAGTCACACATATAATGTATACCTCTTAAAATGTTTGTTAGATGTTTTCTTTCTTTTAAGTTAAGTGGTCTAGAAATTTTCTAAAGAAGATAAGAAAATAAAATACATATGTTCACAGGGATTTAGATGTGTATATGTATAAACTCTTTATGCTCCATTTTTACTTTAACTGGACTTGAGCTAAAATCTGCTTTAAATGGTCCAAAAATCCTAAGAACAATATGATAAAAGGAGCAATGAGTGCTTATAATGTTATGAAAATGTGTTAATTACTTTCTTCTGCTTTGATCTGTAAGATTGGGCTGACTGACTGTTCTGAGAGCTTGCCCGATCAAGCAAAAATATCAAAGTTCATCCCAATGATATTTTTGAATAGTGCCTTAAAATCATGTTTTTCCTTGTAAAATATGTGGCATGTACAGACTCTGTGACACTGGGGATTGTACTGGCACTCATTCGGCAATGCTCCATAATTCAATCATGGCTTCACCACACCTGAATAATTCAGCCATCTTAACCTCTTGCCAATAAAAACTTCTTAGCACACCAAAGTATCATTTATTTTGCATTACACCCTCAGGCAGTATTCTGTAGTTTCAAATTGTAATTGCTCTTTTTTGTTTGAGTTCAAGTGTTAAGTCAGCTTTTCAGTAAAATAATCAATCTTCCTCCCATTGAAGAGAAGAGAGAAGGATTCTGACACATCTTTTAATAAAAGCATTGGTTGATCATCAATTATTAAAACAAAACATAAAGTCCAAGCCATTTTGGTATCTAGTTTCTGTGGAATAACCAGCCTCATATAACCAGAATGCATAACTCTAATAAATGTATGAAGGGGTTAAGACCATAGAGTAAGTTGTCCTGCCAGGCTTAGCTAGGTCACTGCCCCTCACCTTGGAAGGAATGGTTGTCAAGCTCTTCGTTCTCCCAGCCATCTTTGTGCTTCTATACAAATAATTTAGAAGCAACTTTGGAATCTAATTACAGGTAGGTAGCCGTGTTGGTCTGAGTCGAAGCAAAATAAAAAAATAAAAATAAAAATTCCTTCAGTAGCACCTTAAAGACCAACTAAGTTTATATTTTGGTATGAGCTTTCGTGTGCATGCACACTTCTTCAGATACTTCAGGTGTATCTGAAGAAGTGTGCATGCACACGAAAGCTCATACCAAAATATAAACTTAGTTGGTCTTTAAGGTGCTACTTAAGGAATTTTTTTATTTTGGAATCTAAGTTTTACTGCCTTCTAAGTTGAAGCAACTTAGAAGGAGGTATTTTAAAGCTCTAACAGCCTATATTTCCTATATTTTGTGATTCAGTATATATGGGCCAAATCTCCTCTGTTAGCTAGCAAGGCTGCTCTTACGCCTTAATAACTGTTGATATACAGTTGTACCTTGGTTTTCGAACAGCTTAGTTCTCAAACGTTTTGGCTCCCAAACGCTGCAAACCTGGAAGTGAGTGTACCAGTTTGTGAACTATTTTTGGAAGCCAAACATCCGACGGGGTTTCCACCGGTTCTGATTGGCTTCCTGCAGCCAATCAGAAGCCGCACTTTGGTTTCCAAACATTTTGGAAGTTGAAAGGACTTCTGGAATAGATTCCGTTCGACTTTCAATGTACGACTGTATACCATTGTTGTACTGTGAATTTCGAATCTATGGACTGCAATAAAGCTCTGTGGTTTTTTTTGTGTATGTGTGATTTTAAATCTCTGCTGCGATTTTCCCACCAAGTAATATTTGCCCCAAACCTGGATCTAGTCATCCAGGAATTCTTTTATATACTTATTTATCCTTCTACCAAAAATTCCAACACCAACAATTTTCTGGTCCCTGTGCATTTGGGGGGGAAGGGGGAGGTGAATGCCAATGGAATTAAGACTTATTAAAAAATACAGGTTTTTTTGTTGTGTGCACAGTCCAAGGAGCTCACATGCAGGAGGCAGAAGCTGCTGGGCATGCAGCAATGTATCAGGTCATAGGTAGTAGAGCAATGTCACGGCCAGCATTACTCACTGTAACCTATAGCAGTGTAATGTCTGTCAGGGACAGAAGTAAGCGCACCATCAAGGTTGTGGGTTAGAAATGGGCTGGCATTCTCTCCTTTCTTCTCTCTGTCTCCTTTCTTGCTTGTCACTAGGGATGGAAGAATCTGTTAATTTTGGTTCTCTTGGTTTCTCATTTTTCCAGTCTGAAATTCAGTTCTCCACATTTCTGCAGTAGTTTTCCTGGTAGCATCTGTGGCAGTGTGAGGATGTCCATATAACACATCTGTGGGTTTTGGTTTTTTAAAATCCTCATAAATTCTTCAATATTTTAGAGCAAATTTCTCCTAATAAACAATTCTGTGATCATGTTTTTACTAAGGTACACATTTTTGCAAGCAATTTGTCCCAATAAGATGCATTTTTGTATGTTACTTTCATTTTTATGCATTTTCCCCCAATCGATGCATTGCTTACAAAAAAATTAATTTTGAAATGTGGCTATATGTCAGTTCTAATGTTGCTTTCGAAAGTGCAAATATAATAGATTTGGCTTTAAAGGTGAACTGAATCAAATTTATCCTCCGTTCCTACTTGAGGGAAGCCTCTGAAGAATTGTTCTCACCACCCAGTTGGCATTAATGAAAAGCAGGCAAGGGAAGAAAACAGGAAGAAAAGCAGAAATAGGATAAGACCTTCCTCTTTCCCACCCCTTTTACTCACCCATATATGGAACTTCCATGTGCAGAAAACAGCAGAATTGTGCTGGAAACCATTGGTCACACAGATGATTATGGCGATCAATATATAGGAATGTTATGCAGCAATCAGGCCCTTCTCTCTCATCAGTTTGCCATTGCTCACCTTTACCTTCACTGCTCATGCAAAGAATTGCAACTGGCACCAACGTTGCAATCCTTTTAGCGCCGGGTTAAGACTTTATTTGCTCAGGCATTTTAGAGAGCATGGTTTTTGGGAATTGCTGTACTCTTGTCTCAAGTGCTATGGTTTTTAGTTTGTCTCACATCTTATCATAAATATACACTTTATGTTTTCATTGTATTTATATCGTTGGTGAATAATTTTATTCACACTTTTGTACCCTGCCCTGAAACTTTCTGATGAAGGGTCATTAAGAAATATTTTTAACAAATAATATGAAAAAAGCAAACTTGTACAAAGAAACAACAACCTGCATGGGCCTGCATGTCGGAAAGGTTCCCCTTCAGCAACAGGCACTCAGTTCCCAAGCAGGCCTTACACACAGCAAGCACAAGAAAGGCCAGCACACTGCCTGCCTGCCTGCCCGGCCTCTCACTTGTCTCCATTTCCTACAGCAAGTGTTGGCGGACTGGCTGGCTGGCAGGGGCGTAGGAAGATAGGGGTGGTGGGGGTGGGGCGCCCTGGGCGGTGCGATCCCAGGGGTGCCATCGCGGCTGCCCGCCCCACCCCCAAAGGCACGCCCCACCCCTGCACACGGCGCCCCCGCCCCCAAAACATGCATCCCGCCCCTGCACGCAGCACGCCGCGCCTCCAAAATGCATGCTGCGTCCCCCCAGAACGTGCGCCACGTCCCTGGGGGCAGTGCGCCTTCTCTCCGCCCCCGGAAGCGGAGCATGAAGCTCCGCCGCTGCTGGCTGGGCTCCCTCGCCCACTTGCTTGCTTACTCCAAGGCCACCTCAGCTCCTGGCAACCAGCACCCCCTGGCCAACACCAGAGGCACCATTCGCCTGCGGAGCTTGTAGCCTTGGCTGCTGCAACAAACAGCTGTGCAAGCCTTTGGGAGGCAGAGACGTGAGGAGGGAGGGAAGGAAAGAGGGACAGAGGCTAGTGTTGCCCATGGCTGTTGTTGTTTAGTCGTTTAGTCGTGTCCGGCTCTTCGTGACCCCATGGACCATACCACGCCAAGCACTCCTGTCTTCCACTGCCTCCCGCAGTTTGGTCAAACTCATGTTGCCCATGGCACCCCTGACCAATATTCAAGGCACCCCAGGGTGCCATGGAACACTGGTTGAAAGCCACTGATGTAGGCGAGATGAGCGAGATGAACAATGGTCTGACTCTATATAAGGCAGCTTCCTACATTCCTATGAATTGCTGTATTTGGGGCTTCAGCTCAGGGCAGAGGAAACCAGCAGAATTCAGCAAGTGGTGTCTTTGCATTAGTGAAGATGCTTTTTGCTCTTGTGGAGAGATCCAAGCCAAGGTTGGTCAGTTTGAGGACGGTTGTTAAGCAGGGTTGGGATGGGGCAGGCCCAGCCAGGTCAATCCATTTTGATACTCAAGGGGAGTCAAGAGAGAAATCTAAATAGCAATCCCAACTGCCCTGAGGGCAGCTTCTGAAAGATTTTATCTGCTGCCAAATCTACCACTTCAGGCAACCAACTCATCTTGTCTCATAGTAAAACTGCTTCTGAATACAATACTCCTCATTAGCCACATTTCAGTGGACATTCCTCCTGCTCACTCTACAGATATGCCAGAGGGAGTTGGGTTTGATACTGGAACCCACCCTCTGTGCATAACTTGACACTAACACAGCAGATATGACACTGATTATTGCCAGATCTTCAGCTCACACCATGTTTAACATTAAAAAGAAGTAAAAAAAAAAGAAAAACACAAGACCTAAAATATACCCCGCATAAATTCTGTCACTCTCCAAAGCATTTGGTTATCCAAGTGCACTGTGTGTCCACCATGTACATCAGTTTCAATGTGTAACATTTATGAAAAGAAATCCTAGTAGACTTGCAATTTGTGGATTTCTTTTTATACATGTCCATAGAGTATTCTGTATTTATCCTCCCAAGTCACCAAGAGTTACACATCAAAGAGCGTGTTTGCATTTCTATAATAGATAACAGCACTGACTCAGGCTCCAGGGTTTGTACAAACTATAAACTGAATTAAGAATCTCACATTTGTATACTATAAAGATTAGGCTAGGAGGGGAGAAGAAAACCTTGCTGCAGGTGAACTAAACCTTCCCAGTGCCACATTCTTTACCATTACTGTACAATGGAAATCCAAGTGGGCAACATCTTACCGTACTTTAGTGTGCAACAATTTTCCAGTCTCCTTCAAGAGCTAAAGAGCCATCCTAGATCTCAGGATTCCATTATCTGAACTTCAAGTAGCCCAGATTTCATTGTTTCATTGGCTATCTCTGTTGCCAACTTCACTAAAGCTACGTACAGGAACTTCATGCAACTTACTTGCCATGGCATAGGGCATATGATGATCTCAGAGTCTGGGTAGGTTCATATGCAGAGAGATGGCCCTTGAGGTATTGCAGTCCTGAGATGTTTAAGGCTTTATAGGTCAAAACTAGCACTTTGAATTGGGCCTGGAAACTAATTGGCAGTCAGTGCAGTCTAGCCAGGATCGGTGTAATATGCTCAATCCATCTTTCCCCACTGGGCAACTTGGCGACAGAATTCTGCAGTAGCTGAAGTTTCCAAACTGTCTTCAGAGGCAGTTAACACTCTAACACATTAAAGTAATCTAACCTAGAGGTTACCAGAACATAGACAACAGAAGTTAGACTATCCCTATCCAGATAGGATGTAACTGGGCACCTTCGTAGATGACTGACTCTGGGAACTGGACAGGGGGACTGTGTGCTTGTTGGTTCTGCTAGACCTCTTGGTGGCTTTCAATACCATCGATCATGGGATCCTTCTGGGTCACCTTGTTGGGATGGGACTTGGAGGCACTGTTCCATCCTGGAGGGGCAAACCCAGAAGGTAGTGCAGGAAGACTCCTCTTTGACGTCTTGATCATTGGCCTGTGTGGTCCCTCAGGTTCTTTTCTGTCCCCCATGCTATTTACCATTTACATGAATCTGCTAGGAGAAGTTGTCCGAAGTTTGAGGGTTTGGTGTCACCACCAGCATGCTGATGACACCCATCCCTATTTCTCTCTTCCACCTAAATCCAATGAAGCTGTCTTGGTTCTAAACCAGTGTCTGTCATCAGTAATGGACTGGATAAGGATGAACAAACTGAAACTTAATCCAGACAAGACAGAGGTGTTCTTGGTCAGTCACAAGGGAGAACATGGAATAGGGGCTCGGCCTGCGCTGGATGGGGTAACACTTCCCCTGAAGAACACAGGTTCACAGTTTGGGCATACTCCTGAACTCAGCCCAGAGTAACAGATGTCCAGGTCTCTGGGGTGGCCAGGAGTGCATTTGCACAGTTAGAGCTACTGTGCCAGCTTCATGCATTCCTCAAGATGCTTGATTTAGCCACAGCGACACATGCCTTAGTCACATCCCTTTTGGATTGTGGTCTCTACATGGAACTGCCTTTGGAGAGTGCTCAGAAGTGTCAACTGGCTCCAAGAGCCACAGTCAGGTCGTTGATTGGGGCTGGTTATAGGGAGCATATGAGTCCCTTGCTAGAAGAACTCCACTGGCTACCTGTCTGGTTCTGGGCACAATTCAAAGTGCTGGTTATCACCTCTAATGCCCTACACAACATAGATCCAAACTATCTGAAAGACTCTATACCCCCATACAAACCTGCCTAGGTTTTCAGATCTTCAAGGGAGGACCTTGCTCTCAGTCCCACCCCTCTCACAGGCACACTTGGTGGGGACATGGGAGAGGACCTTCTTGATTACTGTTCCCAGATTTTGGAATTCCCTCCCTAGAGAAGCCAGGCAGGCTCCCGCCTTGTTGTTCTTCCTGTGAATACTGACCTTTGGGAATTGACAACTTTTAATGAAAGGGCAGGTGCCATGCTGTTCTTTTTGCATGTTTTAAGCTCTCTCTCTCTCTCTCTCTCTCTCTCTCTCTCTCTCTCTCTCTCTCTCTCTCTCTCTCTCTCTCTGCGTGTGTGTGTGTGTGTGTGTGGTTCTGATTTTATCAATGTTTAATTGTATTTTGATTTTTCTGTCCGTCCCCCCTGTTTTTAGCTATTATTGTTTCTCTCTGTAAATTGCCTTGAGCCCTGTTAGGGGGGAAGGTGGGATATAACCTACATAAGTAACAACAACAACAACAACAACAACAACAACAACAACAACAACAGAAAGCATGCTAAAAGTGCCGTAGGAATGCCTGGTGATAAAATACCAATAAAACCATTGTAGGTTTTTGTGAATCTAAACTACATTGCAATGCAACCTGAATTAAAGAATTCACCATTCATAGTTCCCAGTGGAGAGTCTAGCAATTACTGTGTAGCTTATTAAACCACAATACTTGCAACAGTTAAAAGCTGTGGCACTTTAGTCTGCAGTTCCTTTGTTTCAAATGCTCTTCTCGCTAATGATAGAACTCTTCTGATGCAAAGCTATCTAAAGAAATGTGACATCTCTAGCTGGGTGAAAACAAGGGCTTGCAAAGAGGAAACTTTTTATTGGGGTCTCATGCTCTGTGGTAATGAAGATTGTGGTGGCTGCTTTACTCAGGGCGTCTCTGCTGAACACTACTGTCCACCCCCTCCATTTTGGAATGGCCACCAGGGTGGCAGCTTGCCTAGGGCTCCTTGAACCTGGTGCCACCCCGGTCCAAATCTGCTACTTGAGGCAGCTACCACATTTCACCTAATAGTATGTGCCTATATCCAAAAGAAGGCTGGATTCAACACAGGCATCAATTTAGATTTCCTTGCTCTTGCTGTTTGCGCTTTACAGTCTCTGTTTTAGTCCTCATTTAGCTGTCTGCTTCTTGAGTACTGCCAGACTCCACAAAGAAGGCATCATGGCACAGAGATAAGACATCTTCTAAAACAATACGACAAACCTTTACTAAAGACAACACATTTCTCTAGTTCTGGCTTCCACCCACATTTATAAGTTCCTATCATTTACAAACCGTTTGTACCTGTCTTGAGACATTAGTTTCAGTTACTTCCAGTGGGAGGTTGAAAGGATTATTCATCTCCAAAATAAAACAGTATTTTCATCAGTGTTTCATGATGACCAAGAAAAGTGTACTCCATACTCAATGCACAATTTTATTATTGCAAACCGCTCACTAACTGGCTCTGCCCTTTGCCAATGTGCAGTGGATCAGAAAAAAAGGTCAGAACACCACAAGTGAATGGGCAAAGACCATAAACCTAGAACAAACATGCATATTCTGTCCTGTTGCATTGCATTAGTGACTTGCTTGATAACTGCAAGTCTTGCATTTTTTTCATGCCTATGGAAAGTTATTCATTTGTCTCTTCCTCTTGCTGGGAATTGCCGTGTTACTTATGGTGCAAAGCCGTTCAGGAGAAGAGAACAGGCAGGCAGTATTTCACAGATGTCCCGCATCTGTGCAACTCGGTCAGCCTGCTTCCTTCTCTTACGGTAAAAAGATTTACAGCACACACACACACACACACACACACACAAACAGTAATAGAATTAGAGCAAAATGTCACTACTCATTGTTTCTTATGCACACATCAGTACACAAGCACATATACTGTATACATTTGCACTGTACTTGACATCTTAACTGTGCTTTTTTCAATGGTTCCCCAAAAGCAGATTACTCTTCTCCATTTTAGAGACTGAGAACTGAGGCTGCAATCCTATACACATGGTTAACCTGAGAGTAAATACCATTGAACTTAATGGGACTTATTTCTGAGTTAATTTGGATAAGAGGCTGGTGGGCTGGTTAAAAGACAAATCCTAATCCACTGAACCAAACTGATCTCACCATTAGGGCTTTGCTTGATACTTATGCCTGGGGGCAAGGCAGGAATAAATAAGGTGACTTGTGCCACCAAGGACAGTGTGTGTGTGTGTGTGTGTGTGTGTGTGTGTGTGTGTGTGTGTGTGTGTGTGTCTGTGTGTATTCTGGAACAGTATTAATGAAACTTCTAAAGACATGCCCTATTGAAATGACTTCCTATCATTGTGTCATGTATTTTCAGATTATCAATCACCCAAATGGGGCAGTGCCTTTCTTTGTGCTAAGTGACCCACTGATGAGCCTATGTGTTGAACCATCTTCCTCATTATCAAAGTTCAGACTAGTTTCAGGGAAAATCAAAGAGCTTCATGTTCGTCTGCTTCTTGTTTGAGATACTGCCTGTCACCTCTAGGTCACAGGTTCGAATCTGGCCCATGTCAGTGGTGACAGAAAGCTCTTACCATCTGCTGACAGCTCAGTGCCCTGTGTGAAATGAGCTGGAGGGCTGGGGGTTGTTTCTGTGAAAGTGGTGTTACAATCACACCCAGAAACACCAGTTGGTACTTTTTGATGCTAGGCTCACCTAAAGGGGCCAATTTTAACCTCTGGAGCTGACCTTTGCAAGGTAATATTGAAAATTACCTATGAATGCAAGGCATTTGTATTATCACTGCAAACTCTCTGCAGACATATGTAGTATTTAAATAGGGAGAAACAACAGAAATAGAGAGGAGATATTGCTCCTTGCCACTGATACAATCTCATGCTGCAGCAGACAATACGTCTTAGCCATTGTGAAACTGGAAGCAATTAACATAAGCATTCAATCAGATTTAAAAACCAAACCCAAACTTATAAAAAGAGATGGTTGCACTGGGCTTATATGATGTTACATAAAGCAATTGTTATACCATGTTTTCCAGTTTTCTTACAGTTTTCATCACTTTTCTTACTGCAGAAAGTTTTTCTTTTCTTTTTTTTCCTTTTTCTTTTCTTTTCTTGGAAGCAGGTTTGGTGTGCACTGCGCAAGAATGTCAAATCCACTACCTGAGCAACCTGAATTTGCTGGTATGTATGGTAGCTGAATCTCACTTACAAAGCACTGATAGCCTGGAAGCAGCTTGCATCGTGGTCACTCATTCACATGATACAGTCTTCTACATAAGTGCACTCCTGAAATAATTGGAATGCACCTATGTAGAAAACAGTATTGTGTGAAAGCATCCACAGTGAGCAAACCCTCAAGGAACTAGCCCCAAGTTTGCAATCCTTTGCCAATGTACTGAAGACTAAGCCCTAGAAATCTCAGGGGACACATAGGATTGGGCTGCAAGACATTTTTAGTGCTCCTATGATAAGGCTGAGCAACATATTTGAATATTTTAGCTGTTCCTCTGGCGCAATGCTAATTGACCTACAACCAAATTTGTACAGTGCTTAAGTTGCCCGTAATAATTAGGGCCTAGAGAATCTGAGTTCTTGCCACAAGCATTTCTGATCTCTAAGCCCTTGCTTCTTGCACAGTACAATCCTATGCATGTTTATGGCAAGCAAACTTTCTCTAGTAAGCACAGGATTGCAGCTTTAATAACCAAAGGCATTGGGTAAAAGGCATGACCTTTTTATGCTTGGAGCAATTTCTCTCTTGCTTATATTTTTGCTGGAGAATGCTGGTACTGGAGAAACATTCCTCTTCTGGGAAAGCAGTTAAACTTTTAGCCCTTTCCACCCCTTTGGGTGCAATGCACAAACAGCTGCCCTTTGGTGACACTTGGCCCTTTCCAGCAGTACCATTGCAGGCAGCCAAGCCCTGACAAGTTCCAGGCATATCAGGGTGGGGGTATACGACACAACACCACCGCTGCTATTCGTAACTGACCAGAGCAGTCACAACAACATCTTGGTCAAATGTTGCAGGCCCAGTATTCCCGGTTTCTCCTGGACCAGGCATCCTGCACACAAAACATCTGGCTGGAAGCTGTTAGGAGTGCTTTGTCTGGTTACAGCAGCCTCAACGGAAGGTGAACATCTGTTTAAACCATGCATTAAGCACTCTTATTGATTTAATCTTGCGATTTCCCCCCCCCCCCGCTCAATAGCTTCACTGGTCCCCATGATATTAAGGTAAGTGTAGTCCCTGTGAGGATTTATATGCTGCCCAATCTTGACTTAAACTGTACAGCGTGCAATCTTTTCACACTTTGTGAGACAATTCTTTGTAGCTATGTGCTCTTGCTAGAATGCAGCGTATCTCAGCCAACTTTTTAAGTGCTAGAAATTAACAAGGCCTGGATAGTGCTATTAAGCTTTGCTTTAAGCACTGTATATTCCTGCGCATAAGACTACTTTTTAACCCAGGAAAATCTTCTCAAAAGTCGGGGGTCGTCTTATACGCTGGGTCATATTTCTTATACGGCGAGTCTATCCCAAACTCTATATTTTAACTGGAAACGCTGGGGGTCGTCTTATACGCCCAGTTGTCTTATACGCTGGAATATACAGTATATCGGCTGGCCACTTTCGGTAGACAGAATTCTGAAGCAGTGATGAAAATAGATTTCAACTGCCACAACATATATTAGCTTTTTGAGCTCAAACATGGCCTACACAGCATGCTTATTCATACATGAATACAATGGCTTTAACACCTTTTCTGTGCTTTTTAACCCAGGAAAATCTTCTCAAAAGTCGGGGGTCGTCTTATACGCTGGGTCATATTTCTTATACGGCGAGTCTATCCCAAACTCTATATTTTAACTGGAAACGCTGGGGTCGTCTTATACGCCCAGTTGTCTTATACGCTGGAATATACAGTATATCGGCTGGCCACTTTCGGTAGACAGAATTCTGAAGCAGTGATGAAAATAGATTTCAACTGCCACAACATATATTAGCTTTTTGAGCTCAAACATGGCCTACACAGCATGCTTATTCATACATGAATACAATGGCTTTAGCACCTTTTCTGTGCTTGCAAATCATGTGAATCAGCTTCTTCCTTCACCTACTAAAGACCACCAGATTTGATCCTCTTGTCTCAGATTTTGAGATGACAGCAGAGGACAGAAGCATTAACTGTGCTTATACCTTGTTTATACAGAGTAGCTGCCCACCCATGAGGCAAGGTGAGCCAAGTGCCTCAGGTGGCAGGATCCACAGGGGTGGTAGATCTGGAATGTATTGCCTGCTACAGCAGTGGCAGTGGCAGCTGCCGTGTACTGGTTTGGAGGACAGATCTGCCACCTCCTTAGCAGCCTGTCCCTCATGCCACCTCTACAGTGCCTCTCGACAAAGAGGAGGCACTGTTTCTCTCCTTCCACACACAGAGAGGAAATGGCAAGGGCCCTCTGGGTCTCCTGGACTCCCCACCTGACCAGCCTAATTCAGAATGGGCCCCTTCCCCGCCCGCCTGCCCTTGACAGCCTTTGTTTCCCACTTCAACCATCAGACAAGGTTGGTTTTATTCTGCCTATTGTTCCGGTTGCAGATTTTCACTCCCTTGTTCCTGATGTAACTCTTCACTCCCCACTTCTTCCCAGGCAGGTATGTGTGTGTTCCATTTTGTGGTTTGCTTCAGGTGCCAAAACATACTGGGCCGGCCCTAGTAGTGGCTTTCCTTTCCTTCTCATCTATTTGATGCTATTCACTCTTTCACACATGAAGCACAACACATCCCAAAAAGCAAGAAAAATATATACTTGGCAGGAAAAACATCCAAGCAAGAAGTCTAATTAATATATTATCACTAATCTCATTTGAGATTTGCTGGGGGGGGGGGGCAATTGAGCCACCACATAGCCAGAATACACACTGCACCTAGTAAATGAGTCATGCAAATAGTTTTCCAATAGCACAATAGAAGATTTTTCATACATCTACAGATGTACTCAAGTGATGTTTGGGGACTGGAGACAAGTTTACAGGAGAATCATGTACTGTGCTTACTCCATTGCAGAGGCCTGCAGTTATGTAATGCAATCTTACCCATATTTACTTGGATGTAACTACCACTGTGGGACGCAGGTGGTGCTGTGGGTTAAACCAAAGGGCCTAGGGCTTGCTGATCAGAAGGTCGGAGGTTCAAATCCCTGTGACGGGGTGAGCTCCCGTTGCTCGGTCCCACCTCCTGACAACCTAGCAGTTCGAAAGCATGTCAAAGTGCAAGTAGATAAATAGGTACCACTCCAAGCAGGAAGGTAAACGGCATTTCCGTGCACTGCTCTGGATCGCCAGAAGTGGCTTTGTCATGCTGGCCACATAACCCGGAAGCTGTACGCCGGCTCCCTCGGCCAATAACGCGAGATGAGCGCCACAACCCCAGAGTCGGTCATGACTGGACCTAATGGTCAGGGGTCCCTTTTCCTTTAAGTACCACTGTATTCAATCGGTCTTGGCTATCTACAGTACCTGGTAAGTGGACAAATGAATGCAGCCTCTCCATGCTTCCCTGGAAGCAAGTTCAGTTGGACTCAATGCGTCTCATTTCCAAGAAGACATGCATAGAAGACGTGCAGAGAAGTTGCTGTTATATTCCATTTGCCTTTCGTAATTTTAATTACCCACCTTCATGAATTATTTTAATTATTACAGGGAATTCTACCCTTCAAACAAATTTTTATTGTGGCTTTAAAAAAATTACAACATTGTCTTTATACCCCGGTACTTCTAGTGGTGAGTTATAACAGCTTATAGTAGCTATTAAGCTACTATATTTATCTGAAAGCCATTTTGAAGATGTTTCGTTTAGTAAAAGGAGCTCCCTCCCTCCTATAACACTTACAAATAATTTGTTATTTGGGCAAAACTCTTAGCACACCTTGCCTGAGTCTGGGAGTATATTGAATTCATTTACAACAATGCATTGTCTTTGATACAACTAATTTGTGCAGACTGCTTTGGATTACATCCTCATCGGGAATAGGGAAACATCACTCTGCACATAATTAGAGGCACAGACTTCTGAGAAGTTTGATCCTATGCAGATTTATTCTGTAATTAAGTCCCACTGATTGCAAATGTGCTTACTCCCAAGTAAGTGTAGGACCGCCAACTCACTATTACTCCAGATGTTCTGCAGCTGACTCTGGGTCAAAATCTCTGGTTTACATCAGCCTCTGCAAGGATGTTCAGTTTATCCAATGGAATCACTCAGATCACTGACAGGGGCAGGAGGGGGATATACCAGTAGTTACAATTTTTGAAAACCATTTTAGTTTACGGTTCAGAAATAGTACCATCTACAAATTATTTCAATGGCTCTAATACGATGCAGTTGCTATGTTAGCAATTCCATAGCTAAGGCTAATTCCATAGGAAACGGCTCCATTTGAAGAGCCTGTTATAATCAGCAACATTACACGCATTTGGTTCTAAATATATTTGCCCTGGCAAAATTGCTCTGTTTTTAAAGGGGCTGTCACTCGGTGGTATTCTCTGACTCCCCCACCCCCAATCGCTGCAGATCTGCCAGAGCTTACTGTGTCTGAAAGGAGGCTCCCTAATTAGGGATTAATCTGGGAGGCAGCTCTCTCTCCCTCTCTCTCCTCAGTGTAGCACTGTTATGATTAAGGTTTTTGCAGTGAGTCATAAGGGGAGGATAATAATAATAAAACCTTTCATCAGCACCTTTGTTCTGATTGTTTCAGCTGGAGGAGAGACGTGCGAGGCATATATTTGTTGCTGAAATAATATTGACAGTGGAAGACATCGAGCTACACGGAGTGCAAATTGAGAACAAGCCATTTTTCTTCTCCCAAAATAATTGCCAAATTGTCAAACAGAAATCTGGAAAAGGAGGCGCGGGGAGGGGAATCTAACTAGTTTCCGCTGATTGCTTTTATTTTTACACCATGTGTTCCCTCCAGTCAGTCTGTTGAGGGGGCTGGAATGCGTCCAGGCTTAGCTGATCTTCTTTTCTCCCCCCCCCCCTTTCCTTTTTATTATTTTCAATTCACATTTCAGATCCAACTCCCGAAACTCTTTGATCTTTCTTTCTGTCTCCTTACCCGGAAGAGAACCCTCGCCTGCTCAGCTGGGAGCTCTAAGCACACGTGGAAAACCTGGCGCGGCTCCATGTTCTTGCCAAATTTAGTCACACAAAGAGGCCAGAAAGGGGAAGAACAAGAGGATGAAAGAGGCAGCCGGCGGGACATCAAAGGGAACCGCCGCCCCGCCCCCGCGGGCCCCGCTAACCCCGCCTTCTGCCTATATAAGGGCAGCCTCGCCGAGGTGGTCTTTTCTCACGCAAATACTGCGCTGTGCCCTTATGCATTCCCCTGCGATTCCCTGCTTCGCTTTTTCCACTGAAATGCTACACTTTCCTCTTCCCCCGCAACTCAACAAAAAGATTAATTTATAAAGATGCTCGCTTTTTAAGGCAGCCGTCGTAGCTCTCTTGCCAGGGAGTAAATGTCCCTTCCCGTCCTACACATACACGCACACATTATTCCTTCCACTTTCCATCCCGGTTTATTTATTTTGGTTAAGGCAGTATCCGGTCGTGGTTGCTGCAACCTTCTGCACGCTCCTCGCAGGAGTAAACTCCATTGGAAGACGAGACAGGGAGAGGGAGTGTACGTTTGCTTACTAGAGAGCAAATGGGACTTACTGCCGAGTAGACCAGACGAGGGTATTTTGGTAGAGAGAGGTTTCAAAGCAACAACAGCGCGGTACTTTTCTGTGTGCAATCCACACAACAGCGCTTCAAGCGGGGTCGGCCCCCGAACCTGTTTGCAATGATCCCTAGGTTCAGGGATAAGAGAAGGGGCGTTCTTATCTGGATGTGCGCTGAGTGGCTTGGCGCTCGCCGTTCGCCACAGATCTGAAAAGTTGGGGCTCCCAGACAACTTTGAGCCCCTGCATCTCTCAGTTCAGAAACTTCGCTCCTGAGCCTGCGCTAATTCCTTTCTCGCTTTGCCTCTCCTCTTGTATGGTTGGCAGCCGTGCTGTCTGCATGCAACTTTTCTCTTTGATGATGCGAGTTTGCAGACGATTATTGCTTTACAGCCGCCGTAGTCATATCCTGATTGTCTGTCTGTGACGCTTGGAAATCACATCCCTTCCACTCAATGACATTAAACTCCCAAGTTCAATTCATCCCCGTTGCTCCATCACGCATCTTCCCACTTGTCCCTTATTTAACCCTCTCGAGCCCATGAGCGTCCTAAACCTATTAAGTGGTTAATCATTACTTAGGAAGACGTGGCTTGAGAGCTCTGGATCCGCGTCATGGTGAAGGGTATGTTTAGTGGGAAGCGAAGGGAGTGGAATTAGCAACAATGCCGCGATTTTGCCTTGTTCCTTCGAGAGCTAGCGAAACTGCTGAAAAACCAGTTGTGTTCCTGCTTTGATGCCCCAAGCATCAGACGTAGCCAACGTAGTGCCCTCCTTCCGACGACTTCCACCTGCCCCAGGCAGTAAGTATGGGGATGGGGGTTGTGTCCAAAAACATCTGCAATGCACAGTGCCGGATTTACGTATAAGCTAAACAAGCTATAGCTTAAGGCCCCACTCTCTTGGGGGCCCCCAAAAAAAATTAAGAGAAAAAACAGCTGGGTGTACATTTCCAAAATATAAGGTTAAAAACAAAATAAAACCTACATACAGCAACAGTGTTTTGTGTTGTGTAGGCTCCTATGATGTAAGTAATAGGCCCCGCCTGCTATATAAAGGGCCCCATTAACTTCTGTAGCTTAGGGCCTCATCAACCCTAAATCTGGCCCTGGCAATGCACCACCAATGCTGTCTCTGGTTTGGACAGTGCATTAGCTTGCTACAAGAACGTGCTTTCCCCATTCCAGGTAGGTCTCCTAACATGGTTTCTTTTCCCTCACCCAGTTTTTAACATCTCAGACAGACCATAAGTCAAAAACTCTCTACCTCTCTCTCTCTTTTATGTGTCCAATCAAGCATCCGGTGTAATCCTATGTGCATTTACTCGGAGGTGAGGCCCACTGAGTTCATCCTATGAGCACCAAAATGCAATTGGACTTTCTTATGAGTTAAGGCGCGGTGTGTAGGATCGCAGTCTCAACCAGGGAGTCATTCCTGATCCCACGTAAATTGAGATATAAACAGCAAAGCATTAAAATCACACATGCCTGTTAAAGAAAATCCTTAAAGAGCGATCCTAGGCGTGCTGAACCTGGAAGGAGAGAAATCTCAGTGAAACGGGACCCTGTTCCGAGGAAATATGCTTCCTTCCGAGCTTTGTCTCTGGAGATGCCCAGGAACATCGAGCCTCCTGGGCGCTATGCGCAGCCCGATCCTGTACACTTAATCAGAAGAAAGTCCCACAGAGTTCAATGATGCCAACGTGTGGGCATTAGGGTGACAGTCTTACGGATAGGCCCTATACTGGCTTAATCGGAGGTAGCTCCTGCTTACGCCAGAGTAACCCCCCAAGTAAGAGTTACTTACTTCTAAGCAAGCCTGTATGCAGTTCAGCACAGGGGTGCTTTCACTTTCTCCTAACACTCCCACTTTCCTAACCTCGCACTCTTTTATTTTTTTTCACCTCCACCCGCTTCTGTACCACGAGGAATCTCTAGCCCTCCAACCAACCTATGAACTGGAGAAGATTCTCCTTGACAGCCTTGCGTTGTCTCCAGTCAAATCTGGCGTTGGAGTTGAGGTTTTCCTGAGTTTATCCCCTTGTCATAAATCATTAAGTTTCTAGCCCCCGCCATCCCAGCATCTCCCTCTTCCTCTTTAAAAGGCTCCCTCCAAACAAAAAACAAAAAACTGGGATTGGGAAAACCTCCAGCCCACATGAAAGGCAAGAGGGGATCCTTTTTTGCTTCAATTAAAACAAAACAAAACAACCGCGCCTTTCCCTTTAATTAAACACACAGTTTATTTTGCAGGAGACCAATTTGGCGCAAGGCAGCGCTGCTGCTGTTCCGATTTTAGCCCCTCTGGCTACGCAGAAGAAGGGCATCGCTGCAACCCGGCGGAACTGCGCACAACATGCCTCTACTCTCCCCCCGCCCCCAGTAACTCAATTTTATTTTTTTATTTTTTTAAAAAAATTAGCATCAAGAGCATGTCTTTTGCAAAGAGAGTGGCGATGCTAGGAGGGAAAGCGTGTTTACCAGCCGATGGGGATGCAGGCTGATAGAGAAGGGAGGAGGGGGAATAATAGATTTAGGGCAAATTTCAGAAAGAGGCACAAATCCTTTCCTAATTGTTTTATTAGAGGGATCAGATTAATACTAAACCTCCGTGTGAACAGTACTCCCTGGAGAAAGCTCCTCTCCGCCCCCGCCACCCTCCTCCAGGGTCCAGGAACGATAAACAGCACCGAAATTGACACAAATCTCGTTGGAAGTGGAAAGGATTTCAGCACCCTTCCTCGATTTTTTAAAAATGGCAATAACAATCGATTAGACACATGCTAATTGGAGACCCAAATGCCTAATCGTTATGACAGCTAATAGAGTACTTTTCAAAAACAATGCCTTTCCGAGGGTATTATATTTGCTGTTAGCTATGAGAAAAGTCTCTCTTCTTCTTTTTTTATTAAAAAAGGCTGCTAAGATATAATTTATTTCAAGGTTCCCTACTAATATATATGCGGTTTATTAAAAAAGGGGGGGACCCTCTCTGCCTTTTTAAAGAGGATCCCACGTAAATGGAGATATAAACAGCAAAACATTAAAATCACACATGCCTGTTAAAGAAAATCCTTAAGCTTATCGAAAGGGGCTTGGTTGGTTTTCCGAAGCAGAAGATCTCTGTGCTAAAGTACATCAAATGGATCCTTCCCTTTACGCACTGATTCTCAGCCCTCCTTCTCTCCCCCTCCCAATCTACTTAAGCAGTCCCCATTAGGTAGTTCAGACTACAATGGTCTCGTGGGCAAAGGGAGGGATTCTGTAAATGAGTGTGGCAGTCACAACAATTAACCTGAAGGAGGAAATAGGATTCGAATTAGGAGGAACAAGATCAAAACTTCACAAATCGCCCCTTCAACTTCCTCCAGGTCCCAAGCAGCCGCCTCAGCAGAGAGAGGGAGTGTAGTTTTGTAGCACAACTCTGACAAGCACACCTTTAGGTAAAGGTAAGCCCCACTCATTTCAATGGAAACTTGTCCTATCCCATTGATCTGAATAGAACCGATTCCAACTATAGTCGTTTAGGAATTTGAGAATAAAGCCCCGTTTGAACAGAAGGGGGTTCTCTTCCGCATGTCCCATGCAACACTATGTGCCCCGGAATCCCTACATGTTTACTCGGGAGCAAGACCCATTGTGCTCAGTGGATAGGAATAGGATTGCAGACCTGGGATCTTAAAATCCAAGCAACATCCCCCATGTTTTTTTATGAGAAAGGCGAAGATGAGCTGCCTCCTTTTTCTATGTAATGCACTTGCTTCTAGCTAGCACCGTAGGGTCTCGATTCTCTCCCTCCTTCCCCTCGTACTTTTCTAGTGGATTTTGTACTTCGGGGGGAGGTGTTGATTACAGGTTGCAGGAAGGAAGTAGTGTCACGAAAATATGCCACATTTGCTTATTCCACCTCAATTTCTGAAGCAGTCTCGTCACCAGAAGCCGTTTATCCTTGCACACATACCCCCTGTCTTAGAAGGAGTTGAAAACGTTATTGGGGAACGGATGAAGGATAGGACTGCACTCATGGGCTATGATATTCCTAATGCACCTTTCTCGTGTGCTTTTGGGGCGACTTAAAGACAACAGTAATTCTCTCACAGAAAGGATGCAAAGAGCCATTTATTGGGAAGACCTGTCTAACTTAACGGCAGTTGCTTCCAAGTAAAACATGCAAAGCATCACGCTAAGAGTTTGGATTTTCCTTTTGCACATCACTGATTTAAAAACGTAATAGCATGCTCTTTATTTCACTTTTACAATACTAGTAACTACACATAGTTACTGGTAAGGGTGATTTTAGTTATATGTACTGTGCCCATAACGTGTTTTTTTAATGCAGCTATAACCTATGCTTGTGTACTTGAAAGTAAGTACCATTCAGTTCAATGGGTCTTACTTTTCAATAAATTTAATGCACTCAAGACAGCAACCTTAAAATGGTAGGCGAATGGGTGGTTGTAAGCGTCCTCCTTAACATTTTTTCTTCCTAATTCAAGCTTCTAGAACTCATTATTATTCCGTCCTGAGAACCGGAAAACTATGTAGCTTTGTTCATTTTGGATCCCTTTATCTCTTTCTGCATTACCGATTTTAGCGACTGTGTGTGTCTGTCTAAAACTGTAAATAAACAAGCAAGAAACACACCCACACAAGCAAGCTCCCCCTTTTCAGCCACAAAACAATTGTGTATGTATAAGCTTCCCCCTCCTCTCCAAAAAGGGGGAAGTCTTAACAAAGCAGCCCTAGAAAAACATCCTTGTTCCAGATTTGTCTGAAGATGTTCAGATAACTATTATTTGCCCTCTCTGGAGAGGCTTCCTTGGGGAGGGGGAGAGTGAATTAGAAACCTCCACCCCTTGGAATAGCAATTCCCTTTCCACCCTCATCTCTTTTTCTGTCTTTTTAAAAGTCAGCCCATCTCAGATAATAATAAATAAGGATAATAAGCGACGCCAGGAGAATTGGGGAAGAGGGCAGTTATCAGAGTTAAAGTGATTAAAGAGCAAACAATTAGGAAAGAGATAAGGGAGCCTTTCTTGGTCGAGGGGAGGGGGAGCCACATGCGCGCATTGCTACCTCTTCCCTTCCTTTTTCAGCTACACCTTTGCTTTATTCTCACGCAGGCACCTTTCCCTTGCGTGGAACTGGATGGCTGAAATTGTTTTAAACTTGGATTGCTGGGATGACTTCGGGTGCATCTAATAAGGAGAGAGCTTCCATCCCGCTCCCGTGCTTTCTAAGCTGGGTTTAGGTTGTTTTTCCTCCCCTCCTTCTCTGTATGGATACATTTCCTTTTTCTCTCCCTCTCTCAAGAGCGTCTATCAATGCGCTGTCACTCAAAGCGGCGGCTTCTCTTTCATCTTCTTTCCTCCCGCCCCCACCCTTTCAACAGGGCGGGCGAGAGGGGGAGAGACAGAGAGAGGAGGTGGAGAAGGAGTGGGTGGAGGGGATGTTAAAGTTACATTACAGAGGGAGCCAGAGAGAGAGGGAGAGACACAACTGGCTGCCCACTTCACACAGCCCCACGGCAGCGAGCTCATCCTAGCTGAGCGGCTCCAGAGCTGGCCGGCGCGTCGCCCCACGCGCTCGCACGAACGCGTGTCCGAGCCGCGAGAGGAGTCCAGCGAGCGCCTCAAGCGAGAGAGAACCCGCTCACCTCTCCCGCGCGGGAGAGAGAGAGAGCGCGTTTGCGTGTGCGCGCGCACCTGGCTGGATTTCTTTGCCGCGCTAATTGGGCCGCTGCGGGGAAGCTGCGACACCTGGACGAAGAAGTCGACGGAGAGGAATCAGGCGGCGGCTCGCCCTTCTCCCCCTCAGACTTCGGCAGCCCGACCCGCAGACTCAGTTTCAGAAGCGTCGGGACCCTGGAGGAGCTCTAGGCGTTTTCATCTTCCTGAGGGAGCTAACTTTAAAAGTTTCATTTGAGGAGACGCTCCCGCCCCTTTCCTGTCACGCAACAACTTCTTCACCTGAGGGATTTTTCGGCACCGCGTCAACCCCGCTCTCCGGCTTCCCTTCTTCAAGAGAGAGCGAGCCCGAGGGCAGCGAGCAGCAAAAAAGAGAAAGAGGGGCGAGAAGGTGGGGGGAAACCCTCTTCCGTAGCCAAGGGACAAAGGCAGAGTCGTCCTGGTGTGTGTGTTTGTGCGCGCGCGCGACATTTCCTCCTTCCACCTCTCCCACCCCAAGCGGAGGTGTCTCTTTGGCATTTTCTTTCCCATCTCCAAGTTACCACAGAAAAGGGCGAAAGTGGGGGGGGAGCCTCTTTTAACCAGCCAAGCACCCACCCACCTCTCTCTCTCTCATAGCATCCAAATAGTGGTGTTACTTTTTGAAGAAGAAGAAACGGACAGTTGTATTTGTTTATATTCAAGAACGTGGCGCAGGAATAAGACAGGGGTCAACTAGAAGACTACAGAGGTCTTCTCTTCTCTCTTCTTGTTGTTTATCAAAAGAGGGGAGGGGAGGGGAAGGCCAGAGGAGATAAACGCCTCTACGGGAAGGGACGCGATCTTGCCCAGACTTTCCTGTCCTCTTTGCTGCAGACACAACAGAAACCGGGAGCGGAGGGGAGGGGTGACGCCTCTTCTAAAGGCAGGCCGACAAAATAGCTGGGCCCGGCCGCTCTCGATCCTTTTCCTCTTCTCCCCTCCCCCAGGTGTTTGGGTCTGGATGGCATGGAGAGGGGCGGGCGAGGAGGAGGAGGAGGGAGCTGGGTTTAGGCGGCGAGGCGCGTGGGCTGAGCGGCTCGAGAGCCGGGGAAAGTGATCGCCGAAGACTTTTAACTTCCCTCGTTCCTTCTGTTCTCCTCCTCCTCCTCTCCCTCTCTCCCTGCCCTCCCTTCTTTCCTTTCCTCCGCTCCCTTTATTCCCGGGGTGGAGCAGCCTCTCAGGAGCAGCCACTATGCCTCAGCTCTCGGGAGCCGGAGGAGGCGGCGGCGGGGACCCGGAGCTTTGTGCCACCGACGAGATGATCCCGTTCAAAGACGAAGGCGACCCCCAGAAGGAGAAGATCTTCGCCGAGATCAGCCATCCGGAGGAAGAGGGCGACTTGGCCGACATCAAGTCGTCGCTGGTGAACGAGTCGGAGACTATCCCAAGCAGCAATGGGCATGAGGTATGGAGAGAGATGGGCACAAACGGTTGGGGGGGGGTCTATGCAAAGGGCAAGGGGGAAGCGCACAACAGCTGGCGGAACAGAGCAAACTTTCCGGGAAGGGCGACGGTCAAGTAGCAGCAGCAGCACAATAAAGTTGTGCACAGGGAACAATCCGGTTTCACTCTTTGGGTGGGCTTCGGGGTGGGTTGTGGGGGGAGGCTTCGTCTTGATCCTTTTGCCCTCTTATCTCAAGCAGTAAATCAAGCAGTAAATCAGCCTGAGCTTGATAAAGTCGCTGGAATGCATTCGAGTGGGTGGCTTTGCTATTCTGGGGCTAGAAGAAAGGATGTGGGGGTTGGGGGGGTGGCAAACTCAAGACTATCGCTCCTTTTCAGGGATTTTGGGGGCTGTTGTTTTTTCAAGTGTAGAAGGGTTTTTCTTTCTTTCAAGCTAGCTAAGGAAAGGGCGTGTGTGCGCGCAGCGTGGAAAACGGGAAACTGTAAGCCGCCAAGTGGGATACTGTTTTGACCACGGCGCTTTGAAAACTGATACTCCACAGTTCCCCATGAATGAGTAGCGCTTGGCGCGGCGGAGAGGGAGCGGAGTTGAAAGCTCCGCTTGCTGCAGTTCCCCCCTCCTTGGAATTGGGGGTGGGGGCAGGCAGAGCAGTTGAAGAGGAGCGGTTGTATTGGTGTGAGGCTACTCTTTAATCTTCCTGTTACCTTTCCTCTAGTTCAAACCCATTTTTTGAGTGGTGGGGAGTCATGTATTGGGATGCAAGTACCCTGTATGGTAGAATGTCTCTCCACCACCACTACACAAGAGTTTTGCTAAACTGGCCTCCTTTGGTTTTGTTCTTTGTGCTTTTGCAGATGGCTATCGTGGCTCAAATGTAAACCTCCCACCTGGTCCGAGATTAAAACTTGAGTTTGGTGCCTTATTCCTTACATTACCATGGTTACTCTTGGTGTCCTGCCTTGCTGTGGTTGCACTACAGTAGCAAATAAAAGTACATAGAGACACGTGGGTGGTTAGGTGGCAGCTCCCTAACTCTGCAGAGATAAATGAATAGTATGAGCAGAGCAAGAAAAGCACTAGAAAGTTAACTTCCCGTACATCTTTCAATGAGAGATTTTTGGGGACAGTACGTCACAACAAAGTTCAGAGTTTTTTCTAAAGGCAAACCACAGGTTTTAGGGCTGTACTGCAGAAAATCAGCGAAGAGCCTTAAGTAGACAGACCTATGTATATTTGTTGCCAAAAGAAATATCTGCGGGCTGAATTGACTCATGCCTTGATCAGAAGTTTGCTTGCTGCGAAAAGACAGAAGAATCAGAGATTTTGAGCAATTTAAGTAAATGGTTTGGGGGGCAGGTTACCTAAAAGACTGACTCCACCCTTTCATACCTGCATATACTTTAAGTTATTCATCAAAGAATGGAGAGGGCCTTTTTGTGCTGGTGCCCTAGCTATGGAATGTCTTCTCAGGCTTTCCTAGTGCCTGCATTAAAGTATTTCCAGCACCAGGCAAATACTATTTTTCCTTCTTCCTGGCAATTTTAAATTATTTCTTACTGGGTCTTCTGTTTAAGAATGATGTTAGGATGTTTGTGGAAATTTTTATTGCTCTTAGTATTTTATCTGATGGTTATTGTTTTTGTGATCTGCCCAGATGACATGGTTAACGGCTGGTCCATCTTTTTTTATTATTAAAAAATGTTATTTTTGTAGCATCTGAGGCTTAACTGTGTCTTACAAATTGAAAGAGCTCCTTTCCACCATTACTTCTGGTGTTATTTTGCTATAGTGGTATCTTAGGAACCTAGCCAAGGTACTGCACCCTACTACTAACAGTTGGGGAAATGGTCCCATACACTTAAGTCAACTAAATTTCACTAATGATCAATACCGCTTACAATGAAGGGTTTTGTTTTCTGAATCCTTCAGAGTAAGGTGCCTGGAGGTCAACAGAACTTGTTTCCAAGGAATGACTTTCTTCCAGCACACTGAGAAATGACCTGCAAACCTTCAATGTTGGGTTGTGCATTAAAGGTTTAGTTTGAATTTCAGTGTTTCTGGATTGCCTTTTAAATTTGAAGGAGCTTGCGTTGATTCAAATGGAGTTGACGTCTTTGAAATGTATTTAGTTACTTAATGCACACTGGTGTGTGTTATTTGCAATCATTAACTATATATTCCTTATTGGGCAGAGGTAACTTGGCCATGGTATTCCCACATTAACTTTCCACATTGGACTGTTGCAATGTGCTCTATGTAGGGCTGCTCTGGAAGACTTATCAAAAACTTCAACTGGTTCAAAATGCTGGGTTGCTGCCAGAACTCCCATAACCTCTGTTCTAAAACAGCTGCATTGGTGTTTTCAGGTTCAATTTAAGATGCTCTTGGTTTGTAAGATATGGGAGGAGGTGGTCCTCCTGGTAGTTCTGCTGCCCTAAAAAGTTCAGGGAAGTGGTGGTCTAGAAGAGAGCATTCTCTGTTGCACCCCCTAAGTTCTGGAGTTTGCTCAGCACAGAGGTGTGTCTGGCACCTTCACTATACAGCTTTCAGTGAATGCACCTCTGCCCTGGCCTCGGCAGCTGAGACATGAGTTTTCTGGACCCACTCTGTTCCTATGACTCTAATTTAAACTGCTTTTGTTGCTGGATTTGAAATTGTTGTAACCTGCCTTGGGACCTGCTGGTGAAGGGCAGGTAATGAATTTAATGATGATTGTGAGTCCATATACCCCCCCCCCCAATGTAATTCATTATTTTCCATGAGTATGGAATGCAGTGTGAGTGCTTTCTTTCCTAAATCAGTTTTCATGGCACAGGAAAAGGCAGGTTTGTATGAATCGCAGGATCATATAATAGCATTAGGCCTTAAGAGTAGCCATGAAATTTCTCGGGTTAAAATCAGCAAGGTCAGAGCATTAGTCATAAACTCTTAAAAGGATTTGCATAAACTGTTGGGCAACTTACCAACATTGAAACAAATTAGGGATTTATTCTTTTTTAATAAAAAACAACAACACAAGGATAGTTCAGAGACACCCAGAATATATTTCCCCCTAAAATGAGAGGTTTGTGCAAATTAAAGATAGTGGAAGCTATTCTTGCATCACTATGAAACTAAATACTAGCAAAGTAGTGCAAATTAAACAAAAACACAAAACATTTAGTTTTAAAGCACACTATGCTGTGGATAGATAGCTAGAGAGAGGGGGAGACATAGAAGAGTTTATGTGGGATTTGGACTAAGGTTGCCAGATTTTTTCAATGAATCTGGGGGACACTTATTGTTTGCTATGTGCATGTGAATGCTGGGAAAGATGTAAATCCGGGGACTGTCCCCGGGAAACGGGGACATCTGGTAACCTTATTTTGGACATTATGATACATTTTTATTAAGGAAAGATATAAGGAACAAAATAAGGTAAAATGGATGGAAATGTAATGATGGCATGCGATGTATATTTTTCGTCTAGGTGTCCAGGCAAGGCCAGTCTCAGGAGTCTTACCATGAGAAAGGCAGAGAACACCCTGAAGAAGGTAAGACAGATCTTTCTTTACACAAATTATAGATTTTGCTGCTATTTTGCCCCATTCATGCTTTACTTGCATGCAGGGCATTTCTGTATTGACTGTGGGTTGTACTTTTAGCCCCGCCTACAACTTCACAACTCCTTTCTGCAATTGCTGCCATTGCACTTTTGCTTGCATGTTAGGGGTGAGGCAAAAAGTGCAATCCTGCTCCGCAGTCCTTAAATAAATGCCTTGCACCCTCGCATCAAGTAACAGTAGATCTGGATGTTGATTATTGAGGCCAATCTGCATGCAAGCATTCTGTTTCAAAAAAATTGCCTTTGTGTGTGTGTGAGTCTGGTCTGCACTGGGACATGTGTGTGTGTTTGGGGGTAGTGGGCTTAACTTTTTGCCACCCACTATGAGTTTGGGGTCCCTGGTGCCTGCAATTTGCATAGGGGCTGGAAGCACCCTTTGGCTTCAGCAGCAGATCTTTTAGATGCAAGTTGCAATTGCAGGCAGCCTGATCTGGATCATAGTGGGCTGCATGCCCCCAACCCAACTGTGAGGGTCGCAACTGGAAGAACCCACATTGGCATTTAAATATAAATATAAATAAAAGAGCTTACACTCAAAGGCAAGCGACTAAGTAAAGTCACATAAAGCTTGGCCCACACTAATGTTAATCTTGGGGTTTTTCCATGTGAGCCACTTTTTGTGTTGTGCCATTTTCCACAAATCACTCCTCCTGTGTACAGAACATTTTGATCAATTCCTATGGTATGAATATTTATTTACTGAAGCACGTATATGCTTCTCTTCCATTGGCAACCATACGTAATTGTATTTGCTGGCTTCTCTTTCAGGCTTTTAAAAAAAGTTTAGAAGGAGTTATTTTGGCGAGTACTCACTTCTTCTATAACACAATGTAGGAAGCATAATTCAAGCAGCACAGTGGTTATCTGCTGATTAACTAAATATTTTGGATGGCCCCCAAGCCACTAGGTTAAATGAGGGTTTTGTTTTTCCCCAGTGAAGCTGATTAGATCAGCATGATTCTTACTGCAAATACGTATCAGTTTCAGTTAAATTCTCAATATAGAAATGTGTTTGGGGTTTTTTTTTGTCACCAGGTAGTGAAGGGTTGGGGGGAACTCTGTCAGTAAGACTTGTAACATGGAGTCTGTAAAATTCAGCATTTCATTTGATTGCAAAATAGCCATTATTATTTAAATTACATATTAAGCAGATTAGAAATGGAACCCCCTGTGTTGAATAGGCTCACCATTAGCAGCAGGTGTTGTTGTACAGAAGGCTGAACTCTTTTCCTTATTAATTGCTTCTAATTGGCCACGGTTGGAACAAACTTTTTCCTGCTGCTGGTACAGACTACCAGAAGGAAGCCTTAAAAAGAAAAAAGGGGGGGAACCCCACCCAAAAACTAGTTATAATGTCCTAGTTCTTAACTGGAGAACAGAACATGCAGGACACTTTCCTCTAAAGATTAACTTATTCTAAGATGTGGTTGTAAATGGACGTATTCAAAGTTTTAATATCTGTGATGCTTAGTGGGCTGACCTCCCTCTTGCCTGGAAGTTTCATATCTTAAGATATAACAGAACAGATTAAAATGTGGTGGTCTAAGGTATACCTTAGTGCAATCCTTTTGATAGGTCTAAGAACTTAAAGATGCAAACCTTGAGCAGAATGCAAACCTTCCCCCCTCCAAAAAAAAAATGTAGTGCTGCTGGAAGAATGAGTGTCATCTTATACAGAGACACATTGGAAACTTAAGTGGCAGGGCTAAATCAATAACTCTTGCTTTTTACAGGGAAACACAATGATGGTGGCTTATATAGTAAAGGACCTTCTTACTCTGGTTATTCTGGGTATATCATGATGCCAAATATGAATAATGATCCATATATGTCTAATGGATCTCTTTCTCCACCAATCCCCAGAACAGTAAGTTTACTTTTAAAAAATATGTGTATGCATGCATATGTACACTCACAAATCATTCTTTGGAAATACAAGCTTTGTTTACTGATTAGCAAGCCTTGGTTTTGGCAGGATTTGAGAGGAATGCTTACTGCTAATTAAGGTGTTGACAGTGCATACCTGATCCTTAGGTATCCTTTCTAGCTCTGTATATGCTTTCTAGGAATCTTGAACAGTTTATGGTAGAGCATAAGAGGTGAATCATACAGAATGGCATGGTGGTGTGAACCCATTGGCAAGTGGTGTATGTTTGTGGTGCTCATTGTGAACTTGGCTTCCCTAGGAAGTTGCAGGTGGTTGCTAGAGGAGGTGGAGGCTCCTCTTAGTGTTTGTCTTGGTTGGGCTGAAGAGGCTGAGTTACAATCTCAAGCCAGCCTATGTTGAACCATGTACGGCAGTAGTCCTTTTTGTATCAAAATTGGTGATCAATCTGCGGTAATAATATTTACAGGGTCTTGCAAACTTTTCCCTGCTTTAACATCCTTTTTCTGAGATAACGCATTCTCAGTGCCCTTGTAGTCCTCCTAATGCCTCCTCCTAACTTGAAAAATAAAATAATAATAATAATAATATCTGTATAAAGGCTTTAAAAAGTTATACCTTATGTTTTTCTTTCTCATTGAAAGCTACTTAAAATATGCTAACTTCTATCTTTTTTCTCTTTGTTGGACATTTTCTAGTGTACCTGAACATGCTAGTTTGGGTTTACTTTATTTATTATTATTTTATTAACAATATTTGTGTAAGAACAAATAAACAATCTGATTTTAAGGGCTGTTGCATTAGATAGTATTTCTTATTGTAAGTTGTGAGTGGGTTGAGTGAACCAGCTACCTCTGAGTCCTTGGTGCACTGGAAGAGACCCCAATTTGCATTCCTTTTTACCTCTGGTGCTGAAATTCAGTACATTTTTCATATAAACATGACACTGTTAACTTTGGCATGTGATGAGTGTTTTCAGTGCATGTATTTACACAGATCACTGAGATTGGTTGCATCTCTGTGACAAACATGTTTGGTGGGGAACATGATTCATCACTTTGTGATTATTGAAGTGACCCTAAAGTTCCAATTCTGTGCTTACTTGTTTTAGAGATGGTCCCATTGAAGTGAGTGGAACTTCAGAGCAAGCATAATGATTGCACTGTCTGTCTGAGGACTCTTGATGTAAATATCCCTCTCTTGTTAATTGAAAGGATTATGATGACTATAGGGGCTAGATTCTATAGAGACATATATTCTGTGCCATTGACCTTGAGTGAAATGGACAGATAAAACTGGTTTTTCAGGTTTTATATATATATATAGTGCTTTTTCTTCCTCTTTTTATAAGTATGCATTACTTATGCTTCTGAACATGAAGGAAGTACTGTATGTTAATCTTTGCAAGTTCTGGAAATAAGCCAAATAGTTAGATTCAGTCTGTGAAACAGCTGAGATCCAAAAATTTATTAAAGTTATTTCCTGGTTGAGTGCATCTCGTTCATGTTTGTGACTGGCTTACTCTAGAGGTTAATAATTGCTTTGGCTATCTGTATTTGGCACATGCACCTGAGAATACAAATAGTGTACTAGGAAGTTGTCATTGCATTTGTGTTTATTGCCTCGTAAACTTCCAAGATGGTTATGGAAGGAAATAATGTATACAAATAATCTAACACTAGATGTATATAAATAATCAAACACTGGCAGAATCCTGTTGGAGGAACCAATGCTTCCTGGATGTTCTAAGCCCATAGAGCTGCTTAATACTAGAAAAAAAGAGTGTGTGTTAAAAACGTGTAAAATAACAATGTGTTTATATCTGAAGTGTGCATGCACACGAAAGCTCATACCAATGACAAACTTAGTTGGTCTCCAAGGTGCTACTGGAAGGTATTTTTCTATTTTATTTTTAATGTATTTATAAACACAGAGATAGTTTTAATAGCAAACTTTAGAAGCTTACAAAAAGCACTACTGTATTGTCAAAATAGAGGTACTGTGATGGGAATATATTTTTTGGCTTTCTGAAACATAAAACCTTGCTACAGAGCTAAACAGTTACTTGAAACTGCTGTGTATTCTGCTTCCTCATTACTGTGTCTTGAATAAAAAGGCAGGTGATTGACAAAATTGTGTGTTTGGGCATTAAAAATTTTTTTTGAAGGGCTTTGTGCATAAGAAGTGAGAGGATAACTTATCAGAAGTGAAAACTAAGGACTGTTATTGCATTTTAAAGCACCACATTGTGCTTTAAGTTATATAAAGGTCGAGCCTTTGTGGGTATGGTTATAATGGTATCCGGTGATAGAAATCACGACATTTTAAAACAGAATATTCTTGCACAACTTCCAAAACTTGTCTGATCTGAGGTGACTAGAGTTCCCATGAGGAAAATCCCCATCTGGTTGGGACTAAGCTTGACAGAGGAAAAATTGCCTAGAGGAATATTTGCAGGGAAAACTGATGACCATGGGAGGAGTTTGTCATTCCTCCTCTTACTTGCTATTTTTCTGCTAGAAATCTTCCCTTCACCTTCATGTTGGTGTTACCTTGTCAAACATGTTTTCCAGGGTAATGCAGTTTTGCCATTAGCTACCCTACATTTTATCATGGCTTCACCTTCTGGTTTCCTTGTCTATTATTCAACCAAGTTTTATTTAGGGTGGACCCACTAAATTAAATTAACATGACAAAGTAAGGTCCATTAATTTCAATAGGTGTGCTCTGAATCAAACTTAGTTGAACTCTTTCTCTCCAAAGTGAAGACATTAAAAGATAGACTATATATATATATATATATATATATATATATATATATATATATATATAGGGGGAGTTGTGTTGAACTGACCATTTGTTTGTGGATTTGATTCCTGTGGAATTTTTCATTAGCATAACAAAGCATCTGCCTGCTACATCTGTTGCCCCAGAAGTGTTAGCTAGGATTTGAACCATCTTGGGGGCAGTGAATTTTTTCACACTTTTCTGGACAGCCTGATTTTCTTAATGTGCTGGGAATCTGATGAATACCACTGCTTATTTAAATTGAGTGGCTTGGGAATCATGATTAGTCGAATGGCCTACTGCTGATGAATATTCTGCTGCAAAAAAAATTTTTGCAGTATGTAAATAAGATTTTTTTTATTAGATGCTAAAATTCATAGTGTTTATTTCTCCTTAAGATGATGACCTAATTTTGCACTTCTGACTACTGCTCCTGGGGGGGGAGGGTGGAATTCCACATGCAGAAATATGCATGTAATGTTTCACAGAAATTCTAACATCTTTATATTAAGCTTATATAAGGCTAGAATATAGACTTGTATACTATGTGAGTTTTTACCAATTTTTCATTGAATAACGGCGTTTGCATGGGTTGAATAACAGAATTTGCATGGTTTTCAATGTGTGAAGAAAAGTATGCTGCTGAAATAACGAGAGCCAGCCAGTTTGTAAAAACTGTTTCCACTATGGTTTTATGTAAATGCCTTTTGAGTTGCACATCTATGTATATGGTATGTTCAGTTACCTCTCAGGAAGATTCACAGAGGTGGCAGCCTTCTGAACATATGTGTAAATCCAGTTTGGGTATCAGTTCGGACATATTTCTGTGTCTTGGATTTCAGTGAATTTAACTCATAATATTAGGCTTTGAAATGTATTATTTTCATGTGGCAGTATGGCTCCCTTGCCATCTCCTGTTTGGAACCCTTTTCTTAAGACAGTTAATGCAGAAATGAAGAAAATACTGGGAAAGATGAAACAATGTGGGTCACTATTAGGCATTATAAGACCCAAGGCTTTGGGGGTAAACTCATGAGACGCTTGCAAAAAGCACATCCTGAAGCAGTGGCCTAAAAAGAAAGGATTGTAATACAACTTTTTGTGAAAAGCTTGCCACCAGACCTGTTGTTTAAAAAGTCACCAGCTCTGTTAAATTTTACCTAGCTTGTTTTTTTATTCTGAAATATATGAATGCCGCCCTTGAACATCTTGGCTTTCAAGCTTCCAATTTACTGGGATAAAAACTGCTATAACCATAGAAGAAAATGGTATGAACAGCTGGAGCAGCAAAAGGCAGCAATGTTGTTCTTCATAAAGCAAGTGCTAATGCAGCACATATGTCAAGAGGGAGACTACAATACTTGTGAACATAGCATTGTGTGCCTTTTGGCGGCTTCCATCCTAGCATAAGTGTGAAGTGTGTGTGTGTGTGTGAGAGAGAGAGAGAGAGAGAGAAGAGGGAGTGGGAGAGAGAATAAAGATTGGTTCCCTCTATATTATGGCACTTCAAGTGAGATTGGTTTTAGGTATCTGTCCTGGAGCGGGATCTATCCTTTTTTTGCATTTCTTGAGAGTTCCTCTAATTATCTCACATTATTAGGCTATTTATATGTATCTCTTTCCAAAGCAATTAGATTAAGGCTTGAGTAAGATGTAGGGTGGCAAGTTTAAGTAATTCTATATTATGTGGCCTGTGTTCTTGGCAAGAAAAAGAAGGCTCCCCCTCTCCGCCACCCTTTGCATCTAAGCATCCTGGTTTTCATTCCCAGCTGGAATAATTAGACTGAACAATAGGCCTCTTGGCAGCAATGAAAGAGCCCCCATATGTTCTGGTATAGGCTGTGAACTAAATGCCAATTTTAACTTAAACTCTCACAATGCTATTGTTAGTATTTGAAGCTGGACTTCATCTTGTAGTTTTCACAGACCTCAGTCTTGATGATATCCAAAGATTGTGGTTTATGGTTTTAGATTGCAGGAATTACGGTGCATGCTGAGGGTTGTGTACAGTGGGGGTCACTCAACTGATGGTAAGGCTTCCATCAGTGGAACAGGGAAGGAAACAATTTTCAGTGATACCTCCTTATTCCTGCAGCAAGCTCCCATCTCTCCCACCCCCACCCCCACCCCCAATTTAGTGGGGAGGTGGAATCACTGAAAATTGCTTCCCTCCCTGTTCTGTTGAAAGAGGCATCACAGTCAGCTGAGACCACATTTGAAAATCAGGCTGCTACTAAAAGCTTGATGATATGACAAGAGAGACCCAATTTAGCTTCAAATCATAATGGATTTATTTTATTTTGAAGTTCTCATGTGTAGCTCATGAAACACGTGCAGTCAGGGAAGGCAGAAAAAATATAAATGATGCGATTCCTCCATTGAAGGTCCATGCATATTACTACTGTATCCAAGGTATGGATCTAATATAGAAGTCAGCAACTCTCTTTTTTTACACCAGAGACCTCACTGATTACTAATAAGCTTGAGATAACACAGTCAGCTTGTATGCTTAGAAATCTGGGTGTAATTGGAATATCTTCTTCATGTACACAGAACTTGCCAAATGATGTGTAGACGTATTCACCCTGCATTCTTTATTCTGCTCTTTTGGGGGCAGGAAATGTTTATACTTTTTAGGGGGTGGGGTCTGAAGCACAGAGTGATTACTGGCAAGGGGGGGAGAGGGTGCTGGGGGAGTGGTAGACAAGATATTGTAAAAGGGCTAATAGCTGCTGCAAGCCCTTTTCAGCCGCTTCCCAGCTCTCTGAATTTGGGTGATCACGTCAGTCCATTCCCTAGCCTGGCTGTGCTGTTGATGGATGCCAGGTTGGCCTGAATAAAACATCTGTGCTCCATGATTCAATTATGAGGCGAAGGCTGACCTGGTATGTGTCATGGAGAAGATCTTGGTGGACAATCTTGCCTCCCATGGTACCCAGTACAACACCAGCCCAGGTGGGAAGTTACTTTCATCCATTAGATTTCCATTGTCCACACCAGGAAGCCAATCCATCCTGTCATTGAATTCAGGGGTCTGTTATTTGTGTTGGGCCTGAATAGGCAGAATAGGGATGCTGTTGGTGTGCCACCCACCCCACTGCCCAACAGCCTCCATGGGTGTGTGAGTGGCTTCAGATAACCTCTTCATAGTGGTGGTAGTTGGGACTTCAACATCCATGCTGAAGCCAACTCCACACAGTGGTGGAGGAAGGGGGTGGGGGGCGGTCCACCCTGGGTGCCATCCTTGGGGGGGGGTGACAAGAAAGCACCCCATGAGGGGCTTGCCCTGCTGTCCCCAGGCACAGTTGCGCGAGCTGGCGCCATCGTCCCGCCGCCGCCACGTGCGGAGGATCCTCCACTCGTGGCTGCACCCTCCACTGCTGTCCGTACACTGCTTGAACGGCTCCATCGGCAAACCGCCAGGAGGCGCATGTGCAACGGCGCTACGTACGGTGCCGCACATGCGCCCTGTGTACGGCACATGCATCACACATAGCGGGGCACGCACATGCGCCCTACATAGTGGTGTCATGCATGCACCGTATGTACGGCGCACGCGCATGCACCACCAGGCAGTTTGCCCCCCCCCACACCAGGTGCCAGTTCTTCTTCCTTTGCCCCCGACTCCACATTGCCTCCATGATAACTGTGGGTCTAATATGCCCTTCCTAGGGAAGGTGCTGAAGAATGTGTTTCCAGAACAACTTGCGGCATGCTTGAATAAAACCAGTTATCAAGACCTATTTCAATCTGGCCTCAGGCCTGGTTTGGGGACTAAAACTGCCTTGCTCACCCTGGTCAATGAACTTTATCAGGAGAAATATTATTCTAGAACTCTCAAGCATATTTGATACCATGGTATCCTCCTGGACTGCCTTCAGGATTTAGAAGTTGGGAATAATGTGTTGTGATGGTTTCATTCCATTCTCTGAGGGGGGTTTAAGAAAGTAGCATTGGGTGACTTACACTTGGCCCTGTGTGAGTGATCTTGTGGGGTTCCATAGGGATCTGTCTTGTTGCCCATGCTCTTTAATATCTATAAGAAACTGCTGGGGAGCAGTCAGCTGGAGATTTGGAGTAAATGCCATCAGTATGCTGATAGTACCCTGCTTCTTTTCTCTGTTGTATCTGCATTGGGAAAGGTAGTGAAGGTCCTGAATCAGAGCTTGGAGGTTGGAAGGGGCTGGACCAATAAACTGAAGAAGAATCTTGGTGAGATGGAGGTTTTATGATTGGGTGGTTCCCAAGTTTGGAATTTGGCAGTGGTTCTGGGTGGGATTACTCTCTTGGAAGGTACAGGTTTATAGATTTGATACTCATAGAAATTGACAATTGAAGCCCTGGTGATGTCAATGGCTAGGAGTGCATATACCTGGCTTCAGTTGGTGCTTCAATTCTGGCCATTTTGGCCTGGATATGGTTATCTGTTCTCTGGCAATATCTAGAATGGACTATGCATGCACTTTACATACAACTGTCCTTAAAGATTATACAGAATTTGCAAGTTGTGCTTAATGCAGGAGGCAGAGTGTTGATAGCAGCAGCAGGCTAGTTGTATATGACTTCTATTCTCAAACAGCTGAACTGGTTCAAGGCCCAATTCTAGGTGCTTACTGTATTTTCCGTGTATAATACGCCCCATGTATAAGACGACCCCAATTTTTTGGGACTGCAACAAAAAATGGGGAGGATTGCCCAAAGTTGTTGAGTTTTGGGGGGGGGGAATTGCCCAGAGTTATTGAGCTTTGGGGGGGCCACTGCTGCCAATCGCTCTACAGTCTGCCCACCACTGCAAATCGTCAGTACGCTCGCTGCCAAAAGCACACCTGCCCACTTGACGCAACAGCAACAGATTGCACACACACCTCGCTGCTGCCATAGATTAATGTCCAATTGCCAGAGCTGCAGCCAATCATCAGCAGGCCTTGCTCCAGCAACTAATCACACGCCCAATCGCCGCTGCCAGTCGCCTGCTGGCTGCTGCCACCAATCGCCCATCCCCCCCCTGCCTTCCTAGTGGTCCCTGCATTAAATGAGGTGTGTAATGGAAAAGGCTTTATGGTGTTAGCTCCACATTTGTGAATGACTTCCCCATTGAAGCATGTCTTGCCTCAACTTTATATTCTTTAGTTTTAGCCTAAATGCAAAAGTTTGAATACAGTACTATGTGGAAGTAATAGGTCCTATGTTTTGTGTCTAAATTCCACCACCACCACCCCAAAAAGTTGCAATAAGGCAATTTCCCTGGCATGCTGCTGCTTAGCTGGGCTAAGGATAGCTAAGTCAGAAGTAAGGTTACTTTTAAAAATGCAACACTTCCACCTCACAAGAAGACAAAAATGCAGGTGGCAGGAATACACTAAGATAACATTGAACACATCTGTCTAGCTCATGCGTGCATTTCTGCATATAATAGGAAACCTATGGGTGTATCGGGAGAGCTTTTATAAGGGTAGGGGGGACCCTGTATAACAGAATCTTGAGGCTGGCATTTGTACAAAATTAAATAGGTACTTTCCTTGTTAGATGTTATCCCTATATTAATAAGTTGAGTTAATTAAGTTGAATTGTGAGTTGCTGAACTCTTTATTCAGCAGACATTAAAAAGTTGACTAGTGTACTGAAACTTCATTGTACAATAGTTTTAAAAAGAATTATAGTAGAATAGTGCTGAAAGACCATTGAATAAAAGGCGCGTCTTCAGCACCATCAAAGCAAAATGCAAAGCCTCCTATAGGTAGAAGAATTTTTAATATTTATATAGTCATCCTTTTGGGGGGGTGTCATTCAAGGATACCCAAATCATTTTATATATATATATATATATATATATATATATATATATATATAGCTATGCAGTTAAAATGATGCAAGAAGCAGAGCTTCTCTGATTGCTGTGGTAAAAAAGAACTCGTTCGTGAGATATTGGTTTGTTAAGGAATACATAGCATTTTAGGGGGGAAACAAAATGAACATACAAAACACTGTCTAGTTGTTGATGAATCCACTGCACACAACACCACTTTTCACTTGCCATTGAGTTGATAAAGAGCTTTTATTTTCCACACTTGTTGAGCGTCTCACATTTTATTCCATGTGTGTGTGTGTGTGTGTGTGCACCCCACCCCAACAACAGCTAAAGGCAGAATCTTATTGGTACCACAGATGTGCACTCCTCTGTAGTTCAATGCCACAAACAGTGAAAGGTCACATGGTATTTTAAAATAATTGCACTTTGTTAGCTTTCATAGGCTTAGGATTGGAACCCCATGTCTACCTCCACTGTGTGAAATCAAAGCTCTGGTGTTGCTTCTCTTTTGCAACCTGGCATGGAAAGCATGATCCCCAGTAGAGAAGCAGTGGATGGGAGGTGGGGGCTGGAAGAGAACCTGCTGTTCTTTTTCAGCGCCTGCCCAGTAGGGCCCCAATTCTGCATTTCCATCACAAACGCAGGTCCAGAACATGGGCATGGGGAAAGTAGCTAATAAAAAGGAGAAGTTGGAAGGGTAAGGTAGTGGGACATTGAAAGGTTAAGCACCCACCAACTCTTCAGTGGAAATCATGACCTTCTGAGCCTCTTCTCACAAAGTACCTATATTCTGGCGTATAAGACCACTGGGCGTATAAGACGACACCCAACTTTTCCAGTTAAAATATAGAGTTTGGGATATACTCGCCGTATAAGAAATACTACCCGGCGTATAAGATGACCCCCGACTTTTGACAATATTTTCCTGGGTTAAAAAGTAGTCTTATATGCAGGAACATATAGTACTAGTTGCAGCTGGGCTTTGAATAAACAAGGCAGAGGCCCTCAGTTCTTGTAGTTCTGCCCTCGGAAATACCACTTAGCATGGAGAGCCACAATGCCCCCATGTGTATTTCATTAGCAAAGAAACATTGTGTAACTAGCTGGTTTTGCTGTGTGTTGCAGTTTTGGCTTGGTTTGTTGTGCTTGGTTAGTAAAAGCATTTCTTGGATATAAATGTAGCTGATTATCTGGTTGTTAACATACTGGACCTGGCTGAAAATCTAAACATACCCTGAATTTCAAGTCCTGTTGAAAGTGGTGACTTGTCTCCAAGTGAGCAGGTTTAAGATTAGGGTGAGTCTATGTGGCCTAACATTTTAGCTCAAAGTATTTTGAACTGCAGTGTGTACTTGGTTATTCTATAATGTGAAATCAAAAAGGCTAGCTAACTGTGTTTATATAGCACTTGTAACTTACTAAGGTTTAAAATTATCATTCTATTTGGTTGATGGATCTGTTATCCAGAAAGTGAATTCTTTCTTGCTGGATATACCGTATATTCCGGCGTATAAGACGACTGGGCGTATAAGACGGCCCCCAACTTTTCCAGTTAAAATATAGAGTTTGGGATATACTCACTGTATAAGAAATACGACCTGGCGTATAAGACGACTGCCGACTTTTGAGAAGATTTTCCTGGGTTTAAAAGTAGTCTAATACGCAGGAATATACAGTAATTATCTTCCTCCTCTTTGCAGAAATAAGTGTTCCAGATTGAAATAAGCATTCCAGATTGTCTTCACATCCAATTAAGTGTTAGCCTCCTGAAAGGATTGTGTGAATCAGCTCTGACTATCCAAAGTGTTTGTGTGTGTTTGAGGTCCTCTGGCTCTTGCTTTTAACCTTTCATGAAAAAGAAACAGTAACAGTAAGGATGATATGGTTGCAGAGCCAGCCACTTGCTAGGGGTAAGAAGTATTCAAGTAGTTTGATAAAGAAATATGGATCCAACTGCCCTCAGTATCCTCATGTAAATATGCTTTGTGAGTTTTGGGTAGCAACCCTCCATCAAAACCATTTATATTCCAGGCTATATTGGAGACAAGTATATGGCATTTTATCTGTTCAAAAAGTATATAAAATTTAGGATTTCTAAAGGAATGGCTTGTTGTTTTTCAAGCTATTCGACAAAAAAAGAGGACAGTGCTTGTGCACCTTTAGTCGTTGTGTTGAAGAGAAAATTAAAGGTGCATAAGCCCTGTCTTTTTCACAAAGCCACTATACTGAGTAACAGAGCAGAAGGTCTCAAAGGATGCAGGGGAGGATAGATTTTAGCAGAATTGTGAGGTCTCACCACATGAAAAGGAGAATCGGGCTTCTGTTGCTTGGGAACTGTAGTTTAAGGATGCCAAAAGTTGTTTTGATGACCCCTCAATGAGCTTTAATTCCCAGCACCATTAACAAACACTTCCTAGGATTCCTTGCAGAGAACAGTGACTGTTAAGGTGGTTTGAGAATGCTTTATATACTGTAGATGTAACCTTAATAGTGGTAGAAAAGGGAAAATAATAGCAGGTGAGGCCTGCTAAGAAAGAACACTCACTGGTTATCCCATTGAGATGGTGGTTGCAGCTCAGTGCCCGTGGGAGCCTGCCCATTTAAATTTGCCAATTGCGGGTAGGCATGGCGGGGGGGCAGCTTGGTTGGCAGACCTGGAGTGCCTAGGCTTCACTCAGGTCCATTAGCCACCCATATAACGGGACTGCGGCTGTTCAGAACAGCTCATTCTGAGCTAGATTCTCCACCCTCCTCCCCCGGCTGATAAGCAGCCAGTCCTTACTCAAGACTTTGCTGTGGTCCTACTCAGTTGCCATATTTAGGACCAGGGAGGAATTTTCCTGCAGACAAATTGGGCCTGTCTGGAAGTTTCGCTTGCCTTATAGCAATTGTCACAACTTTCATTGTTAGTGCAACCCATACAGCACATTCGCGGCAAATATTCACACAGTTGTTCAAAAATGATTTTGCACCATTTATCAAATTTGTGAGAAAGAGACAATTACTTGCAATTACTTACATGAAAACTTACAAACTACCTAAAATAAAGTGAACTTGCAATATCAGATTTTACTATTCGGCCCCAAGGTTGATGTTCTGTGGCTTTATTTACTGGTTTTGCTGAGGGCCTAGATGGCTGTGAGCACACTGCACCGCAAACACAGGAGAAAAGAATCACCTGCCTAAATTCACTTTTCTGGGCTATTAAAAACATAGATACCTACTTGCAAAGCTAGTAAGAGAAAAGACCCATTGTTTGCAAGAACTGCAGTCCTGTCCTCCTTTGCTCCTGGCCACTGTGTCTCTCAGGAAAACTACTGGAGAAGAATCTGCAACATATGGATGCTAAATGCACTGAAATCAGAAGTCAAATAAAAGAGAACCCATAATATTTTAAACACAGTTGGATTATCTGGGGACTCAATTATTTTGTTAGCATTAGGGTTGATGAGGGATACGTTCACTCATGCCAGAAGACTGAAACGTAGCACAAATACTGACTTAAAAGATTTCCACTCTGTCTGAAGCCCAAGAGAGATGTGCCCCAATCTTAGGAACATGCCTGGACTAAATGGACTTAAGCCTAGATCTTCTGGTTTAACAGGTTTAGATGAGAGCACTAGCAAACGTGTTGTTCTACAAGGACAAGTGGAAATTTGAGGCATCCAACCTCTTAAAAACCTATTTATTTCAGACCTTCTCCTCTTAAATAATGTATTCCTAGTTAAATTCTCTTGCCACATCGGCAGGAATTTTATATTGTTTCTACTTATAACTGTCCTGTGTTTTTAAATGAGGTTGCTGCTATTATAAGTTTCTTTGTGTGCTGTTTCTATTTTAATGCTGTGCTACCTGCACTGAGTGGGCTAAAGGTAGACTTGTAAGCAAACAAATCCAGTCTTGGAGAAGGTAGATGCCGAATGCTTATAGGTTCAGTGGTCTGAGACTTTAACCTGGCTTCCTTAAGGGTAGAGGCAAGGTAGCAGGTGAGCTGAAACCAAAAGCTAACCAAGACAACTGTTAGTTTTTACAGCACAGAGGTTCTTCAACTGGTGTACAGAATAGTACCAAGGTTTGTGTAGGAGAGAGGAAGCAGCTCCTGTCTCCTCCTCCTCCTCCCTCGAATTCATATACCGTCCTATACCCAGAGGTCTGAGTGGTTCACAGAATAACTGCCCTTGGCATGTTTCACTGCTGAACCAATTAAGAACACAGAGTGGCACCTAGCTATGTTGGCATGGGAGGAGGGGCAAGAAAGTCTTTCTGCCTCAAAAGGCCCCTTCATTTATGGGGAGGGAAAAAGCAACTGAGTAGAGTGTGCCTGGGTTCTGCCCCTTGTCTTGTGGAAGAGTTGCCTAAACAACCAGGATATGCATGGAGCAAGAACAGAGATGAAGGCTGTTTTGACTCTGATACCAGTGCAATATTGGGGTAGGGATGTTTGAGTTATTTTATTCACATTTAATTTATCTAGCAAGGTACTGATATTAAAACAAGTTCTGTGTTTTCATTTTCAGAGCAAAACGTTAATTCTTAAGTTTTATAAAGGCATATTTACAATAGTTAGCTAACAGTACAATTAGCATTAGGAAAAACAGATTAAGTGGTCTGCCTAGGCCCTCTGCAATTTTCTGTTGATGGGGTGGGGATGGGGAATGTGAGAACCACTGTTCTAATCCAAAGTTAGACATAAGCATTTTAAGCAGCCTGCAGCATGAAGCTCCGAAATGATATGTGGTGAAATTATTATTTCTGACTTGCCACCTGAGGAGGAATGTGTATCTCTTACTGTGGTAATTCCCGCATCTGGATAGCTTAACTTTTTGTGTGTGTTGTGTGTAGTTTACTACTGAAGGCACCACTTCATTATACTGTTTTATATACAAAATTCTCACATGTGAAAATGGAGCATCTCTTGTTGTTTGTGACTAGTCACATGCATGGCTTTTAGTAAGCTTCCAAGATACTTCCAAAATGTCTCAAGAGACATACCTGACACTTTGCATGTTACAAAGAAGTGAATATCCTGCCATTTTCCATGCACATTTGATTTGATTTATACCTCACATTTCTGCCATAATATTCAAGGTAGCATACATGGGTTTCCTAGGTGGGCCCTGTCTGGACCCACATATACTTGGCTTTGGCAAGAGTCCTGACTGCATGCCTTTAAAACCTGCCCCAACAACCTCAACTTAAAGGTGCGCATAGGGAAAAATCAACATAAATAAGCTGCTTGGACACTTGGGAGCAGGATCCCTGTGTAGCACAAATTGAGAACAAATAGATCACTGCATTGCACATATGGAGAACATTATTCTGTTGCTACACTTGCAGAGGCCATTGGCATTGGAGCTGGTTTAAAGAGTTCTTAAGATTTACTCTTCCTGCCTAAGCTGGAATACATTTCAAATGCTTTTGGCTCAAACCAAGTTGGCAGGTCCAACTCATACTGTAGAAAGTAATACGGAAATGTTCAACCAAATAGTGGGTTTCCACATGACTCCACAGGCTGCTTCTTACAAGACATTTTGTACTTTGTTCAGATACCCAAGTATAAAATGCATGTCTATCATGTCAGTTATAATGAATGGGGCACATTCATTATATATTAACATTTTTATTCTTCAAAACGGCACATAAACCCTTTCCTAGTTGCCTTATGTTGGAGGGGGGGAAACCCTGATTCAAGCAAAGATTTGCCCTTCATACAGCGTGCTTGGTGGGGAGTTTATGGTTTTGAATTTATTTATTGTACTTTTATTGTCTCTTTCTTTTGTAATAACATGCTGTTCATTGCTTTGGGGGGCCTTTGGACCAAAATAATAATAATAATAATAATAATAGTAATAATAATAATAATAATTTATTATTTATACCCCGCCCATCTGGCCGGGTTCCCCCAGCCACTCTGGGCGGCTTCCAACAAAACAGAAGTTCTAAAATACAGAAATCCATCAAACATTAAAATACAGAAATCCATCAAACATTAAAAGCTTCCCTAAACAGGGCTGCCTTGAGATGCCTTCTAAAGGTCTGGTAATTGTTCTCTTTGACCTCTAGTGGGAGGGCATTCCACAGGGTGGGTGCCACTACCGAGAAGGCCCTCTGCCTGGTTCCCTGTAACTTGGCTTCTCGTAGTGAGGGAACCGCCAGAAGGCCCTCGGAGCTGGACCTCAGTGTCCGGGCAGAAGGATGGGGGTGGAGACGCTCCTTCAGGTATACCAGACCGAGGCCGTTTAGGGCTTTAAAGGTCAACACCAACATTTTGAATTGTGCTCGGAAACGTACTGGGAACCAATGTAGGTCTTTCAGGACCGGTGTTATGTGGTCTCGGCGGCCGCTCCCAGTCACCAGTCTAGCTGCCGCATTCTGGATTAGTTGTAGTTTCCGGGTTACCTTCAAAGGTATATACATGAATTATAACATAACTGGTGTAATATGTAAGTATTTTGTGCTTGATTAAAGAAGCTGCTATAGATGCCATCACTATTGCCTTTTAAACAAAAGTTAAGTTGCTTGCATAAGAACCTACCCAGGAGAAGATAAAATAGCTGTTAGAGATTGGTGCAAATATGGAATTTTTGCATTCGTCACTGAAATAGGTTTGACTTAGTCCAGTGCTTTTTTTTTCTGGGGGGACGCAAGGGTACGCTTACCCCTAAACATTTTGTGAATCTAAGTTTGGCCTCATTGAGGGGCAGTATTTCAATATCAGTAGGAAAATTAGAGTACCCCTATATATATATATGAAAAAAAGCACTGGCATAGTCTTTCAACCTTTTTCAAAAAGCAAGATGTTTAGTATTGGCTTTTGCATAGTTCATTCAGAGAGATTTGTGAAAGTAGAACAGTGATCAGGGCTGGCCCTACGGCAAGGCTGGGTGGCGCAGGGCGCCAGGGTGCCGGGCTGCCAGGGGGGCACCGCACTGCGGCGCCCGCCAGACAGCTGCGCTGGGAAACGGGGCAGGGGGGGCACAAGAGGGATCTTCGCGCCAGGGCGCCAGATATGCTTAAGACGGCCCTGACAGTGGTCACCATAATTGATTTCTCAGTTATGTTTATTGGGTATTGAGGGGTTGCATGATGGAATGGAGAAAGACACAGTGACAATCTAGGGATGACTTTTTTTAGCATTCAAATGCTATGTACGTGTTTAGCTACTGGTTTCTTGTTCTCCACCATAAGAGAATAGCTAATTACTGAATTTTGAGAAAATCTAGCTAAATGCATTAGTACCGGTAATTTAATGTGTTTTCCCAACTGGATTAATCAGCCAGAAATTCTCAGGACAGAATTGAAAGTATGTATATGTAACTTAGATGTGTGTGTGTGTGTGTGTGTGTGTGTGAGAGAGAGAGAGAGGGAGGGAGGCTTAAAAATCTATTATCGGAATGCTGGATCATGAAACAAGAATGCAGTGTTTGTCAAGATGAAAAGATGGCTACGTGTACTTTGGATAGATAGATTGGTTGCGGAACTGATTTGTTAACAAAGAGTTTATTCAAACTGGTATTTCTCTAAGCCAGAGGTTGCTAGTCCAGCCCTTGCTGGTACCATGTTGCCTGTGAAGACTTCCAGTGGTGCTCTAGGCAGGTGCCCTGGAATCTGAACTTCCATTTTGGGGTCCATTAATTTCAGTGGGTCTAATCTAGGTAAAACTTAGTTGAATACCATCCCTTTTATTTTAACATACAGTGGTTTTACAACCGTTTTGGATTACAACCACATCAAACCCAGAAGTGTGTGTCCTTTTTTTATTATTGCAACCCATTTTTTTGGATTACAACCAATTTTTTGGGGGGGGAGGCCCCATTGGCGAAAGCGGGCCTTGGGTTACAACCTGTTTTGGTTTGCAAACAGACCTCTGGAATGGATTATGGTTGTAAACCAAGGTACCACTGTACCTCATAAATGTTACTTACGGTATTTTTCTGTGTATAACATGCCCCCGTGTATAAGATGCCCCCTGTTTGGGGGGATTCAAAGTTAAGAAAATGGGTGGAGATTTTGGGGGAAGGGTTGCCCAGAGTTGTTGAGCTGTCTTGGGGGGGGGAATTTGCCGAGAATCACTCCCCCGCCAAAACAATCTCCAGCTCCCGGCAGCAACCAATCCCCCCTCCCCCCCACTGCACTACTCATGTATAAGACGAGCCCAATATTTCAACACTACTTTAACATAGAAAATCCTCATCTTATACATGGAAAAGTACGATATATTCTACCTTTCTTCCAAATGGGTGCTTACAGCTTCTACATAATAGGTGTTCACCAGCCATGCTTAACTTAACTTTGGGTAGACTGTTGTGTAAGGAGGTTCACTTAACTCCATTTTTGTTGGCTTTCTGTTACCTGGTTAAAACATTTCTGGCAAGCGTTTGTCTTGTCAGGATAATGGAACTGCCTTGAACCAGCTGCCTTCTTGTTACAAAAGAGTGTTTTTGTCTGCTGTGCCTGTCTCTGATTTGCTTTTCTTAATGATGTTTATCTTGCACCGTTCTAATATAATACTAATAGGAGCTTCCCTAGGAAATTGTTCTATAATGAAAGGGTGGGGTGCAAATAAACCATTTTAATTAATAAACAAATGTGTTGGTAACATCTCCCTCTTTCTGTGCTCCCCCAAAGGCTAAGCATCCTATTTCCCATCCCATAGACCACCTGAAAACTATTCACTGAAAGACGAAACTGTGGATTTGGCAATGCCACTATTAGGGAATAAGGACAGCTTTCATTGAACTGAAAGGATAATGGACGCAAGAATAAGTAATTGCCCACTCATTTGAGAATAAGAAGCATTGGGTTTCAAATTCTAGGTAGGTAAGATATAGGAGTCAAAATAGTAAGGGAAACTTGTAGAAGAACAAAGATGTCTAGGGGGTTGTGCAGCTGCTTTCCTTGGAGGAACATAAAAGAAATGGTTGTGCAGGTAAAGTAACAAATGGGAATACAGTGTTGCAGAAAAAGTAAATTAAATAGGAAAACATTCCTGCTGTTGGTCTGGACTTTAACTTTTCATAAATTTGCCAAGAGTTTGCCTTTCCTGATAGAAAATGTTATTTTCCTGAAGGGCAATTTAGTGAATTTTGGTTGAAGACCAACATAATATAAAGAACTTAGTATATTCTTCAGCACTATAAGCCTATAGTCATAACAGACTTATTAGACCTTCCCATTATTGTTTACCCCCCACCAACCATATACTTTCTACATTGCTCAGTTGCCCACAGCTGCCCCATTCCTCTTCCTCCAGAGCAGGAGAAAACAAGCTTGCTCTCTCTTCCATGTGATGGCCCCTTGAGATAGTTGAAGATGGCTATCCCACCTTCTCTCAAGTCTTCTTTTCCCCAGTCTAAACATACCCAGCTCCTTCAACTGTTCCTCATAAGGCTCGGTTTCCAGACTCTTGATCATCATTACATGTGTGTACATGGTGCAGTGGTTAGAGTATTTAGTTGTAATCTCCTTTCTTAGAATCATAGAGTTGGAAGAGACCACAAGGGCCATCCAGTCCAACCCCCTGCCAAGCAGGAAACACCATCAAAGCATTCCTGACATATGGCTGTCAAGCCTCCGTTTAAAGACCTCCAAAGAAGGAGACTCCACCACACTCCTTGGCAGCAAATTCCACTGCCACACAGCTCTTACTGTCAGGAAGTTCTTCCTAATGTTTAGGTGGGATCTTCTTTCTTGTAGTTTGACTCCATTGCTCCGTGTCCGCTTCTCTGGAGCAGTAGAAAATAACCTTTCTCCCTCCTCTATATGACATCCTTTTATATATTCTTGTAACTTGCTCTCTTTGATACACAGGATGAGGTTTAGGCTTTAGACATCAGAGGCGCGTGAGAGCTCTCCTAAACATCAGGAAAAACATTCAGACAGTAAGAGCTGTTCCACAGTGGAACTGTCTCCCTTGGGAGGCTGTGAACTCTCCTTTCTCAGAGCTTTTTAAGCATAGATCTGATGGCCATCTATCATGGATGCTTTAGCTAAGATTCTTGCATCACAGGGGGTTGGACTAGATGACCCTTGGGTTCCCTTATGACTCTACAATTCTCTGACTCCATAATTCTATGCAAGGGTGAAGCTAAAATAAATTGAAGGCAAGCAGATGAGGATCTGCCAAGCTCTTTTCTGCACTTGGGTGTTTGAAGAGACCATCTGATCACTGGGCAACCTCATATTGCTGGTGCTCCTACATGATTTCACTGTTGCCTTTTTATTATTTATCACTTACAAAGACTAGTCCTTGAATGCACCACCATTCTAGTACCATACCCTCATTCTGATTTATCTCACCCTTCCCAGACCATATGTTTATTTGTTGTAGTGGAATATTATTTTGCATGGTGCCTGTCTAGGTGAGTCCCAGTTTGGGTACAGCCCAGGATTGGGTGTGGGCTGTGTAAGCTGCACATGGGCATTTATTGGCCTCTGTGTTTTAAATGCACTATTCAATTCAGCTGGCATCCTTTGGCTTTAATATGTGTAACAGAAGTTGCTTCAAAATGAATTCGTACTTTTCGGGTGGCATGTTGCCATCTATCCTGCACCAATATGATTTTAAACAGGACTTCTTTGTGTAAAGGACTGAAGGCTTTCATGTCTTGGGCAAGGCATTTGCATCTTTCTTTTTTAATTATTATTATGAGTGAAGTTTGAAATGGTATGTTTCACAACTTGATAAATCCATATACTGGATTTCTTTTTTCTTTCTTTTTTAAAGTGGTAATTCACTGAAGCATTCATTACTAATTTAAGGGATTAAAAACGAATTTGGTTTTGCATTTCTTAATGAAAATTTTGTACTATGAGAATATTAAAAAGTTGATTGATTTTCAGGGAATATATTACTACAAGGGAAGGTGTCCATATTGTTCTATCGTAGATAAGATGCTGCTGCTTTAGTGGCTAATTTTAAAGCACTAATTTTTCTAGTCTGCCTTTCTCTGTGAAGTCACTCTTTATTTTACTCTTCAAGCCTCAAAATGTGTGTGAATAATAAGCAGTTCGTTTTGTGTGGTCCAAGCTATAAAAAAATGCCCCTTGTGTTCTTTCCGAATGAAAAACATGGTTTTCATTTTGAGAAATTTTGCATAATTCCCCCACCCCCGTGTGTGTGCTCACACGCTTTTCTTTATTATTTTGGATTAAAAACAAATGCTTCCCTGCTTTAACTTTGCATGTTCCAATTACAGAGTTGTGAAAATAAGTCATCTTTCAGCTTTTTGTTTCTTTAAAACAGCTATCGGTGATGTCAGAGTCAATACTAAAAGCATTAAGAATGCTGGCAGAATGCAATGCAGCTGCAGTCCAACATGATGCTGGAAATGGGGTTGAGAACATAAAGGCTTTCCATATTCCCAGGGCGCACAACTGCTTGCGGCCTTGGCTTTGATCTCTTCAAAGGCTGCTGCCTCCTCCTAGATGGAGAGACTTGGCTGCCACTCGCTTGCATTGAAAAAAGGCAGAGGTCTCTATTCAGGCAGAAATCAATCACTGTGCAGAAACAATTATGTGTAATTCAACCATCATGAAAACAGGACGAGATTATGGGTTTGTTACCTGAGTGACTGCGTAGAGATGGGGGAACTCTGAACACAGGAGTCCTGCTGACATGCCACATCTTGATGACAATTATAGACATATGAATGATGTAGCAGGCGGGGGAGGCGGGATGACAAATGCTGGGCACACTGTCCAGCAGAGCAGAAAATGAGGTTACAATTGGGAGGCAATGTTTGCATATGTAACCATATTTCATCAAGCTGGGCAACTTCAGGGAACAGGCTAACTGGGCTGTGGCAAGAAAAGAAAAGGTGTGTGGTGGGGTAGTCGTGGCACTTTATATAAATAAGGAGATAAATTATATATTGGAGAATGTTGTCAAAGGATTATGTCGACAAGTATCCCAGCAATGTTTGAAGATGTGCAGGTTAGGGAGATGGAGAGAATAGATCGTGAAGACTTGGAAGGGGCAGGGGAATCTTGGGTAATTCTGAAATAAACTCTAAGGTTGCTTTCTAGTGCTAGTGGCCGTCTGATGAATTGCTGTGTGTTTGAATTGCAAGAATAAATGCGTCCCACTGCTTCCCCATCCAAGTCGGACATTCAAGTGGCTTCATAACCATGTTTTTGTAGAGCTGAGCTTTTTTTTTTACGTACAGAGATCTTAAAGCACCTATCAAAACATTTCAGCTGTAATACTCTATTTAATATGCAAGCAGACTTCTTAAAAGGGTTTTTCCCCCTCCCTTCTCTCCTTTTTTTTTAAAGGAACAAGATGCATTTGGAATAGGGGGGTGAAGGAACAACATACTAGATATTTTTTTTAAAAAATAGTATTCTATATAGAGAGCACCATTGATAGGTGGGTATTGTTGTTTCCCCCCAAAAAAGTGTCACTTCACCTTAAAATACATGCTCACTTCCCCATCCCCAAGCAAAATAAAATGCAGAGAGGTGGCTTATTATAAATGGCATCACTGCTCAGTTTGATACACAGGACTAGGTTTACCTTTTATGCTGCTCAGGCTTTAGACATCAGAGGCGTGAGAGCTGCTTTGAGTTACAGATCTTCAAACAATAAGTCAAAACAAAAAATCAATCCCTCCGGTCCCTGGCTGCAGTTATCTAGAGATAAAAGAGAAAAATAAAGTTATGCTAAAGCAGATAGAGGAAAGGAACAGATATGCCAAGGAAACACAGAGGACAAGTGCAGAGTTGAAGTGGGCCCAGTGTGAGCCAACATCAATGAATTTTTATCTTATCAAAAAGTTTTAGGGTTGCCAATTCTTTTCAGTCTGGATCCAGCCTGCTCCAGGGTAGCCTGAAGCACTGGCTTCAATAAAGTCACTTTCTTCCACTCTTAAATATAGCTACAGAGGAATTATAATGCATTTCACTCACAAGTGTAAAACTTTGCCACATGCTTCAATAATAAATTAAAGACTAGAATAATCCTCCCTTTGCTAAATGGAATATAAATTGAGATCTCTTTAAAATGTTGAAAGGCATATACTAACAAGAAAAAGTGACAAATGCATATTGAGTTTCCCGTTTCTCATTTCCCATTTTCAAAGACACTGCAAAAGATTTTTGTCTGTTTGAGGCAAAAGTGTAACTTTCTGTAACCAAGGGAAAGAAATGGAAACTACATTGCAGGGGTTGGACTTAGATGACCCTTAGGAATCCCTTCAGCTCTGCAATTCTATGATTGTATGTCATTAGGCAGGGTGTTATGTACTGAGCTGAATCCTAGAACAATAGGATCCAGAATGCAGCAGTGTGATTGGTCCGTAGGAGCCACCCAATCCAGCTCCAGGTGGAAGTGAATCAGCAACCTGATTGGCCTGCAGGAGCAGCCAATCAGGCTGCTGGCAGAAGTGAATCCACAAGCGAGGCAGGTGTCAGGTGCCTGGGGTCTACAGGAGCCTCCATGGCCGTTCCCCCTGAAACCTTGACCATTCACTTATATTGGAGATCAGAGCAGTATATATATGTTACATAGCCTGTCATGCACCCCTTAAACTAACCTTTTGTGCTCAGGGTGTAGTAGAAGCTGACAATCTGTTGCCAGTATTAGTATAAACTCACCTGCCAGTCCAGTCAGCTTTGGTGCATAGCATGAGGGAAGTTTTATCTTGTCCTTTGACTTTGGGCAGCAAAATGTTTATGGCCAGTTGGTACTTCCTGAGCCAGGAAGCTTGTTGAGTGCACATTCTGGATGGTGTTGCACCTCTCCCAAGGGAGCAGATGAATAGTGTGAGGGTGCCCTGAGAGTTATCCTTATCACTTGAGGGTTGCATAGCCTTAGGGGCAAGGAGGCTATTCCTAGCTATGACCTCTCTTGGGGCCAAGACAGCCTAGCTGCGTTGGTAGATGCTGTGACCAACATCTTGATTAAATGGCGGCAATGCTCACTATGCGTGGCTGCCCTTGGAGTTGATCAAAAAGCTGCAGCTAGTTCAGAATGTGGTTGCCAGGATGCCGAGCAGCACACAGCACCACAGCATGGGAGTAAATACCGGTATTTATCAGGTCTTAAGGAACTGCATGTTTGCTACTAGGCTAAATTTAAGGTGCAGGGTAATAGGAAGCCTTAAACAGCCTGAGACCCAAATATTTTGAAGGATATCTGCTCTTATGTGCCACCCCATGTTTAATGATCTGCAAAGAGGCCCTGCTTGTAGTTGTGGCTCACTACACAGCAATGCAGAGCAAGGGCCTCTCTGTTACTGCACCTGAGATATGGTACTACACCCCCTCCTTGTAGAAGCACTTAGCCCCTGCACTGACAGCAACATATTAAGTTTTATCTTTCAACAGGCTTATGTGGGTGACTCAGTTAAAGAACTGCTCTCCTTGCTACTGACAACTGGGATAGCTCAGCTGGTAGAGCATGAGTCTCTTAATTGCAGGGTTGTGGGTTCAAGGTGATGGGTAATGGGCAAAAGATTCCTGCATTGTAGGGAGTTGTACTAGATGACCCACAAGGTCTCTTCCAACTCTGATTCTATCAATTGCTGTTTTTGCATTGTAGTTTCTTTATATATTTGACCATGTTATATTTTGCTTAACTGTTTTTATCATGGGAATTTATAAGTTTTGTATCCTATTGAAAACTGAATCTTGAATATCCAGATGAATGTAAGGTAGCCCTCCTTATGTTTACTCAGGAATGGGGATAAAATGGAGATGGTAGCCAAGTTTCTGCAACCTGCTATTTGCAATAATGTAGTCACCAAACTGTAGTAGCAGCTGTCCTGAAGCTGGTTTTTGCAAGTCACCAAAATCATGCAGAATACTTTTTGTGGCATGGGACTTCCAATGTATGCTTTTTAGCATGCTCCCTTTTAAAATCCTTACATTTTTGAGAATCTCCTACTTGAGGATAACCATGTATGGCAATTAAAATCAGTGGACACCTTCCCACTAATCTGAACTAAATCTGGATTAAAACTAGTGCTGTCATTTCGACTTATACAACTGGATAAACCAATATTTCTTACAGTTTTAATGATTAAATCTGCGAAAATTTGTATATGAATAACATAATTTCGAAGGAGAAGGAGGGATTAACTTGTTTTAGATAATGCCTGTCACTATTGCAGCATGCATTTTATGAGAGGCTATACAATGTAATGGCTGTACTTGTATGTCATGCATGAATTATTGCAGCAAAGCTTTGGGCCATGTGCTCCCCTGACATATCGTCCACTGGTGCTGGGAGGAGGGGTTCAGAAGCTTTTGCTTCCACTTTGGATTAACTACCTTTGGGACCCAGAACTGTGGTTATTAATCTCCTTATTGTGATTAATTTAACAAGCCAGCTTCCCTAATCAGTACAACTCCCATCATCCCTAGGTAACAGGACCAGTGGTCAGGGATGATGGGAACTGTAGTCTCAAAATATCTGGAGGGCCAAGTTTGGGGATGCCTGGTATAGTGATTAGAATCTGGGATCTGGGAGATCAGTGTCAAAATATCCACTCAGCCATGTAACTTACTGGGTGTCCCTGGGTCAGTCCCTGCATCTCAGCTTAACCTACCTCACAGGATTGTTGTGAAGATAAAATTGGGTGCCTGGAGTGCTCAGAGAGGGGCATTTTTAGGTTAACTTTGCTTTTAAATACCATTGTCTTCCATGGGATTGTAACTGTGTACAGTGTTACAGCTTAAGTTGGATGTAATGAACTACCTCTAAACAAAAACAAAACACCACCCCAAAGATAATTTTGAATCTACCAAGTCTCTCGTTAGTCATATAATTCATGTCTTTGAAATGGGTACAAAAGTTCAATCTCTTCAAAGGACATCATGGGGAGAGTTTATCAATCTGAAAGGATGCATTAATCAAGTGTTTTAGTATATACACCCTTTAAACATAAATTGTCCCCTTTAAAGCTTTCCCCCTTCCTACAGCTTTCTAAGGTAATTTAATTACAGTGGTCCTTCTGCCAAAGAGCAGATTTAATTTTTTCCTCTGCACAGTATGCAGCAAATCAGAGACAAACAACATGGCTGAACTGAAATCACACAACTCTTAAGTAGAATTGTTTAGTCTAGCTATTTTCCTCCATTTGAAATTAACTCTGAATATGATATGGATATGTTTGGCATAATGCTTAGCATAATGTTGTCACTCTCCCTGAGGTTCCGGAAACAGCAGAGTACTAGGAACATAACTGATATAATGGCGATTCTAGCAAGATTGACTGAGATGTCCACTAGCAAGATCATAGAATTTTAGAGTTGGAAGGGAGCTTGAGGATCATCTTCTAGTCCAACCCCCTGCAGTGCAGTAATAATATGTAGCTGTCCCATACAGGGATTGAACCTGCAACCTTTGCATGATCAGCGTCACACAATCGCCAGCTGAGCCATCCAGGCTGACCAAGTAATCTTATTAAAGCATATTATAGAATGTCACATTATGATATTGGGTAACTCAACTGTGTAGATTCTTACCTTTGGGGGAAGGGGAACCATTTAAAACAATTTACTATACCGCTTCTGATACATATACTCAACTTAACTCTTAAGTTAACGTACACTTATGTTGTGTAGTGCAGCCTTGTGTCTCCTTGGACACAATAGTTTATAAGAAGTTAAGGTAGTATATAGGTACCATTGTCACTTGCAGAGCATTTAAAATTGTGCTTTTGTTTTATTTTTTTCACCCTCTGTGTTGTTACAGAAGTTGTCAGACTAGAGGTTATGGTAGGCTGTGCACATCACAGACAAAATGTCTACACCACAAAACTTTCAACACTTTTGAGAAGGAAAATTATTTGTATCTCCATAAGCATGATCAAATTTATGGTCTCAATTAAAGCCACAAGAAGGTAAAGCCCATCTAATTATCAAGATGTGCATAAGGCTGGGGTGGTGGCGGTGGATGTGGCAAGATCAAGTGGAATAAGTTTCCATATGTCACATTCAGCGATTTTAAGGCTGCCTAAAATCAATTTATTTTTATTTTTTATAGCAACACCTTCTGAACTTTTGCTATCAAATATTTATGCTACCAGGTTACTTAGCTGGGTGTGTGCATGTTTGTGTCTGCTCCTGCTTTCAAGTTCTGTGTAAAAGGACCCAGTAGTCCAGTTTGTTTGTTATCCAAAGAGGAAGCATTCTGACAGACAACCGAATCTGCTTTCTCATCTTAAAATAATTAGATTACAGTTAAGAAAAGTCTTAGAAACCTTTTATAATTTATAATAGCAGGTGAAAATGACACTGAATGGGTTCCAGAGTTTTTACTCAATGCAGTGACATGGTGATTGCTTTCATTTACAACTTCTTATGCTTACTATTTTAAAGCCAAAGTAACCAAAGGACCTTCCTGAGCCCTACAGCTTCCTTTGTGAGAAGGACAGCTACAAGTGTAAAAGCAATTCTCCAGCCCAAGGTATAAAGACCGACTCCAGGTGGGACCACTTGAGATACACTTCTTTTTCTACACGGAGATAAAGCCAGCTGCTCTCTTGTGAATGGCTTTGTACATTGAATGGATGCTATAAGGCAATAATACGCTACAAATGCAATGCCTGTTGTTTTTGGTATGGCTGCTACAATTTCTAGCTTACCCGTCTTACAACAGGGATTGCAGGATTCAGAAATGGTTTCTGGTTACTTTACAAAATTATAATGGGGAACAGCATCTTAGAAGTGCTACAGTCAAAGCCGTGCACCAGAAAAGCAGCCGTACTCATACGTTATTAATAAACAGCATGTTTGACTTAGCTGACTCCAAAGCTTAGAGGAAAATACAGCTACAGCTAGTTAAGTAGATGTATTCATGAAATTTGAATTCTATTATCCATGGTTTCTTTCTTTCTTTCTTTCTTTCTTTCTTTCTTTCTTTCTTTCTTTCTTTCTCTTGCTGTAATCTGGCAAATCAAGCATTTTATTTTATTTTATTCTTAATCAACATCTTGATCTCCTCCAGCTGGAATGCTTAACCCAACTTCATCCATTTAAAAGGACAGTGGGCAAAATACAGTAACAACCCACAAAACTTAATAGGGTTCCTTTATCTCTAATATGTACTTGGGCTGCAATACTAAATATAGCTACTAGGGAATATTCCCCATTGGACTTACTTCTGAGTAAACATGCTTAACATTGCACTGCAGCGTGAGTTCATCATTATTCATCATTGGACATTTGATTTAAAAATGACCAGAAACTATTTTGAATGTCAACAGCTGGATTTTCATTTCCATTTTCACACTTTAATTCCAGTTCTCCCAGTGGCGCTCCACCTCTCAACATTCACATTCTGTAAAGATTTTGCTACTTCTTTCCCTGTATATTACCTTTGTCCAGCTTTCTTTTGTGGTAGTGTTGTCAGGTTTTGCCCATTTCTGTTTGCAATAAATCTAACTCAATAATGGGTCCAGCTATCTTTTGGGGGCAGCTTGGCTGTTGATCTGGGTCAGATAAATTACAGTACAGTACTAGGTCAGTGGAGCAAACTGTAGGCTGAGCCAGAAGCTATGTGAGGGGAGGAATAGCTGGATGGCAACATTCTGTGGACTTGTTGCAGAGGGAGAGAGCCCAGACAGACCAGCAGACTGAGAAGAGATACAGCAGAGGAAATGCAACAGTTACTTCAGCTTGAAGGCAGTATGCAGGAGTCTCATCCTGTGATCCCTATCCAGAACTGCTCCCCAAAGTGTGTTCGGAAGCTGTGAGCAGCTTGTCTCATTACTATCATTTAAGCAAACCTGTACTGGGTTAGTTAAAGTAACATTTAGAACAGGTTAAAAATGGTTGCATCCTAGGGTTGCATCCAGTGAAATAGACCCATTTGCACGAGGCTTTCTGCCTGTGCCATGGGACTTCCCTTCCCTCCTCTATTCCCGCATGCCTCTGCACCCGCCCCACACCTGCTCTTATTGGCTTTCTTCAGTGGGCTATGTTGTCAGAGGCACCACCTTGGGTTAAATATTGGTGGAGGGGGGCAGCAGCGCGTTGCGTTCCTGTGATGTGACACACATGTCATCTGGAGGAGGAGGAGGCCTCGCCTAGCATGGTGCAGTATCAAAGGCAGACTCACTTTCATTTCTATGGTTTCAGCTGGCTCCAAATAAACATTCAGGCATCAATTCAGACAGTACATGGAAAATTGCATGGGCACCTGCTGAATTGAACTGCAGTGCAGTGTACGCATATGGACTTTTCCATACTGGCAAAAGTTCATTCCGACTATCCCCCCTCCCCCCCAATAATGATAATTATTATAATTAGCATGTAGTTCTTAAGTTTTGTTCCTCCTGGACACAGTGCGTTGCTCTGTCAATATCCTCTTCATGGCATGGTCCTACTAAACCACACATGTGCATGACTCAGGAAGTTTAAGAATTATGAAAGCTACTTTGTCTAGTAGAAGTCCAAAGTTTGTTACTGTGTTACTGTGTTACGCATTTTTGTTTTTATGTCATAAACTGCCCTGTGATCCTTGGATGAAGGGTGGTGTAACGATGAAGCCTTTCCAGACCTGAAACAATTGCACAGGATATTTGTGCTATGCAAAACGTGTGGCTATGCTTCTAAAAATGTCCATAGAGTGATGTATCCATATGATTTGACTTTGCACTGTACAGTCTGAGGACAGAAAGGACACCGAAGAGCATTTATTTGATATTCAGGCACACGCATGCACATGTGTGAGTGCGCACACACACACCCCAGTTAAATACAGGCCTATTCTTTGGGGGGGGGGGCAATTGTAGAGAAATACAGTATGTGAAAAGTGCTTTTCTTTTCCCCAAAAAGCTCAGAGAAGAGACAGCAGCTTGCCTGGCTTTACTCAAAAGTCTAATCTGCAAGTTCACCTGGTAACCAGATAAAGCGCTTCCGTTAGGTGCTGGGCTGAAGCTTCTGCTGTGAGAAATGTAGGCTGGAAGAGTGCTTGCAGGCATCAGTCTCACTCCTAGTGGAATGCCTGACCTTTCCCAGGGCTTTGATCATGCAGGCTCACAGTTTGAGATAATGAGCCCTTTGCAGAATCTGGAAGGGTGTGTGGGGTGGGGGGGGGGTTTAGAGGCAGCTTTGATGGGTTTTTAAAAATATTTCTTAACCTCTTACCTGTGTTCCTGGTCTCTTGCCCATGTTCTCAGTTTAGGGTGTGTGTGTGTCCGTCCGTCCTAAATGTGTGTGCACTGATTTCGGAATATGATTACCTTTTACTTTTTTTAAAAAAAGAACTTTTACACAGTAACTGAGAACTCTGTGTGCCCAGTGAAAGCAGCCAAATCAGAAAAATCACAGGATACCATGAAACTGTGGTTTCCATTCAATGTTGTGTTGAGACTGCAGTATCTGGGGCATATCCTACCACAGACTTAAACTGGCTTAGTAGTCATTCACTTCAAGGGGGTGTGGGAAGGGGCCAAAGCAACAACAAGAAAATTCTCAGCATGTCAACAAACTCCATATCGAAGTAGATAGTCTGGATACAACTAAAAATGGTCAAAGCAGCTAAAAGTGGTATAAAACTAATATATGATTGTTATAATGGCCAGCACTCCAGTGCATGTGATGCTGGTTTGCTGTAGGTTTTGCAAGTAGCTTATGCATTTTAGCTTCCATTGTACAACTTTAAGATAGGATAATAATAATTTAAAAAATCTTCCACTGACTATGCATCTGACTGTATGCATCCTTGTATAAAATACTGCTGCTTCAGCCCATCTGAATTACTCCCACAGCTGCTTGCCTAAATATAAATAGGATGCTAAGCATTTCACATCTGGAGGTTTGGGCAGGAATGTGCTAATTAGATAAATCTTGATTCATTTTCTTTAAGCCATAACTAAAGCCACATAAGCACCCAGCCTGTTTTTATGTATGCTGAAAATAGGCTTGCTTTAACAATTTTGCTCATAACTGTCTAATTCTTTGGGGAGAACACTGAAAAATGGCTTTGTGTTTGTGTTACAAGTGTTTGATGCACAATCTAGCTCTTGGTACACAGCTCTGTTCTGTAAACAGACAAACATTAAACTAATATATATCCTTCAGTTTTATCCACCTTAAGTTACTGAAGCAGTACTTTTACTATTTCTCATTATGCATACAGTTGCTGCTATCAGTCTAACATTGCAAATACATATATTAAACTACCTGCTTTCTCTGTTGTGGTGCATTACATCTCTGTTGGTTAGCATTACATCGAAACTTCAAAAATTAAGGTCCTTGTGAACTAGATTTGAGACACACTCTGAAATTGTTTTGAGTTTGCACTTGATGCTAAGCCAACCCATGACTTCACATGAACACACAGGCTTCCTCTGGTCCTGCTGCACTACAGTGAGCTACGTCATGGTTTGGCTTAGCATGTTGTCTGAACTAGGGCTCATGGTTTTTCTTGCGCCAGAAAAACCATAAGCTGTAAGCTCAAAAACAAGCCTTGGTTACAGCTTGTAGCTTGTCTGGAGCAAGACAAACCAGAAGCTTGGGTTCAGATGACATGGTTAGCTAAACCATGACTTAGGTCACAGCAGTGCAGCAGCAAGACTGAAGCTGTCCTATCTGGAAGCCTATGCATTTGCACCAAACCATGGTTGGATTAAACCAATTTATGCAAAATGTGTCTGTATGTATGCATGCATGCATGCGCTCACACCCACCCACATGATATGAATGTAGCATTGAACTAAAGTCTGGAGTGTCTTATTGTTGTCTGCTAGTCATTGTTTGCTTCACTGGTTGCGTTTCTTACAATACCTTTTGTCACAGTGGCCGGAGCGGACTACTTCAGAGTAACGACGCTACGCAGCTCTGCATTTTATTCTTTTATTGGTGCTGCGTATTTACAGTGCTAAAGTCATTGCTATTTACACGGAGTGATGTGATCAGTCGGTTTCAGAACCTCCTAATGGCTTTTGGCGCGTCTTTCTCCAACACAAAAGCTTTGGCAGACCCATCCTCTTTCCCCTCCTCTTTCTGCGTAGTTCTGGCGTTGGGGGGATGGGTCTCCCTCCCTTATTCGCCCCTTCCTGTCCCGCCTGGGACCCTGGCTCCTCTACCTTGCCTGAGCCTCGGACCCGACTTCCTGCTTCCCTACTGGAATCGGAACTCTCTCTGCTTTCCCCTGTGCTCGGTGATTGGCTTGAACTCAGGAGGGGAGGGACTTCGCGATATCCCCTGTCCCTCACATCCACCCCCCTCCCAAGCTCTCCTTCACCCCTCCCCAGGTCCCCCCCAGGTGTCGGTGACGACTGGAAGCCTAAGAACTCAGTGCTTTCTGAGCCCGTTGGTGTGAACACCTCCCCCCAGTCCTGCAAGCCCCCCCCTTCCGCCTGGGAGGATGGGAATCCCAAAAAGTCCGTGGCGTCAGAGCTGGTGGGGGTAAAAATGTTCTGCCAATCTGCTCCTTCCTCTGACTGGGTGGATCTCGGTGACACCCATACCTCATCCTCTGGTTCCTCAAACTCCGCTTCCCAGCGCCATGGTGAACTGCTCTCCCGTGCTTCCTCCCCCTCCCCCTCCCTTTCCATGTGCCAGGGCTTGGGTCTATGGGGAAAGAGGGCGTGAAATTCTTCTACCAGGAATTCCTCCTGTATCTGAGTGGCTGGGACCCATTCATTCTGGGACGGTGGAGCATCCTCCCATGCCATGAGGTACTCCAGTCCCCCCACCCCCCACCTTGAATCCAGGATGGCCGTGGCCTCATTGAGTTGCTCCCTGCCTTCCCTCTCCCCCCCTCCCTCAGGGGTTTGTTCGCTGTCTCGGAGCCTGCTGCTTTCCCTGTACGGCGACAGCAGCGATCTATGAAACACAGGGTGCACCCTCATGTCCTCTGGCAGGGCCAGCCTGTATGCCACCGGGTTGACCTGTTGCGTGACCGTGAAGGGGCCCAACCTTCTGGGCGCCAGCTTTTTGCATCGCCCTCTGATGGGAAGGCCCTCCGAGGACAACCACACTTTGTCCCCCACCCTAATGACCTCCCCCGGTCGCCTGTGGCGATCTGCCCCCTTCTTGTACGCTTCCTTGGCTCTCTCCAAGTGTTCTCTGAGCTGCTGGTGCACCGTCTCCAGTTCCTCTGCCCAATCCTCAGCCTGTGGGCCCTCCTCCTCCTCCTCCCCCTCCCTCTCTGGGAAAGATCTGAGGTCACGCCCGTAATTGGCCTTAAAGGGCGACACCCCTGTGGAGACGTGCACCGCATTGTTGTAGGCAAATTCTGCCAGTGGCAGGCGATCCACCCAGTCCGTTTGCCGCTGGCTGACGTAGCATCTCAGGTACTGCTGCAGAATGGCGTTGACCCTCTCCGCCTGTCCATTGGTCTGCGGGTGTCTAGCCGTCGACAAGCTGACCTCCACCTGCAGGAGGTTCATGAGCCGCCGCCAGAACCTGGAAACAAATTGGCGGCCACGATCCGAAATAACCCTTAAAGGTAATCCATGCAGTCTGAATACGTGATCCACAAACAGTTTGGCTGTCTCTTCTGCAGAGACCGCCCTGGCACACGGTATAAAGTGGCACATTTTGGACATGAGGTCCACCACCACCAACACTGCGGTCTTGCCCCTGGATGAGGGCAGGTCTGTGATGAAGTCCATGGACACTACTTCCCACGGCCTGTGCGGTGTGGCTAAGGGCTCCAGCAAACCTGCTGGTGGCGCTCTGACCACCTTTGCCCGCTGGCAGGTGTCACAGCCCCTTACATAATCCCTCACATCCTCCCGCACCCCTGGCCACCAGAAGTGTCTCGTGACTAGGTGAGTGGTTTTATCCCTCCCAAAATGACCCGCCGTTGGGTTGTCGTGCATCTGCTTGAGGACCGTACGTCTGAGCTGGGTGGTGGGCAGGTACAGTGCACCCTTGTAGAAAAGCAGCCCCCTGCGTTCTGCAAAGTCTTTTGCCTGCTCCCCCCCCCTTCTCAGTTCTCTGAAGATGCGGTTGGCAAATTCATCCGCTGCCGTCAGTGCTGTGAGTTCTGCCTCGCTTACCACTGCTGCTCCGCAGGACCAAGCTGACGGGGGGAAGATGTGCCTGGGTGCCGGTGGCGCCTCCTCCTCCATGTACTCTGGCTTGCGGGAGAGGGCATCCGCCCTGACATTCTGCTCTCCCGGGATGTAGTGTATGGAGAAGTTGAAGTTCGAGAAGAACTCTGCCCACCGTATCTGCCGCTGGTTGAGCACCCTGGCAGTTCTCCAGAACTCCAGGTTCTTGTGGTCTGTGCACACCTGGATGGGGTGCTTGGCGCCCACCAGGAAGTGTCTCCAGTGCTGGAACGCAGCGTGGATCGCCAGCAGTTCCCGATCAAACACCGTGTAGTTTCGCTCTGGCTGGGTCAACTTCCTGGAGAAGAAGGCACAGGGTCTCCACTCTCTGTTGGCGTCCAGTTGCAACAAAATGGCGCCCACAGCTTTATCAGAAGCATCTGTCTCCACGCGAAGGGGCGCGTCCTGAACCACGTGGAACAGGTTCTGGTCTGAGGCGAACACCCTCTTGAGGCTTTCAAACGCTGCTTGCGCCTCTGGTGTCCACCTGAACTTCTGCTTGCCTCTCAGGCAGTCAGTGATGGGAGCCGTAACGCGAGAGAAGTTCTTGATGAACTTCCTGTAGAAGTTGGCGAAGCCTAGTAGGCGTTGGGCATCTTTGCGCGTCCTGGGGCTGTGCCAGTCCAGGATGGCCTGCACCTTGTCCTTGTCCATCGCCAGCCCCTTGTCTGACAGCTTGTAGCCTAGGAAGTCCACCTCCTTGGTGTGAAACTTGCACTTCTCCAGCTTCACATACAGGTGGTTCTCCTTCAGGCGCTGCAACACCTCCCTGACATCCTTCACATGCTGCACTGGGTCATCGGAGTAGATAAGGATGTCATCCAGGAAGACCAAGCATTTCCTGAAAAGGAGGGACCCCAGGACGTGGTGCATGAAGGCCTGGAAGCATGCTGAGCCCCCTTGCAACCCGAAGGGCATCACGAGATATTCAAAGGAGCCCAGAGGCGTGAACATCGTGGTTTTCCATTCATCGCCTTCCCGGATCCTGATCAAGTTGTACGCCCCCCTCAGGTCTAGCTTGGTGAAAATCTTGCCCCTGCGTGCCGCTGTCAGGAGATCATCCACTCTGGGCATGGGGAAAGCCACTGGCTCTGTCACTGAATTCAGCCGTCTAAAATCCACCACAAGACGGCGCTGTTGCGTGTCTTTCTTGTCCACCCAGAAGACTGGGCTGCCCCCTGCTGCCTTGCTTTCTCTGATGAACCCCCGCTTGAGGTTCTTGTCGATGAAAGCGCGCAGATCCTCCAGTTCCTGGTCTGACATGGCGTACAGCTTGGCTGGGGGTATAGTTGCCCCTGGCACCAGGTTGATCTGGCAGTCAAAAGGCCTGTGTGGGGGTAGGTGGTCGGACTCCGCTTCGCTGAAGACCTCCTGCAGGTCCCAGTACGGCTTGGGTATCGCCTCACCCCCTTTGACGTGCATGGTGGCCACCGTGGCTATCGGAGGCCCCTCCCCTGGTTGGTGCTGCATGCAATGTTCCAGGCAAAAGTCCGATCCAAAAGTGATGCATCTTTGGTGCCAACTGATGGAGGGGTCGTGGCGCGCCAGCCAGCTCATGCCCAAGACGATGGGGGGGTCTGAGATGGTGGTGACGTTGAATGCCAGTGTCTCTGAGTGCCTCCCCACCGTCATTCTCATGGGGGGGGTTTGATGAGTGATGGCCCCTCCCAGCAGCTCTCTGCCGTCAATGGTTGCCACGTGCAGAGGAAAATCCAGCTGCAGAAGCTGGATCTGGTGCTCTTCTGCAAAGTTTCTCGAGAAGAAGTTCGCTGACGCCCCACTGTCAATTAAGGCGAGGACTGTCAGGGGATAGCCATTTGGGAGCGTGAGCGTCACTTCTAGAACCACTCCTGCTCTGGGAGGGGTGGGCTGGCTCTGCTCCTCTCTGTGCGGGTGGGTGGGCTGGGGCTGTTTTCTGCTGACTGTGCCTGGCTGCTGCCCCTTGTCTCCTGCAGCCAGGCTTTCCCGTTTCCCTGCTGTGGTGCTGCGTCAGTGGGGGAGGGCACAACCGTTCCCGCCTTTCCTTGCCACTCCCTGCGATGTGGGCAGTCTCTGACGAGATGCTGGGGGGAGTTGCAGAGAAAGCAATTCCCACCCCTTCCCTCCTTGCGTCTTGGCGCCGCTGGGGTTTGAAAAGCCCGCGCGCACGCGCTATCAATCTGCATGGCTTCCTGGTCCTGACTGGCCCCAGGCGTGGCTTGAAAGGGTTGTTGGGGGAGTGGCTTCTCCTGCGACCGTGGGAACCAAGCCCGCTTTGCGCGCGTTGCTTGCTTGTCGCTCCACCGGGATTCCTGTCTCACCCCCACCGCCAGAGCCGCTTTGCTCAGCTGATCCATATTACTGGGCTTTGGACCTCTTGAGAGCTCATCCTTCACCTCCTCATGCAAACCCAAGTAGAACGCCGCTTGCATTGGGGGCGACTCGAGTTCCCACCCCAATCTGTGCACCAGCATGGTGAATTTCGCCCAATACGCGCGAACTGTCATATTTCCTTGGCGTAAATTATGCAGTTCCTCCTTAGTCTGGTCCATATGACTATCGGACGAATACATCGTTTTCAAACCTTCTAGAAATAGTTTGACATTCTTCATGCAAGGATTCTTTGTTGCGATTAACGGTCTTAGCCACTCCCTGGCTGCCCCGGTAAGGTGCTCCACAATAAACGCTACCCTGTGCTCATCATCAGGGAACTCAGCGTGGTGCAGCTCAAGAGCATACACAATCTCAGTCTCAAAGCCCTGATATTCCCTCGGGTCTCCATTGAACTTGCTTACTAGGGTCCCGGCTCTCCTTCCTGGCAGCACTTGGACTTGGGGTGCCCCTCCCGCCTTGTTTTTCTCTGCATCCAGCTTGTTTTGGAGGTCTACCGCCACCGCCCTTAATTCCTGCTCTCTTTCCTGTAGCGCTCTCACCTGTTCCACAAGTTGTAGCCGGTCGTCCTGGACCTTCCTAGTCTCTTCTTTAGCTGCCTTCAATTCCCCCTGCGCCTGCAGCGACAGCTGCTGCAGTTCTTGCTGGGCTTGCTCCGCGATCTGCCGCCATTTCTCCGCCTCTGACACGCTCATCCCGGCAACTCCAAAGTAGCCCAAAAAGGATTAGGAGGTTGCTGTCACAGTGGCCGGAGCGGACTACTTCAGAGTAACGACGCTACGCAGCTCTGCATTTTATTCTTTTATTGGTGCTGCGTATTTACAGTGCTAAAGTCATTGCTATTTACACGGAGTGATGTGATCAGTCGGTTTCAGAACCTCCTAATGGCTTTTGGCGCGTCTTTCTCCAACACAAAAGCTTTGGCAGACCCATCCTCTTTCCCCTCCTCTTTCTGCGTAGTTCTGGCGTTGGGGGGATGGGTCTCCCTCCCTTATTCGCCCCTTCCTGTCCCGCCTGGGACCCTGGCTCCTCTACCTTGCCTGAGCCTCGGACCCGACTTCCTGCTTCCCTACTGGAATCGGAACTCTCTCTGCTTTCCCCTGTGCTCGGTGATTGGCTTGAACTCAGGAGGGGAGGGACTTCGCGATATCCCCTGTCCCTCACACCTTTTAATTGCCTTTTAAATTTTTGACAGAATTTAATCTGGCAGATATTGGGATATGTAAATACTTTGGGGTATTTACTAGTTGCAGGGATGCTAGTTGCAGTCCTACCCCTAGTGTTAACCACAAGGATTTCTGATGGTTTTCACTATATGGCAAGATTGATGGCAAAAATAATTTCTCTTATCTCTTGGATATTTAATGTCTATAAATATTCTTTCTAATGGGGTCAGGAATACACACACACGCACACACACACACACGAGAATTTCTAGCTTGCCCTTTAAATTATTTTCTTTTCTTTCTGTAAACTGCTTTGAGGTTGTTGTTTTTTACAATCAAGCAGTATATAATTTTTTTGAAATAAAACAAATGACAAGTTACAAGGCAGCAACACTACAATAAAACCAATTCAGCATTGGTTACAACAGCTAATAAAACACAGCATCCTACAGCACACAGGGAGCTACAAATAATGAATATCCTTCCGACTGCTTCTTAATGTGAACTCCCTGCATATTGCTTTAACTCCAGTGGGACACCACCACTCTGGGAGAGCCGCTTGGTTTACACTGAGGCCCACACTAAATATATACAGTATAATCAGCTGTAGAACTAGTTGGCATAAGCAGCATATTTGGCATTTTGTTTTCAAGAACTTGCTCATTACTTTGTGTACTGTAATTTTCATTATTAATTGTTGGCTTCACATGTGAAAAACTGAGGCAGACATTTGGGAGCAGTGGAATTGGTAGAGTAATAGTTCAAAAATATAGGGTAATAGGTAATTAAGGAGAAGAAACAGGGTCCAACAGGATTGGCAAATAGACCTGCTGTATAGTTTCCCTTCTGAGTCATGTATGATGTGCAGATCTTCACTTGCTACCCCACTTGCTCTTCCACATCACTAATCCCACTTCCCCTTAAAGCAGGCATAGGGAAACCTGGCCCTCCAGATGTTTTGGGACTACAACTCCCATCATCCTTGACCACTGGTACTGTTAGCTAGGGATGATGGGAGTTGTAGTCCCAAAACATCTGGAGGGCCAAGTTTGCCTATGCCTGCCTTAAAGCTTGCCATACCCACTCACCTGTCCCCTTTGCACTTGCCAAACCACTTCTCTCCTCTTGGAGCTGTTCCTCCGTGGCCCTCCCTCTCCACATTGCCTTACCCTCCAATGCTGCTGCGATGGCCCAGCAACCCTCAGAAGACTGTTGTCACTTGTCAGCACCTCCTGTTGGCAGCCAAGCAAACTGCTGTGTGGTGACAGCTTTACCTTTATAGACACACACAGCATTTTACTGCCCACAGTCTAGAAGCAGAGTTCCAGTTTAAAACAAAACAGCAATAACTGTATGCTGCTAAATTATCCATATCAAGAAGCCTTATATCAAATGCCACCGATCTCTTACTGCTCTTAACACCACTGAGTAAGCTGCCCTGGCAGGCTTAGCTCACCTTGGGAGGGACTAGGTAGTCAATAGTACTTTGTTTCCCTAGTCTACTTGAGAAGCTCAACCACATGGCTCTCAATAATCTAGGAACTTTCAACACTGTAACTAAGCCAGGTTTCACTGCCTGTGCAACCTTTTCTAAATACAGTATGGAAAAGCACATGAATCTGACCTTTGGAGAGTTTGTAGGGAAACATTTTTTTACTTGTGTGATCTTTTTCTATGTGAGGGGAAGAGGAAAACTTTGGAAGGAACTCACAGGGGCATATTTTAAAGGTCTGAAAACCTATATTTCCACACTTTACTTTGCTGCATATTTTGTTATTTTAAATCTCTGCTGGGGTTTCCTCACCCAAGAGTACTTGCCACAAACTTGTTTTTTTTTGCACCCAGGAATTCTCCTTTTCTACCTATCTCCCCCCCCCACCTACACACACAGAAATTTCACAGCTTAGTAGCTTTTCTATCTTTTTCCAGTCACCCAATAATTGTTATTCTGTTTCTTACCTCCTCCTCCTTTTCTCTATTAAATCCCACCCTACATGAATATAGAAAACCAGAGAACTAGCCAATAGTTAAAAACATCTCATTTGTATTCAGCACTGAGGCTTGTGAGAGAAAAAATCTTAGCATTTTTTTTAAAAAAAAATGTTGAGTTTCTTAGCTTGAGCCTTGGTGAAGACTCTTGTGGTTGCTGGTTACTTACCCCATCCCACCCCCACCATCAGTATATGTAATATACCCAGATTTCAGGCCTTGCTTGGGAAGTCCTACTTAGAGGACTCCAGCATTTCCTGAAATAGGCATGCATAATTAAAAAAATTAAAACAACCCATTGCCGCTAAAATTGCAACTAGTTCTTTGAAATTGCATTAATGAATAGGAACTTCCTGTTGCAATGATTTAGAGCAGGAATGGGGAACATATGGTCCTCCAGATGTTGTCCCTATTTTCCAGTGACGATCCTGGATTTAAAGAAGCTGTCCGTTTCTGATTTGATCCTGGAATGCCCTGCTTTTCCTTAGGGTGTCCCTATTTTCATTGGATAAATGGAGGGTATGGAGCTATCTGACCCCTGAGCCATCTGAAGGCAGCCCTGTATAGGGAAGTTTTTTTAAAAAACCATGTTTAATGTTTTATTATGTTTTTATATATGTTGGAATCCACCCAGAGTGGCTGGGGCAACCAAGTCAGATGGGTAGCATATAAATAGTAAAAATTTTATTATTGTGGAATAGGATGTCCCTATTTTCATCGGAGAAACGTTGGAGGGTATGCTCCTGTCCTGGCCAGCACTGTAATATATATGCACTATCAACTGAATATCTGGCATGTGCCCACCCCCTTAAGAGAAACAGCTATGACTCCATCCCCCTTCCCTAAAGCTGAGTACTGTTGCTGTTATTTCTACAGTCATATACAGCACTGATTGTAATCTATGGCAGGGGACATTAACTGGAGTAACTTAAAAGCTAACAGTTCCTTTTCTTGGGCAGAAGCCATTGACAAATGGCAAGATGTTTATCAAACAAACAAAAAGGGCCAGGTGGCAATCCTATTCTTCATTTCTCTTTTAATTAACTCATCTTAATAGAAGCACACTAATTACATGGAGGCGTCCTCCCTTCACAGGGGCTGTAGAAGTGAAGTGAAGGTTGCAGACAGTGATATGGTTTTCTGGCAGGTGAGCATGGTTCTGTTGTCATAGACAGCAAATCAGCACGTCCTGTGCTTTCTAAAACCTTTTCTCTTTGCATGCCAGCTGCCTTAATTATTGTGTGATTCGGTCCTAAAATAAACTCTTTAAGTAGTCCTGATTTTCATAGTAGTCCTGCATTAAACTTGTGTTCATCTTTAGCAAGCACTCCTGGGCAAACCTTTTGTGTACCAGTACAGTACTAATTTGGAGAAATTGCCTTCTTTCACACTTTCACACGCCGTTTGTGTTAGTAGTTCAGTGTAAAAAAATATGAGATGCGCCTATAACAGGGAAGGTTTCTCACACAGTGATAGAATGAATGCAGAGTTTAATGTGCCCAATAAACTGAAGCTCATTCCTGGCAATATGGGTGAATGGTTCTAACAGGAGGAGGATTACATTCAACCAGTTCTGGTTGGAGGTATCCAAAATGAAACCATCTCAGCCTGCACAATGGGATTTACTCACCCTTTCCTCTCCCCATAGGCTCCCTGCCTCACCATCTCCAGTTTGCTCTGGAGAATTTGGGGGGTGGGGAGGCTGTCCACAATTAGTTCTCAGGCGATGCATGACTTTTTCCTAATGTATGATCTGGCGTGGGTCTCAAAGATGTTCTTTATCTAAAAAAAAGAGAGCAATAATATATTGAGTGACTGTGTGTGGATCAGATAGTCAGATGATATTGTGTAGTTAGATTTTGACAATCTGAATTCCATATTACTGAATTTGGAACATCTGTTCTGTAGCTTTCTTTAAAAGAAAAAAGTCCTAATCAAACCTTTTTTTTAGTAGATAGGCCATTTTTTAGCACAAGGCTACACTATTCATACAGATGTTTTCTAAGCTGTGATGGACTAAATCAGGCATCCCCAAACTGCAGCCCTCCAGATGTTTTGGCCTACAACTCCCATGATCCCTAGCTAACAGGACCAGTGGTCCGGGATGATCGAGATTGTAATTCAAAACATCTGGAGGGCCGAGATTTGGGGATGCCTGCACTAAATCCGAGATAATTAACATACTTGGGTTTGAAGTTCAAATGATATAATATAATATATTCAGTAATACCAGGAAATGAACTCTATTGCACTCATTATCTTGTTGCACATTGAGCCTAACTAAACAGTCACTCATGATACAAATTCGTTTTGCTGTAAGAAGAATTAAAACTAATGGGGATAAGTGGGTTTGGTAGGTACAAATATATCCCTGCTAGATTTGAGTAGTAAATAGCTCTATGTGCTATTCTGTGTATCACTTTTGGCTTCTACCCTAACCCTCAAGGAACTCCTCAAGTTAGTGCTGCAGTAAGAATCAGTTCGGGGTCAACCACAATTGTCTTCTAAGGCTACCCTGGCACTGATGTGGGATAAGAAAGAGCAGAGTAGCATGACTGACTGATTAGGTCAGCTTTATTCCAATCTGCTATTGTTTTTAAATGATGTGTTCCAAGTGTTGCCAGTTTTCCATACGAATGAAATGCACACAGTCGTGCTTTGCTGGAATATAGATTGGCAGATCATTGTCTTGGAAATGCTTGCCAGCATTCTTAATTGTTCAGGCAGCTCACAGTATTTGTTTTATGGCACATACACATTCTATGTGTCTGAATATTTCAAAGAAAGGCCAAGTTTCTAGATGGATATAGATATATTCCCTTTCGGTTTGAAAATTGCCTCAGAGGTCCAGTTCTTACTCCCCCAAGACAGCTAAGGCTGCACATAGCAACTCATATGCAATTGAAGCCACTACACGTTGGGAATGATACTTGATACTTCAAAAATGTGTTCCCCTCCGGAACTGATTATGGGGGTGAGGGGCAGGTAAATGAGCTCTGTATGTTTTGTGAAAGTGGTATGCACAGCACCAAGAGGTTAGTGGATTGCACAGCAATAATTGTCTAGATCAGGGCGGTTCAAATTTTTATACCAAGTGGACCACAAGTCTTTATACCAAGAGTATTTTTTGTTGTTATCACAAGAGCATTTTGACAAGGAGCCTGTGTGCCACATACAGCCTTGTTGTCTGGGGAGGGGGAGGGAATTAACCCAAAATTTTATACCCTTCCCAAAGTTGGCCAAGCAAGGCTTTGGGAAGGAGGCATGAGGCTCTGACAGGGTCCTAGAGCCCTCCCATCTCCTTCCCAAAGCAAGGAAAGCACTAACTAGGCTTTGGGAAGGAGGAAGGAGTACTCTGGGACCCTGTCAGAGCCCTTACACCTCCTTCCCAAAGCCTGGCACCTCCCTAATTTAGCTTTGGGAAGGAAGTGCAAGGGTTTGGGGAGTGGCTCTAACATTGCTGAGGGCCACCAACCAGAAAAGTCATTGAGGCCACATGAGGCCCTTGGGCCGTGCATTGGACCACCCTGGTTTAGATGCTATAGTCCCCATTTCCCTCGCCCTCTGAATCAGTTTTACAATGCCATATAAATGGGTTGTGCTTTTAAAAAATAAAAATAAAAATGTGCCAATTGGAACCACTTAAGCCACCCCAATGGTGTGTGTGTGTGTGTGTGTGTGTGTGTGTGTGTGTGTGTAGAGGGGGTTATCATGGCAAGGGAAGAAAATTATAATTCTTCTCATGCTGTGCTCCCAATAACTCCCCCCCCCTTCCCTTACACACAGCTGTAATTAATTACAGAAAATGAGGAGGCATAACTGCATGCTATTCATTAACCATAACATGTAGTGTGAACCTAAGATTCTGCTGGAATAATACAGTCAGAGCTGGGAATGATCAAAAGGCATCGGCATGGCACAACTGAGTTGCAGATTAAGCCCACAGTATGTACTGAGTTGGGAACTGAATCTTATGACTTGCCTAATATGTGTTAAATTTTAAGAATTTCTAATCTTGTAGAATTCTGGGAGCAGAACATGTCGTAACAAAAAAAGTACACATTTGCAAAATACGTGCAATCTGAGTAATTGGGAAATCTAATGTTTGTGTACTGTACGTTTCAAATCCTTTAAAAGAAAGGATTCTGCCTGTTTTCCTTTGACAAATTTGAAATGTGTGCTTTAGCTGCTACAGGAATAAGCAGGCAGTTTTAAGTCAAACATACTATATGACTTGGCTAATAGCAACACTCCAGCTTGGGATATGGACAGAAATAATCTCATCTCTCTTTCTGGCCTCAGTGCCAATGAGAGGTCCCTGGCAAAATATTTCAGATGAGCAACAGCTAAAGCTGTCAGGCAGAACAGTCCAAACAGAGAATCTGTTGCGCTGGAGGGCTTTGGATGAAGCAGAGATGTTTTGCTAGCCTCTGTATAATTGCAGGAGGGAAGCCCACTGGCGAGCACCTCAGTGTACTCACCCAAATAGCTGGTGAGTGAAAGCTGCCACTAGTAGTATCCCTGCTGGTGGTAGCCAGCAGAGAACCCCAAAATGGGTGTTTTAGGGTGGGAGGCAGGGCCGGTACAGTATATGTGAGAACCCTACTGTTGTCATGTGACAGCATAGAGTCCAATTTGGCCCTCCTTACCGTGCCAGCCTACAATTTGGCTCAGTAGAGGGGCATTTCCCCCCCTTTCCATTCCCTTCTCCACCTCCCATCCTGGCTGGCATGAGCATTGGGGCTATGAATGTGATGCTACCTGCAGCGCTACATTAAGCTCTGCTGCTGCTTCTAGAGGTGGGGGGGTTAAACTGTCCTCCTTTGTGTGGGTCTTCAAGAGGTGAGTTTGGGAATGTTTTTCTTGCAGGACTGGGAAATATTCAGACCCCGGTCAGCAAACCTAATAGCTCTTCCCCTGTCCCCCATTTATACAACATTCACTCTTTATGGATAGATTCTATAATTGAAAGTCCTTTGGACAGAAATTTAGAGGCCATCAATTTCACCAGCCCATGTACAGTATAGTTATTGCTACAGAATCCAGAGCTGCTGATGAACCATACAATCTTTGAGTTCCTGACAGATGCTGGAATTTCCCCCTGGGGTAGTGGGGGTGTCATCCAATGCTGACTTCCTCTGTATTTTCATATCAGTCTCCAAAAGGTCATGCAACACATCGGCCAAGGTGTTGAGATCAGTTGATCACATTTGCCTGGTTGGCAACAAGTTTCCCATTGATTGAGCATTATTTTTATCTTGGCATGTCTAAAGTGCAATTTTCTCTGGTCCATGCATGTATCTGTCCCCAGCCCTTGCAGGGTAATCTCCCCCTCCCCCTTCCCTTACAACCTGAATCAAACAGGACTAGGTAAAGAAAAAACAGATTCTGCCCCTAAAGCTAACCATGCCCGGCTGCAGAGGAAAATCTTAAAATGCTGGTGCTGCATAGAATTCAATGCTAGCTCCAGGTGGGCCTGGCTTGAGAAAGCCCATGGGTGGAAGGGACATCTAAAAAGGCCCTTTCCCTAATCCTAAACCTACATGTTTCTTCCAGAGGGAGCACACTACAGATGACTTCAGTTAACACTTGTAAAGTCTGGGTATCTTCTTGTTGGGAAAGGCAGTCAATAAGGTACTGTGATACATTCTTGACACAGTGCATAAACTATGGCTGAAGTAGCCCGTGAGGTACCCTTTGGATGTTGTTGGAGTCCAACTCGCATCAGCTCCTGTTAGCATGTGATCAATGGAAAGGGATGATGGGAGTTGTACTCCAACATCTGGAGTGCACAACATTGGCTAACCAGAAGCCGCAGTAGGCTGCCAACCTAGATTACTTTAAAAAGGGATTAGACAAATTCATGGAGGATAAGGCTGTGTGTGTAATACTTCAAGTATGGCAGTTGTTGGGCACGTGAGTGGGAGAGTGGCTGTTGCACTCATGTCATGTGTGGAGGCATCTCATAAGCATCTTGTTGGCCACTGTGAGAGCAGGGTGGCCTTTGGTCTGATCCAGAAGAGTTCTGCTTCGGTTTTTATGACCTGCTTATGTGTAATACTTTTCACTTGGCAGCTTTCATATTTCCTGTGTTTAATTGAAATACTATGTTTGGGTTCTTGCTGACATCCCTCTTTTACATAGTAATTTTCATGTACATATTATTCAGAAACCAATCCAAAGCTCATACTGCTGGTGCACATGCAACATTTTTTACTTCCTTACTTAGCACTTGCATTGCACTGCTTCTGTATGGCAACCTTTATTTGAATGCTATTTTAATACTTTTTTCTTGAGAGCCATGCCACTTTTTGTAGAACACAATAAGGGAAGACAGTGATATGTTTGTTTGTTGTAGAGGTATTTCTTTAGTTGGGCTACCATGTTCTGCTGCGAAAAAAGGCATGTGGGCTTTGGAATTGAGAAGTTGCAATGGCCAGCCAGATGCCTGTAAGAAGCCAGAAAAGGAGGACATGATTCTAGCCTTGTCCTCCATGAATTTGTCAAACCCTCTTTTAAAGCCATCCAATCTGATGGCCATCACTGCCTCCTGTGGGAAGGAATTCCATAGTTTAACTATGTGATAGGTATGTGACAATAGTAGGCTTTTCTGCTTGACCAGGGAAGTCATTCTATCTGTTCATGGCCACAAGCTTCCCATAGGCATTTTGTCAGCCTGTGTGGGGAACAGGATTCTAGACTAGAGACATCTTTGGTCTGATCCAGCAGTTCTCTTACTGTGTTATTATGAATTCCCTTAAACATCCAGGGTAATAAGCATTTTCTGGCAGCATCCTTGTTGTCCAGCTCCATAACCTAGTGTCTATATTCTATAAGAGGGGAATGATTTTGAATAGGCAAATGGCAGGAAGTAAATTCTCCCCCCTCCCCTTTTCTTCACTTCTAATTGTGGCCTCCAGCTGCTACTGTTCATTTTTTATAATAAAAAAAAGATATTGGGGGAAGTTGCATGATGAGAGAGAGAGCGGCACAAGCAAAGGCATTCCAAAGCTTTGTAGTGCTATGGGAAATAATAATGAACTGCCTCATAGAGTCATCATAGAATTGTAGAGTTGGAAGGAACCATGAGGGTCATCTAGTCCAACCCCCTGGAATGCAGGAATCCTTTGGCCCAACGTGGGGCTCAAATCCACATGGTCTACTCACTGTCCCACAGACAGATAAATTGCTAACTGGAAAGTAAAGCAGTTCACCCCTTCTCTCAGAATGCAAAATATTCCTTAAAGCTAATTCCATTGCATCATAAAGACCACATTCAAATTGCCACTAAAGTCAGATGAAAAAGTGTTATTTTACTTGTTTAAAATGTGCAAATGTGCTGGAATACTTTTTTAACTTCTAAAAGATAATAATTTTGGCTTTGTTTATTGGGTGAACACTGTCACCTGGCTATGGGTTATTTTGTTACTATATATATATATATATATATATATATATATATATATATATATATATAGTATCTCATATTGCAAAAGAGCTGGAGCCTAGTATTGTAACTTCTTTAAGGTGCTGTGAAACTCTATAGCTCTATTTGTAAAATACCCCCCTTTCAAACTGGTCAGTGGGGGCATTATAGGCACACTCTCAGGTTAACAGGCTTGAGTGTTCCTTTGCCGTTACCCTTTCATGTTCATAATACATTATGGCATCCGTGTGACAAGGTACTTTTAAGCATGACACTGGGCTATTTAGTTTTACAGACCTGTGAAGTTCTGCATTTTTCTGATACTTTTGCTTTGCTCACCCAGTCATCAGAGTGTGGTGCAACCTGTAGCCTAGACACTTAGATGCTAAGTGAAAGAGTTTTTGTTCAGCTACATCTGCTTCTGAAAAATGATGCTTCAATACAGAGCTTTGACTTTCCCAGGTATAAGGCCTTTATTAACTATTAGAACATAGGAAACTGCCTAATTCTGATTCAGACTGTTGGTCCATATAGCACAGCATTGTCTATAATGACTGACAGAAGCTCTCTAGGGTTTCAGGTAGGAAACATTCCCAGACCTACCCAGAGATGCTAGCAGTTGAACCTGGCATCTTCTGAATGTAAGGCAGATGATCTACCACCAACCTATGCCATTTCCCAAAATGAGTAACTAGTTAGAGGCAGTGTAGGTACTCAACCTTTCACCCTTTTGTGACTGTTATCATCACCATTCCACAATGGAAATTGTTTATTTCTCTTTTACATATCCATACTCATTAGTCATCTCATCCAACAATGAGTTGGCCAGCCAGGGCCCTGTTGCTTAAGAGAGAAAGAAACTGAACACTGTGTAACATTACTGCTGAGTAGGAGCGGATCACTTTGTTTACTCTACTTAGTATATACAGGTGTTGGTTTCTGAGACTGAAAGTGCATATGGAAGGGAAGATACTTCATGTTGACCCTGGAGAGGTTATGCACTTGTTTTGAGTATGGTTAGCCAGTCTAAGGGAAAGATACATAGCTCATGTTCTATGTATGGGTGGGGATGTTGCTGGGCTAAACTCTCATCATTCCTGACCACTGGCCATGTTGACTGGGGCTGATGGTAATTGGTGTCCAACAGTATCTGGAATTTTACAGGTTCTGCACACCCATCTAATGTGTACAATGGCTATAAAGTAAGGAGTTTGCCCCAATTTGCACCCCCCCTTATGAGATTAAGTTGCGATTTGATTCTATTATCTAATGGGTCCAATATGCGATGAATCACACCAAATCTGTTTGCTGAATATATTTCTTTATATATCTGCTCAAAGGATCGTCTTTGTTTTTCTTCTCCCTCTGGGTGTAAAACTGTGTTCAGAGGAATGTTTGCTTTGAATGGTAGCCCTTCTGGGAAGAAAAACAAAATCTTGTATAACTTTTTCAAGCATGAGATTAGTCAGAGATAATCAGAAAGCAACTTGTTTGAGGGAGCCTCCAGACTGTGCTTTGCAGGAGTGATTCAAGTGCATACTGACCTGGAGTGTTAGTTTTTTTCTGGTTTGAAGCAAGTTAAAGTGCTATGTTGCCCTAGTGAAATAAATCCACTTTAAAAATTGACCTTTTGTGGTTAAGAAAGTGACATGGAAATGCACTGAAAATTGTGAGATGGACAAATGGCTGATGTGTTAATCACACCACAAGCAAATCAGGATGAATGTAGGTTGAACATTCATTGTCATGTAGCCACCCCATAACATTTCAGAATGAATGCTCAATAAAGATTGAATATAATCTAACCACCACATAAGCTATGTGTAAGCAAATTGGGATGAATACTGAATAAACAGGTTTGCCTAGAAGGAGCCCTAAGCAAAACCAGGTTAGCAGCAACATTGTTTAGAAGGAAGATATAAGTAACTTTGTGCAGTTGTTTAGCTGAGAAGGAATCAACGAGTTCTTGGTCAAACAAAGTCCAGGTCCAGCCTCTCTCCTAAGATCAGCTGCCCCAAAGCTATGCTTTAGTTTAGGAGAGACGGGACAAAAGGATTGCTAAGCAGCTCTGCTTGCCGTCATTTGGAGATGCTTCCAGGCGAAGACAACTCTAATTGATCTATGCATTACTGTGAAATTCATTGGAGGCTTCTGAATTGGCTCCTAAGGGGACAGCTCTGCAATCAGGTTCCTGCTTCAGCTATGTTGGAACAATGGTTTAAGATGGCTCCTGATTAAAGACGAGCAACACCATGCTGGCTTACTCTGAGCAGCTTCTCCCTACTGGTTGCAAATACAACTTTGCAGGTTGGATACATACCCTGTTGCAAGGGCGTACCCACCACGGGGCAAGTTAGGGCAGCTGCCCTACTCTAGAAGCAGGGCTGGTGGGCAGAGGCGGATCACAGCCCGGCGGAGCGCGAGTTCGCCATTCCCGCCGCGCCGCACCCTCCCTCCAGCTCCCCGCCGCGCCCTCAGGCAAGGCCAAGCGCGGCGGGGAACCAGGGAGCGCGGCGCGGTGGGCGGGAACGCCGAACTCGCGCTCCGCTGGGCTGGGCTCCGCCTCCGCCCACCAGCCCTGCTTCTAGGGAGGGGCACAGCCCGGCGGAGCGTGAGTTCGCCGTTCCCGCCCGCCGCGCTGCGCCCTCCCTCCAGCTCCCCGTCGCGCCCTCTGGCAAGGCCAAGCGCGGCGGGGAACCAGGGAGCGCGGCGCGGTGGGCGGGAACGCTGAACTCGCCCTCCGCTGGGCTGGGCTCCGCCTCCGCCCACCAGCCCTGCTTCTTGGGAGGGGCACAGCCCGGCGGAGCGCGAGTTCGCCGTTCCCACCCACTTTGTGGCCCCTCCCCTTCCGTGCCTTGGCCCCTCCCCTTGCCCCCCCCTAGTTTTGATCCTGGGTACGCCCATGCCCTGTTGTATTAATCCCTGCAAGTTCACTGATTTTTCCTGATTAGTTAAGGGACAATTCGGTGTTGTCTTTGTATCTCAGGTTGCTACACAGGAGCCAACTCCTAGGGGCCACTCCTAGCTTCACCCCCCAAATTTTTTTTGAGGAAGGCACCCCCTGCAAAGTTGATAGGCATCGCCATTCAAACGGTATGCATGTGCCGTGTCATGTGATAGACCAGGGATGTCCAACAGGTCAGTCGCGCTCTACTACTGGTCGATCCCCATGAGGTTTTGGTAGATTGTGGTTGATCGCGGGCTCCCTTTCCTTTGCGATGGCAAAAGAGCATCCGGCCCCGCCCCCTCACCCTGCCCTCCATTCATGCATAATCGCTAGAACGGAAGACGGATTTTTCGCTGTAAGGCTGATTGTTTCAGTAGCGATCTTTTGGTGAGCGATCTTCCCCTTTCCCCTTTATTATTGTTCAACATTTTTGAATCCCCTCCCTTAAAAAAGGTGAACAATTTCTTCCCTAACCCCCCCCAAAAAAACAGGACTTTCCTCCCTAAAAAAAAGAATTCAACAACTTTGACCCAACTCCCCCCCCCCAAAAAAAGTGGTAGATCACTTCCAGTTTTTTATTCTGTGAGTAGATCTCAGTCTCTTGGACATCCCTGTCATAGACTATGCAGGGTGGGGCTTACCTGGCCCCCCCATATTTTATTCAAGTTGGCACCCCTGGGTTGCTACATGCTTTGCATTTTAATCCATTGTCCATTGCCTAGCATGTAGTCATAATGGTATTTCATTTTGTGCAGAAATTTTGGGCAGAATTAAATTTTCTCCAGACTCTGACAAATTTGAAGAATCTTGACATTTCACAGCAGCTGTGGTGCAAGGTGGATATGTATGTCACAGGGACAGGGAATCCTTTTAAGCCTGAGGGCTCTCATTTCCTTGTGGATAACCTTCTGGAGGCCAGCGGGGAAACTGAGCAGAGCAACATACATGATTCTTACCTTTGTATAGTAGGGTACAATCCATACAAGCAAAAGTCATAATTTCCATAAAGACACACAGACATCTCCATCTCAGGGAGGCAAGAGGCATTATGACAGTTCAATGACACATTCTAGTCAGGCAAACGCACTCAAGAAAGATGTGAAGCAGGGCAAGTGAGGGGTATGATGACCTGGCAAGGCGGCATGGCCTGCAGAGAGTCCTGAGGGCCGTATAAAGAGGTCTGGAGAGCCTGAGGTTCCCCACACCTGATACGTCAGCTCGATTGAATTTAGTACTGCGTGATTGTTTCTGTTCCTATTCAATTCTGAATTAGGGGGAGTTGTGCTTGGTCTTTTGCAGTGAATTCCAAAGTACTGTCTATTCAAGAGTTGGAGTTAGACCCCCTTGATGTTATTTTTAGATTTTTTTCTTTTTTGTTCTTGTCTACACCCACCTTCCAACTTACTTAAATTGTATCCTGCTTGCAACATATATAAACATTGGTCCGGGGGGGGGGGAGTGGAGTGATGTGACATCAAGAAAACTTGTAAAGAGAGAGAGAGAGAGAGAGAGAGAGAGAGAGAGAGAGAGAGAGAGAGAGAGAGAGAGAGAGAGAGAGAGAGAGAAATCTGCTATTGATTTTTGCATGAGATGGAGATGGGAGTCTTTATATTTGAATCCTGCCTTCCATGTATGGTATTCCTATACCATAAGAGAAAAACTGTGAGAATACTATTGGACTGGACAGCAAGGCACTCCCTTTGCCATCTTCACCTCTCCTTTTAGGTGATGAGCTCTGACATCAGAAGGTCCCAGACTCAATCTCTGGCTTCTCCAGTTGAAGGGATCTCTAGAAGCTGGGGCTAAGAGAGACCTCTGCCTAAGACCCTGAAGAGCCACTTGTCTTAGGTGAACTAATGGTCTGAACTGGTGTTTTTGTGTGTGTGTGTGTGTGTGTGTGTGTGTGTGTGTGTGGCAGTGGAACACAAGATTCTACTGCTGCTTCTTTTTTAACCCTTGAGATCAGTGGTTCCCAAACAAAAATAGTCAAGTGTTGTCCATTGAGTCTCTGAGATAATGGCAGAATGTTGTTTCTAGTAGAACCTGGGCAAGGTTCTCTCTTACAAGAGTGGTATAGGGTTTTGTACAGGAGTTAGGTTGCCACCATGTCTGCTGAGACAGAAGAAGAATTGTTTTTAAAACATCAGCTCATAAAGAAAGGCGCAGGCAGGCCTGCAATCCTTCAAAACACCAGCAGGAAGATTTTCAGGTTACCCTGTCCTAGAGATTCCTAGACCTTTATTTGTTTTAAACCCCACCCTGCATATTTAACAAACAGCAAGCCAGTTTATAAAAATGTTTAGAAATGGTGCTTGCTTCTTGTTGCAGTATAATTATTGGGTCAGATAATATAAGTATTAGAAGAATACAGATCTTGTTCTTAAAAGTGCTTGAAAGTTCATTTTGTTTTCATATTGCCAATATTAGATCTAAAATGCAACTGTCTTAATTCACTTTGCAAACCTTGGCACGCTGTTGCAAGAAGCACTTTTGTGGTTTATCAAATCAGTTTTGACTTTTTTTTTTGCTGTTTTGATTGCTAACCACTATTTAGGAAACATAGTGTCAGAAACAAATTCTTTGTAACACCCACTGTGCCATAATGGTTCTTAACTGTGGTATGATGTGTGTCTTACCTTGGCAAGTCTTAGAAGAGGCTAAGGACTGAAAACTCGGCAACATTTTTCATAGGGGAACAGAGGCACTGGCTTATTGAGGGCGGGTGTGGTGGGGGAATGTCTCTTGTGTGATGTCGCAACGTCTAATGTGTGAGCATTGCTCCTTCCTTCCAAAGCTGGGCAGAAGCTTTCCAGGCTTTGGGAAGGTGGTGCCAGGCCTCTGAGAGGATGCTGGAGCCCTGCTGGGTGGGCTTTGGAAAGGTGGCATAAAGGCTCTTGGACCCTTTAAGGGACTAGGCTACCCCCCCCTAGCCCACTGACCACACACCACTGTTGGCTACACTCCTGTATGACACAAATCTTTGCTGTTCCCTGTTATCCGCATCAGCAGTGGTTTTCCACAGTGCCCTCAACTTTTTATACACCTCAGTGATGTCTGAACTAAGGCAGCCAGCCAAAGTGCACAGATAGAAAACGTTGTTTTTAAAGGGGGCAGAAGGTGAAAGAGCTCTTTCTGGATGTCTTATGCAGAAGAAAGCAGCTTTTTTGCTATATTGGGAGCCTTTTGTATGGAGGTTAAAGTGGAAGGGGGAAGTTTTGGAGGCTAAAATGAGCCCACGGACCCCCCAGTCAGCTATTCATTTTTAAAAGACACTTTTATAATTTTAATAATAATTATATATATATCACTCATTCATTCAAACAAACATGGATTCTCCCAAAACATCAGTGTAGTATTTTTTTAAAGAAAAACCCCAATAAAAATAAAAAATCAATATAATATCTGAGAGGTAATACATCAAATCTATTCAACCAGCTAAAACAATACAGTAAATAGCTTGGGCAATTACAGTAATTGGATACCAATTAGAAACACTCAGACTACTAGTCTTACCTCCTTCAGGAGGGTATTCCAAAGTCAATTGCCAAAAATGCCTTGTCCTTCCTAACACAACTTTCCTAGAGGTAGAACTTGGAAAGGGGCCTAATATGAATGTCTTCATGTGAGGGGCAGGTAGATATGGGGTGGGGGGAGGTGTTCCAGTGATTTAGCCCTTTAAAGTACTTGGAACTGGGCTTGAGAACAAAACGACATCCAATGTACTGTAATTCCTTCAGTATATATGCTGCATAGCTCCCATCTAGACCAAGACCTTTTCATACCAAGGGGGCTGCAAGATTACTTTGACACAGAACCCGTGGACTGCATACTCCCTTGTCATGTGTGCATGCATAGTGGGGGCGGGGGGAGAGTGAGCCCTACTTCCTAGTCCTCTTGCTGTACAGTATTCCCAAAGCTGGCTGAGTGAGGCACTGGGCTTAGGGAAGGTGGTGTGAGGCTCTGGCAGGGTCCTAGAACCCTCCCATCACCTTCCTAAAGCTAGGAACTCTGGCAGCAGAATTCCACACTAATTGCAGCTTCTTAACCATTTTTAAGGGCAGCCCCACATGATCCTACTTGGAGGTTACCAAAGCATGGATTGGTGCAGCCAGGCTATCCTAGTTGAAGAAAGGCCCAGCTAACAAACCAGCCTAAGCTGGCTAAAGGTGTTCAGAACCACTAAGGTCTCTAGTGACAATACTGGATCAAGAAGCATCCCTAAGCTGCATTCCTGCTCCTTCAAGAGGGAGCGCAAGCTCATTAAGCACATGCACAGCCCATTTCTGATCCCAGGAAAGATCAATTCACAGTGTGTTCATCTTATCAGGATTCATCTTTAGTTACTGGCCTGTTGTTGTTGTTTTTGTTTATTCGTTTAGTCGTGTCCTACTCTTTGTGACCCCATGAACCATAGCATGCCAGGCACTCCTGTCTTCCACTGCCTCTCACAGTTTGGTCAAACTCATGTTAGTAGCTTCAAGAACACTGTCCAACCATCTCGTCCTCTGTCGTCCCCTTCTCCTAGTGCCCTCAATCTTTTCCAACATCAGGGTCTTTTCTCATGAGGTGGCCAAAGTATTGGAGCCTCAGCTTCAGGATCTGTCCTTCCAGTGAGCACTCATGGCTGGTTTCCTTCAGAATAGATAGGTTTGGTCTTCTTGCAGTCTATGGGACTCGAAAGAGTCTCCTCCAGCACCATAATTCAATTCTTTGGCGATTAGCCTTCTTTATGGTCCAGCTCTCACTTCCATACTGGCCAGTTACTGAGCCTAAACAGCAGTTCAGCACCTCCTAATGCATGGTGGTTGCAAAAGTTCCCATAAATGCTCATCTTTGAAAATGTTGCTTGCTCAGTACTGTTTTCTGACATTTTTCCCTTTGTTTCTAAAGTATTTGTAGTAACAGTAATACTAATACTAATATGGTTTTCTTCCCAGGAAACGGAGGCGTGTAGCTATAGATAATCTGAATCTGGGTAACCAATTTGCGTCTTTTGAAAAAGGAGAGATGATGGCCATTTGAGCTATCACCTTTGGAAGCCAGCTCCTATACCTTAATGAGAATCTATACAGCTTTTATTACTTGGCCACAAATAATGGGCCTAATGCTTGTTGGCTTTAAAACACCTATGAGTAGCACGGCTTTTTCTCTCCTGCCTGTGCACTGTCTCCCTCTTGCAAAATATAAGACAAGGCCAAAGCTTAAATTAAAATCCTCAGGTTCTTATCTCCTTCCCACAGGAAAGCAAATCTGTGTTGAAAACCGTAAAATTAAGAGGAGAGCAAGGATAGCATAATTTAGCAAAAATTCATGGCAGAAGATTCTGAGCCTATATGACTGGAGGGATAGGTCAGACATTAAGATGATACCACTTGCTAAAGCAGGCTCTTAAGGTGGTGCTCTGAAAACAAGGGAAAGTATGCAATGGGGGGGGGAGAGACACACAAAGAAAAAAAATATGACTCTGGCTTTGTGTTCGTTCGTTCCTAACTAGAAAGGCTTATTATACACAGACACTTCTCCTGCGTTGTATTTTTAAATATGGGCCAACAAATTCTGATCATATTAGCATTCGACTAAATCTGGATCAGTTTCCTCTTTCCTTAGCTCCCAATATTTTACATTATTTGAAGTTCTTTTAAAGCAGTATCTGCATTTTGATCTGAAGCCTCCCTTCCCTGTACAACCATCCGTCATGATCTTAAATTTATGAGCAAAAAAAATATTGCTTAAGGGGGATCCAGTAGGAGTCTCGTAAAAATACGCTACGGTTTCTTTCTTGATAGCGTAGCGCCCATCTACAGAAAAAGAGAAAATTAAACTACAGAACATGGTGTAATAATGCAAATGAGTCTCAAACATTTTCTGTGTTTTGCATAGACTTAGCCTGTGGGGAGAAAATTAGGAATTATTCTGGTAACTCCAGCATTTTTTTTCAGCTTGAGGGGATTTCTGCATGTAGTAGTAGAATATCTTGATTTTTTTATTTTTAATGCTTTGCTAATTTCTAGCAAATACTGGATACAGTTTTGTTATATGAGCTTTGTTTTACCTTAACATCCATGGTAGCACTACTCTGAAAGAAATGACTATGATTCAGTAAGGTGGGTGGTGTTTTTGTGGTACACTTCCATTATTATTCCTTTTGTTTGATATGAGCTAGGCTCTCCTCCACCACCACCACCGCAACATTGTAGTATCATTTTCAGAGTAACCTAAATTTGGGGTTACATGCAGTTTGGGAGTGGGATGGTCTAAATGAAAATGAAGCAGTACTGTATTGGGAATTTTCATATCTACCGTCAGAATACACTGGTGAAATTGTACTGCATGACTTGATAAAATATGATGTCTTGGGAAGAAGATGCACTCGGGGATATTGCAGTGAGAAGGGGACTTGCCTTGGAGAGTAGTTCTATGAACTATGGTGGTGGGCAGATTAAATATAGAGAGGCAATAGTGAATATTACTTTACCAGTGCTATAGAAGTCTGTCTTTCATAGTATGTTATCAAAATAAGAATAATATACATGTCTTTAACAAATTTTTTTAAAAAAAGCTTGTAAGACTTGGGCACTGGAAACATAAAATAAGGTGATGACAGACACCAGCACTGCATCTGTATCAAGGGTGGGGTACATGAGACCATCCAGATGTTTCTGTACTCTCATGTCCCATCCGCCCCAGCTAACATGACCATTAGCCAGGGATGATGGGAGTTGTAGTCCTGACAACATTTGGCAGACTGCAGGCTCCCCACCCCTGATCTCTATGAATGACTCCACTGAGACTTAAGCATTCCCATATTTAATGCTGAAAACATCATGGCAGAGCCCAGATGAGTGATCCAACCTGACGGCCACACTTTTTACACCAGTTGTTGTTTACTGCTAGATCCCTGGCTGCATCTCTGACATTTTTAACATAATACATCAATTAATACATATTCCCAAAGGGGTGGCTAGCTCCTCGTACCTGGCCTTTTGAACTGTAGTGGATAATGTGCCCATCCTGCTGTTTAGTAGGCTCCCCCCCCCCAACCGGTGATGAGAATATTGCTGTGTGAAGCAGGCCTGTATGACTTCTGACCATTCACAATGAATGCTGCCTCAGCAGCCATTAGTTATAGCTAGCACACCTTGCATTTTCAGTCCCAGGTAGATGGCAAAACTAGAAGGTATGTCAAACCCCTGGCAAGTCACATTAAAAGGCCAGTGGAGTAAAGGTTGTGTGGATCCAGGTGGAGTACGGTAAAGAGATTGTGGAAAACCTGCTTAGTCCGTGGACCTGAAGGTGTGGTGTTGTGTGTGTGTGTGTGTGTGTGTGTGTGTGTGTGTGTGTGTGTGTGTGTTGTTTAAACTGTCACCTTTATGTACACTTAACTGCTTGGTTATTTAAAAGCTAGGCAGATAAACATGCTTAAAAAAAACCTCTCACAAAAACGTGACAGGCCCTATTTAAAATAAAATCCCTGAAAAATGCTTTTTGTTTTTTTGTTTGCAGTCCAACAAAGTACCGGTGGTGCAGCCTTCCCATGCGGTCCACCCTCTCACGCCACTTATCACCTACAGTGATGAGCACTTTTCTCCAGGGACGCATCCATCACACCTCCCCTCAGACGTCAACTCAAAACAAGGTGAGAGGCCTTAATTTATTTTCAGCTGTTTGACAGAATAGCCAGCCATGTTTTGCCCCTTAGCTCAGGGATGCTAAAGGCAACAATTATTCTGTCCTAAAAGGTATCTTAATCAAGGAGCCAAATGCCTAGGTTTTCCTGGTTCACTTTTGTGGAAATAACCGCAATTGAAGTCCTTGGCGCCCCCTGCCATTTTACCAGTGTAGTACATAAGTTCTAAATTACCAGTGCATTAGGAGGTACTTTCCCCAAAATTGGCTTCCGATAGGTGATAGGCGGATGCTATGAACCTTTCTTAATGACTAACCAAATTCTGTTTTAAAATTTAGATTAGGCTTCCTTTAGAGGAAATCAAGAGGCTGTTCAACCTGAAGCTTTCCCTTTCATCCAGCTGTTTCATCTGCATTTGAATAAATAATAGCCATTTCTTACTTGGTTGGTTGGTTTTCTGAAAGTTTAGCTTGGACACTAATCTTAATTTCAAATATTACCACAGAATCTTAAATACTGTTTATGGTGTGCTTTCAGAATTTGAAATTGATCTTGCATTATTATGTATGTGTTTGCTTTCGGTTACCTGAATTTTGAACTTTGCTTCGTAATAAAAATTTCATGTGTGTGGTTTTTTTTCTTTAAAGAATAATTCCCCAAGTTTTTCTTACAGTAATATATGAAGTTTCTAATGGGTAAAAATGTAGAGGCTGTTTGTGCCTAGTTGAGTGGTAGAGCATTTGCTTTATGTCCAGAAGGTCTGATTTTCGATCCTCAGCATCTCCATGTGGGGCCAGAAGGGTCTTCTGTCTGAAACACTGAGCAGTCACAGCCTGCCACTTTAGACAGAATTGAGCTGGACAGACTGAGTATAAGGCAGCTTCTGTCGCTCCTGTATTTTATTGCCTAGACTGCTGGAGCGTAGTTGTTGTTCCTTTGAATTTTGGAGTGCAAGAGACAGCTTAGCTGGCTTGGGGAGTGGCCACTGCATTGATTGGCCACTCTGCAATCATTGCTGATGATATCTACTGTTGCGATTGCTTAGAATCTAGTAGAATATACATAGGTTAGAGTGGTTGCGACAGTTTAGGCTTGGTATACCATGCTATGTTCGGCAGTGTTTCTGAAAACAACTGAAAAATCTATGGTGGGAGGGGAGAAGGACTTAGAAATAAGATGCTCTTGGCTCTTTAGTGTCTCCTGGGCAATTTTGTGTCCCATGATGTGGTCATGTCCAAACCTGCCATTTTGGAAAGAAGTGACCAGCCACATAAATGTGGTTTTGGACACATCCCTGATCCTCTCAGATGTCGACATGTTGCTAAATTATGTATCAACCCATTGGAATTTAACCAAAGGGCAATGAGATTGGCTTTTGCATGCACTCACAGTGGCTAAATGCTTAACTGGAAGGAAACATCCTCTCTCCCTCCTCTCCATCATGCAATGGACAGAAAACATGATCCAACTGGCCATTTATCAGAAAGAGCCTTCCATAAGCAGGAAAATGATGGGAAATACTCAGATATATGGGCCCTCTACACAGACTTGCTTGCATAAACAATGGATGCTGGGCAAGTTTGGGATGATAAGCTAATTCTATCTCCCCTCTCTTCACATCGGTACATAATGATTGCTCATTGTAAATTTCTTTACAGTAATTTTAAATGTCCCTTGTATTTGTGAAATTTGTATTTGTCCCCATTCTGTATATAAAATATTCACACACATAAAAGAAGTAGTAAGGTGCTAAAAATGGCTGGTTTTTCAATCATTTATAATCTGAATTTGGATATGAGACAGCATCTCTCCAGCAAGAACTTTTCCATGTGACATTGTCTTGTGTCTCTGGGCAATGCTCCATAGCCTAGCATGCAGTTTAGCAACATGTGTGGTGAGGGAAGAATGGTGTGGCAAGACTGACCCCCATCTCCTTGGCCTAGAGATTGTCACCAGCTCTGCTTCTGAATCTGGGGGAAACAGGGGAACACTTCCCTTTATCAAGGGTAAAAGAGCCAGAACAGCGACTGTTTTTCTCATGTCTCATGTCTTTTTAGATTTTGAGCCTGAGAGTAGGGACCATCATAGAACTGATTCTTGAAAGCTGCTCTGAGAGCTTTTATTGTTACTAATTAATTGATTAATATACCACCCTTCATCCAAAGATCTCAGGACAGTTCCCAAGATAAAAATACAGGATAAAAACACAAAATAAATAGTTAAAACAAAAAACAAAACAATAACAGATAAGGACAATAATGGGAGTGTAGGAACGGGGACTTTAAGCTTTTGTCCCCCTAGTGATTGTAGCATGAACCGGGGGCCCCACACCATCTATTTGCCACATAAAATTTTCTGCCATTATGGCTTTCCTTCACCCACCCCCAAATGTTGAAACCTGTTTTGATTATATTGAATTTTGATGTAGTCAGATTCCCCCCCCCCTCAAAATGACAGGGTCACTTATACCTCCTCTTACTTAGAATAGAGGACTTTACATATGAAAAGAGACCAGCGGTTTTTGCGTTGGTTCTTTAATGCACTAAATAAATCAATGGTTTAATGGTCTCTGTGACCATCATTCTGTGTGCCTCCTTGGGACATGAGATTTAGGTAGAGCATGAAAACCATAGGGCTCATCTGGGACTTGGATTAGCTTTAATCCTTGAGGTGGTTTTTTTGAGTTTGTAGCATTTCTACATTCTTGAGAATGTGAGTTGATGGATCATTTCCAATGGGACCTCCTTATGCCATTGCAAAAATACTAACCAATACAAAAGATTGACCTTGGCGCCCACAAGAGTCAGAGACAAGGAGCTTAGCTGAAGCTGGAGTGACAATCAGGAGCCAAATGAATCATATCAAGTGTGACCATTACACGCCTGAAAATGATTCTTAATTAACCACCGATCCTCTGTGGTAGCAAGTTTCCAAAATCTGTGAATCACAAGGGAACCACAGAAAATGTACAAGCAGCAATTTACCTAATCTAATAAGTCTGGTCTGCTGCCTATTTGGAACTGCTGTTTTTCTGCTCTCTCGGCCCCTCTGAAAATGTTTCGTTCTGATTTATTTTTCAAGACTTGTTTCCAGTGGAACCTTTAAGAGAGAGAGAGAGATCAGATAAGCCTCCCCATATACTTTTATTTTATCACTTTTTGCAGGGTGGGGAATCTGTGGTCTTCTAGAAGTTGTTGGACCCCCCAAAAAAAATCTCCCTCAAACATCATAGCCCAATGGTCAGGGATTAAGGGAGTTATTGTCCAATAACATCCAGCAGGCCAGAGGTACTCCACCCTTGACTTATAGGCTGTAACCTTCTTCCTCTCTTTCTTTTTAAATCAGAGTGAAAATTAACCATGCTATATAAAAACTACTGGTCTTGTGGCCTAAGCTTTTGTGAACCAGATCTTCCTCCATCAGAAACACGAAGCAGTCTCCTAAGTGGGTAGGTATATATATGTATATCCTAGTATAGAGAGAAGGAAGCTTTTAAAAATTACGAATCGCGTATAAATGCTGAAGACAAAAGGTCAGTCAGTGGAAGGCAGGACAGCTGGTGCATCACAGTACCGACCAGAGCACAAATGAATACTGAATCCAATCTGGTAAGCAGTCTGGGGAAAGGGTCTCTGTAGCTCAGTGGAAGGGCATCTGCCTTGCATGCAGAAGGCCACAGATTCAATCCCCATCATTTCCAGGTAGGGCTGGGAATGATTCCTGTTTGAAACTGTGGGGAGCTGCTGCCAATCAGTGTTGACAGTACTGGCCTAGGTGGACAAATGGTGTGACTTGATATAAGGCTGCTGTGCAGTGGGGCAAACAGGTGAGCATGAAGAATGATGAAGTCACAAGAAGAGAGCCTTACATAGACCCAACCTTCTCCACAAGTTTGCACTTTGCAGTGTGTTCCCAAAACAAAGCAATCCATCTATATTTTCCAGCATTATTTTCTATGCGAAACTCCTGCATGTTGCAAGGGCCCACAAGAGTGGTGCCCTTAACTCACCTGGCAAAATTGTTAACCTGTTCAGTCTCACGCTGACTTGGGCAGAAGAGTCATGTCTTGTCTTGGAAACTCTCTTTCGGCTCAGTGACACCTGCATATATGTTGCAGAGGTTTACAGTGATGGAAGTTTATTTCCACCATCCCCAATTCAAGGAATACTTCAGTCACATCACTCAGCAGTGCACTGATGACAACAACTATCCTCTCGACACTAGAAAAGAGTTAAATGTGTGGAGCTCTCCTGGGGCTTTCAATATAGATTGGACTTTTACATGGAATGTTTATATCTTCATGCAGCTTGCCGGGGTCAGAGCTGCAGGGGGAAACCTTCCTACAGAATTTCAGGAACAGATCTACGCAGACACACCCAATATTATCCTAGCTGCTATCCTGAATGCAGAAACTAGATAATCCTGTTTCAAATTTTGGCATTCTCACAGGACAGGTTCCTTACTAAGAAGAGTTTATTCTTGGGTCCAAAATACCTGCAGTCATACTTATCTTCCGGGCATCACAGTCTTCCTGGAAACTACAATTTACTGACATACTTATATGCTCCAAGCTGCCATTCAGGTCATACCACAGAATACATTGTTTACTGGATGATGTAACTGCATTTATCCATTCCTTTGGAGACTACCACCTTCAAGTTTTACATAATGCATTCTTAAAACAGGAGCACTCATTTGGGAAGAGGGGAAAACAGATCAACTAAGTCAAGGCAGGTACAAAGGAGTTGCTGTCAGTGGACTGGACCCAGCAAAAGGCTAACTGAATGCCATTTACTGTCTACAGCTCATCCTGGAAGATGATATTCTTAACAGATAGCACTTTTTAACTGAAGCAACTGCTAACCAGCAGCAATAGGTCACCTAATGGAGATTAAAATATATATAATGGTGCCATTTTGTTACCCTAGCTATTCTGGCAACACTGTCATGGGACCAAACTACAATGGCCATAAAATCAAAGTCTTGTTCATCTACTCATCCTCTAACATGGTATGACTGAGCAGTGATGTCCTTCTACCATTGCCTTAAATCAAATAAGTTTATTTCTCATGCAATAAGATAAATGGGCACAAATTGGTGATATATGAATACCAGCAGGGAAGCATTTCAATTCCCAGGGCATTTTGTGGTCCCAAGAGATCACAAGATCATGGTATTCCTATGTCAAGTTTCAAATGTGAGGAGTATGACTCTCTTAGCAAATTTGATGCTCTGATGTTTCATCTGAGCAAATCGTAGGAATTGCTAGATCACTGCAGAAAGCAATTGTTAGGTGTGTGTTTAAGCTATTGATCTTGCAATGCCTGTTCATTATCAGCATCCACTAGTCAGTGGGTTACATCCGTTCCGATTGGATCTTGAAGTCGTTTGTGTTCTGCATAGCACTGTGATTCACTTACTGCTATGTCCTGTATTGCTTGACCTTTTGACTTTGCTTTAGAAACACAATCAATCACTCTTCCTTCTCTTTGTACTCAGGGTGTATATACTTACCCACTGAGTAGAGTATATATCTGACAAAGTGGGCTCTGGTGCATGAAAGCTTGTGCCACAATCAATTTATTAGCACTTAAGATGCTGTAAGATTTTGTTGTTGTTGCAACAGATAGATAGCTATAACTATCCTCCTGGAACATGAAATGTATTCTAAGAGCCAGTGTCTAGATTTTATTGCAGCTGTTCACACCAAATCCAAGGCTTGGATTAACAGGTTCTTACAAACATCTGTGGGCCTTGGATAGATATCCAAATTTGCTAGATGCTGACACCAGCCGTTCTTACAGAGTGGCTATACGGCATGTAAAATCCCTAATTTGATTGTTCCTTCCAACTCTAGAATCCTATGATAGAATCTGTGACTGTTTCATTGAATGACAGTGGTTTTTGTTACCATAAACGATGTGCATAAGTAAGTAACAACTTAAGTCCCTTAATTTAAATGGGGCTTAAGCACGTATCTGGATCCAACCCCTAATATCTTGGGTTCTATAGCTCTGTTGCACAAAGCAGCTGTAGCAAGCACATTTCTGACCTGGATCATATACCAGCTGTAGCATCTAAGAATTAGTTTCAGCAGAGAACATGCCAGCTTTTAGCCTTTCCTCTGTGTGTCTTTGGTTTGGTTGACAGTTTGGTCCTAGTTGCCCTGTTGCTATCAACTTTTAGAGCAAAAAATATATTGAAATTTAAGCATTCATAATCTGGGCTGATGAAATGAGTCGTGTGGGTGTTTGTTTTTAAAGTGAATCTAAATGCTAAATGCACTACGGGCTTAGAGGTTTTGTTCCATTTTCTTTTTAATTTATGGGCGAGTTGCTTCTATTTCTTTTTAACACAGTATTTCATAATTTGATGACCAAAATGACAACTTGCGCTCTATACTTTTCAACAGGCATGTCCAGACATCCTCCAGGTCCTGATATGCCCACTTTCTATCCCTTGTCTCCCGGTGGTGTTGGGCAGATTACCCCACCTCTTGGCTGGTAAGAACCTCCTGGTGCTTCCGAACTAAGTTTGTGTGTGCTTGCATAGTTGTGTATGTGTATGTGTGTGTTTGTTTTTGTTTTAAAATAATAATAATTGCTGCCTTTCTGGGCTTGAGAAGTATCTCCTACCTGTTTACATTTTTTTAAAAAAAGTAGAAATCCAATGAGTAAATAACAAAGTAGCAATTGATTGTAACTAGCAATTGTTTCATAAACTGTAGGTTTGTATTTACTGAACTCTAGTATATATTATACCTTCAACATGGTTCATTTGGCCCAGTGCTCACAAGGCCTTTCCTCTAAAATGTTTGCAGGGTTCAGGACTGGGACACACACATGAATGCCACTGAGCATGTGCACTGCCTTCTTGCCACTGAATAATTGCAATTGATTTGCTCAATGCACTGTCCGTGTGGCAGGTGGGTCATTTTCATAGCGTCATAGAATTGTAGAGATGTAAGAGACCCCCTAAGAGTCATCTAGTCCAACCACCTGCAATGCAGGAATCCTGTCCACAGCTATCCCTGAGTGGGCTTGAGACCCCATCCTTCTGGTTACCAGACAGACACACGGACCACCATTGGGCACAGAGTGAAAACACAATTATTCGAGCACTTTCCATCCAAATTCAGAAAGATGAGTAACAGAAGATCAGGTGACTTTTCAGCATGTTCATCGTGCAATCACAGCTAAAGAAGAGCCGTTGCAGAGTGACTGTGTATAATTTACCTTCAGTAATACTTCCCCCAGTCATATTAATAAATTGCACTGCCATCCAGCAAGAGAGTGATTCAGACATGGACAACAAAAGAATGACATCTGCAGTGTAGTGAGCTAAAATGATATATTCTTTAGAGTTCTATAGCTGGCAATTTCTGCACCTCTTTGGGTTTGTTATACTGGGAGTGTGCATTTTGGCATTTCGCCACACACATCAGACATGAAAATTCCACAGCTGTAGGCTCTCTACACCTTGTTAGATTGGGCCCAAACCTTTGAGTAATCTTCCCTCGATATTTTGGAAAATAACAGCAAAATGGCTGTCAGCACCATGAGTAAAAAAATGGCTGCAACTTTTCAAAATGACCTTGTAATTAGAAGAGAATTTGAAAGAGCAGGATGTGTGGTGCCCATTCTGTTTTGTACAGCTGCTTTTACACTATGGAAGCATTTCTCATGGTTTTGATTCTAGCTTTTAAGTTTTGGCATTTCCTTGAAATGGTTTCTCAATGCAGATGTTTTTGCAAAGAGGGTGAATCTGGAGGAAAATGCTGATAATACAAATGATGGAAGTCTAGCATAGATTACTCTTACGCTCTGCTTACTGTAGCTGAAAATGTGCTATATTTGGATTTATTTTTCTTTCCCCCAACCCTTTGGTGCACTGGCCCTCCCTACTGCACACACGCAGAGCTCTGTTTAAGTGTGAAGACCGTCATGGTGAGCATAAGAAAGGGCCAATAGCTTTGGAAATGCCAATTTCTTAAAACATTAAATCTGTCAATCGATAGCTCTGCTTAAATAGAATTGAGCGAAGTCTTTCAAGGATAGATCAATTATTCTCTCTGAACTTTGCTACTCAAGTGTGTTGAATCCTGCTCAGAAGTTGCATCAATGCAAGCTGGAGGAAAAGACAATGTAAACTAAGCAGAAAAAAGTTCAAAGTATTTGAAGCAATCAATTTGTGCTAGTGAGATATGGCATTCTGAAGAAGACTGGAACTTCAAACTAAAGAGCTCAATGGTTTGTTTTCTGTGTGCACTGCTTTCTCTCTCCCTCTCTTAAGATTCATGTTTTGCACTCAAGTTGCTTGCATATATACTCATCTTTTGGTAAAAATACATGCTTAGTTTTCACTACCAAAAAAGAGAACTGTACCCATCTTTTCAAACCATATTAGGTAACTTCAGTAGGTCATGGAAAAGTGATGCTGTCAACAAGACAATAAGCTGCCTCAACACCTTGCCTAGAAAAGACTAGGCAAAAACAGAATCTTGTGAAGCTGCAGAGGGCAGGGGTGCTTCTGATACTTGTCTCCTATGGTGCACTCAAGCTACCGCATTTCAGGAATCTGAATCCACTATGCCCCCTTTATATAGAAATCATAAATATTAAAAAATGCAATTTATTTGCTAATATACAGTCTTTCCCCAAATAAGTCCAATAAGTTTTGGCAGGACTATTAAAATAATGAACTCAGTATCTTATAATCCAGGCATGTCCAACAGGTAGATCGTGATCTACCGGTAGATTACTGTACATCGACGGTAGATCACTGGTAGATCATTGGCTCCCCCCAAAGAAGCTGAACAACTGCGGCTCCCCTTTAAAAAGCTCAATATTTTACCTGCTCCCTGAAAAAAAACTCAACAACTTTGACCCAAACCCCCCCAAAAATGGGCCTTCCTCCTTCCTAAAAAAAGCTCAACAACTTTGACCTGAACCCCCCAAAAGGGGGTAGGTAGATCACTGCCAGTTTTTAACTCTGTGAGTAGATCGCATTCTCTTGGGAGTTTGCCACCACCCCTGCAAGGAATTATATTAATTAGACTAAAGAACTAGGTTTGATGTTATCTTTAACCTGTATATATTATGTATAATATTTTTTTCCATAAATTTATTGTGTGTTCACCCTCTTGGCCTCGTTTGTAATAGGTAACTTTAGTAAAGAATGCTGCTGATCAAAAGCTACTATCCACTCACTGAAAGAAGGATTTTAAAGAGTTTCAGTTACCACTTACAACCAATCTAGCAATAGGTAAATTAGGTAAATAAGTAGTCACTAATCCAAATCCTCCTCATTTATTATCTCATCTAAATATGCAGAGAGAATCAGTTTAGGTGTTTTAGGAATGTTGCAGCCAGTTATATTATTACTAGCACTTTTTGCCAGAAACTAGATATATAAGGACAAGTCATCAGCTTCCAAAATTTAACATTTCCAACATATATCCTCTTCACCTCATCCTGATAGAAGAAAATATATAAATTTGAAGTACCACTGAAATAGAAATTTATATTTACTTTAATGGTTATTTGAGTAACATTTTATTATTTCTTTATTTTGCATGACAAAAACCTATCCTATACTCCTAAATCCTGTTAATTTAAGGATATGTTTGGTAAAGCTAGCAGTTCTTAGGATCTAGGCCTCATTTATGCTCTTTTTGCTACATGTGGAGGTTTATCTTCCCAAATAATCGTCATAATGATACCTTGCAACACCCTGAAGTGACTTTACTGACAAATTAATGTTCTTTGGGAGTTACTGATGCACGAACACTTTTCAGAAATATAATTAGTCCCATGGTAAAAACTTTCCCATTTTTAATGTACTGTATTGGCAGACTGATGTGTAAACATCTGTTGGTTGCAGTGGAACTATAAGTTTTGTCTCACTTTGACTCTCAAAGAATCATGAGAGTTGCAGTTCACAGAGGATTCTTTGTTAGAGACCAATAGACACCCACCCTCTTTTCACAGAACTATAGTTTCTAGGGTTTCACTGGCAAGTAAATAATGCACCCCTTATCACAAAGCAAATTCTAGTTTATTCGAATCCATTTTATAGAAAGTGTTAAAGGTAGTGTTAAAGGTTACCCAGTTCAAGTTAATGTTCCCAAGATCTGTGATGGTGGTATTTCTCAGTAGGGAATCTGTAGAACAGGCTTCCTCAACCTCGGCCCTACAATTCCCATCATCCTTGACTACTGGTCCTGCTAGCTAGGGATCATGGGAGTTGTAGGCCAAAAACATCTGGAGGGCCGAGGTTAAGGAAGCCTGCTGTAGAACCCTAAATGCAGTGCAGTATGCTTTCGTTGATACCTAGCATCTCAACTCATTGGTGTTTGGTAAAAAGGCAAGCTCACTTCTGTTACAGTATTATTGATGGGTTCCTTTCTTCTGTGACCTCAGGCAAGGTCAGCCTGTATATCCCATCTCAAGTGGATTCAGGCAGCCCTACCCACCCTCACTTTCAGTCGACACTTCCATGTCAAGGTAGGTCTAGGTGCGGAATGAGTGGCTGAGGTGTAACTGCTGGAATTAGAGGGGCAGTTTGCTCCCCTGCTTGCATCCTGGTGTATGCCTCTGCTTGCTATCCCCTTCCCCCAGTCAGCTAAAATGCATTTATACCTATAAACTATACTGTGTATATACAGCTTACCTAAATCACATGCTAATGACCTTCAGCATATAGTCAGGGCTGGAATCTGAGACAGCCTACCCCAAACCTGGTGCCCTCCAGATATTTTGGACTACAACTCCCACCAGTCCCAGCCAACATGGCCCAGTAGTCAGTAGGGATGGGAGCTATAGTCCAAAACATCTGGAGAGCACCAGGTTGGGGAATATTGGTATAAAGGCACGTGTTACCGCAGCCTGGCTGAAGCTAAACAGGTCTGGGTTTGATCAGTGTCTGAATAGGAGACTTCTTGGAAACCCTAAGTAATTCTATGGGTAATGCAAAGAACGGTGGAATATAAATGGGGGGGTGGGGGGGAAGACCGGATAGTCATTCAAACTGCACTGGTGTTTGTCATTTTGCATCACATGAATATAACCACTAAATATAAAATGGTCACTCCTTTGATCAGAGTCGCTTTGGCTTCACTCCCTGCTCCTGGGCTTTACTCTTTTCGTGTAGATTGCAGCACCTCAAAGAAATTTCCAAGCCCAAATCTGTTTTAAAATAAAGGCAATGAAGCTGTGTACACATGGTTATATCTGTAATGGTGGTGTGTGAATGGGTGGCAGTGTTAGTGCAAGCAAGCAGCACTAACTGGGACTTGGCAAGGACAACACTTTCACATCACACTTTACATTTCTGCACTATGGGAAGGTGGGCTCTATACCCTGTGCTTGGTGTACCCAAAGGTTTCAGCAAACCTCTGCTTATTTTGCAGGTGTAAAACACAAAACTGTTGATTAACACAGGCATTCACATTTGCTATTTAGGTGTGGGTTCTATCACATTTCTTTACATGTGCTTTTATCACGTAGGGACCAATCCTATGCACAAGAAGCCTGCACTGGTGTAAGTTAAACTTGCATAAAGTTACACCAGATCCAAACCCCATTCACCAGTGGGACTGCTGCTCTGCCTAAGCCTGGTATTTAAAAATAGTGTTCTATGCCAGGTTGCCAAGTCACATGATCAAGTTGAATGGGCTTAGGATCCAGCCTAAGTCCTCCCCTCTGATCACACCCCTGCCACATCCCTTTCTGCTGATTTACGCCAGCCTTGGTTAAGGCAGGATGAGCAAATTACACCAGCATATCTTCAGCTGAATCAGCTGGCTGAGCCATAGATCCGCTGCATCCTAAACTGCTCATCCTGGTGGATTTTGTCATAGGATTGCCCCTTTAATCACTGTTTTATGCATCTTTAGGAATAAGATGTCTTGAAAATTCCTAGTTGAGCAAGCCACCATTAAAAACATTTCAGTGTGCTCTTTAAGAGTGCATGCCCAATTTCCCTGCCCTGTGAGTTTCTTGATGGAATATGCAAGAAGGTTACGTTACCAAAACATTTCAGGAAGACGGGGGGGGGGGGGGGGAGAGAAAACCAAAGAAGCCTCAGAGGGGAAGTAGCAAACTAGTTCAGTAATGCCATTTTAAGTATTTATTTCAATTTATCTGTAGTATGAGCCATCCCAATAGAAGCACACTGATTTGGATCTGTGCCTAAGGCAACACACTAGACCATATTCTTTCCCCCACATGCTTGGGGACTTAAAAATTTGATATGCGATCAAGTAAGGTTGATGAAATGTAAGACAGGTTTTATGTCCTTTTATAAAGATACACAAGTTACCTTCGTTAGAGGTTTTTTAATTTTCTGCATGATAATTACTACCTTTTGTTGGCTGGTGGTGGATAACTCAATATCTTTTATACTTGTGTGGAAACAGTTTTTTGGGTTAAGGGCTTTATTCTTTTGAAATTATTGGCCATGTTAAATTCACTTGTGTCTAATTCCAGATTCTCAAAGCCACAGATAACGGGAGACTAAAAACCCTATTATAACACGTTTTAGCCAAATAATTGTTTCCCACATTGGTGTATCATGGTCTCTTAAGTGGTATGAATGAATTGCCTCCTAGGCCTGTCTTGAGTGATTTGTAGGTATCCTATACTGTGTTCGAGTTCCCCTTATGAAGAAGACTGCGCTCTTTTCCTTTTTGTAGGTTTTCACATCATATGATCCCTGGTCCTCCAGGACCCCACACAACTGGAATCCCTCACCCAGCTATTGTAACACCTCAAGTCAAACAAGAACATCCACACACAGACAGTGACTTAATGCATGTGTGAGTTTTCCTCTGGTCTTTAATTGATCTTTCATCTGCAATGCCTTAAAAGTTGAGTAAGCATGGCAAATAAGTAGTCTCAGTCTTTCTCTTTTTCATTTCCCACGGGAAATCATATATATATATATATATATATATATATATATATATATATATATAGGGATGGAAAGGGGGCAGGGTTCTGGGGAAAATGACTGGCAATCCTGCCCACCATTGTACCCAATGGGTTTTGACTTTATGTAATTTTGGCTTTAGGTGCAATCCCTGGAATGTATCCCCCATGTTAGTTGCATGCTTACAAAATCCTCACCTCTCAGAGTAATGAGCATATTGGGATGCAGCTGTCCACTGGACTTCAGGCTTCTCCAATGTTTTAAGAGTTTTAAGAGGAGAATACACATGAAAGTACACATTAAAATATTAAATGTGTATTTAAAAATTATTATTTAAAATGCAAGTTAATGCAGAGAGAGAATGGAATTAGGCAAAATAATTATGCAAAATGTGGAATTTTGCAAAAGTGACAAGGGTCTAGAATGGTTGCCTCCATCCCTAGGGCCAGTGGCATTCTTCAGTGATAAAATTCCCAAGCTTGACAAAATGGGTCTTTTGGGAACTGAACCCTAGAATGAAATTCCATAGAATTTGCTGATCCAAATGTTTTTAAGTGGAAAAGGCTTTCTTTCTTTCTTTCTTTCTTTCTTTCTTTCTTTCTTTCTTTCTTTCTCATCCCCACCTGTCTCTCAAAAGATTTTTACCCATATCCTGTAAGCTATTTTCATGTTCTTCTTTGCACTCAACTTGTACCCACGACCACCCTCCTGCAAAAGCACAACACAACACCTTGCCACTTTATTTCCTCCCTCCCTCCCGGTTCTTTTATATTCCCTTCTCCTTCCCACAACATTTCCCCTCTTTTAGCCCTTTCCTTCATGCCTTTCCCCACCCCTTCTCCACTCCCAGAACTTCTCTGCCCCCTGACCATCTTTACTCAGAATGCAAGGGGTTGCTGGTGCTAGCACTCCTCTAACTAGAAGCCTGGGATTATATCTGGGGTTGGTGGGGCAAGCAAGTTAGGAGGCACTGGGTAGGGTGTAGCACTGAGGGCTACCTGAAAGTGGGTCCCAGCCCACTGGTGGAGGAACATTGTGATAGAATATATAGGGTACTTCCTCTTCTCTCCAAAAATGTGATAACCAATCAAGCATGGCTACTCAGAAAAATAGTTGGTCATCTGAAATAAAGTGTTGAAAATGGTAACAGTTGCTCTTTCTGTATTTCCTTTCCTCCTGCTACTTTTAGGAAGCCTCAGCATGAACAGAGGAAAGAACAGGAGCCCAAAAGACCTCACATTAAGAAGCCTCTGAATGCTTTCATGTTATACATGAAAGAGATGAGAGCGAATGTCGTAGCAGAGTGTACTCTGAAAGAAAGTGCAGCTATCAATCAGATTCTTGGCAGAAGGGTATGACACAACCGTATTTGTGTATGTGCATGTTCTGTGTTCAGTATGTGCTGTTCAACAAACCCTTGCCCCAGTTCCCACCTCGACAATGTGGTCACTGGCTATTGGGAGCTATGTGATGCAGTTTAAAATGAAAGCAAGAACTCTTGTTGTGTCATAAAGCAGGAGCCCATAAGGTAAAGCATGTGTTTTGCATGCATAAAGGGTCAAATTTAAGTCCACAAGGCTCTCAGGTAGGAGAACCAAATAGGCTCCTGACTGTGACCTGTTTTTCAGAGAAGTCAACACTAGGCTAGATCAGAAGTGGGGGATCTCTGATTCATGAGCCTAATACAACCCCCCAGGCTTCCTAGGCTGGTGGCCACACTCATCTTTAGGATGTCAGATGACTGGCAGGTAGGCTGTCCTATACACCTGTCAAAGTTCGTTTGTGGAGATGGAGGGCCTGTAGCAAAAGGCAGCTTCCTATTTCATGCAGATGTGCTAGCCATGTGTCATAAGACTGTCAGTGGCAGTGGAACATGAGTGGAGGAAATCCTGTTGCACTTATGTCCTGTTTGCAGGCTTCCCATACACATCTAACTGTCCACTGTAGTAAGAGAATGCTACACTAGATTGGCCTTTGTTATCCACTTGTTTTCATGCTTTGATTTGAACAAATATATACAAATAGCCATGGTAAAATATGCAGAATTCGTGCTGGAAGAAATAAGTACATTTTGCAGTACATGTTTCCTTTTCTTCTGCAATATTTTCATAGGATACCTTCCTTAAAGTATTAGCCAGTACATTTCTAAAAAAATGCTTAGGGGTACTCTCATTTTTCTACTCATATTGAAATACTGCCCCTTAAAGAGGCCAAACTTAGATTCACAAAATGTTTAGGGGTATGCATACCCCTGCGTCCCCCCAGAAAAAACCCACTGGTATTAGCAATATGTCTACTATTTTGTTGCATTTGCAAGTTGAGACTTTCATTTTAAGTCTGAATTTTTAATTCTCTTCTGATACTTCTTTAGCTTTCACTATGCTTGCCAGTTACTTAAACCCTTGGCTTTTAAAATGAGACTTGGCGTCAGAGTGATTAGGGCTCTATTTGCAAAGAATACTATAATGTTTATTGCTTGGATTCTATCAAAGCACGGTCTCTGTGTTTTATTATTATGCTGTGTAAATAAACCATAGGACAGAATATACCTTCTTTGGTTTTCACAAACACTGAATTAGCTTAAGCTCTTGTCTATATTTTGACAGCTTTCTGTAAGACTTACAAGTCCAATTACCTCTCGTCTCCCAAGGTAGCTCCTATGTCCTTTATTCCATGATTGGTCTCAGTGTTTGATAATGGTTTACAAAGGATAGCACCTAGGCAGGAATCCAAGTGCTGTCTTTCTGGGTAGACAGCTGTAGCTGCACTCTAGAAAGTACACTCAAATTTAGTTACATGAAAGTACCTCTTCAGAACCTTAAAAAAACTTTTGATGCCAAATATTTTGGTATTTAAAGGGCAAAAGAGTGTGAATGTACTGTCTGCTACACTTGTGTTGTGAAACAAACCACTTTTGGGGTGTAGAAGTTTGAAGATTATTGGGCAGGTTGAGGGAAACTTCCACACCACATTCAATAATATGCATACATTTGGGAAGCCATGGCATGGGTCAAAACAATCAATAGTCCTCCTAGATCAGGGCAGTCCAACATTTCATACCAAGTGGACTGCAAGAGTACTTTGACACGGAACCCACAGGCTAAACTTTGACACTCTCGAAGCCCTCACACTGTCTTCTGGAAATTGGCTAAGTGAGGTGCCATGCTTTGAGAAGGAGTCATGAGGCTCTGGTAGGGTCCTAGAGCCCTCCCGCCTTCTTCTCAAAGTTGGGAAAGTGCTAACTAGGACCCTGTCAGAGCCCTCATGCTTCCTTCCCAAAGCCCAGTGCCTCACTTACTGAGCTTTGGGAAGGCAGCCCAAAGGACTGGGTGTGGGCATCAAATGTTCCCAAGGGCCACCAAACAAGATCTTGCAGGCTGCACGTGGTCCTTGAGCGGCATGTTGGACCCTCTGTCCTAGATGAAGGCAGATGTAATGTTGCTAAAATAGTGTTGACAATTTTGAAGCATTGTAGTCCAAATTTTTCATGGCTCTCTAGGTTTGAGTTCTGGAGGGTGGAGAGAACTAGGATGAAAATGTGCTACATAAGCTGGTTGTTCACAGTGGCTTGTGCCCAGTGTGGTTCCCCAATCCCAGAACATTCCTTAAGGAAAAGGGTTACTTCTAAAAGTTATTGAGAAGGTGATGGATTACCAGTATTTATTTTCAAATGTATATCATGATTATTATTTTTTGTGCTTCAGCATGCAAAGTTAAAATACATAATAATTTAGGGTGGTAGTCAACTAAGTTTTACTCAGTGTAGAACCGCTGATATTAATGAACATGACTGAGTTAGGTCCATCAATTTCGATGGATCTACGGTATGTAGTTGAATTACCATGCCTAGTCTTAACCACAACAGCAATAAAACATTTCTGCTTAAGAGCACTGAGTGAAGGATGGGGAGAAAAAAATGTATGTATGCTGCCTTAAGAAATAAAAATTATAAGGAAATAACAATAATATGTATACCCCACCCATCTGACTGGGTTGCCCCAGCCATTCTGGGAAGCTTCCAACATAATAAAAACACAGCAAACGTCAAACAATTAAAACTTCCCAATACAGGGCTATCTTCAGAAATTTGTTTTATCTGTTTGACATCTGATGGGAGGGTGTTTCACAGGGCAGGCACCGCTACTGAGGGCCCTTTGCCTGGTTCCCTGTAAGACATGCCTGCAGGATCAGGCCAATGGAACATCTAGTTAAGCATCCTGTTCTCACAGTGGCCAACCAGATGCCCATGGAAGCCTGCAGGCAGACCATGAGCGCAACAGCACTCTGCCCACCTGCAATTCCTAGTAACTAGTATTCAGAGGACAACTTGCCTTAAGTAAGGGTGTAGAGCGTGTCTGACAGCCAAGTGAGTATTCATTTTGTTGAAGTGCATGTCTGTAGCTTCCATGCCTGGAGGAAGCCCTTTGCAGGGCTCAGCCAAGGGACCTGCTCATTTTGTATTTTCTCACTCTCCGCTCTTACTTTAGGCTGCATTTCTGTGCAGTGTTGCACATACTGTAAAATTACCAGCCCTTCCCCCTGCCCCGAGTTGTAAATCCTACATTCTCTACAGCTAACCACATCTGACAAAGTAGAACACAGAATGGTTATTCCAATATTTCAACTAGCGATAATAAGGTATAGGTACCCCTGACCGTTCGGTCCAGTCACGGACATCTCTGGGGTTGCGTGCTCACCTCACTCTATAGGCCAAGGGAGCCAGCATTTGTCCACAGACAGCTTCCGGGTCATGTGGCCAGCATGACTAAGCCACTTCTGGCGAACCAGAGCAGTGCACAGAAACACCGTTTACCTTCCCGCTGGAGCGGTACCTATAGAGGGGGTATTATGTTTGCCCACCACTTTATGCACTGTGTTTGGGTTTTCCCAGCCACCGAATGTTTCATTAACAAAACTTGCTAAACACATGCTGTCCAAGGATGAGGGAAGCACACTGGACTTCTCGCTGAGGCCCGTCCTATGTGGGCAGAACTTATGGGGTGATGAATGGGCTGTTTGCTCACGCTGCCTTCCGAAGGACACATTTGAAGGAAGAGTCTTCCCTGTGTACACAAGTCGCTTCAGCCTGAGGTCAGCTGGCTCTGTTCATCTGCCAACACACAAGAGGCTTTGACTATTGGCATGTTACATCAAATATCACTTTTCTAGTATTTGCAATGGCCTGCTAAAAGCCAAACTTTGAACGCAGTGGCAGATGGCGCACAACTGAAATCACCTTGTAGCTGGGGGTTGGAGGGAGGAGAGAACGGTGTTGTGGGAACCTATCCAGACTTCTGTTTCCAAAGCAACTTCAGTACACAAACTAAGAGAGAGTGAGTTCTGTTTAAAAGCTTTGAAATGTTGCTGCTGCAAAACCTTTCCAAACCCAACTTACCAAATAAATTAATATAGTGTTTAAGCACTGTTTGTACATTTGTATACAAGTCTGGGATAACTGTACTACATGTTTCCACAGCTCTCGAGTTGCTATTGCTCCTAAACCCTAACCGATCTCATCGGTTAATTAAATTAAATTAAAACTGGCCACATGTGTAATTGCCCATCAGCAGCAAACAATAAACAACCAAAGGAGAGGGGGGGGTAACTGAGAAGATGCTAAAATGCTGAGTAACAACCATGTCTTGCATAATCATGGCAAATTATTCAGATACTACATTTGGGTGATAAAACATAGATGCAGAAATGTTGATCTAACCTTTGTGATTTCCTCTGGAGGACCCCAAACCTTTTTATTAGAAAACTATCTGCCCCTTGGGAGGAAAGCAGCATACCTTCTGTGCTTCTGCTCTGTCCCCTGTTGGCTCCCTCCCCTGTTCCCTACTGTTTGGCTCTTGGAAGCCTTAAGCTTCTACCCTCACTTCCTGCTGTGAAACAGCTGACAGGCAGCTGGGGGGGGGGCTGGAACTGGCTGCTTCTTGAGAGCAAAAGCTGCTGTGGCTTGGAGAACGTGTGTGCATGTGTGGAGAGAGAGACAGAGCGCTGTTCACTTGTTCTAAAGATTGCCTAGCGCTGGAACAGCTGAAGTCCAGTCCTAAAATGCCAGTTAATCAGAATGGGTTTTGAAACATTAAACTGAAAAGTTCGCTGAAGACTATAATAGTAACCGCAACAATAAAAAATGTTGTTCCGGTCTCAGTCTGTGACGGAAATCGAGACATATAAATGCTCCCAAAGGAAATGAATGACTGGAAGTGTGACGGAGATCCCACTAAAGACTGAACATACATGCTACCCTTTTGAGAGATGGAAAAACATGATATTCTATTGCCCCATCACTGTTGCTCAGATCAGAGCCAGTGATGCTTCTGACCATGCAAGGACATGAATGTACACCAATGAGTAAGAGTAGCTGACTTTAAAAAGATTATTATTTTTTATAACTAGGGTGACTTCTTAATCCAAACCCCCATCTCCTGCATCCCACATGTCAACTGCTACCATTAATCTCACTTGCAGAAAGCGGCTAGCAAGATAGACTGCTTTTACCTGTCTGTCTGTCTGTTCAGATGGTGTCCACTTCATGGTCTCAAAACTTTGCAATGGCTTTTGAGACTCTTACATACCAAAGCTAAATTTATTCTAGCTTTCAGGCCATTTTTCGTTCTAATAGTAACTTCAGATCCTGTTGTCCAGATTTCTTTTTCTTCAAAGATTCATGCTTTTGTTTCCAAGTATCAGTTTAACATCTTTAGCAGCATGATGAGAAAAGAATATACCAAGTTGAATTCCCCTTAAATACAAAATAAATATTTAACTCTTTGCATGGATTGTAAACTCCATATAAAAAGCCTTGTCTTGTTCCAAAATTCAGCCATCTCCCTTTAAAGTAAATTTTACGACACAATTTTAAATTGAAACTTTTTTGTTGAAAAGTTTAACTCTTCGTTTTTGAAGCAATAAATAAATCTGTGCTGCTTCCTCAGTATAGTATAAAAACCCAGATCTTGGCAATAGGAATATGCTAACAGGAATCAAGGTGAGGGAGATAACACTGTACTTCAGCTATCATGAGAAATTGGTGTTTTGTTTTCGTTCATTTTTATTTATTTTTTAAAGTGTCCAGTCTTTTGGAGTGTGAATAAAGTCTCCCTATTTCTACATGAAGAAAGCACAGTGTCACTTCCTTTGTTTTGAAACCATGCTTGCTTCTTCCCTGCCATTCTTTGGCAGATGAAAAAGAAACTGAAATTTTGTTGAAAAGAGATGGGAATTATCAGCTAATAGCCCATAGATGCAGTACCAGTTACTACCACAGCTAAAGGAATAGCATACATGGTGGTCATTCTTCAATGTCAGGCGATCTCTGAAACAGGGGTCAGCAGACTTTTTCAGGAGGGGACCGGTCCACTGTCCCTCAGACCTTGGGGGGGTGGACCTACCCTCTCCCGAAAGCACTCCCCCTCCCGAAAAGACCCCACCATCTCCTGAAAGGACCCGCTGCCACCACTCTTCGGCAGTGTTGTCACCGTCCTCTGCCTTGGCCAGGGGGTCTGCGGGCCACGCAGCCGCCTCAGCGGGAAGGAAGGGGTGTCGCCCAGAGGCGTTGGTGGCTTCGGATTGGCTGCAGGAGCTTCCTGCAGTCCGAAGCCGCACCAGCATCGCAGATGTCAGTCCCCATGCAGTGAGGCCTCTGCGCCGCGCCAGTTTAGCACAGAGACTGACCAAGTGGGTGGCAGGGTCCACAAGGTTCACAGGCCGGATTAACTAGCCTGGTGGGCTACATCCAGCCCCTGGGCCTTAGTTTGCTGACCCCTTCCTAAGAACCTTAGACAAGCCCTGCTGGCTAAAGGGCCATCCAGTCAAGTATCCCCTTCTGCCACTGGCCAGAAGCTCTAAGGGAATCTCTCAGACAGGAGAAACGCACAAGAGCACTCTCCCTCCCCATGTGATTCTCAGCATTTAGTATTGAGAGGTATACTGACCCTGACTTTGGAGGCAGAGCATGGTCTTTGTGGTTGATAGTCTCCCATGGAGGTTGAGTCTTCACTATGGGTATGGGAACAAAGTGGGTTAGAATTCATATGGATCTTATTGCTTAAATAATCCTCTGTGTAGAATATGGTGCCTCTCTTACCTTATCATTGAGCACTCTGTGTTTTCCCGTGAACCAGAGAAATTAGAACTAATGCTGTCCTTTATGTTTAGCATGTTCTTGTACAAAAACATAACCTTCCTTCTTTCTCTCCTTATTTGCAGTGGCACGCATTGTCCCGCGAAGAACAAGCTAAATATTATGAACTAGCTCGGAAAGAAAGGCAGCTACACATGCAGCTCTACCCAGGCTGGTCTGCAAGGGACAACTACGTAAGCCGATATTTCACACTTTCTTCAGCTAGCATTTGCAGTAGTTAAAAGTCTAGGTGAGGGTAGCAGCTAGGCCACGAGAGGCAGCGTCGGCCTTGTGCTCACTTTGAATTAAGTGCCATTTATTCCCTTGCCTTTTTTTTAGATTGCTTCTACATATCCCAAACTAAACTGGAATTGGCCATGGGTGTGTTCCTGGTTCAGCTTTATGCTATGTGACAAAATAACATTAAAATGGCAATTAAGGGATAATTGCTTTAAAAACATCTGGAGCACTGATTCACACATGTCCCCCACCTGAGAACTCTTTTGACGCAGGCTTATTACATGGTTAATAAAAACACAGACAATGAATCTCTTCTGAAGGTGGCTTGCTGGATTTCTCTGGATGTTTGTGCTTTGTGTTTAAGGCTGTTTGTGTGTGGATTTTATTTTTTATAGTAGGTAGAATGGATGTGAAGCAGTCTTCTTCAGCTGCAGACATATTATAAATTAATTATAAAAAACTGTTTAGTCAGTGCTGCTTACAAAAATTATACATATTTAATTATGAAAAAAATTAACAAGCTAGACCGCTCATACCAAAACCCAGTGATGATACTGTTAACGTTGAACAATGCATTTTGCCATTTACTCTTAAAACTTATCTGTCTGTGTTAAAAAAAATTCCATACCCATGATAGGCTAGAAACTATTTGCCTGGGAATTAGCTATTGCGCCTTGATCACGCCTAAATAAAGAATTCAAAGAGAAGCCTAATCCCAGACCTAGTTCTTTGAAAATGCAATGTGTCACACATCCATAAAAAAAACCCTCAATCCTTTGTTTGCTACAGCCATAATCCAGTATGCCTAGTTAATGATAGGTAAATAGACTTGCCCCTGAGTAAAACTCCATAAAAGAGCCACTGAGCTTCAGAGCACAGAGAATCTCTTTTGCCCAGAACCTACATTCACTTAATAAAACCTTTTGTCTGTTCTTAACTTAAATCTCTTATGAAATACTTGTTCTATCTTAATTGCGTTAAAATGGGAGAGAGGAGGGCGGTAACCATGCAGCTACTAGGAGCTAAGCACATGTGCTGCAGAGTATAGACTGGTTATATTGAGAGTTTATGCTGAAAACATGTGATAGCCAGTCCGACCTTTAAAGTTGCGATCTCTTTCCAGCTGGAAAATGCTTTGCTTTCCATCAAACACCCTTTCTGCAAGAGGACAGATTTATATGTTACTGTTTGTTGTAGAAATGCATCATTTTGCAGCATTTCAAGTTACGGTACCCCTCCTTATTACAGTTATATAGAGCTTTTGGCTTACAAATACAGGTCTGCAACTTGAATCACGGCTTCAAGTGTTGTTTTACTCTATTACTCATTATAATATATGTAATTGGGGTCCAGTAGCATTTTTCTGAACAAAGTTTCAGTGTGCCTGCTTCCTGCAAGTATAGCAAGGGGTCCCAAACTAAGGCCCAGGGGCCAGATGCGGCCCAATTACCTTCTAAATCCGGCCCGCGGACGGTCAGGAAATCAGCATGTTTTTACAAGAGTAGAATGTGTCCTTTTATTTAAAATGCATCTCTGGGTTATCTGTGGGGCATAGGAATTTGTTCATTTTTTCCCCAAAATATAGTCCGGCCCCCCACAAGGTCTGAGGGACAGTAGACCGGCCCCCTGCTGAAAAAGTTTGCTGACCCCTGAAGTATAGTCATCTAGGATATTTTATTCTTTAAATGACTTCTACTAGAAGAACTTAAACAACTGAGTAAAGTTTAAGCCACTTTGCAGAGCCTAGAGCTCAGTTTTGAGGAGGATCTTTTTACACTACACTGAAACTCCCAAGGAACTGCAATTCTTTGTACCTGAATATAGGCAAAATTGTCAGAAGAATAATCCTTGGGGGATCACATAAATATGGAGATATTGAATTTGCTATGGCTGGAAAACCCCAAATGGATATAATAGTTAAAAATAACATGGAGATAATCAGAAATGGCTTTTGATGTGGTATCACCCTTTCACGAATGTTAAGTATTTTGAAGGAAGGTGATTATATTTTTGTAAAAAGTGTCGTCGTCCCCCCCCCGGTCTTCTTGCCTGATATAGGGAAAGAAAAAGAAGAGGAAGAGAGAAAAGCTACAAGAGTCTACTGCAGGTATGCTTTATGAGTAGAGCTTCACGTTAAACATGTGTGCTATTTTAAAAATTCAGCACTTCCTTTCATGCTTATTTCTGGTTCTATATATAGAATTCTTTGCACAAACGCTTCTATATTGAATCGTACACTACTGCTGTCTTTATTGCCTTTTCCTTCTACACTCAGTGGGGTATCAAACTGTAGACTTGCTCTCATTTTGAGGGAATGTATGGAATCCAGCTCTGTACTGTGTTTCGACATTCGGAAGGGAAGTGTGGCCTTCCCTTTTCTTGGAGGTCAGTACAGGCAGAAAGTCTGGAGATCACTGCTAACACCTGCAAGTACAGTTCATAATGCTTTTCTAAGTGCTCTTTGCCAGAGGTCTGCACAGACAGAAGAAGCACCAGTTGTAGGACATCCAGCCTTTGCTGCTACTTTGTACAAGCTCATGCTCTATTGGCAATGGCAGCTGAAGATTATTATTTTTTTGCAGTAGCTGCAGAATTGCCACCACTATCCCTACACATACAGGCATGAACCTTTTAAAAAGGAAGCAGCGGAGAGCTGTTTCCTTTGATTCCACTCTGCATCCTGGTCTAGCTTCAACAAGCAGCAGCTGGGAACCACTACTGGTTGAATTATAGTCCCTACTGACCTCCAGAAGTGGGGCAGGGGGACAGGGACGGACAGGCAGCAACAGGGATCTCGGGTCTACACATTCCCTCACTGCGGAGATAACTGGTTGACTGATTTGGTATGGGGATGTTGCAGTGTTTCATATTTTCCCCTATAGTTCTCAAATGTAATTAATTTTTTTTTTAAAAAAAGACAGGAGGAACCGTTCTTTACAGCTGCCTGGTAGGTTGGCTCAAAGCATCAGTGAGGTCCTTTCACTTTTTTGTATATTAAATAAAACAAAATTGCTGGTATAAGAACCATGAAAGGCAGAGGAAATCAATCGGCAATCAATATTCTACTAAAATACCTTTTATTTGGGGTGTGCAAAAATAAATAAATTATTAAATGGAAATTTGTTAAAAGCAACAATCTTCTACAGGTGCAGCCCCACGAATGACAGCTGCCTACATCTGAAGCATGGTAAGAATACTTCTAAAGCCTTTCTGCTAAATTTATTATTATTTTAAAAAATTGTCTCTCTCACTTTGACTCTTGAACTATATAGCACATGGCTTTTTAAAGTGCTTTCTCCTCAAATGAATGCTCTCACAATTGATGGTTTTTATACCGGCTGTGTATTTTAGCCCCAACTCTTTTTATTATTTAACTTGCATGAACCAAACTGAGCATACCTCACTGACTAGCTGCAAGTCTGCCTGTAGGGCACAAAAATGATTTTACAAAGTCTGGGATTGGGAGCTTATGGCCCTCCAGATGCTGTTGGACTCTGACTCCCATCAGCCCCAGCTAGTAGGGGTCATGGGAGTTGGAGTCCGGCATCTTCTGGGGACCCACAGGTTCCCCATCCCTGCATTAAGTAGTTGGACCATTTTGGATGGCAGTGTACTGCACAAATCCTCATTAGAAGCAAGTTAGAATGGTTTCTAAGCACCCAAATTAATTCACCATAATCAGTTACAAGTATATTGCAGGCTGGGCAGCAGAAGGGAGCACTGGTTTGACATTCTAATGTTCTACACTGCAGTATTTTGTTTGAATGTCATAGTTATGAATGCTATAAGGAAGTGGATCTCTAATTTGACTCCTTTCTCCTATAACTGCATGTGTTAAATGTTGGGTGTGGTAAATACTGCAGTACTTACAAGGGATTAAAGCTGCGAAGGTTAAGGTAGATATTTAAATTAATGCCAGTAATGGTTATGTAACTAAATGTCTGCTAAAAGTGCAAAGGGTTAAGTTTCACATTGCCATGATTTTAAACCTGAATGATAGGCTTTTCTACTGCTTAGTTTACTAGCTAATGAGCTAATGTGTTGCATTGTGTGTTTGCAGAAATCTAGATATAAATTAGCTTCGATGCTATTGAATTTGGGATAAGGTGTTAAGGGTTCGATAACATCACCCAAATTTGGTTCCTTGCCTACCTCTAGAAAGCCCTCTGCTGGCTCATTTGCAAATGGATGATTTATATTTCTCTGCTGCTCAGTGTAATTTTATGAAAGGAAATGTAATGATGACAGAAATTGTAGCCTGTCCTTAAGCAGTTTTGGAGGTTTCGTTTTGTTTCTTTCTCTTTTTTTAATCCAAGTGATCCTTTCTCTACTTTTTTCTGTGGTCGATTTGGAACTTAATGATCCTCCAGCAGTTTATCTCACATTTTTCACTGAAAGTTTGGATAATATAGAACATAGGTAAAGGTAAAAGGACCCCTGACTGTTAAGTCCAGTCATGGACGACTCTGGAGTTGCAGTGCTCATCTTGCTTTACTGGCCAAGGGACAGCTTCCGGGTCATGTGGCCAGCATGACTAAGCTGCTTCTGGCGAACCAGAGCAGTGCACGGAAATGCCGTTAACTTTCCCGCCGGAGCAGTACCTATTTATCTACTTGCACTTTGATGTGCTTTCGAACTGCTAGGTTGGCAGGAGCTGGGACTGAGCAACGGGAGCTCACCCCATCGTGGGGATTCGAACCACCGACCTTCTGATCAGCAAGCCCTAAACCAGAGAGCCACCTGCGTCCCTATAATATAGAACATAGTCACACCGATTTCATGCATAGAAATTGCAAAACATGAGGTTGGAGTGAGTGATGGAATGAATGAATGAAAGTAAGTCTTATGTCTCTTTCAAATTAAAGGCATGTAGTCTCGATCAGTTGTCTTGAATACTGGGACCATCAAATTTTCCCATCAAGCTAATGCTTTTGGGAAAATGAGATATCCTTAAATAGACAGGCTCCTCTGAGGATTCCATGCAACAGATGACCGAACCACTGCTCATTTTTTGTGTGCTATAAATTGATCATCTAAGAAGCGTTGTGAGTTTAGGAACCAAATGAGACTCTAGCCGAAAGCATCCAGTGCTCAGGAAGAAAGGCATTAAATATCCTAGATAGCTCCTATGAGTTCCTTTCGCTTGTCTTCCTGACCTCGCTGGGCTGCCAACACAACTCCTTACCCTTTCCTTCATTTCCTAGTGCTGTCCCTCTTTTTTTACTCCACACTCCTCTAAATCCCCAAATCTCTTGTGCAAAAAAGTAGATATATGCAAATTGGCTTAATTTTCATAATCCTGTTGATAGAATTTGGGGGGGGGGGTGCACTATGTACACACAGTTGCTGCTATAGCTCGCCCTAAGCAGAGAGCAGGACCAAGAAGTACCCATCATAGGAAATGGGCTTCCAGCAAAACAAATGCAGATGATAAAAGTATCCAGAACACATGGCTGAATGTGACTTATTATTGGGGAAAGCCTCTAACATGGCCATTACACAATAATTTCTCAGGGTGGTTTCACAATTGCCCCCCAAGTCCAGGTGCTGCATAATGCGATATTCTTTAGTCATTGGAGTTTTATTAAGCTTCTGGTGGTGTGTGTGTGTGTGTGTGTGTGTGTGTGTGTGTGTGTGTGTGCTGTTTTATGACCTATAGTTACTATTGTCACTTTAAATTATTAGTTACAAATATAAATAAATATTAGGAGGGAGAATGAAAATAAAACTGCCAGGTTATTCTTTATCCAGTTCTATGATGTGGCCACATTTTTAACACTATGTACACTTCTGCTGACCTTGTCTCCGAAAAGGGTAGTATTTTATTTTCATTTATTTTAAAACATTTGCATTGTGAAAACAAGAGAAATGCAGTGCCCACAGAATCCAAGAGAATCCAGTACAAGTAGTCAGTTGGTGTAAACCACCCAGGGACACTTGGGTGTTAACAGAAAGGTTTCCAGCATGTGCCAAAAACACAAAATAGTTTCTGCATACCTTAATTTCTGGAGGCTGTTTAACATGGTAGGTGCTAGTAAAGGCCCTACTCTGATTGGCTGCTAAGTGGACATGTGACACCACCTTAGTGACTGAGGAAATCCCTGTTGTAGAGTTGGGAATGGTGAAGAAAAAGTCAACCAAAATGATCACAGCTTGTGGATATATAATAGAGAATGAAAAAGCCCATAGTATTGTGCTAAATGGTGGGAATATTTAAACATGTCTGGCTAGCCATACCTTCAGTTGTGCAGCTCTTAATGTCTTGCCGCAACACACATAGCTTCCCTAAACAATGAAATGTGTTTTGCTTTTATCGAAATAAAAAGAATTAAGTAACCCAATAAGTAAAAATTGGATGATTATATTCATCTTACATTCTCCTTTTAGATCATGCCCTTTTTTTGTTCTGTTTGCATTTCCTAATACTTATCAGCAGTGGCTTTCATTGTAAGTATGGATCTCAACTATGCGTAAGGAGAAAAAATCAGTCCTGACAAGTTCTCTAGAAGGCTATTGTATTTTTCCAGAACTGGGTGTGCTGTATCTTTACCTAGAAAACACGGCTCTTCCTTACCAGCTAGTATATATCCTTATTCCTCTTCGTACTTGTGCAGGTGGCTTGATGGCCACCTATTGGCTGTTGTCTGTGATGTCTCCTCCCTTTCCTGTCTCTTTCCACATGTGAATTCACGGCAGAATTAACACTTCAGCTACACTTGAAGAAGTGTGCATGCACATGAAAGCTCATACCAATAACAAACTCTAAGGTCTCTAAGGTGCTACTGGAAGGTTTTTTTTAAATTTTGTTTCGACTACAGCAGACCAACACGGCTACCTACCTGTAACTTCATTAATGATTATATATATGTTCTCATCCCCATGTACGGTGCCCTCAGTGACAATGGCTATTATTACTGTTCTGGTAAAGAAAAGCAAACAGAAAAAAATTCAAGCCAAAATAGTGTAGCAACCTTTATCTATGTAAAGATCTATAAAGCAGGTTCATATAATACTCTCTTAACAAAGAAATGCAAGCACTTTGCTCTCCTTTTACGTTTTCCCAGTGGCCACACACCCCTCTTCCTCTTTGACCCGCTACTTGCTAGCTGCTCTTAGCAGAAACAGCTATCTTTATTGGCTGAAAGTGTCTCCCTGCCCCTGCTGTGCGGCTGTGATTTTTCCTAAGCCGTTGCAAAGAGGAGACCAAGCCCATTTGTCTAATTAGGGAAAATTAGTCTGCCCGAGAGAACAAGACAGCCAGCCAGCTAAGAGTACAGTACTGAGCAAAGCCTCCCATCAAGACCATTTTGAAGATAACACCATGTTGTACTTTGATTTAGGCCCAGATTGCATATTACTTTTTCTCACACAAAGTGAAATTTAAACACATTGTGGCTGTCCTTCTACGGCAAATATTTTTATTGAAAAGCACTCTCTAGTGGCAAGAAGCTGGAATCAGCCCCATTATGATAAATTTGAGGGTGCATTTAAATGAGGGAATAGTTGTGCAAAACCAATACATCAAAATTTCACTGCATGGCAACCTTCTTTAAAGTGCTAACATGTGAAGAGCCAGAAGGGGGTCTTGCTCTGAGTCTTCTAAGAAATTGGCTACCCCAGAATAATTGTATATCTATAGAACAAGCCTTGAAAATCAGCCATCATGTGACAGGGGAAGTGGCGGGGAAGATTACGTCTCTGTTGGGAGTAAAAAATATTTGTAATTTTCAGTTAATTGTACGAAATCCAGGTTTAGACTGTAACCTTTTGGCTGATCTGCAATCGTGGTAAGATTGATTGATTGAGGCTTGGTGAGGCTTCGTAGACCACAGACTTGACATGAGTCAGCAGTGTGATGCAGCAGCTAAAAAAGCCAATGCAATTCTGGGCTGCATCAATAGGAGTATAGCGTCTAGATCAAGGGAAGTAATAGTACCACTGTATTCTGCTCTGGTCAGACCTCACCTGGAGTACTGTGTCCAATTCTGGGCACCACAGTTCAAGAAGGATACTGACAAGCTGGAACGTGTCCAGAAGAGGGCAAAATGGTCAAAGGCCTGGAAACGATGCCTTATGAGGAACGGCTTAGGGAGCTGGGTATGTTTAGCCTGGAGAAGAGAAGGTTAAGGGGTGATATGATAGCCATGTTCAAATATATGAAAGGATGTCATATGGAGGAGGGAGAAAGATTGTTTTCTGCTGCTCCAGAGAAGCGGACACGGAGCAATGGATTCAAACTTCAAGAAAGAAGATTCCACCTAAACATTAGGAAGAACTTCCTGACAGTAAGAGCTGTTCGGCAGTGGAATTTGCTACCAAGGAGTGTGGTGGAGTCTCCTTCTTTGGAGGTCTTTAAGCAGAGGCTTGACAGCCATATGTCAAGAATGCTTTGATGGTGTTTCCTGCTTGGCAGGGGGTTGGACTGGATGGCCCTTGTGGTCTCTTCCAACTCTATGATTCTATGACACCTAAAGCTAGTAAATTAAAATTCTGCAGCTGTTATCTCAACTGTTGGGCATGAACGAGAGTGCAAGTCTAACTGTTTAGTGTATAACATGATGACGTCGAAAACTCAGTAAGATGTAGCAGCAAATGCATTCTATAAAACTCCCACTGGGTAGAGCAAAGGCACACCAGACATACAGTCCAGCCTTCACTATTAAACTGTTAAGACTGCAGAGAGGTAACAACTTCAGACTTCTTGTTTTGTGTATAACAGGGTGACACCTGGTGGGAGAGAGGGAGAATGAAACACTTCATTGGACTTAGTTCTTTCCCAGTTAAGTGTTGCTGTTGCAAACACGTGTACAGTATATCACGCTGTCATCCCAGAACAGCTTCACTTGGCCAAGTAAAAGGCTACTCTAGTCAGTCATGTGTGCTCAATCGAATGCATCTGGGAGGCTCACAAGGATGGCATAAGGCAGGGGTGAATGAAGAACCTGTGGCTCTCCAATTGTTGCTCTCCAGCCCTCATCAACCTCAGCCAGCATAGCTAACAGTGAGGGATTGTGGGAGCTGTAATCCAAAAACATCTGGAAGACAAGTTCCTGATTCCTTGCATAAGGCAACAACCCTCCATTGTTGTTGAACTGAGTCTGGTACCTGGTACAGTAGCAAAAACTATTGTGTTAGCTTTCCCCAGTCTGGAGCCAGCAAAAAATGTTAAGACTACAACTCCCCTCCCACCATTCCTGAATCACAGGCCAGGCTGGCTAGGAATGGGAACTGGAATGGAAAACATTTGAAGGACACCAGGTTGGGAAATGCAACACTATGGACATGAAGGCTCCCTTTTGCTATTATGGCTTATAGTTGCCACTGGTTTTGTCTAACCCATCTTGTGGCACAAATGTCCAGAAAAGACAAAGGAATTGTTGTATCCATGGTTAGTGCTGAATCTGGATGTTCCTCTCTGACAGTGCAGATGCATGAAGAATTGATGGGTCTCAGATAAAAAATGGCTTTTGCAGCACCTGCTCTTACTATGAGAGCTGTATGAACCCAGTTGCTTTCCAGTTGTCCAGACCTCAGTTTAACAGGACAGATGAACTCTAGGCTATTTCTGGTTCAGCCGCCTATAATGTCATCATGATCACATTACTTTTATCTCAGACCCGGAAATAACTGTGGTCAGAGCCCATGTAAATAGACCCATTCAGACTGACTTCCATGGGAATATCATGTTTCACAGCCCCTTCAAAGACTGTCTGTTGGAAATTAAATTTAAGCTAAATTTCCAGATCTTCGGCAGTATCTTTCCACCTCAGCCCAGTCTATGACTGCCTTGCAGATTTAGGGCCAAATATGTACACTTTTAAAATAATTGCATAATCTAAAACTCCATTTACAATGGCTTCATATGAATAGAGGTGGGGATGGAATTTGGGGGAGTAGTGTTTCACAGTGTGGCTCCAATCCTTCCTAAAGGGTAGATTTGATTACTGCTTAATATATTTGAAATATCTATAAGTGGTGTACAAAAAAGGAGCAACAACAGACAACTTGAACAAAATATTACAAAAGTAGAGTTACATATAAAAATGTTACACTAAACAAAGTAACTAATACGCACGCACACTAGGGTTGCCAGACTCAATAGAGGACAGGACTTCTGTGCCTTTAATTGCCCTGTTCTCTTTTGAGTCTGGAAACCTTAAAGAGAAACCAGCAGACCCTTTGCTTGGAAATTAAACAAAGGGTCTGCTGGTTTCTCTTTAAGGTTTCCAGACTCAAAAGAGAGCAGTGCAATTAAAGGCACAGAAGTCATGTCCTCTATTAAGTCTGGCAACCCTAACGTGCGCACACACAAACACATACAAATCAACATCAATTCATTTTCCTTCTGACACACCCTCCCTCTCTCCCTCCAGGTTCACACCCAGAGTCCAAACACACACCCAGCTCACCCACAAAAGTCACACAACAAGAAGAGTTCCTGTAAACAGCAGGCACCACCCTAGTCTCTCACTCTAGACTTGCTTTTTATGGCCAGGCCGAAGGTGGGTGGTACTTCCTCAGCCTGCCTATAGCTGTGTCTCATTCAGCTGCACTCTCCACACCCACTGCCAGGTGCAGCAGATTTGCTGAGTTTTCCAAGGGGCCCAAAGGATGGGAAAAGCCCCCCCCCCTCCACTCACAGCTCGTTCTTTACCCTCTGTCCTGACCTCCTCCCCTTCCAGCTTTTAGGTATTAGAAGGTTATGCTGGTGGAATTATGCTTTTGATGAGGACTTTAGCTTATGTTCTAGTTACAGGTAGGTAGCCGTGTTGGTCTGGTGTAGTTGAAACAAAATAATTTTTTCCCTTCTTCCAGTAGCACCTTAGAGACCAACTAAGTTTGTCATTGGTATGAAGTGTGCATGCACACAAAAACTCACACCAATGACAAACTTAGTTGGTCTCTAAGGTGCTACTAGAAGGGAAAAAAATTATTTTGTTTTAGCTTATGTGTCCTGCAAGGTTCTGTCTCTCTCTCCCTTGCCCCTCCAAACCATTTAAAATATGCACAAAGCCACTGGCCATGTTCATCTTGCAATTTGGGGTATGGTGCCATCAGTATGCTGACACCAATACTCTCCATCATGTCTGCGAAGGTCATGATTGGGTATTTGAAGTCAGTGAAGGATTGGATGTGGGCTAAGAAACTTAAACTTACCCTAGACGAGAAGTACATGGTGTAGTGACATAGGTTCAACCCGATTTGACGATGTTGCACTACCCTTAAAAGAATCAGTTGTTCAGTTTCGGAATGCTTCTAGCTCCCAATTTGCTCCTGGATTTTCAGCCACTGACTTTGACCAGGGGTGCTTTTGCATGGCTGTGGCTGGTGTATTAACTATACCTTTTCCTGGATAAGGCAGTCCAGGCTACAGTTGTGCATGATTTGGTTACATCCAGTTTAGACTACTGTAGGGCTCTCTGTAAGTTTGCCTTTAAAAACTGTTTGGAAACTATAGGCTGGTGCAAAATGGTGCAGCCAGTTGTGTGACCAGAGTCATTTCTTTAGAGTGTAAGACTCCATTGTTGCGCCAGATTCACTAGCTTCTAGTCTGTATTCAGCTAAACTCAAAATATTGGCTACTACCTTTAAACCCTAAACTACTTGAATCCAGGTTACCTGAAAGGCTGCCTCCTCCAATGTGGGCTTGCTTTCTCAGCTTATCCATGGAAACTCGCCTTTACATCCTGCTGCCATCAGAGTTGCAGCTGATTAGGACACCCAAGAGGATGTGGAACTCCCTGCCCCAAGATATCCACTCCCTGCCCTCTTGGTAATGGCACTATTTATAATCACCTTAACTTAGCGGGCTGATTTTGTGTTATTTCCCTTATTAGATTGCTCTTATATGGTATGACGATTATAGTCGTCATGTCATATTGCTATACTAAACCAGTATAGCTGGTTTAACATTTTTCATATGATAGTTTTTAGATGTGAGCTGCCATGGGTGCTCTAGAAATATAGCAGAAAGTGGATAGATGGATATGTATTTGAAGGAGAGTCATGCATAAGGTCAGGCATCCCCAAACTTCGGCCCTCCAGATGTTTTGGCCTACAACTCCCATGATCCCTAGCTAACAGGATCAGTGGTCGGGGAAGATGGGAATTGTAGTCCAAAACATCTGGAGGGCTGAAGTTTGGGGGTGCCTGCATAAGGTAAAACCTCAAAGTGAAACCTTCCCCTTTTTCAAAGTCTAATTAATTTTTGAACCGGTTTATTTGCAATCATTTATTGAAATTGATTGAAGCCCATGTTTCTCACGGGCGATGGGGTTGCGCTGCTTGAGATATTGCTTCTCTCTAAAATCTGCCATGAGAAGATAAAGCATTGCAAGTGCCAGTATTGCCTCTCCCCCAATTACCGATCATTATTGGTAAAAGAATCCTGATGCACAAATCACTGATCAAAATGTCAACTGGGTGTATCAAATCTGATGAGGCAGGGAAGGTAAATGCCATTTCCTGTTGATGATAACCTAGGATTGGACGAATCCTTTGCCTTTTAAATTAACTAAACTGCATATGAATATATATTTATCTAATTAAAATAATAATTCTGGTACACTATTATAATGAAAAGATTAAAAGATTAGCACCTGTATAGAGGTTATATTAACATACAGTTTAATTAATAATCAAATTTAATTGGTTGGCTGCCCTAGATTACCATCAACAGGAAATGGCACCTGCCTGCCTTAGATTTATAGTCTTCCCCCATCCTGAAGCCTTGATTTGATACGATGTGTCCTTAAATTGCACCCCGAACTGATTAATATCAGATTAAATAGCCAGAAGTTTAGTTGGTCAATCTACCGATTTATAAAACTTGCAGCCCTGACAGAATGACACAAGGGAGTTAGTGATTCCATGACATTGGACCCTATTAAATTAGTGAGCTTGGGTTTAGATCATCAGGGTTTAAGAACTGTGGAATGGAACCGATAACTCAACTCAGAGGGGTGCAATAAAAATGATTATGATTTAGGAATGCATGACAAATGAGGAAATGTTGGAAGACAATGGTCAGATGTTGCTTAGATTGGGTGGGGGGAGATTATGGAATGTAGCTTTTCTCAAGATATTTAAAAGCGTGGGCACTGATCAGTGGACCAGTTAAGGAAATGCCAATAGGAAGTTTGTTTAGGATGCAACCAAGTAGACTATAGAGCTTAACTATAAAGTGTTGTAGAAAGGAACAGAACGCATGGGGGAATGGAAGGGCGCCCTCTAAGCAGCTCTGGAGTAAAAGGGCTGTCATTTCTCTGTGGTTTTAATCATGAGGTTGCTGTCATAGCAGAACTTGGGTTTGATTCACTTTCCTGTCTCTTTTAAGCTCTGACTCACCCATAAAGTTAGCCTGAAAACATATTTATTCATGAGCAAATCCAACTGAAATAACGAAAAAACGTACTCCTATGTAAATGTGTCCCTGCTCCCTCACACACCCCTTTTAAAAATGCAGTGCAAAAAAGGCAAGACCTTGTTGGGTACTTTTTTGGGGGGGGGAGAGAATTAAATTTCAGCCTCTGATCTCTGCATGTCGCAGGTCTCAAATTATGCACCCTTTCTCGCTGCCAAAATTTCACTGTTATCTTTTAACAGTGGACCGTTTTCTTCCCAACTTTTATTTCTGAGGAACGGGTTTCCTTCATTTCTCTGCAGTCAGTACTCTGCACTACACCATAACCCAGAATACGAGGATCTCGTCGTGGCTCGGGCTCAAGGCTTCACATATGCTAAAATGTGACTCGCAGCGCTTTGCTTTGAAGCCTAACCACAGCCAGGGAGCTGTAATTGCCGTCTTTGATTGCGCCGACTTCACTTGCGGCTTGGACTTTGCATGGGCATGCCTGGCTTGGCGAGACTTCAGCTGCAGCCCTCCAGTGAAGCCTTAGATGTGGGAAGTCTTCAGTCTCTGTAGCACATACCTGTGGTTTCTTGAAAAGAATCCTGGCTTGACCTGTTTTATATCTGTAAGGCAACACCATAGCTGTTCCTTTAAGGCTCCAATCAACTTATTGGCAGGGAATGGAAGCCGCTTCCCCTTTGTAGCTCATACTTGCAGGAGTTTGGATGTTTATTAATATTTATTGCTATAGGTATTTAGAGCAGGGGAAGAACTTTTGAGTTCATGGACTTCAGCAGAGCTACTGAATTGATTCACTATATGATTTCTTGGCAAATGTGTAAGCACGGACACACTCGCACACGAACCAAAATCAGAGGCAGAAAATATTGAGCTCTGGGTAGTTTCCAGGAAAATTTCAACTATTATATTTGCAGACCCCCTCCACTTTGGGGGAAGGGGTGGTCCAGTGCAGGAAAATAGAGAGGCATAAGGTTGTTTTAAAAAGTGCAACTGTGGCAGTTTGAAGGAAAATGATGATGATTAGAAAGGTCCGCTATCGTGAAGGAGGCGGCCAGAGCAAGGCCACGTACATTATTTTAACCTTCTCACTTCAAAGGAGGTCTGCTGGTAAGAGGAGGAAAAGCGGGAACCATCTCAACAGAAGGGCATTTCATTTCCTTCAGCAAGGAGTGCATTCCTGGCTGGTAATGGGGAATAACTCTGAATTGCAGTGTTTGTATCGGGCTCTGTGAACTGCTGGCCTGGCGCCTCAAGGCCGCTCCTCAACAGGAAACACAATGTTTTAATGTAAGACTGAGAGGAAAACCTTCCCAGGAAGAGCAACCTGGAGCAAACCTTTGAAAATCTGGGATGAAAAGGCCCAAAGTAAATATAAATCAGCAGGGTGGCGCTCTCTTTCTCTCTCTCTTGCCAGTGTTCCTCTGCTGTTTTGCTTTGCCTCTCTCCTTTGTGCTCCCTGGAAAACCAAAGCCCTTGTCACATGGCTCTTTTGATCCCCATGTTTTCTGGAGCATTTTTTTTTGAGACAGGAAGCTGAGGCAGGTTTTTTTGGTTTTGGTTTTTAATTTGGGGAGGAGAGTTTTTATGAGGAAATGGGAAGTAGGTTAGTCAGTTACAGACCACCTTCACTTAAAGCAGCACTTTCCCAGAAAGCACTTGACTTTGCTGTTTAAAAAACGCCAGGAAGATTTAACTGCAACAAATGCTAACGTAAAATCAGGGTCCTAGCAGGTGCACGTCATACAAGCAAGTAAAGGAAAAAGGAAACTATACACTGTAATTTTAAACGCTGTACAAACAGTCTTTGTGTTTCTGTAGCAGTTTTATTCATGAAGCATTTTTGGTTCATTCCTCCATATGTACATGTGATCACACTTGATCATCAGGCAGGTGCCATATATGTTGATGGGGCAAAATAAATTAAAAAAAATGATTAGCACTGTGGAAAGACAGTCAGTGCAACCTTCTGTGCACTTAAATAACGTATGTACTGCTTGTTGAGTGTCCATGCTTAAGTTCTGATAAAGGTGTGCTAAAATTGTGATGTTTTCATGTTATATTTAATCGGCCAAGCACACAGATTTGAAAACACTAGATTTTTTTTTTCTTTTTTAAAAAATGGAGTCAAACACTCAAAATGTAATCATAGCATTAGTCAACAGCTGGATAAACCATGTAGCAACATCATCATGCCTCCTACCTAAGTAGTAAGGCAGGCATCCCCCAAACTCAGCCCTCCAGGTGTGTTGGGACTACAACTCCCATCATCCCTAGCTTAACAGGACCAATGGTCAGGGATGATGGCAATTGTAGTCCCAAAGCATCTGGAGGGCAGAGTTTGGGGATGCCTGTAGTAATGGAATATCCTGCATCAACCCATTATTGGAGGCCAATATGAAAAATTGCAAGCCATCCATAAACCTGGTTTGATACATTAGCCCTAAGCACTCCAGGTTTTCCCTAGGGCTGTAGTTTTTTAAAGCATCAACAATAGCAGCTTGAGGCCCTGTAAGCGAGAAGTGCTGTACTAACAGCAACAGCGCAGAGTGTAGGCTTTTTGCTGTGACTGCTGTGAAGCTAAGGCATCCTCTCTTCCCCATAGCAGTTAGGACATTATTGTGTTGCTGTCGTTACACAAAGTCTGCTGGACTTGTTGTTTCAAGCTAGCTTTTGACTGCAGTCCTCCTGTGGGTGCTCAGTCTTAATCGTTGGCTATTGTTAGCAATGACCTTGTTTTGTAACCACTGTGAACAATGGAAAAAACAGTATAATGTATTTCAGTTAGTGTGCTTATAAAACCCTAGTCCGACCTTCAAACTACATTCGCAGAGTATGTGGAGGAAAAGCAGAATCACACCTGTTGGCCCCCATCCCTGGTCATGTGTGAAAGGAAGTATCCATGTGTTTACCTGTACAATTGTGTATTTTATATGCACACACACACAAGTACCATGCACTCTGTAAGCTCAGTCACACACATATATAAGCAACATGTGCACAGTTGTGTTCTATTCTTATGCTGAACATGTGGAAGTCAGCTAGGGAGCCTGAGGTTCCATGCCCCTACTCTAAATGCCCAAAAGTAGTATAATCAAACTAACAAACAACAAAGTGTCTTCATACTTAAATATATACCCTGAAACTTTTCACCTTTCTGTTCCCTGCAGGTGGAAAGAGAAACGCTTTCTCAACGTGCAAAGCAAAGGCAGCGACATCCGGGCCCCTTCTCGAAATGGAAGCTTGTTAAAATATCCAGGCATGTCCTTCATCTGCACAGACCACCGTCAAGGAGTATGTCTAGGATGCAGACAACACTTGCCCCGATGTCACTGCTTAAAAAGACACTGAACCATAAAGACAATCACTGCCAGGCCCCTTTGCTATCATGGAGTCCCAAATCTTAACACAGTAAAAGAGAGCAAGAAGAACATGTCAGAACTTCCCCAGACAGCAAAGTAGCTTCTTTCCTTTTTGGTCTTCGCTCCGCCTTACACTCCTGTTTGTATCTCTCATGCGTTGTCAATGCTGAGTCAGCAGCAAATATAGTTCGGCTGTGTTTTTGTTTTGCTTCAGCCAGCAGAATGATGTAAAAGGCAGCAGCAACTCCCATCCTGGCCCTTCACACCGAAATGAACACACTTTAAATTCGTCAAGGAAGGCACAACCCAGTTTATTTAAATGCTGCAAAAGGATCGATCTTGGATTTTTAGCTTTTAAAAAAGAAAACTTGAATGCTTTTTATGTTTCAGTTATTTCCTTGGTGTACATTTTTTTGAGCTTTTAAAGAAGCATCCAAACTCCTCCCCCCCCTTTTTTAATAAAAGGAAATTCCTATCCTCTTCCCCCCACCCCACCCTGCAGGAGAGGAACCAAAATGTTTGGAGGACTGTGGCTTTTTGTTCTGTTAACACTTTGTATCATAACCATCCTCGCTGTATATGTGTACTATGGAGTTCGCTAATACTAAACATAACCCATCAGCTGTTCACCAGCCATGTTCATCTATTTCATTTACTCAGTATGTGTAAAGGCAAGATATTTCATCAGGTCTGACTACAGCGAGCTCTCCTCCTCCACCTACCCTGAATTTCCTTGTAAAGAAAGAAAAAAGCCCAGCACTTGAATTATTATTACTTCAATTGTTCTGTATTTGTATCTGTTTTTGTTAGCCTGTTTAGTGGGATTTTATGCCAGTTGTTGAAATGAGCATCGATGTACCCATTTTTTTTTTTAAAAAAAAAGTTTAACAAAAAACTTTTGCCAAAAATACCCGTCAACCAATATATATTTTGTCATTCCAGTATGAGTTAATGTGCTGAGCATTTTTTTTGTTTTTTTTTTAAATAAAAGCTTTGTAATAAAACTACAAAATACTTTATGGCTGTTTAAATGAGTCAGGGGAAGGGGCCATAACTCAGCAGGAAGAACATTTGCTTTGCATGCAGAAAGTCCCCCGGTTCAATCTGCAACATCTGCAGAGAGGGCTGGATAGGACAGATTCCCTGCCTTGTAAACCTGGAGAGCCACTGCACATCAGTGCAGATAACACCTGAGCTGAAAGGACTAATATACCCAGACTCAGTGTAAGGCCACTTCCAATAGTTATACAATGCTTCCCAAAACAAGTGCAAGGGGACCTGCTTGGGGGGGGGGGGATAATCTGCTGTTGTAGCAGTTCTGTGTGCTTTCTTATTTGCTGCAAGGTTTCACTGAAATCAGTGGGGCCTAAGTCATGGCCAAGGTTGCAGTCCTATACACACTGAATGAGGCTCATCTGCCATTGCTTTTTAACAGCACTTATTTGTACCCTATGGGATGGTGCTATATGCCTCAAGCTCCCCGGTTCTATGTACGTATATGTAGAAGTGGTATCATGATGTTCAGCGATACTTCCTATTAAGTATGCTTAGGAATTCAGTTTTAGGATGCAACAGCTATGCTGCTTTTGCATAACACACAGCCTTATCAATAGGCCATTTGTTCTCCCAAGACTTATGGCAGGAGAACAGAAGGAAAAGGCACACTGCTTTGCTGGTCATCTAACCTAGCAGAATGCATAACACTTCCCTAGAAATGGTTCCTTTTGTGCATGTGTCCCTGGGAAGCAAAGTTAATTCAATATAAAGACAGTTAAACAGATTCAAATATGTTACCAAATGTGCGATAATTCTAAAAAATAAAGCAATGTACGGCACAGACAGGCATCACAGCAGTGCAGTAAGTCATAGCATAGTTTCTGGTACAAGAAACTTAATTGCTTGCAAATTCCATTAGCTTTAAATGCCTTTGTGGGAGTGAATCCTGATGAAAACCTGACAAGTGAGTCCTTGGGGGGGGGGGGGCCTTCAGCCCATGGGCCACATTTTGTCCAGCAGGTGGCTCTTCTCCACACCAAGCCCCCACCCGGGACATCACATGTCAGGCATGGGGCAGGTACGAGATGTGGCTGGTTCAGCTGCACAATCAAGTTCGCCATATGAAATTGTTGCGTGCAGTTAATCCACGCAGAAAGCCGGGTAGAACTCAATGCAGGGCAGGGAGTTCAAGCTTGCTAATTTGCAGCTTCAAAGCATGGCTCTTTGGAAGCCTTGAGTGGTGCTTTGAAATCACTCTCTTCCACCCAGCTTCACCAGGTGGGCTGGTCAAGCCAGATCTCAGTCACTTTATACCAACTCTGCCTGCCAAGCTGGTGAGGAGGTACTGGTCCGCCAAGCCCAAAAGCTTCCCCCACTGCTGTCCTAAAGTTTGTATCTGGACATGGGTTGCTTCGTCAAGATCAGGCATGGCCAAACGTGGCCCTCCAGCTGTTTTGGGGACTACAACTCCCAGCATCGCTAGCAAACAGGACCAGTGGTCAGGGATGATGGGAATTGCAGTCTCAAAACAGCTGGAGGGCCATGCCTGGTCTAGATAGATGGTTATAAAGCAGGCCGCACAAGGCCTTGCCTTGTTTGAGCAGTCTGTGGTGGTCTCCATTTCCCCCAGCCCCCTACAAGCTGCCTTCTAGTGGCAGGCTGGAATTTGACTTTCAGGGGTATCTCTCAGTATTTATTGGGGGAAGGAGATGTGATTAGTGTTGCTGCTGCCATAGCACTTACAGCCTGTTTCCAAGCACCCCAACTCATGCAAGGCCATCAGCCCCCTTGCCTTCTGCCACCTGAACTTTGTTCACTGCCCCACAGGATCCGGCACTGGTGGTTCTTAAGGCCTGAGAGCAACTCCTGTAAGCCTGTAGACCTTTTCAATGCCACTTCTCAGCCTCTGACCTCATTGCAGCTTTTATGTGTCTATGTGAGTCCCCGAAATCTGAACAATGTGCAGCAGAGTCTGCACGTTCATTTTGATGTTTATACCACAAATTGGAACAGTTGGCGAAGGATGCCTTCACAAGGCCTGAAAACAGCTGCTCTTGTCTTAAGCATTTTCTCCCCCTGCCCCCCCCCCCGCTTTAAGTACTTATGTGTGTCCTACCGTTTTGTGCTGCTTCATCTTCTGAAGTCTGACATAGTACTGCAACCTGCTGCTGTGACTGCCTCACTTGAGAAGTTTCTACTGTGTGGCTTGGTCTTAGCTTAGGCCTCCCTGTTCGGTATGTTGTTGATATTGCAGACAGCTGAGCAAGTTAAGGGTCTTGAGCTCTGGAACAGAAAGGCTGTTGGCTTTGAACCGTGAACTCTGTTTTGAGAAATAGCAGCCACTTTACCTATGCACCAACTTCACATGTGGCCCTTGGAGATCTGCTGTGAGCATTCAATTATGCCTGCACAGCACATGTTTTACAGAAACTTGGTACAACCCATGAAGACAAACATGGCACTCTGATGCACAGGCAGACTCAATTTTTCAATTAGCACTTCAAGGGTAACCTGCAAGACCACCCTTTAACGGTGTCCAAAATTCAGGCTGAATACTTGCACTTTTCCACCCAAAGTTCTTTACACATAAAATGTAATGATTCACTAGTTTTAGCATGACTTTTCTATTGTTTAAGAGTGCTTTAGGCCCTTGAGAGAAGTGGAATCCCCAGCATCTTCTGGGAATGCCCCCTACCTGAAACCCTCAAGAGCCATTGCCAGAGCTAATATATAGATAATATTGAGGCCACATTCACACCATACGTATAAAAGCACTGATACCACTTTAAACAACCGTGTCTTCCGCCAAAGTATTCTGGGAGCTGTAGTTCATTAAGGGTGCTGAGAGTTGTTAGGAAACAACCCCCCCCCCTTATTCCCCTCACAGAGCTACAATTCCCAGAGTTCCCTAGGAAGAGGGATTAACTGTTAAACCACTCCCTTACCTCTGTTCCACGTGACTGGCTGTTGCTGGCAGGAAGCCACGGCTTTTCCTAAATGTTGCAGGGAGAGGATAACTATGAACAGCAAACATCACATTTCATTCTGCACCAATAGTGGTAGGAGAAAAACATTGCACCATCAGTCAGGTTCCCAACTCAGATGATCAGTGATAGTACCAATAGTCTTTTTTGATAGGAGGCAGCGGGGGGGGGGGGGGGAGACAAGCAAGCTTCACAGTGACCTACATATTCACTTCAGTGAATGTTTGATTCACAATTAAATCTTGACAATTTAGGGCTCTAACAGGCATCCATTTATCACCTTGGTTTACAGCAGGCATGGGCAAACTCAGCCCTCCAGATGTTTTAGGACTACAACTCCCATCATCCCTGACCACTGGTCCTGTTAGCTAGGGATGATGGGAATTGTAGTCCCAAAACATCTGGAGGGCAGAGTTTGGGGGTGCCTGGTTTACAGCTATGCTGCCGACAGAAACACTTGTCACAGTACAACTTTCTAACAAGCCTCTGACTCCCACTTAATTTTCCTGCATTTCTGTTCGCTCCAGTTCCTTCCTATCTATAGCCATAAAATAATGCAGATCCAAACACTAATTTTCTTCCTTTCCTTTGCCAGCCCAGTATTCTCCAAGAGAAAAGGGAAGGGTAAGGCAGGGGAGGTCTCTACAGACCCCCTCGGGTGTCAAGGTTCAGCAGAGAGGTCCCCATTGGTAGTTCCACCACCCTCAGAAGCTCAGGGAGGTGGTGGGCTGGGAGAGGGCATTCACTGTGGCAGCCCCTTCCTTAGTTGTGAAAATACAGCTTTTGACAAATGCAGAAGACCCAACTCTTTGACACCTGCCACCCTATTTTTTGCAGCCGTAGGTTGTTTAAGCTGTTTTTAGCATTGTATTTTAACTGTTGTAACCTACCTTGGGACCTTAGGGTGAAGGGAGGACAACCTATTAAAATAGTAGTTGTAGTAATTAATAATAATAATAATACTGGGAAGGGATTAGGCAATACAAGGTTCTTTTTCGTGGGGATTGCAGCTATATGGAGAATTTAAACTTTATATAGCTTAACCTGAACAAAAATATCCGTTTATCACTCATGCAAAGCACTTTCACTCCTGTTGGCTTTGCATCCTTGCCAGACTCTTAATGTAATTTAAGCCAGGTATATGGAAAAAGAAGTACCGGTAAATCCCAAACAGCTATACTTGCTATCTTTGTATCCAGTTCTTAGCTACCGCCCCCCACACATAGCCAAAAGCAGTCGTCTCAAACTTCATGCATAATTTCTGCAAGGCTCTAGTATTTTTCCTACCCGAGACTCTAAAGCAGAGGTGGAAACCTGTGCAGTGAATTTAGTGGAATCTGCATAAGCTTTAGTTGCAGTTGTAGCCACACTTAGATGGGTGGCTTTTAAATGAAGAAAAACAAAGGCTGGAAAGATCATACCTCGGTTTCCTTAGCAAGGGAGCCCCCCCCTTTTTTTAATTATTAAGTAGCTTAGGAACTCTCTGCTGCTGTTCCTAAGTCTGCTTCACCTCTATTTATTAAGTAAGGCAGGTACACGCGTCCAGGTTTAAAGCTGAAAACCTATACAGTGACAATAGAATAAAGGAGAGAATGGTGAAGGTATCACTCATTTGCACCAGTATGTGCAAGCTTGCCTTTGAAAAAATGTTACTGGCTGACATGCAAAAGCTTGTGTCGAGAACTTGTGTTGAGAACAATGTCATAATGCCACCTACTGGCCAAGAAGGAAAAAGATAATTTAAAAGCAGTGCGCTGCTTATCAAGATGATCTTGGGACTATTTTATTCGCATTGAAATGTCCGCCTCTTAAACAGGATGCTTGCTACAAGTCTTATTAACTCAGACCCCATTTATTTGGCCTTTGAGACAGGGAGCTTATGAAAGAAAGGCACTTTGAGAATGTAAAGCTCTCAGAATCATAGATCAAGAAAATCATTAACCCAGGAAAACAATTGCCTCAAGAAAACATTGTGCATTTTGATTATATAGTAGTGTTGACTTCTTTTTAAAAGCCCTGATTAAGCAGCATTCCAAGTACATCCAAATGGCACAAAGAGGTTGTCCTTAACTCTGGAAAAACATGGCAAAGTTCATTTGTATTTGTAAAATCCTTCTCCAGTCTTCTTCCCCAGCTTCTTCTCCTCTACGAGTTTATCCAACAGCGGGCTTGGAGCAAAGAGAGGGTTGTCTGGCTCTAACGAATGCCACCCTGGTGAGAGAAGGGGAAAGTAGCAGCGCATGCCCGTTACGTAAAGTCTCAATTTGATTAGATGCTCGTTATTTTCAAGGCCTTTATTCCCAACTAACTCACCTGGGGTAGTTGAGAATGGAGGGGGAAACTGCATACTTCACCTGCTCAAAAAGGACTGGAGGGGAATTCCAGGACTGAATTCTGAAAATCCAGCACCTCTTCCCTCCCTTCCACTTTATTCAAGACTAAGGACAGCTCTTAGTGACTCAGGTGATGTTATGCAGATTCCCATAGTGATGGGAACTATAGTCCAAAATCCATAGAACCACAGGTTCCCCGAGCCTGCTCTAGTAGCACACACACACACACAGCCCCAGGACCACTAAAACTCTCCCTAACATAGAGATTGTGCTGATGCAATTGTCATCTATAGCTCCTCCAAGTGAACTGTTGACAAAGATCCCTTGCAGTGGGGGGGAAACCTACCATAACCTGTAGTTTAGTCAAGCTTACTCTTACCAGAAGCAAGACTGAGTCAGGCCATAAGGAACCCTCTTCTGTGATTCTCAGGAAGAAAATACTCACTTCCCCCCCCCTGTGAGAATAGCAACAGAATTCAACACAACTGAAGTTTCACAAAGCCCAGTTAGCAGTTTGCAAGAACAGAAGAACAGAAGAAGAAGAGTTTGGATTTGATATCCCACTTTATCACTACCCGAAGGAGTCTCAAAGCGGCTAACATTCTCCTTTCCCTTCCTCGCCCACAACAAACACTCTGTGAGGTGGGTGGGGCTGAGAGACTTCAGAGAAGTGTAAATAGCCAAAGGTCACCCAGCAGCTGCATGTGGAGGAGCGGAGACGCAAACCCGGTTCCCCAGATTACGAATCTACCGCTCTTAACCACTACACCACACTGGGGACACACCATATCTATTTTAACTTGTGAGCCACTTTGGGTTTATTTCGGTAAGGAAAGATGCATGCAAATATATATATCATCAAGCTCGTCAGGAAAAAATGTACATACCATCTATAATATATTTACTGGTATCCAGACCAACGTAGTCCAGGAGTTCGAACGGGCCCATGGGATAGCCTGCCCCGAGCTTCATGGCAACGTCAATATCTTCCTTTGATGCATCTCCTAAGGACACAGTTGACAGGCAGGTTAACACAGATCAGCATCTGTTCTCCCTTCTTTCGAGGCCCAAAACTTGGTTTCAACTCACTAAGGCATTTGCGCTCCGCATTCAATAAAGCAGCAGCTTTTAAGAAGGCTTTGCTGCAGAAACTGCACAACATCCGTATACCAGTTAATAGATTATCACTAAAGATGTGGCTTCCCAGTGGTTTCCCTGCTTTTAACAGGGGTCAGTGGCTTCATTCTGAGCTTGACTCACTCCTCTCCCCATTTACCTACAAATGGGAGGTGAGTGGGCACAACAGCAGGGTCTGCATGGCACATGCATTGAGTTTGATGCAATAGTAAAGTCAAAAATGCAGGCTCAGTGCCCAACAGGAGCACAGCAAACAGAATCCTGTGCAGTGTAAAAAGGTTCCATGACAGAGGCTTAGGTGATTCTTCAGAAAGCTGTGTTAATGTAGAAAGCACTCCCTGAAAATGGAAAGTCTGAAAAATCGTATGCTAGAACTTCCACCTTACTTTGATTTAAAAAAAAAAAATTAGGAGGGTGTGAGCAAAAGGCCAAGGACCAAGCTATAAACTACAATTTAATACACAAAATTACACTGGCCTTTACCTCTCCTGCTGGAACAAATAAAACCTCTCTCAAGTCTGGCACAATTAAAGCAAAACATCGTGTTGCAGTGAGATGCCAAGCTTTTTTTTTTTTTACCACATTAGTTTTAATACATTTTCCAACAAGTTCTTAAAATCCCAAGTCTTAAATTTTTAAAAAGCCACATCAAAAACAAAAATCAGGATGCTACTTAGCCGAAGGGAGGGGGCGAAGACTTAAATTAAAGAATACATTTACTCAGACAAAGCCACATCCCGTTTCTCACCCATGTAAATTTAAAATGGTTATATATTTTATGCATGCAGGAATGCAACATTTAACCGAAGCACTTTATATGGTGAGCTTTCAGATAAAACAAAAGTTGTTTCCATAATGCCACTCCTTTGCTTTTTGAAAAATCACTCTAATTTGTTCTTATGCTGCCTTTGAGGAGTAATTAGCAGTATTTGTTGATGGATAAGCAAGAAGTATAGTTAATTTTGTTTCACAAGCTGAAGACACTTTTATGAACTACAAAGGGAGCTTTTAATATTTAAAATATATTTGCGGAGATCCTGATAATGCAGGTCTTTCATCTGCAAGGGAAGGCTGCTTTCCAAATAAAATGTTTGAAATAAAACATTCTTAATAGCAGACAACCATGAAAGGGGTCTTAATCTGAACAGTTACAACAGAGTAACTTTCTCTTTAGCTCTTCACACAACAAGCGTGTTTCCTTTGAAGACGACAAGGCTCATTTCAAGGCTGGCTCTCAGGTATGAAAGAAAAAATAATAATTCCTTATTTCCATCAACGCAGTACCAGGGCAGGAACTGTCCAGCACTTTGTGCTAGCAGTTAATTTGCCCCCGGCTCATTATTCCTACTCCCATCAAACTGCTTTCTTCAACCCCATCTAGCCTATGAGCCACTGTAGCAGTAAAATGGTACACAGAGAAGAGAAATGGATCACAATGCCCCAAGGCATTTTCATTGCTCAAAAACATTTGTGCTGGCCCAGGAATGTCAGAAAGACTGGCAAAGAGAGAACTATGGGTGGATCATGGGATCCAATCTCCCAAAGACCAGTCTTTCTAAAGCAAGTTTCCTATCTCTAACGGCATCAACTATGTCTTTTTGGAAAATTGTTCGGGATGCAATATTTGGAAACCGATTAAGGTACCTGTATCTTAATCAAATTGTGTGCGATGGTTCCTGAGATCAAGGATCAGTCTTTTTGTCTGCAAATGGACACCATTTTGAATCAAGATGGCGGACTGGATCTTTTAAAATTGCACTGATTTTAAGCACTGATGTAAAACTGCACTTATTTTGCTGGTTTCTTAAAATTCCCAAGCAATGCCAGATACGAGGCTAATATTGATGACATAAAGATGGGCTTGAAAGTGTGAGCACAATGCTTGCAAAAAAATAATAATCTCTGAGCAAGACTTCCCATTGCTGCAGCAGGCCAGCTGTACCTGGCATAGGTCTTTACAGAACCCAATGTACAATTTGGATATTTTAGCCCAGAGTATACCCAGCCTGGGCAAGAAGAACAAAACTCATTATTCATTATGCCTACTGATGTATGTTTTTTAATACTCACTTTTCAGTTCATGTATCTAGATCAGGGGTGTCAAACTCAAATTCATCGGGGGCCGCATTAGCAGTTTGGTCACCCTCAAAGGGCCGGTTGTATCTGTAGGACTATGTGTCCACTCTTTATTATCATAAATTATTGTCACTGCATTCAATTATTACTGTTTTTTGTAATAATGTAAGTAATAACTAGCTCTGAAAGCAGAAACATAGTCAGAATAATGGCAAGTAGATATTCAAATGTAGAATTATTGTACAATTTATTGAAAAATGATTTTTGGTAACTGCACTGGGTGGTGGAGGCTTGCTAGGGTTTCATGCAGGACCTTTGCAGAGCTACTAGTACCTGGAGATGCTGGGGTCCTTCTGCATGCAGGACAGATGTTCTGCCAGTGAGCCACCACCCTTCACCAAAGGGACTGGCTGAGGTTGACTCACTGGAGCTGCTCTCCTGGTTCCAGGGTTTAAGGGCCAGAAGTATAAAGCAGCATCCTATGTTTCTGAGGAGAGGGAGAGGGAGGGGAGGGGAGGGGAGGGGAGGAAGGAAGGAAGGAGGGAGGGAGGGAGGGAGGGAGGGAGTGGGAGGGAGAGAGGAAGGAAGGAAGGAAGGAAGGAAAGAGGGAAGAGAAAGAAGAGTAGGAAATAAGGAAGAGAATAAAGAAGGAAAGAAAAAGAAAGAGGGAGAGAAGACGGAAAGGGAGAAAGATGGAAGGAAGTAGAGGGAAAGAAAGAATAAGAATGAGGGAGAGGAAGAAAGTTGGGAAGGACGGAAGGAAGGAAGGAAGGAAGGAAGGAAGGAAGGAAGGAAGGAAGGAAGGAAGAAAGAAAAGAGGGAGCAGGAGGGAGAGAGGAAGGAAAGAGGTGAGAGAAAGAAGAGTAGGAAAGAAGGAATAAAGAAGGAAAGAAAAAGAAAGAGGGAGAGAAGACAGAGATAAAGAAGGAAGGAAGGAGAGGGAAAGAAAGAATAAGAACGAGAGAGAGGAAGAAAGAAAGGGAAGGGGGGGTCGCCGCCTTGATTCAGCGCCAGAAAAGAGCGCGAAGGGACCCAGGGGCAAAAAGCATTTCCCCGGCCCCAGCTGTTTGTCGGCGCTTTGTTGGCGCGGCGCTTCAGCAGCAAGGTCCCACTGCTGGGTCCCGCTGGGCTGGCTGGGGTGCTCGGCGGGCCACATGACAAGGTCTGGCGGGCCGGATTTGGCCCCCGGGCCTTGTGTTTGACACCCGTGATCTAGATTCTTTTTTGCTCCAATTTTGTACACAGAGTTAAAATAAAAAAGCTTAAGAACAACATTGTTCAGTACAATGCCTCCAACTGCAATTTGGCACCTCCCAGTTTAATTGAAATGATAATTAATACACCCAGTTCCAGAGATATCCTCCGTTCCAAAGCCCAATATGCTAATTTTGAGTATGGGGGGATTTTTAAAAAATGAGTCAGAGTTATAATGGCAGATAATAAACACTGTGTTCTATCAAAAAGTCTGGATTGTGGCCATGCAGACTGTACTAACTGAGTTCCACCAGAGTATGCAAAATGGCACCAGCTCTCTAGTCCATGTTGTATTGTCAACACTGCTAGATAATGAACAAGTTGAGCACACAGGGAATCTAAGAGCAATGCTGCACTCACAATGAAAGAAAAGCGGAGTGATGGGGTGAATGAGGAAACATGTGTCAGAAGAGATCTGGTGTGGACTCTCTCAAGTTGTGTGCATATGCCAAAAGGGTTTTGTCTAACTTAACAAAAACACAACCAGTTTCACACAAGTATCTACTTCACAGAGCTAATTTCCCCACATTAACAGGAATAGTTTCAAGAATTTATTTTTCATTCTGATTTCTGAAATGCCAGAGAAAATGATTGCTTGAGAACGTTCCACAGCACAACACAAATAAGCCCTTCATATCCCACAAAGCAGAACTCTGCTTATCTTTACCCCTCTCAAAGAGCCGAACTGCTTCCATCAGGTAAGGCACAAGGAGCCTGTTGACAACAAACCCAGGAGTGTCCTGTCAACAGAAAAACAGGGATTAAAGTGGACCCTATCAAGTTCTATAATGATAAGTTATTTCAAAATGTGCCTACTAGGTCGAAAGCGAGAGGAAGGAGAATCAGCTACAGAATACAATAGACAAGTGGTGCATTCCTCGTTGTGCCAATAATACTATGTTAGCATTTACAGAACGCGTTCCAATGTTCAAAGTGTTTCATGTACATTAGCTTGTAACTCTGCACGTTAGACTAGTATTATTAACCAATATTTGTGTGTAGTTTCTCCTTCTCCTCCACTTCAAAGCAGATTACAAAAAACCACCACCAACAACAACCCATAATTATAATGCAATTACTAAAGCAGAAACCAAACAGCAAGAATGTGAAGAGTCAAAATGTCAATAAACAGTCAATAAATTATATTACAGTATGTAGATCTGGTGGCTGCTGGTGGTGGTGGCTAGAGCTGAGAAGCACTTGTCTAAGACTACCTACTGGCAAATTTAACTCAATGACTTCCTGAGCTTAGTCTTAGACATTATAGCACACCAGCTTGTCTCAGGAGCATCATGAATCTGTCCTACAATTTTTGTCATTTCTACTGTTCTCTTTCTGTCCTGCCCCAAATCTCTTCTATTTGGCTTGGACTGGCCTTTCAGATATGATGATCATTTGTAATAAATCTAGTCAGCAATGGTGGCAGGTGGCCACTGCGACTGGAAGAAGGCAGTGAGACCAACACTCGGTGGAACCGCATCCAAGGGCAGGCAGAGACAACTAATTCTAGTTTTCTCCCCATCCTCTTCTCTGTTCCAAGTTCTACAAAGGTAGCAATGAAATTAAGGAGGAGGCAGCTGACAGCCAGAACCACCCGTCAGATTGGTAAGAAGGCAGGCAGAGGGGGCTGGCAGAGCACTGAGTTATAAAAAAATCATTTTTGGCAACCTGTTGTCTGTGATTTTTTTAAAAAAAATAAAAATTTAAAGGATGGCTTCGTGAGCATAGCAGAAAAATTCCCCAATGCAGCCAAGTCTGAAGCACTCTGAACTTACCTGGACCTCCCCCCTCCCAAAATATAAAATATACTTGCCTTACACGAGACTGGATTCTTCCCCAATGCTTTGCTGAAATCCATGAGGGACTCGAAAGTCTTTTGGCTGGTCATTGGCGTCTTGATAACCTAAGAACAAAACCATCATGGGCTGGGAGGGTTCTCTCTTTACATCAACAACAAGTTTAACTTTCATAAAAGCACCCATCCTGAGAGAGGGACCAACACAATACTTGCTCACACATTACACTGAACACACGTACACGCTGCCTCTACACCCACTAAGGAGGGTGGATCATTGGCCTGTTGCTGTTCTTATTTTTATTATGCCTTTTGTGGTTTTTATAATATAATTTTATGTTGTGAATTGCCCTGAGATCAGTTCACAATCCGTGGATCTCCCGGGGGGGGGGGAGGTAACATGTGGAGGTTTGGTGTACACATACCATGCTTTCCCTAGGTACAAGTAATCTATACCTGTGTCAGCTACTCATAAGAGTCTACATGTAGTGATTATATATATATATAATCTTTAACTCTTTTCTGGATAAAAAGCTGCATTGTGCAGAAGCGCTCTATCAGTGCTTCGTGCACGAGCAGAAGCGTGCCTCGGGGAGCGACCAACTCCGGGAGCGACCGGCTCCCCGGAACCAATTGTGGTTGCAAACCGAGGTACCACTGTATGTTTCCTATCCCGGGACAGTCATTTTGAAGAGCTTTCCTTGTTCTCTCAGGGACGATCAGCCGGAAATAAGTTCACCTGTCTCTCAGCAGTCCCGTCGTGGCTCCGGTGCTCTCGACTCTCACCATTAGAGGGAATAACAGAGCCCCACCTGAATATCCAGCACCACCTTAATTGAGCAGCTTTTACCCTCTGAACCCCTGTGCTATCAAAATAGCACTAGAAGTGACCAGAGCAGAACAACAAGCATCGCTATGGGAAACCCTCACTTGGCAGGTGTGCCTAGCACGGACCCCACTCACTTGTTGGTGCCAGATACACCTTCTCCCCCAGGCCTTCCGAGGGTGCCAACATAATGTGCTAGCTGTGAATCAATATGCTGTTCTTTCTGCTCATTTTTTTTAAAAAAATTGTTTTAAAAAGTCTGATGTTTAAATCTCATCCTGGTTTTTTTACCGTAGATTAACATGATTCTTCTATCTGTGGTGCAAGAAACCTGCCCTGGGATGAGGACTGATCAAAAACGGAGACAGAAGGTGAAATAATAAACAAACAAACAAACAAACAAACATGGAGAACCTCTGCAACACACAGGGAGCAACACACTCCGACCATGCTGCAACATTTTAGAACATTTTCAAAACCCTTTTACCTCCACAAGTTTCATCAAAGGCACCGGATTAAAGAAATGTAGGCCACCAAAACGGTCCTGCCTCGTGGTAGCATTGGCTATCTCCGTGATGGGCAATGATGATGTGTTGCTGGCAAATATGGTATGCCTGTGGAGAAGCACCATGCATTTGGCATCAGTTGCAGCTCTCTGCTCTCAGGACCCTATAGGCTATTATTTATTTTTATTCATACCATACATTTTCCCTACAAGGAGTTCCAAGGTGGCATACATGATTCTCCCTCTCCTTCTATTAATTTCCACAACAATCCTGTGAGGTAGGTTAGTGTGAGAAGCAGTGACTGGCCCAACACCACACAGTGAGCTTCATGGATGAGTGGGACCTTGAACGCTGGTCTCTCAGGTCCTGGTCCAACACTTTACAGAAGATACAGAACTCTGGAAATTTACTGCTTGGAATTGAAATGTCTGGGAGCAGGCACAGATAAGGCCCTCTTTTGCTTCCCGCCCCAGAGTGCCTGTGAGCGTGGCAGGACCTCCCACTAAACATATCAAAACCTGGACAGGTTTGTATGAGGCAGTATGGTCTTTCAGATAGCTTAGGCCAAAGCCATATAGAGCTTATACAACCAGCCCACGTCAGCAATCTTGGCTGCAGCTCTTTGAGCCAGATGAAGTTTCTGAGCACTTTACCAAGGCAGCCCCACATAGAGCATGTTAAAATAATAGTTTATAAAAGTAGCAGGGATGCTTGACATGGACATCGCAATTCCTGGGTGAACTTCCCTCTGAGGTTCAAATGGCAGTAACACCAATGGGATTTTTTTGGCACCAGGTAAAAACGTATTTCCTCACCCAATCCTTTGGTCTAGTTGTTATTGCTGGAAACGGGGCCTGGCCTTCTACTACCTGTACTAATACCAGGCATCCCCAAACTGTGGCCCTCCAGATGTTTTGCCTACAGCTCCCGTGATCCCTAGCTAAGAGGACCGGTGGTCAGGGATGATGGGAATTGTAGTCCAAAACATCCGGAGGGCCAAAGTTTGGGGATGCCTGACTTATACTGTAATGCAACATATTAACTTACATTAGTTATGCCTATGAGGTGGTTTTTTTATTAAGCATCATGTTTATTATGTTGTACCCCGCTCTAAGGTTGAATTTAATAAACAGCAGGCTTGGGATACTTAAAATAAAATAAATTGCAATCGTATTTTAAGTTGTTCGTATTTGTGTGATTTACTTGCTCTTTAGGCATGTACCAGTTGCATTATGTAGAGTCCCATGTACCCAGAAACAGCAAAACCTTACTAGCTGCAGTGTTAAAAAGTTACATCTTACACATCTTATTTCATAGTCTTCAAAGTGTTGCGTGTTTCTGAATCTCAAATAAAGATTCAGTGACACAGAAGTCACAGCCAGATGCCCCTCCAACAAGCTTTCAGTTGTGAGTAAGAGTCTACATGGCACACTCTTTTAAAATGCATCCTTTAAAATTCCAGCACCACTCCAATAACCTTAATAAAATCTATTCCCACATTTGCAGCGCCACCTTGTGGGATATATATAATGGGAATAAAAATTAAAATAGTATGGTTCAGAAGTCACCCCTCACTGTTCTATTTTCTGCTTCAACTAGTGAACTCATTTTCTCTGGTGACCTAATTTTATAAGTCTCAGAAAGAGTCAGCCTGTTAACAGGAAGACAGAAGTGTGGTCCAAATGTACCAAAAGAAAAAAAAAGGGGGGGAAGGCTGCTAGAAGTGGTAAAGCCCAATCAATTCCAGTGAATTATTAACAGGCTTAATGCAAGATTTACTCAACTGTGTGGTGCAATTAATTAATAATAATATTAGCTGCAGTTTAAAGTTTGCCACCTGATTAATCTAGTACCCTTCTGAACTGATTATGTGTGATGATGCTCCCTGTTCCAGAGCCCAGGTGGCTGCAGTCAGTAGGAATACCTTTTCTCAGATATGGCTGGTAGGCCAGCTGGAACTTTCCCTAGAGATAGGTACTTTTGCCACTGCAATTCATGCACCAATAACCTCAATACTGGACTACCGTAATGCAATCTGAGGTTTCCCTAAAGGCTGGTCTGGAGGCTGAAACTATACAGGCGACTCCTCACTTGCACGTAACTGCAGGGAAATATGTAAGTACCGCGTTTCCTCGAAAACAAGACACCGTCTTATATTTATTTTTCCTCAAGAAGACACACTATGGCTTATTTTCAGGGAATGTCTTATTTTTGATTACGCGTCCAGCCTCGCCTCTTCCTTGGCGCCCTCCAGAACTGCCCCTATCACTATGTCTTATTTTCGGGGTATGGCTTATATTGTGCAAATGCTTAGAAATCCTGCTACGGCTTATTTTAATTCTAACCTGAAATGGCAGGAGAGAGCTGGAAACTCCCCATGGCCTGAGCTAAAGAGGATGCCCACGAACCAAAAGTGTGGGGGGGGGATGATGACTCCAAGGGGTCCAAAATGGCGCGTGGGAGCTCTTGCTGCTGCCGCACTACTCGGCTCAACAGCTGTATGCACACAGGGGGGCCCCGGAACGAAACTTCTGCATAAACGGGGAGTCGCCTGTATTGCAAAATGCAGCAGCTAAGCTATTCGCTGGGGTGTCCTGCTATGTATACATTACATGCCAAGAGGTCACTGGGTCAAGTTTGATGCTTTGGTTCTCCCCTATAAAGCTCTAAACTTGGGAACTGGTTAGTCAAAGGAACACCTTACCCTACTTGGTCTGAGACCCCCCCCCCCCAAGGTTGTACTCCAGCCCATGGAGACTTGCTTAGTAGCAGGTTGTGGATTCTCCTTCCTTGGGAGGTTTTAAAGCAAAGGTTGGAGGGCCATCTGTCATGGGTGCTTTAGCTAAGATTCCTGCATTGCAGGGGGTTGGACTAGATGGCCCTTGGGATCCCTTTTCAACTCTGCAATACTATGATTCTATGGCCAGGGAGGGCTTCTCTGCAGTGGCACCCTGTCTAGGGATTGCGTCGAAGCTGACGCAAGCACCAACACTGATGGCGTTTCAAAGCCTGTTAAATGCATATTTATGTTCCCAGGCATTTGTGGGCAATTAATTTCAGCGAGACTTTAATTCTGCCCTGAATTATCAGCGGTATCTTTATCTCACTGAAATGGTGTTGTTGTTTTTAAATGTTACTGTACACCACCTTGAGACTTGATGCGAGAGGTGGTACAGAATGTTTTAGTAAATAATAAATGTAAAATGTAACAGACTACTATCTACTGTGGAAGAAGAATAGGAGTCAGCAGACTGCCCACAAACATTCAGTAATAACCAAACCAATCTGATAAATATACCACTTTAGAATAGGCCTATTTTATATTAATCCCCCCCTTCAGCCTCCTTAGTTGGTTATTTTATCAGTCTAGAAAGAAGTATAATGCTGCTCACTTAAGGGTAGGATTCTTCAGAAACGACAGTGGTAGCAAAGATTAAATTTCTTTGGCATGAGCAGCTGGAGGCCTGGGCGGGACTTTACATAAATAATTGATTGGAGGTGTCTCTTTGGCATGGGGATATCTTTTTAATCTTTGCTCACAAGTGGAGAACTGCTCCACCTCCGTTCGCTTCAGAAGTTAGTATCTTCATTCAGTTCTCAGGCTGTGAGCAAAGAAGAAGAAGAAGAAGAAGAAGAAGAAGAAGAAGAAGAAGAAGAAGAAGAAGAAGAAGAAGAAGAAGAAGAAGAAGAAGAAGAAGAAGAAGAATCAGGGGAACTTCAAATGATTAGCTACCACCAAATAATATATACGGAATTACGATGAGCTTCCAAACTTCCTGTAGCACTTAAATCTTCATACTGAATGCTTTCTTTTGAAGCATCTCAGTTTGCACTGCTGGTGAAATAGCTGCAATGTTTATTTTCTTTTTCACTTTTAATTGAAGAGGCACCTCTTTGCCCAAGTTTTTTGAGGGGAGGAGGAGGTAACAGCTCACCAATCAATTTTGAAATAATCACAGCCGTAGGTTTCACACATACCAGCTCATAGTTCCCTCTCCCATTTAATCTGCTTTCAGTAAGCGGGGAGAGAAACCCTAGAAGCAACAACCCATTTTGTGATATCCCAATAATCTGCCTGCAAATTCCCCATCTGGAAGCATCTGGAAAGCCTAAATATCCAGCTAAACACCAATCAGTGGGAAAGGGTGGATGGATAGGAGATTTTGGCTCGCCTCCCCTCCTCTGTACAGGCCCATATTTTAGTGAAAGTTAGTAGATAACAAGGACATTCTGCATTAGTTTTATAACATTTTATGAACATACTCCGGTGCAAACTTATCCAATGTCTTGAAGAGCTCGTTTTTTACTGCTATGTTTTCCACAATGGCTTCCACTACGAGGTCAGTGCTGTGGATTACAGAGACTGGATCTGTGCTCGTGGTCAGGTTCTTTAAGGTCTTCTCAATGAACTCAGCACCAGCCTGAGAAACAAGAAAAATCCGTTCACAGAGCATTTCATTTGCCTTCATAGGATGCATTACAATTTCAACAGTAAAAAATGTGTTTCAACAAATAAAACAAATATAGTGCTGCACATTAAAATTAAGCGCTCCTGCTAGCTGTGCATGAATGCTGCAATCCCCCAGTCTCCTAGCACACCGCTGCTCCTAACACACAATACAGGCTATTATCATTACTATTATTATATTTGTATACCACCCTGTATCTGTAGGTCTAAGGGCAGTTCACAACATAAAAAAACAGAAAATACATAATAAAAACAAAGACAACCCAATAATTCCCCCCTCCCAAACACATTATAAAAGGGCAGCAGATGTCAATCAACCAAGTTTAAGCTAGTTAAAAAGGCACATTTTTGCCTGACATCTAAAGGTGTATAATGAAGGCACCAGCGGAAAATCCCTGGGGAGAACAATCCACAAACAGGGAGCCACTAGCAAAGTACTGTATTTACTTGAGTCTAATGCGCCCTTGGGAGGCAGGTGGCGCTGTGGTTAAACCACTGAGCCTAGGGCTTGCTGATCAGAAGGTCGGCAGTTTGAATCCCCACAACGGGGTGAGCTCCCGTTGCTCAGCCCCTGCTCCTGCCAACCTAGCAGTTCAAAAGCACGAATTCAAGTAGATAAATAGGTACCGCTCCGGCGGGAAGGTAAACAGTGTTTCCATGCGCTGCTCTGGTTTGCCAGAAGCGGCTTAGTCATGCTGGCCACATGACCTGGAAGCTGTACGGCGGCTCCCTCAGCCAGTAAAGCAAGATTAGTGCCGCAACCCCAGAGTCGGTCACGACTGGACCTAATGGTCAGGGGTCCCTTTACCCTTTTAATGCGCCCTTAATTTTTGAAATGTAATTTGTGAAAAAAGGTGGCCAAAAATGGTGAGCATTAGATTTGAGTAAATACAGTAAATTAACACAAGAGAAAAGCAAATTGCCTCAATAACTGACCTGACAATGAAACAGAAGTAATTCTGTTGGGGATGCAATGCAAGCTGCAACATGAGACTTTTTCCACAGTCCATGCTGCCACATGGTACGCACGATTATGTGTTATTTACCAGTGTTCAGCCAGTTTTCCAGCAAGACTTGCACCACCTGCATTCCAGTTCTCGTCTGGCTTCTTTCATAGACTGGAGCAGCTTGGGCTCCACAAAGCCGGAGGGGACACTCAAGAGTGATAATATATACCGCTCATCTCATCTCATCATTTCATATCAAGAGACCCGGGCTTTGATAGGATCACCAGCTTTCTCAACTGAAAAATTCCCCAGAACATCCAGGAACATATCTGGCTCCATCAGTCTCTGAGGGTGGGCCATCCAAATGGCCCTACCATCCTTACAGCGGGGAACTGCCACTGTCAGTCCAAACTTAACCAAATAATGGTCTGGCCATGAGAAAGGGAGTGCATTGCCCTCCCACTATCTGTCAGTTTGCATTTCTTAGTGCAGAAAGTATTGATCTGGTATATAGAGATCTTTCCTATTCTGATTAATACGAGACAATTCTATAAGCTACTAGAAGCTTCTCTGTGTGAGAGAAGCAGGCAGAAGGGTCATGAGTTGTTTGGGTTATACCTTCGGGGAAGCTGGTTTGAACTGGTTTTCTTATCTCTTCCAATTAAGTCATGCTGACTATAAATATAGGCCAGAAGGAGCCTGGGTTTTACTTTCTCTTTCTATCTCTCTCCCTTCTGGTGTGGTGTTCTGTTTCTGTATGCTATATTGTTAAGTTTTACTCTTGTTATAAGTTTGTAAGTGCTGCAAATGGATATTTTTATGGACTGTGCCAATCCTGAATGTATCTGGATTCGTGACCATTACACTCATTTGCCTTCAGCACAAGTAAAGCTCTGCTCGATGAAGTACTATTGCCTCTGGTCTATTTTTGTGAACTCTGCAACGTGTTTAGGTTTCTTCCTGCACACGTATGACACTATCTTCGTATCACTTTGGGCAATATGTAAGGAAGGGAAGGGCAAGATTCAGTTCCCCAATTTGCTAAGACGTGTGTATGTGCAGGTCCACACAAGCAAGGGGTTAGAAGGGTTGTAGACTGTCGGAAGCCCTAGGTACTGAATGCAAGATCACCTTCTTACAGTTCCCTTTTGCAAGGTTAACATGTGCAGAAAATCGGCCTACGTATGGAAGTTTGCATCTGCTTGTTGACTGAGGTTGGGGGCAGGGGAAAGAGCAGAGTTGTTATAAGCATGGAATTCACCCCAGCTCTTGAAAGGAATCTATTTAAAATATTATGCTAATCTAACATTGCTGCAATTGTCTATCTAGGCATTAAAGATAAACAAACAAACAAGGTAGATTTGTCATATGCATCAATTATTTCCAATATTTATAAATAATAAAGATCCCACCTCAGGTTTGTCTGCAAACTTTTTCTTTGTCAGCTTTTTCAAACTATCCTCAATTCCTTTCTTGGATTTATTCAGTATTTCATCTGACTGGTCCACTAATACAACAGTGTGGCCAGTGGCTGCAGCAATCTACAGGGGGGGGGGAGAAAAATAATGATGAAAAAGGAAAGGAACCCATGAGGAAAAAAGAGGTGCACACCCAATACTAATATTTATTTATTTAGTACATTTATATTCTGGCTAACAACCAGAGTTCAAGGTATGGTTCTGTCCTCACATTTTATCTTCACAACAAATCTGTGAGGTGGATTTGTGGCTGGCCCAGGGTCACTCAGTGAGCTTCATAGAACTCTAGTCCTAGCCCAACACTCTTAACCACTATACTGCTCTGGATCAGCAACACAGGAACGTGACTTATAGCAAATCAGACCATCGCTGCAGCTGCCTCAGTACTGGCGACACTAGGCATGGCCAAACTTGGCCCTCCAGCTGTTTTGGGACTACAACTCCTATCATCCCTAGCTAACAAGACCAGTGGTCAGGGGTGATGGGAATTGTAGTCCCAAAACAGTTGGAGGGCCACGTTTGGCCATGCCTGGTCTACACTGACTGGCAGCATCTCTTCAGGGTTTCAGACAGGGGTCATTTGCGATGCTACTCGGACATGCCTGGGATTGAACTAGAAACCTTCTGCATACAAAACAGAGGCTCTACAACTGAGCTATGGCCCTTCAGTGCCAAGAAGTGCTGCTAAATATCTACAGAAAGAACCCAGCATTGTTCAGCAGCTGTGAACAAGGATAAAGAGCTACCTTCTATAGAGCTCAGATCTCTGACCCTATCTCCTTATCAGACAGATTATCCAACCTTCCCAGTGTTACATCCTTGCAAACAAAATATACCCATGATGAAAACTGCAAAAATTTAAAAGCAAAAAAGCAAGGGGCCTTGCTCCAGTCTATCATCTGGGTAGATAAAGAGGATAAGCAGAAAACAAAATGCCATGTGTCTTTTGTTTGAGTGTATTTTGAATCTTCTTCAGCTCAACCTTATCCAGTTTTAGTGCCCAAACTCGGCAGCAAACCTTTGCAACAGTCTTCAGACTAGCAACTGAAACTGGTTGTGCCCAAGCGTGAGCCCTAAAGAATAATTCAATTTGAAAAGTGTTGAGCTTAGTAACAAAAACATATGCGTCTGTCCACCTAGAGGTCTCCTCCCTTCAGGCCATAAGAAAATCTAAGAGCTTTGAAGAAGTTCAAACATCTGTCATCGCTATGTGCCCAAAGTGGCAGTGGTCCCAAATGGGAACAAGAATTAAAGCAAGCAGTCTTAAGTGGTGGGGTGGGGTAGTTATGGCCCTCTACCTTCTGGGGGGTGGAAACAAAAAAAGGGGGGGTTGAAATTGATGAATTGTGAGGGAAGACCAAACATTTCCTTAGGTACCAAAGGGCAGACAGTATTGCTGCAAATGGAAAATGTGCCTCAGCCAACCCTCACATTCCTTACTGGAGCAAAAGGCACTCAGCAAAAAGAGGCAAGGGTGTTCAAGATGAACCTTCACCTGTCACACCTACAGAGACCAAACATGGTAACAGAACTCATTTCCTGCTTTAGAAAAGTTACTTTGTAATAGCAATCATTTCCCCCCCCCCAAAAAAAATCCACATTCTCTGACATGGCAAGACCTAGTTCGAAAAGAAAACCTCTTCTCTGCAATATGAGATGTGCTTGGAAATTTAACATACGGTATATATTTAAAATATATATATTTGGGATAAAGGTTTCTGCAATAAGTTGGGTGGTGCATTTTTATGACGTTAGCAAAATACCCTTCCTTATGGGGTGTATATAAATAAACGGATGCCTTTTATTGCACTAGCTTTTTAGTGTATACAAGATAGCAAAAATTGTCATTTCACTTGCAGACCTTGTGTAACTTGAAGTACTTGCATGCTCCTACATAAAACATAGCATCTTGCCCATTTTGTAGATTCTAAGCAATTTTGGGAACAAGGCCAGCACAATATACCAGTATTTTGCTGCCTGAGACAAAGAACATGATGACACCCCTATCACTGCATGTATTGAAGCCAACTGGACAGGAAGTTGAATCTTATTTGAGACTGTGCTCAATGGGAAGCAGGCTAGAGGTAGTTACAGGTGTTGGTTTTTTAATGCTTTTATAAGCAAAGAATGAAAAAGGCATTTAAGTAAAGAACACAGAAGTGATACTATAAAACCAATCTGCAGTGCTTCTTGGACATGTTAAAATAGAAACTTGAACAGTATAGCAACAGTCTGGTTATAGAGTTAATTACTATATTCCTTTCACTTCAACACGTCCTGTAGAGAAAAACACACAAGGGATGTTAACACCAGCATTACAGGAATGGATCAGACCAATTATTTTTAAAAAAACAAAACAGGGCTCGTGCAAAGCTCAAATAATTTTTTATTTGAAAATTCACCCAATTTCCCCACAAGACAGAGGTGTACTGTTGGAGGGGTGTGTGGGAAACACTTTTTGGTTTGCCCACTTTTGTGCTTTAGTCTGTTTTTATTACCAGGGCTTTTTTTTCCAGCCCGAACTCACTTCCAGCACCTCTCAGGTAGGCCCCTTCGTTCAGCGCCGAGGGCCTTCTGGCGGTTCCCTCACTGTGAGAAGCGAGGTTACAGGGAACCAGGCAGAGGGCCTTCTCGGTAGTGGTGCCCGCCCTGTGGAACACCCTCCCACCAGATGTCAAAGAGAAAAACAACTACCACACCTTTAGAGGACATCTGAAGGCAACCCTGTTCAGGGAAGCTTTTAATGTTTAATGCTGTATTGTGTTTTTAATATTAAGTTGGGAGCTGCCCAGAGTGGCTGGGAAAACCCAGCCAGATGGGCAAGGTATAAATAATAAATTTTATTATTATTATTATTATTATTATTATTATTATTATTATTATTATTATAGAACAAGGGAGGTGTTCATGGTGAGTTCTGGCACCTCTTTTTCTAGAAAAACAGCACTGCTGTTAACCACTTTGAGTCTCTGGAGAAACAGGCAGAAGAGCAAACATCTGTAACGTTTTTTCCTCTGCCTTTCCAAAAGGCGGTTTACAATTCAACAGGAAAACCACAATTAAAGAATATCTGTGAAACCCAATGTGGCATGCAACTTGCAATAGCAGTATTGTCTACTGCCCTGCAGCATAATACTGTTGAGCAACACCCACAACCTAAAAGAGATAGGCGCCAGCTCTTAACAGATCCTGAAAGGCAGATTACCAGGAGAGGTATAAAAAACACACTTGACTGGAGCGCAGGTCCACAATCCTATCACCACACCCCCAAAAAACCCTCCCTTATCACAGCCTCACAAAGAGGGAACTCAGGATACAGTGCATGTGTACATTGTGTTTTATGGTCTATTTGCACAATCCCAGACCACTGAACACAATACTGGTTTTTTCCTTGGCATAGACAGGGTGGTTTGGGAGCTCCTTTGCTGCTAGTGTTAATTTTAAAGTGGGAACCAAGTCTTCTTGCAAAGGACCCTCACAGCTGCAAAAAAATTTAAGCATCCATATGACAAAACATGTGATCATGGGGGGGGGAGGGAATTAAGTTGCACTACTCATTATTAGTCCCTTTGAGGTAAATATCCCACATATCTGGATGGTTAATGCATTTTTCTGCAGGGGCAGAAAATTCTAATTTCTCTCAACCCCCCCCCCCCGTAAATATGTAATAATAGCTTGAAATATGATGCTCTCTCCTCCTGCCTAAGACCTTGAACACTTACCATGACATTTGCTCAACCACATTCCACTCAGGCCACATGCATTTCGCTGCCTATCTGATATGAAATGTGCATCTTCCCAGCCAAAGCACCCAAGAGCAATTTTGCTTCTGGCCTTCAAAAAGCCATGCAGCCGAGGCACAGCCTTGGGAGGGGGAAGGCAGGCACGAGAACCTGAGCAACAAGCCTGCGCTAGCCATACACTCAGGTGGGCGGGAAGCCTCCCAGTTAAACACCTGCAAAACACACACACACACACACACACACACACACACGTGTGTGTACCTACCGTACACACGTGTCAGGGACAAAGGGGTGGGGCACGTTTACCACGTCGGGAGACCAAGCTCCCCAGCTGCTCTGAGAAACCCTCACAATAACATTTGCATAGCCTACCAATATCCTCCACTTGTAAAGGGGCATGAAGAAATTAAAACACGAAATGAATTCCTGGCAAGAGGCTCCTTCGCCAGCACAGAGATGGTTACGAGTTTGTGAGGTTTCGAGGCAACCAAAATTCCTGGGTGCAACTCAAGTAGGGACTAAACTCATAGCAAGAAAAAAGAAAACGCCTTCTTGGCAAGTGGACCCCCTGAAGTTCTGCAGCAGCAGCAGCCCCTTCCGCCCCCCGCGCAGCTCACCTGGGCGATCCCGGCGCCCATGAGGCCGCCGCCGATCACCGCCACATGTTTCACCACTAGCTTCTTGGCGGTGGCGGTGGCGGACGAGAAGCGCACGAACGGGCGGGTGGCGAAGGCCATGGCGAACCGCGCTGCGCTTGGGCGGGGAAGAGCAGGAAGGGTGCGAGGAGGAAGCCCGGCGGGGTCGAGGGGGGTGGGCGCCGCGGAGCCGCGCGCAGAGCAGGAGCCTCTGCAGCCCAGGCGGAGGAGGAGGAGAATGGAGAAGAGGGCGGGAGCTCGGGCCTTAAAGGCGTCCCCGCCTCCGCCATTTCGGCAGCTTGCTTGCAGTTTAGGCCCTATGGGGAAATGTAGGTGCCCAGCTCGTTCCCCCCTGGAATATCCGGCCCTACCCCGCTCCGGGCTGGCTGCTATTCAGACGTTGTTTTGCGGCAAAAGAAAATTTTTAAAAAATGCACGCTCAAAATACTCCCTCGGGTAAACTCGTGGCAAAGGTCACGTCTGAAGCCTGTATTTAAAGCACCTGGTTCCCCACCCACCACCCGCCAGGAATACTGTATTGGGATTTGTAGCAGTCCGTGCAGTGAGGGCTGTAGGTCAGGTATAGGGAAACCCAGCCCTCCAGATGTTTGGGGACTACAATTCCCATCATCCCTGACCACTGGTCCTGTTAGCCAGGGATGATGGGAGTTGTAGTCCGAAAAACATCTGGAGGGCCAAGTTTGCCTATGCCTGCTGTAGGAGTGCAGCTCTGTTAGGGGTCCATGCTTAGACATTAAAACTTTTCACGGCTGCCTTAGCAGCTGCAGGGCAGTTTGTTATTGCCATTACAGTGGTACCTCACAAGACGAAAGCGTTTTGCGATGTTTTTGGTAACTCGCAAGACGAAGTTTTCTATGGCCGCGCTTCGCAAGACAAAGTTTTTCAGCGGTTTTTTTTTGCCACGGCAAACCGCGCTTCGCAAGACGAAGTTATCGCAAGACGAAGCGACTCACGGAACAAATTACTTTCGTCTTGCAAGGCACCACTGTATATATAAAAGGGATTCAGCTGCAGTGCTAAAACATTCTAGTGAGAAAACCCCATGGGACACAATGGTCCTTGCTTTTGTGTAAATGGCCATAGGGTTGCGCTTGTTAAGTCAGACGCATTTGCTAACCGGAAATGGAGTTCGTGAGGTCACCCTGCGAGTCGTCACTGCTAACTTTAGAACTTGCACCATTAAGTAGAAGATAAAATGGGCTCTAGCTTATGCCATAATGACATCTGGAGCCACAAAACTATTGTTTACTTTAAAAAAAGTGAAAGCAAATAATGTCTGTTTGCCATCTAAAAAGACCATTGTAACATAATAATAATAATTTATTATTTCTACCCCACCCATCTGGCTGGGTTTCCCCAAACACTCTGGGTGGCTTTCAACAGAACATTAAAAACAGAATAAAACTTCAAACATTAAAATTTTTCCCTAAACATGGCTTCCTTCAGATGTCTTCTAAAACTCAGAGTTGCTCATTTCCTTGACATCTGATGGGAGGATGTCCCACAGGGCGGGTGCCACTACTGAGAAGGCCCTCTGCCTAGTTCCCTGCAACCTCACTTCTTGCAGTGAGGGAACCGCCAGAAGGCTCTTGGACCTGGACCTCCAGGCTGAATGATGGGGGTGGAGACGCTCCTTCAGGTATACTGGGCCGAGACTGTTTAGGGCTTTAAAGGTCAGCAGCAACACTTTGAATTGTGCTCAGAAACGTACTGGGAGCCAGTGTAGGTCTTTCAGGACGGGTGTTATATGGTCTCGGCAGCCACTCCAAGTCACCAGTCTAGCTGCTGCATTCTGGCAGTACCATAGTCGGTATCAGCTGCAGAAATCCAATCCTCTTGGCTGTTATTGTCATGTGCTCCGTACTTCTACAGGTTTTAGTTTCTTATGGGTGAGAGTGTACACTGGAGTTTTGCGGTGTGCCTGAGTAATATTTGCAGAAATAGGGGGTGTTGAGAAATTATCTCCTTCACCCGCATTACAGATTGTGCTAAACTTTTGCAAACTACAGTACAGTATACCTTTGCAGAATCGACTCTACAAAGTTCTAGTGGGGTTTTTTGGGGGGTGGGGGTGGGAATAGAGAACTTTCAAAGGAAGGAGAGATACATAACAGCATCATAAACCAAAGGACAGCACTATTTGTAATTGGCATAAAATTAACAAGAACATGATGAATTCCAGGGCAGTTCAAAGATGAATATTGCACAAGGATGCCATTTCCAGCAAGAGGATTACATCCAGATCTTAAGAGTGCACACTTAAAAGTTACAGTGCAATCAAAGGTTGCTTTGATTCTAAGTAAATCAGGCTGAGATGTTCAGGAGATAGCCATCAGTCAACTGAAATATTTTATACACTTTTAGAAGTACAGCAATTTAAAAAATTGTAGTAAGAACATAGTTTTTCTAGATCACATCCAAGCTATATCCAGGACAGCGTTCTTGTTTCCTACAACATCCAATGGGATTCCTCTTGAAAACAGGGCAGCACACATTGCCTGTATGTGCCCACTTGCATTAAACACTGCCAGATGATCCAGTTGTCTATTATTATTAAAATTTATTACCTGCCATTCACCCCAAGATCCCAGCTGCTAAGTAAGTCTGCTATGACATTTGGGACTTACTGTCATGTGAGGTACCCTAAATTATGGGAAGAGTCACAGCTCAGTGGTAGAGCATCTGCTTTGAGTGCTTAAGGTCCCAGCCCCCAGGATCTCCTAGAAGAGCAGGGAGAGAACCTTTCGAAGGCTGCTGCCCACTAGTGTAGACAATACTGAGCTAGATGGAGCAAAAGTCGGTACAAGACAACTTCCTGTGTTCCTATGCTAGGGTGCAACTTTTCCAGCCAGTCACTGCAGCAACAGATGATCCAGCTCAGCAGCTCATACAGTATATTTAAAATTATATGGTTGATTTAGAAATAATTTGAAGGCATATCTGTTTTGTAGCACTTTGTAAACAGTTTGTGGTTTCCTAGAAAGAATCATTGGAACAGAATTATTTGTTAAGAGACCCCTAGCATGCCCTCCTTTCCACATCGCCATTGCATTCCTCCTGGGAAAAAAAAGTATATTCACTCACCAGTTTCAAAAACAGAGTCCTCCCTCTATTTTTTTGTACATCTGCAAATCTCAGGGTTTCTCTAAGCCTTCTATAACTCCCCTTCTGTGCAGTGATGGTATTGTTTCGGCTACATAAACTTACAGTAATCACTCAAAATGTACTGTAGATGAGGGACCAATAAGAAACCAGCTAACAATCGATGTTCAAAATATCTGTTTAAAAAGCAAAATCGGCTTCCAGACAGTATTGCTTTTTAAAATAAAAAGGTTTATTTAGATAAAGATTCATACTGAGAAACAGATCTCAGGCTGTATTTAGAAAGATAGGCACCTTTAAAAAATAGTCAGCAATGATCTCAAATGCTAGTTTCTAACAGCAATGATCTATTCCATACTAAAATTCTAAACAAGGCATTCGTTTTGTTTTGTTTTTCATGGGGGAAGGGGAAGAAATAAAGCAGGCCAGGTAAACATCAGCAAGATATAGGCAATCCATGTAATATATATTATCATTCATGAGGCTCTTAACACCTACTAAAATATAGAAATACAGATCTTTGAATCCTGACAAAATTATAAAGTGCTTCATTAAAAAGGCTTCCTTATTACAAGAGGCCTTACATGCCATACAAAGAATCAGTTGCATTGCCAGCCATATCACCCCTGCCTCACTCTGGCTGTTTAACAGTAGTCAGCTGAAAATTAGCAGTGCAATTTTAGTTTTTCCATTGAAGTTTCCAGTTAACTAAGAATGGCCCAAGGAGTCCGAGTCACCTTCCCTAAAGGTTTCTCTGCACTTCAGGCTTTCTGTAGCTCATACCTGCACAGTGTTGATTCATAAGCTCCTCCCCCGTTTGTCTCAAGTCACTACTTCCTTTACATGGTAATGAATTGGAAATGAACTCCATGATTATATCAAAGCAGCTTATCACCTGCCAAAAAGGCCAGCCCAAGGCTTAGGCAGTACTGTATGGCTTTACCTCCCAGGATATGCATGTATTATTACCATACATGCATATGTCTGGGGGAACAGTTGTGTGCCTGCCATCTTCCTAGAAGGCCCTTATTTAAAATTACCGTAATTCAGATGCACACAGATAGCACAGTGAAGGGATGCAATTGCCTAAATTCATGCTAACCACGCACACAAAATGTTCCTGTTGTGTGTGGATCCATGCATTAACATTTGTGTCTTCATATCCCCATTACAGGAATAAACAGAGGTACCAAGAGACAAACCTTGTGTACCTACAGATGTATATATAATTTGAGCTGTGAGCCTCCTGTGGAAGTGATCTTCTCCCTCCTTGGACTAAGAGGAAAGAGATTCTGCATGGTTGAAGGCAGCAATGCTTCTGAATACCAGTTGCTGGAAACCACAGGAGAGGTGAGAGCTCTTCTGCTCAAATCCTGCTTGCTGGTTTCCTACAGACCCCTGTGAGAACAGGATGCTGGACTAGATGGGCCAGCAGGCTCTTCTTTATGTTCTTAGAAAGCAGCTGTGCACAGCACTGATTGTCCGGAATGGTGACATCACTAACCCGCCTCCGCGAGAGTTTTCAACACTTCAGAAATGCTTCCATGGTTTTAGTATTATAGGGGATGAAATGCACATTTAATGGAACAAATGCACACTCAATGCTTTGAAAGTTAAAAAGAAAGAAAGAAAAGCAGTCAATCCGTCTGAAACATGAGGGAAAGGCAACCCTGAAGACTTGAATCAGGAGTACGTAAGGCTGCTCTTTTCACAGTGAAGGCGGATAGAAGTCAGACTCACCCCACAGGAGCAAAAACCACAGCAAATCCTGTTTTTATTACACATCTCTCTGTACCTTCAATGCGCCCATTTTAAAGGATGTCACGACTCCTGTATAAGAAAGAGATACCCACTGTTGCATGTAAAACTAATATAAAAAGCCACTCAATGCCTGACACTTCCATTAACAGTCTCTGCACTAGTTGTCACCTGCCATCCGACAACTTTGAGGACTAGAAACTTTTATTCCTTTTCCGCATTTAGAAAGTTTCAACACATTTAATGGAAGAGCCCACAGGCTATGGGGAAAGTGCTTTATGAGCCTGTGGGTACCCTGTGGGCTGCAGGGTTCCTATCCCTGCTCAGGGTTGGCGATTTTGTTGCTGAAGTGCATTTCATATATAGCCCTGGATTTCCGTAAGAGTAATACAAACTTCATGCAGTGTTCTTGTCCGAGGTTCCTTCATCTCTTTAAGGCAATTATGTTGAATGGAAATGGAGCTAAAGTCAGGCCAAATCTTCCTGCCATTGATGGCTTCTCCATGTCTTCGGGAAATTGAAATGTGAAATTTTGCAGGAGGCTGACAAACATCAAGAACAGCTCCATCTTGGCAAGTTGTTCTCCCATGCACACACGTTTTCCTGAAAAGGAAAGCAAAGTGGGTTAGAGAGATAAAAGGGGGGGGACTTCACAGTTTAAATAACCAGGCTTTTATAAATCCATTAAGGCCATTCCAAATTTACTAAGCACAAAGACCCCTGAATAGAAATGGTATAAAATAATCCTCTTTATTCACTAAACTTTATTCAGACTAAACTGGTTTTGCTGGGTCCTGTCCTATATAAGACAGCTTCATATAACTTAATAAACCAGAGATGGGCAGAAAGTAGCTCAGAATTTCCCTGTTGATCTCTGGGTGACTTGAATTAGACTGGGAAGGGTTTCCAACAAGAGCAACAAAAAACAACTTCCCAACTAAATTAGGCTGCTGAAATGAAGAAAGCAGCAGGAGGAGAAGACTATTGCGTGAAATGACTATGAGCTCCGTTCAGTTCTGGTACTGAAAGAAAATTCCTAGAATTAGAATGTGCTCAGAGGTAAATCCTGTTCTTTAACTTCTGAACCACTTAAACCTTGGAGTTTTAGTAAAACAAAGCCTGAAGCCTGTCCTCCCCTGTAATAGACTATAATAGACTGCGAACCGCTCTGAGATCTTATGATGAAGGGCAGTATATAAATCCTAATAAAATAAAGTAAAAATAAATAGGAGAGAGGCCAGCAAGCATTTTCCTGGCCTTCATAAACGCCGAACATACAATACTTAATGTACACTGCTTTAAAGATGTCCTATTATCAAGAGATGGTGTCCCCAAATCCTGTCCCCCTCCCCTGTCGCTCCCTACACACACCAAACAGAGTTAAATTACCAATTCCAAAGGGAATAAATGTTTCTTTTTTGATGAGCTGGCCATTTTCATCCAGAAACCTTGCTGGGTGGAAATCATCCGGATTCTCCCATATGTTGGGATCTCGGTGCACGGACCACAAGTTTGGAATGATTACACTGCCCTTTGGGATAGTGTAGCCCTGGAGCACTTAAAACAACAACAACATATACACAACCAGAGAGGCACACAAATTAATAAATGACAATACCCTTATGGAAAGATTTTACACACAGATATATTAATCAAAGGAACATAAAATGCTTATGTTTGGGTTGGTTGGGGTTTTTGTTCTTTTCTTTTCTTTACTGCAAGCAAGAGTTTGTGGGAAAGTGTTGCTTCGTGACTGTGAGAATGGATGTTTGTGTATTCCTACGTGCCATTAAAATGGTATTGTGGACTTCTCTAGGAGCGGGAAGGGGCAAATAAAACCCTCACCAAGGGCACAGAAAACGAAAAGTTTGCCAAAAACACAGCCCCTTTGTTATCACAGCACTTTGTAAACACAGGGGTTGCTTGCTTTAAGTTTGTCAGCTGCTAACAGATACCATCTGACCCTAAGGAGCAGCACACCCCGTGAAGCAACACTGCAAAGTCCATGCCGAAGTTTACAGCAGCTGAAAATCAGCCCTGAGCTGCAAAAGCAGCTCATTAATGAAGTATCTACTACATGTGCAATGCCTGGAGGTGCACAACAGTTCAAGCACTTAAGTCTGACCACAGTCTGTTCTCACTTCAGCTCTGGTATTGCTCTATAAAGCCAATAAATATGTGATAATGGGCAATTTGCCTGTAAAACTCCAGACTCTCCTGTCCCTGGCAACCCTGGAAAGCTGCTGCCAACCTAGGACAGACCAAAAGACCTGATAGGCTAGACCTAGTATAAGAAAGCCTGTTCAAATTTCAGCCTTCCTTGTTTCTCTCCAGTGTGGAGCCAGTGGTTAAGAGCGGTAGTCTCGTAATCTGGGGAACCAGGTTTGCGTCTCCGCTCCTCCACATGCAGCTGCTGGGTGAGCTTGGGTTAGTCACACTTCTTTGAAGTCTCTCAGCCTCACTCACCTCACAGAGTGTTTGTTGTGGGGGAGGAAGGGAAAGGAGAATGTTAGCCGCTTTGAGACTCCTTAGGGTAGTGATAAAGCGGGATATCAAATCCAAACTCAACTTCTTCTTCTTCTCCTCCTCCAATGTGGAAATCAGCTTTTGGCTAAATGAACTCGTACCCAAATGTGAGTGAGTGCAGCAGCCCACCACAAACGCTTACCTGTAGTTTCTGAGGCCATTCGAGGAATCGAAAGAGGGACAACCACTGTCATCCTTTGAACTTCCATGATGGTTGCTTCTGTGAAGGGCATGCGTGCCTTGTCCGCAAGGGTAGGGGGCCTATTGCGCCCAATGACCAACTCAATTTCTTCCTGGACCTTTTCTGTGCAAAACAAGAGACAGCAAGATGAGCACTGGGACTAAATGGCTAAATTAGGGTTGCCATGGGTCCTCTTTTTCCAGGACGCATCCTCTTTTTCAGGGGTAAAATTTCTGTCCAGGTGGATTTTGTTAAATTTGCCAAAATGTCTCTGGCTATACTTTCTGGATGAAACATAGACATAGCTGGTGGTTGAAGGCTTTCCTCTTCTCTTCCCCTGCCCCTTTCAGCAATATATCACAGCTTCTATAGCCTACACATAGTAAGGGTATTTAAAATGAGAGTCGCCATAGCATCCACCTTTTTGCTCTTCAAATTAGGCAACCCTAGCTAAATGGGCTTTATGCAATTTAGTTACTTTACATTGGGTTTCTATAATGGCATCATGTGCTTCTGGGATTAGCGAGCAAGGCTGCAAAAAAGGAGAGAGAGATTACACTCAGACCTGTCTCTCTTGACAAATTAAACACCAACTGCATGTCAAACACTGCCCTCCAGTGTCTACAATCAGAAGTATTACTGCTGTGATCCTAAAAATACTTGACTTAAGGGCACTTCCACATTTTTGCTATTTTCAGGTGGGATTTAATCATATAATGCTAGCAAATCCAGGCTGTGCAGTAAAAGTTTGCTGGGCTCTTGCACACATACAATCAGGCTTTTTGCAATAAGGAAAGCGATGGGGAAATGCACTGGAAAGTGTGGGATGGAAACAGCTTGACACAAGATCAGCTACTCTGCACACAAAGCAGAACAAATGTTCAATAAGTAGCCAATGTTACCTAACATCCCCCCAAACTTTGCCCGAACTAAACAGAAGGGATGCTCAATAAACAGATTGTCTGGAAGCGACTTTAGCCACGGTACAAAAAATGGAACTCTATCTGAATTAGGTAAGATTAGAAAAGGACTTAACAGTGAAGGTCATGTTAACATCTTTCAGAGAGCTTTTGTACCACAGACTGCCATCACACCATCATCTCTTGACATTCATGCCACTACGCATCTAACAAACACTCAAAACGCAGCTGTCTGTTTTCTGGAAGAAACTAAGAGAATCAACTTTTGGGAAACAGAAAGCATTAAATGTACTCCAAGCAGTAAAATTGACTGATTTTAGCTGCTCATCACAGCTATGTGATTTAGAGATCGAAATGGCTATGGGATGGAAAGAGAATGAATAAAAGCTGGAATATATTAAAAACCATTAAAACCAACTTTACACTTTTAATATAATCAACTATTATTTAATATAACCCGACACTAAGGATACTCTAGGTCTTTGCCCCATGAGACACACAAACCCTGTAATAAGAAAATCTAGGCTCTGTATGTATAATAACTTATTAAAATTAAGCCCATCTGCATCCATCTACTTGAAACTGTTGGGTTTTTTTATAGAATGGGGGAGGGGGTTAGAGAGTGTTGTGGCAGAGGAGAAGAAATGTATTAAAACACAGAAACACTAATTCTGCCTGCAGCTACAACTCCCAACATCCCTGATCATTGGCCATGCTGGCTGAGGCTGATGGGAGTTAAGAGTCCAACAATATCTCAAAGGCCATAACTTCCCAGCTCAAAATTCCATGCTCCCTCGAAAATAATGCACATGTCAAGAAACCAAGCCTTATCAGGAATGGTTGAGGGAGTTGGGAATGTTTAGCCTGGGAAAGAGGAGATACGATGGCCATCTTCAAATATCTGTCACATGGAGGATGGAGCAAGCTTGTTTTCTCCTGCTCTGGAGGGTAAAACCCAAACCAATCGATTCAAGTTACAAAAAATGAAATTCCAACTAAATGTTAGGAAGAACTTTCCAGTGGGAAGAGCTGAACAGTATCCCTCGGAAGGTGGTGGACCCTTCCTTGGAGGATTTTAAGCAGAGTTTGGATGGCCATCTGTCATGGATGCTTTGGCTGAAATTCCTGCGTTGCATGGGTTGAACTAGAGGACCACTGGGGGTTGCTTCAAACTCTGCAATTCAATTATTCTCTGTCCAGTAATCATTGAACCTTAGGGGTGAGTGGGTGGGGGAGTTCTCATTTTGAAGTTTGCTTTTTGTCTCTTTGCATACCTCAGGATTCACAAAAGCATGCCCATATCTACCTGCTTTTTCCTCAGTGACCCTGTTTTGGGTTCCTATAAGAACATAGCAAGATTCCTCTTGGATCCAACCAGAGGCTCGTTTAGTTCAGGACCTTATTCCCCCAATGGCCAACCAGATGCCTATGGAAAGAAGCCCCAAAGGAAGACCTGAGAACAATCGCTCCCTCCATCAACTACTACAATTCAGAGGTATATACTGCCTCGTAGATAGATAGATAAAAATAGATAGCTGTCTTTACACTGTAGCACGAGAGAATAGCAGGCAGGCGAGCGAGCAGCATGGGTGGCCACTGGCCAAGGCACGCTGCTTGAAGGAGGGTGGGAGGTGCCCTCTATTAAACATGGTCGCAGCAAGACATAACAGAGGGGGACAGATGCTTCAGAGAGGAGTCTGCTGAACCACTCTCTGAAACGCCTCCGACCCTCCTTTAAAAGGGAGCAAGGATTGGGGCAAGCTGTGAGGGGACGTGGGCGAAGTCTAAAGCAAGGGGGGTTTGGTCACCCATGCGTGGGGGAAGGGAGTTGGCAAAGGGGTTGGTGAGGAGGTGTGGTTGGCAAGCAGAGTGAGCAACAGGGGCGGCAGCCCTGGGTGTTGGTATGTGTGTGCCTAGAGAAGGAGACATCATTTTGACTAGTACCCATGGATAGCCTGTCAGCACCAAAGTACTGTGTTCACCATAGCTGCCGTCTCCCGTTTTCCCCGGGAAACCCCCGTTTTTCCAGCTGTCCCCAGCCGAAAAAAACTGGATTTTTTTGTTTTTCCCCCGGTTTATTCTGGCGCGGTGGCCATTTTGGAACTGGGCGGAGCATGCTCAGAAGTGACTTTTGATGCTGCTCTGCCCAGTTCCAAAATGGCTGCAGCGCGACTTCTGGTGCGGTGGCCATTTTGGAACAGGGCAGAGCAGCATCAAAAGTAGCTTCTGAGCATGCTCCGCCCAGTTCCAAAATGGCGGCAGCGCTACTTCCGGTCTGCTACTTCCGGTCCGGTCCCTTATTTTTCAGAGAGGAACTTGGCAGGTTGGCAGGTATGGTGTTCACTGTTAGAGGCAGTGGGTGACTGTTTTCCGTGCAAGATTCGATCAGAAGGGTGCAGCTACGGCCATATTATACACCCCGTTCTTCTCAGCAATGCTGTGGAAAAAAAACCCCCAAATGGATAGCTTGGATAATAAGAGCAAACCCAATTAAGAATCAGCCACTGGAGAAAGGATGACATTTACTTTGTTCCTGTGGGTGAAGCGACATGTAAAGCAGACTCCAGAGAAGGGTATTGGATGTTGTGTCCGTGCCTGCGATGAAAAGGTCCGCAATAATAAAAAACAGGTAGTCTTCAGTGAAGCTGCTCTCGCTGTCTATCTTCCTTTCCTCATCTGCATGAAGGAGGTACATGTCGATGAAGTCTCGGGGATTCTGGCTATCAAGGGTTTCCCGGTGCTGTGTGATAATAGTCTTCAGGAAGGCCGTGATATCCAGCTCAATCTGCCTGAGCACTCGGAAAGGATAGATTGGGAGGTAGTAGAGCCAAGGGCAGATGTTGACCAGAATCATGTGACTGTTCAGGCTTATCTCCAGACCACGAGACATCAGCTTCAGCATGGTCTTGAAGCTGGCATCGTCATAGTCAAAGCGCCTGCCAAACGCCATCGAGCAGATGACGTTTGACACGGCGTTGCCGATTATGGGGAAGGGGTTGAACTTCTTGTCCCCGTGCTTCAAGATCTCTGCTTTCACATACTTGAATTCTTCGATTATTTTAGGCTCCAAGCTGTGCTTTCCTAATCCAAAGTGACGGAGGGTTGAATGGGAGAACTTCCTCTGTTTCTTCCACACCGGGCCGTAAGGGGCAAACACCACACCTGGAGGAAAAGAAAGGGGGAAAACATTGGAATTGAGAACAGAGTTTTCAGTTTTGTTTATAAGATACCTTGAAGCTTCGAACTACAGGAATCACAGAATTGTAGAGTTGGAAGAGACCACAAGGGCCATCCAGTCCAACCCCCTGCCAAGCAGGAAACACCAAGCAGAAAATCCTGGGTTCTCCTCAGTTTTCATTTCATTTCACGGGACGCGGGTGGCGCTATGGTCTAAACCACGGGTGTCAAACACAAGGCCCGGGGGCCAAATCCGGCCCGCCAGACCTCGTCATGTGGCCCGCCGAGCGCCCCAGCCAGCGGGACCCAGCAGTGGGACCTTGCTGCTGAAGCGCCGCGCAAGTGCCAACAAACAGCTGGGGCCGGGGGGGGGGGGTAGAAAGGCGGCCAGAGCAGCGCCGCACGGAGAGCCCCGAGCCTCTGCGACGCAGCAGTGCTCTGTAGCACTTTGAATCCTCCTCCTGCCACGGCTCGGTGCCTGGAAACGGCTGCTGCTGCTGAAGCACAGACAAAGCACCCAGCAGTGCCGCGTGGAGGAGGAGGAGGATTCAAAGTGCTACAGAGCACTGCTGCGTCCCAGAGGCTCGGGACTCTCCGCACGGCGCTGCCGGGCACCGACCCGGCAAGCCACCTCCTCCTCCTCCTCCTGCCTCACCTCCTCCTCCTCCTGCCGCGGCTCAGCCTCACGGACGTGCAACTCTGAGGCTTTACGCACTTCTCCTAAAACGGACACCCGCTGCCTCACGCTGCACAGGAAATGCTTTTTGCCCCTGGGTCCCTTCGCGCTCTTTTCTGGCGCTGAATCAAGGCAGCGACCCCCCCTTCCCTTTCTTTCTTTCTTCCTCTCTCTCATTCTTATTCTTTCTTTCCCTCTCCTTCCTTCCTTCTTTATCTCTTGTCTTCTCTCCCTCTTTCTTTTTATTTCCTTCTTTATTCCTTCTTTCCTACTCTTCTTTCTCTCACCTCTTTTCTTCCTCTCTCCCTCCCACTCCCTCTTTTCTTCCTCCCTCCCCTCCCCTCCCCTCCCTCTCCCTCTCCTCAGAAACATAGGATGCTGCTTTATACTTCTGGCCCTTAGACCCTGGAACCAGGAGAGCAGCTCCAGTGAGTCAACCTCAGCCAGTCCCTTTGGTGAAGGGTGGTGGCTCACTGGCAGAACATCTGTCCTGCATGCAGAAGCACCCCAGCATCTCCAGGTACTAGTAGCTCTGCAAAGGTCCTGCATGAAACCCTAGCGAGCCTCCACCACCCAGTGCAGTTACCAAAAATCATTTTTCAATAAATTGTACAATAATTGTACATTTGAATATCTACTTGCCATTATTCTGACTATGTTTCTGCTTTCAGAGCTAGTTATTACTTACATTATTACAAAAAACAGTAATAATTGAATGCAGTGACAATAATTTATGATAATAAAGAGTGGACACATAGTCCTACAGATACAACCGGCCCTTTGAGGGTGACCAAACTGCTGATGCGGCCCCCGATGAATTTGAGTTTGACACCCCTGGTCTAAACTACTTAGCCTCTTGGGCTTGCTGATCGAAAGTCGGAAGTTTGACTCTGCGCGACAGGGTGAGCTCCTGTTGCTCTGTCCCAGCTTCTGCCAACCTAGCAGTTCAAAAGCACGCCAGTGCAAGTAGATAAATAGGGAAAGTAAATGGCATTTCCATGCGCTCTGGCACTAGTTGCGGTGTCCTGTTGTACCAGAACCAGTTTAGTACTGCTGGCCACATGGCCCGGAAAGCTGTCTGTGGACTAACGCCGGCTCCCTCGGCCTGAAAGCGAGATGAGCACCGCAAGCCATAGTCGCCTTTGACTGGACATCCAGGGGTCCTTTATCTTTACCTATTTCATAATATTTACACACCGCTTGATTGTAAAAAACAACAACACAAAACCACACAAAACCTCAGAGTGGTTTATGAAAAAGTTCATCGAATCATAGCATTGTAGAATTGCAGAGTTGGATGGAACTACGAGGGTCATCTAGTCTAACCCTCTGCAATGCAGGAATCTTTTTCCCAATGTGCAGCAGGAGGATGGACAAGATGATACTCTGAGTATCTTCCAGCTCAATGATTATGTGATTCTAATACTTTGTGTAATGATAACCACATGTTGTTGTTGTTGTTAATTGCATCTAGTTACCAGCAAAATTTAAACAACTCCAGTTAAAAAATGGTTCCCACCTAGGCAATAACAAGATAATAGCAAGACAAGAAACAAACAAGGATAACCAGTTTAGTCATTGCTCACTAGGATTATATTCAATTAAGCAGAAAAAATACAAAATGGAAAATAGAAAATTATAGGAAGAGACAACAGAACAACCAGAGTTATTGGAATTATAAAAACTGCTCATCTCAAAGACCCCCTTCCCTTCTCCATTAGAATACATTGGCTGAAAATAGTACTTAAGCCCTAGATTTTCAATGGTTGGTTAGTTCTCAAAGCCCCAACATGGACCCCTTTTTTTCACTCTATGCTCTCAAGGACCAGCCTGACGCTATGCTTCACTACAGGACTGGTATCCCCTTCCATTTCTTGCCTTGCTAGTAGTATGGGTTCTGCAGCAAAATTGCCACGCTCACTTTCAGTAGGCTTTTGAGATTCCTTCATTCTAGATCCAGATGTGATTGTACTGTAGGGTTTGCTGCCTGCTTAAATTGCAATTTTGCTGTCTCAAGCAGCATTTATATTCCGTCCCTTTCATTTCATGTAATAAACTAGCTTTTCTTTATTTATTTTATGCAAGAGCTTCTTGTGGGCAGAAAGTGAAGGGTAAACACACATTCAAGACAAACACACACCTTAACTCTAGCAAAAGACCCTAAAGCTCTTGGGAGTGTGTACATGTGAGCGTTGGACACACATGTGGGTTCAGACACGTACATTGGAACATAATTCATCCTCCATCTAGGCAAGCAAGAAGCAGGATCAGGGTCCAAGGATGCATTGAGGGTGCAAAGTGACTGTGGATTGGGCAAGCTCTGACTACAATGTTCAAGTCCAAACTTGTATAACCGTACCGTATTATTTACACACAGCCTTTATAACAAGTTATCAGGGTGCCATATCTTCACCCTGCAAAGGACATTTATACTTGTGATGAAACTGTAGTTGCACTGTTGCCAAGATATCACCAATTTGCTCAATTGGCTTTGAGACCAAGCAAAGGTATGAATTTGGTTGCCCCAGCTGACATTGCCACAAGGGGTCTCATTACACCACACCGACCACTTTATCAGTAAGCTGCTGAAGAGGTATTTATGATTAGGTATGGGTTAATCTGCCAATTTCAGCTTCTCCCGGTTTCTCATTTTTCCAGTCTTCAATTCAGTTCTCCACATTTCCACATCAGTTTGCATTTTTTATTTATTTATTTATTTATTTAAAAAAAGCCCCCATGAAAATCCACCAGCATATTAGCACAACTTTATCCTTTTATACCTATGTTTATATGCAACTTTGCTTAATATACACAAAATATAATTCATTTCTGTACGTTATCTTCACTAATATATGGAACCCTAGTACAAAGCCCTATACAGCTTGAGACCTGGACTTTTGAAGGAACACCATCTCCCACATCAACCTGCCTTCCTCAGAGCCCTTCCCAAGACTATCCCTCCAATCAGAAGGGAGCAGGGTGGCAATGGGAGAAGGCCTTTTAAATTAGATAAGGCCCTTAATTAAAGACACATGCTAGAATCACATTCTGCTTACTTCAAAGTAATAATGTAAAGGTAGTTTCATTGGTTCCAGTCACGGATGACTCTGGGGTTGCGGCGCTCATCTCGCTTTACTGGCCGAGGGAGCTTCCGAGTCATGTGGCCAGCATGACTAAGCCGCTTCTGGCGAACCAGAGCAGCGCACGGAAACGCCGTTTACCTTCCCGCTGGAGCGGTACTTATCTGCAATTTCACAGAATCGTAGAATTTTGGAGTTGGAAGGGACTCCCAGGGTCATCTAGTCCAACCCCCTACAATGCAGGAATCTCAGCTAAAGCATCCATGATCCAACCTCTGCTCAAAAACCTCCAAGTGTAAAATTTCCTTAGTATAAATGTCCTGGTGACAAGAGGAATATATCCCATGTTAAAAGGCAAACGCTTCTAGTCATGTTAGCTTTGCAGTTTTGTTTTACGAAGTAGCAACTGAGAGCTACTCTAAATCCTTTACTCCTTGTACAAATCTCTGGAAGCTGCTATAGTGCTTAACAGGCTAGATCAGGCATCCCCAAACTGCGGCCCTCCAGATGCTTTGGCCTACAACTCCCATGATCCCTAGCTAAGAGGACCAGTGGTCAGGGATGATGGGAACTGTAGTCCAAAACATCTGGAGGGTCGAAGTTTGGGGATGCCTGGGCTAGATGTTGGGCTACCTGAGAAGGCAGAACTGCTGGTTTTTGGACTTGCACAACCAAGAATTGACTATGTTTCAGAAGACTGTTATTCTTTGCCCAGGAGAACAAAATTCGGACATGTATGATTATACAAAAGAGTTGCACAATATTAATTTGGAACTTTAGGGGTAGTTTATGTTTATTTATTGTTTTGCAAAATTAGTGGAGAAACTATGAAAATGGGCAACAGAAGGCAAGCAAGGGATAAAGGAACAGAATGCAGACGAGGAGCAAACTGTCTCTTTATTTGAGCCGTTTGAAGAACTGCCTAAATATTTTCAAACTCTACTTTCATCCTGCTAGAAACTTTGGAGGGGAACTTCCAAAGACTGTCGAAATTACAACTCCTGACTACATCGGGGGGGGGGGGGGAGTGTGCTGACTATACAATAATCCCTGTTAGTGCATTTGGAAACTACATTTATCCGCAACGCTTCTTACAAGCCCAAGTGAATTGTTTGGTCAGAACTGGGAGACTGCCTAGTTATCTGGTGCTCCTCTCCAACTATTTTAGACTGACAGGGAAGCTGCTAAAAACAAGCACAGAATCACAAGGCAAAGTGACCTTTGTTAAAAAAGAAGAATCCTGAATAGGGATAGACCTCACAAACATATCTCTCCCACCACGGTCATATTATACTGCAGTATTCAATAACAGGTGCCTGTGGTTTCCCTTTGCAGCAGGTTATATGGGAAATCTGAAAGGCAACAGAAAAATCTGCATATGCAATCATCTACAACAGTCTGCAGCTTTCAACACACAGGTGTCGCTGGCAAAGAAGTGCTGGAAACAGCTACATGTGTTAATGCAGAAAAGATGCAGCCAGCAGCATCACCAGAGGCCTCTATCATTAGTGTAGTAACTTATCTTCCTCTTAATAAAGGACTGCCAACTATCTGAGAAGTTAAGTACTCAGCTATCTCCTGTTAAGCTCTATTGCTGCAGCAATAAAAACCCGCTAGCACATTTGCAAAGCTAAGCAGGATCCGGTAAGGTTTCAAACTGGATGGGTCACTGCAGTTGAGATTCCCGTATTGCAAGGGGTTGGACCCTTGGGGTCCCTTTCAACTCTACAATTCTTGGATTCTAAGATTCACTACCAACAGAGAAGAGGGTACAGTGTGTGCTTGGTTGTGTGTGTTTTTGTGTGGGATGCCCATGACAGTTTGCAAATGGGCTCACAGGCCCAAAACGCTTGCAACCCCAGTGCTTACAGGGATTGATGCCAGCAATTCCCACTTATATGAGCATCGCCAACCGATGGCCAGAGCAAAATCAGAACTATCTATAGGGTTCGTATTTTGCTGAATATTTTACATACATCCACAGGCACTTCCTCCCTCTCTTCCATTTTAGAACTCTACAGCCCCCTGAATGATCACAGTTCCAACATTCTTATATACCGGCAACTAGTGCAGATCACCGAGTGCAGGTGCTATGTGCTCACAAGGTCTCACTCCTGTCAGCAATCGAGCTGCTACATCCTGCACTAACTGCAGCTTCTGGATCAAGTCTGACGGAGGCCCAACATAGAGCATATTGTGGTAATCCAGTCTTGAAAGTCTGCTGGTTTTCCTCGCAACTCCTTCCAGGAGTCATAGAATAACACACTCCAACAATAATGTTAGCCTACCTTACAGGGCTGTTGGAAGGATTACATGCAGCACAGTGGAAATACAGTGGTACCTCGGTTTAAGTACACAATTGGTTACGGAAGTCTGTACTTAACCTGAAGCGTATTTAAACTGAAGCGAACTTTCCCACTGAAAATAATGGAAAGTAGATTAGTCCGTTCCAGACAGTCCGTGGAGTACTTAACCTGAAGCGAACTTTCCCACTGAAAGTAATGGAAAGTGGATCAATCCGTTCCAGACGGGTCCGTGGAGTACTCAACCTGAGGCGTACTTAACCCGAAGTATGAGTGTAATTGGTTCTGGAAGTCCGTACTTAGCCTGAAGCGTACTTAACCTGAAGCGAACTTTCCCATTGAAAGTAATGGAAAGTGGATTAATCCGTCCCAGACGGGTCAGTGGAGTACTTAAACTGAAAGTACTCAAACCGAGGTGTACTTAAACCAAGGTATGACTGTATTATGAAATATGTCTCACCATGTTCAGGGAGCTTAGCTGCACGGCTTCAAGTAGCCTTTGCCAACCTGGTGCCCTCCAGATGTTATAGAATACAGCTCCCAGCAGTGAGTGATGGGAGTTGAAGCCCAAGAACATCTGGCTTATGACAATATATGCAAAGCACTCTGTTAATCCTAAGAAATATTCTCATCAAGCCCCTCAATTAAAGACGTCTTTCACTCCCTCCTTGACCCCATCATCACAGCATGTGGCCCAACTGTCATGCCTGGGGCCTGGCACTCCAAGGAAGCCCTGCAGCTGGGCCTGCCACTCAATAATAGGGCTTCCTTCTTGGGTGCTTATTATTATTAAAGTTATATACCCCATCCACAGGTGCCACACTCACCTGCTGGCATCCCGCTTCACTGGCCAATGTATGCAGCTGCCAGGAGTCATAGAATCAGAGAACTGGGAAGTTAGAAGGGACTCCAAGGGTCATCTAGCCCCACCCCCCGCAATGCAGGCTTCTTTTGCCTGACATGGGCCCTGAACCCATGACCCTGGAGAAAGGCTGCCGAACTGCCCCTTGGCGGATCTGACCCCTTCCCCACGCCACCCTCTTTGCCTTACCTTTCCTCTTGGAGATGAGGGCCACGAGGGGCACGCTGGGCCGGTCGCTGAAGACCTCGGCCTGGTTGACCAGGGCGTCCCGCACGGCCTCGAAGTCGCTGAGCATGATGAGCGGCCGACTGCCCACGAACAGGCTGAAGATGCTGCCGTAGATCTTGGCCAGGGCGGTGAGTACCAGATGGGCCGACATGGGCCGGGGAGCGCCGCCTCCGCCTTCGCCCTTGGGGGGCTGTTGCTGCTGCTCCCTCCCGGCGCCGCCTTCGCCTTTGGGGAGCTGCTGCTGCTGCCGGTCGATACCCAGTAGCCGCTTGCGCACCATCGGGTTGGGCACCAAGGCGAAGGCGAAGTTGCCCACCAAAGGCCACGGCTTGGGACCCGGCGGGAGCCCCTGCAGCGACCGGCGGCGGCCCAGCAGCCACCACAACGCCAGCAACAGCCCGGCGGCCGCCAGCAGCGCCGAGCTAACGGGATCCTCCATCAGGGCGGGCTCGCCAGACAGAAGCCGTGCGCAACGCGGAGCCTCCCTTGCGCGCGCTCTGCGGCCCCCTGGAGTCTTCCTCCGCGGCTCCCGCTACATCCTCCTCGCGGCGCCTCCGCCTCCGCCTCTGGTTGGCCGCCCGCGGGCGAGAGGAGGCGCAATCAGAACGCCCAGCTCGGCACAGAACTCCCCCGGGGCGCTGCGTCACCAGGGAAAGGGCTTCCCTGGCTTTGACCATCCGGTCTTATCTCTCTCCGCTGCGCTCCACCCCAACTCATCTATATACTATATATATATATATATCTGCCCAAAACCCCAACGTAAAGATTGCCACAAAAAGCTGAGTGACGCTGGCGACTTGCAACGGCCTGCTGCATGCAGAGTTGAGGGAGGGAGGGAGGGAGGGAGGGAGGGAGGGAAGGAAGGAGAAAGCGAAGGGGTCAAAGGCGAAGAGAAAAGCGGAAAAGGAGGGGGACCTCTTTCAGACCCATGTTGATTGCAGGACAGGTGCATTCTGCAAACATTGTTTTATTGTTTTCTTCTTGTTATTTTATGCATTTATATCCCTCAGGGTGGGATTGGAGTTTTATTAGTTGATTCAGGACGCGGTCCCTTGATGCTGCCATGCCGTATTGCACCCATCTGCAGTAGTTTCTAGTTCGTAAGTTTATTGTTCTACTGACTAAACTTGTGACGATAGGACTAATAAAATAATACAGAACATGCATTCATACCGGTAATATAAGGCGACATCCATGATGTAAGAGAGAGAAGATGCCAAAGACATCAACAAGCTTAAATCTACAGTAACTTGATTTCTGATTAAAGCTCCCAGTCACCACAACAATTTACAGGGATTTTATCTAAATGCTTTTTCCTGATATTTTTTGCAGTCAATGCATAAAGGGCCACTCTGTGTGTTACAGAGCTATTATTGTTACTCAAAAGAAAACAAGCCGTTTCTGCCAGGGGGTACCTGAAATCAGCGGTTTCAAACCCAAAGGAAGTGTACTGAAGTTTCTCAAACGCCCTTTCGGCTCCTTCCCACGCCCTGCCCTGCTTCTGAACTTAACTCCACCTCATGGCCGCTCCCTACTCTTGTCATTTAACATATACAAACCAGCACACACACCACACTGTAGAATAACACATTGTTGATAATAAGGATGCTCTACACTTAATTTTGTGATAGTTTATTTATACTATGTGATGTGAACAGTAAAGGCCCTTGACAATAAATACAAGTCACCAAAACTATTGACAACATACTCATCATCAGCCTTAGAAACCAAGGAGGCAACCAGGATAGAATTAACCATTTTGCTCCACATGTCCAACAATGATTGAAACAATTTTGAGATGCACAGTGAACTTGACCAGATCCTTAGTCTGTCTTATTGTGCCTAATCTATCCATCCCATTTATACTATTACATTGTTGTTTAGTCGTTTAGTCGTGTCCGACTCTTCGTGACCCCATGGACCAGAGCACACCAAGCACTCCTGTCTTCCACTGCCTCCCGCAGTTTGGTCAAACTCATGTTTGTAGCTTCGAGAACACTGTCCAACCATCTCATCCTCTGTCGTTCCCTTCTCCTTGTGCCCTCCATCTTTCCCAACGCCAGGGTCTTTTCCAGGGAGTCTTCTCTTCTCATGAGGTGGCCAAAGTATGGGAGCCTCAGCTTCACGATCTGTCCTTCCAGTGAGCACTCAGGGCTGATTTCCTTAAGAATGGATAGGTTTGATCTTGCAGTCCATGGGACTCTCAAGAGTCTCCTCCAGCACCATAATTCAAAAGCATCAATTCTTCGGCGATCAGCCTTCTTTATGGTCCAGCTGTCACTTCCATACATCACTACTGGGAAAACCATAGCTTTAACTATACGGACCTTTGTTGGCAAGCTGATGTCTCTGCTTTTTAAGATGCTGTCTAGGTTTGTCATTGCTTTTCTCCCAATAAGCAGGCGTCTTTTAATTTCGTGACAGCTGTCACCATCTGCAGTGATCATGGAACCCAAGAAAGTAAAAGTAAAATATACTATTATACTATTACAGGGCCACTCCAATCCAATATACTATTACAATATACAATATACTATTATACTATTACAGGGCCACTCCAATCCCTGCCGAGCGGTAGCAAGAGTTTTCAGGGGTCTTGGCACTTAACCAGGGTTTTTGTTCCTCTGAAAGAGGCATAGTCTTTTTAAGAATGCGTTTTTTAAAAAACACATATTTACAACCTGGTTTTGATGGAGAAAGCGTTGGCAGCATTTGCATCCCAAGAAGGGCTTGTCCTTCCCAGTGGCAGAGCATTGGATTAAAAGGCATCCTAAGCGCTGTCCCCCCGAGTGTCTCTCTGTAGCACCTGGGCCAGCCAGCACGTCTGCTGCCCTTGAGTCTGCACATGGAGTTCTGCCTGCTTCCCCCTTCTCCTTCCCAGCAGCACTTACAGAAAACAACTCCTAAGCGTAAAATGATAAAATGACACCGCTTCGGTCCAGTATACCTGAAGGAGTATCTTCACCCCCATCTTTCTGCCTGGACACTGAGGTCCAGCGCCAAGGGCCTTCTGGCAGTTCCCTCACTGCGAAAAGTGAAGTTACAGGGAACCAGGCAGAGGGCTTCCTCAGTAGTGGCACCTGCCCTGTGGAACACCCTCCCTCCAAATGTCAAAGGAAAAAACAACTACCAGACTTTTAGGAGACATCTGAAGGCAGCCCTGTTTAGGGAAGCTTTTAATATCTGAAGGACTATTGCATTTTAGTATTTTGTTGGAAGCCGCCCAGAGTGGCTGGGGATAATAATAAATTTTTATTATTATTATTATTATTATTATTATTATTATTATTATTATTATTATTTCTTCCTGTGAACACCATGCTCCCACCTTACCTTGGCAATCTCCCAATCCCAGTTTACATGAAATCCTAAACCTGGCCTTCGTCTCTGCTCACCATCCCTTCATGGGAGGAGGGACTCACAGGCATCTGCTGACTGGCACAAGGTAATGTGACTGTGTCTATTTCACATTACTTTCCTTTGTACTATATGATGGTTCTTCTCCCAAGGCGATTCCTGGCCAAAAGACTGATTCAAACTGCACTTTTACACTGCTAAGCAGTCTTGCACCTGGGTGCAGACTTCAAGCATTTAGTCCTCACCTACATTTACTAACATTAGAATTATTGTGGTGTTTTCAGTACCCAGGACTTCAGGCAAGTACTTCCCTTCATCTTTCCATGTGCCACTGGTCATGTTATGCAAAATAAAGTACTGCATTATGTAGCAGGTTACAGAAAGCAAGGATTCTTGTGCAGAATTAACTTTAATGTAAAAAAAAGCACACTACAGTAGGGACCAGAGAATAATAGGTGATGAAGGAAGACTATACTTTTTAAATAAACACATTTCAAAATGCAGTTCTCAACCATTTTTTCAATAGGCACTTTATTCTTATAGCATTGTTTTGCAGCGAAGTTTTTCCGAATATTACAAAACATACTACACACAAAACATACTGGTAAGTGTACATAAAGTCTGCAATTTACAGAGCAAATAAGTTCAAAGGCTGTGAAAATCTATGGGAAACAGATTCATGAATGAAAGACAAACGTCTGCATAAGGCCAGTCACCCAAATCAGAATCCTGCCATAATGTCTCTCATTGTATCACTTATCAATCACAGCACAGGCATACAATGCTATTAGAATGAGATTTTTAAAAGGCACCATTTCTTAATGTAATAGCAAAGCACTAATATATGCCTTTAAGTAGTGTTATTTCTCTAGAAAAAGAGGTGCCTGAAATCATCATGAACACCTCCCTTGTTCTCATATCATGGCAGTGGTGCCCACCTGAGAGGTGCTGGAACTGAGTTTTGGTGAGTTCTGGCTGAAAAAATCCCTACCTTTAAGCAGTGTTACAGGTTTGTACCAACACCTGCCAGCTCTTCGCAGCTCTCTCTTTCTCTACCACACAGAAGTGTTTATACTGTGCCTGCTTCTGGGATCTGCACGCACTCACATAGTTTATTAAGATATTGTGCAGTTTGACTGCATTTAACACTGCACAGGTCAGGGCCAGCCTGTACCCTGCTCTTTTAGACTGCAGGACTGCCAAGAATTGATCGGTCGATGTTGATCAGTTGATGCTGCTAACTATTGTGAATGAAGGACTTGATTGAAAGAGATATTTCTCTTTTTTTCTAGGATATATCCTCTACTCCCATTTTGTATATTACAAGTAGAACGTCACAAAGCTACTGTCCGGATAGGACCAAGACTAAAAAGGCACATCTACCACACATATTTAAATTAGCTAAAACTGTACTGCTTTCCTCCAAGGATCATGAATTTGTGGTTTTGTGCAAATGCTGATAACTGTGTCTTAGCAGTGATAGCTTCGTAATAGGTCTACAGCAGACAGGACTTATTGAGTGGAAATACTCAAATATGTTTAAAACATGTGTATAGTGTAGAAACAGACTATGTTACGGGAAGTGCCTAGGGTTATTGCTGAGATAGCCAACACAGTGCCCTTCAGATCAGGGTGGTCCAATACGTAGCCCTTGATGCCTTTTTTGCGGTCCTCTGCAACATTTGACGTACCTTCCAGCCCTCATGCTGCCTTTCCAAAGCTGGGTGAGGTGCTAGACTTTTGGACCCTGCCAGAGCCTTGTGCCTCCTTCCAAAAGCTCAGCACCTAGCTTATCCAGCTTTAGGAAAGCAGTGTGAGGGCTGGAGGGAGCATCAAATTTTGGCCTCAGTGTGACAAGGTAGTGTGTGGCCTGCATGTTTCATGTCAAAGTACTCTTGTAGCCCACTTGGTATGAAAAGTTGGACTGCCCCACCTACAGATGTTGTGGACTACAACCCCATGATAATCTGCCATGTTGGCTGGGGTTGCGGGGAGCTCTAGCCCCAAACATCTGGAGGGCACCGCATTAACTACACTTGCACTGTTGTTTTACTGCAGTAGGAGACGGTCTTTAATCTTCAGTGTGATGGTGCTTTATATTATGCAATGATTTGCTGACAATGTTCCTCTTTTAAGAAGAGCAACACATCCATTGATTTTCACAGTGGATGCTTGCACTTGGTAAAGGTTCAAAATTACTGAGCAGTTTATGATTGTATCAAAGTGTTATTTCTGTACAAGTTTGCAGTTTGCACAACTAGTATTTTGCTAGTGCATCTTTTGTAAATGTCATTTGCCCATAATTAGAATGAGCAGACCTAAGTATTTTTCATAGGATACTTTTAAAAATGAAAACAGCTTTGCTTTTTTGCTATGGGGTGGGCAAGATAGAGCTGCTTTAGCTTCATGACTGCTGGAAGAAAACAATGCCACAATTTGGGTGATTAAAAAACACACAGATGTTTCGAGAGTTGTTTGCAGACAAATGGAATCAGTTAAACAAACACACTTATCTGGACTGAGTTGTCTAGGAAATAGTAACTTTAAAAAAAAAGAAAAAAAGCCCCCAGTGGCCTCTCTCTTGTGTGTTTAGGATCACAACTTAAGGAACTAGTCTTTTTATTTATTTATGTGTAAGTAGGAACACAGCCAACTCTATTAACCTGTTAAAGGTGGGATAAGATTTTAAAATTTTGGTTTACCCCAAAGTAAATGTGCACGGATTGCAGATTTACCTCTATTGAGTACAGGGCTGAAGAAATGCAGGCAGTCCAATCCTATCCATGTTTACTCGGAAGTAAGTCTGTGTTTAACAGGGCTTATACAGACACCTGTGTAAATTAGCTTGCACAGGACTATATTACACACACAAGTAAATGTGTGTTGCACTATCACTCGAGCTCCATGTTCTAAAAGAAAAACTAAAGAAATGTCATCATCCCCGCACTTCATTTATTACAGTTTTAGCAAGGAATCAGAAGGGGGAAATCCATAACTAGCAGAAAATAGCAAATGGCACTGTGAGTTAAACCACAGAGCTTGGGGCTTGCTGATCAGAAGGTCGGCGGTTCGAATCCCTGCAACGGGGTGAGCTCCCGTTGCTCGGTCCCAGCTCCTGCCCACCTAGCAGTTTGAAAGCACATCAAAGTGCAAGTAGATAAATAGGGACCGCTCCGGCGGGAAGGTAAACAGCGTTTCTGTGTGCTGCTCTGGTTCGCCAGAAGCAGCTTTGTCATGCTGGCCACATGACCCGGAAGCTGTCTACGGACAAACGCCGGCTCCCTCGGCCTATAGAGGGAGATGAGCGCCGCAACCCAGAGCCGGACACGACTGGACCTGATGGTCAGGGGCCCCTTTATCTTTACTAAATACAGCAGTTACCAACCCTGGTATTGTGGGCTAATGCTTTTTTTTTTTTTTTTTTTAAAAACCCTCAAGCTTCCCAAGCTATTCTAGCGATACCTGCAAGCAGTGGTTTTTCTTTCTAAAAAAATGTTTAGGGGTACTCTTTTACCTTCTCATATTGAAATACTGACCCCTCAATGAGACCAAACTTAGATTCACATGTTTAGACGTATGCATCCCCCTGCGTCCCCCCAGAAAGAAAGCACTGGAGGAAGTAATAAAGTACCTGCAGAAGGTAATAAAGTATATCAGGTGTGTATGTGGATTTAATGCTGAGAGGATGTTAGAACAGGATGCTAGACTAGATGGATTAAGCAGCCTCCAGTCTGTTAGAGGAAAAGGTGGGCTATAAATGAATGAATGAAATGAAACTGTGAGAATGCTCAGGCAGAGTGTAAGACTGCAAAATATTTATCCAGTTCCTGGGAGTAAGCTCTATTGAATTCACTGGTGCTTACTTTTGAGTAGACATGTAAAGGCTTGCAGTGTTAGGCTCTATTTACAACAAAGGAATAAAAACACTCCATGGGTTTCCTTTAAAAATTGCTGGCTGAGAAACTACTGCAATTAAAGAGTTTAAAGTGGATTGGTTACATTTTCCTTCAAAATGTATGTCAACTTCACCATTCCTTCCTTCATTCAGTTCAGGTATCATTTTCAGTATAAACAGGACTCTGTTTTTGTAGCTGATTGTATGCAGCAATGCCCTTTTTATGTATTCGCATTGGTGTAAACATGTATGTTGTCTTCTAGATCCAAATGCACACACAAATATTATAAGCAAGCAATACCCTAGTGCTTATCGTGCAAATTTGCCCTTATGTTCATTCATGGCAGAGGCTGTTTCCAAAAAGGACAGCAGGGGGAGGTCTGATCTCTCCATCACTTTAATGTTCACATTACAGTACACAGTGTGGAGGAAAAGGGGGGGGGAATAAGATAAAGGGTATTTCCAAGCCTTTCCCAACACTCATGTGCCTGCCCACCCCAACGTATCGGAGAGGTCTTGTTCATTCTCAATACCAGTAAACAGTGTGTGTAGCCAACGTAAACAAGATGCTGTAGCTCCTTTGCAGCTTGCTGGGCTGCTGTAATGAAGGGAAGGGAAGGTGTCAGCAGGAACAACAGGTGGAGAGGAAGAGGCTGAAGGGTTTGAGCACCCTTTCCATCAGCTGTCTCTCTCCCGAGGAAAAAGAGAAGTGCCTGATGAGCAAGGACATGGGGAGCAATGGGTGCAACATATAAGCCTGGGGTGATTTTTGCAGAAGGGGGGGCGGGCCTGTGCCTTTGGTGGGGGCCAAATTTGCCAAACCCTAGGTACGCCTCTATGCGGTAGTATACAGATAGTGCAACTAGTACTGGGAAAGGTATACTAACTTTTCTCAAGCAACATTTACCAGAGTAAATTTTAGCTGCTCTTTTTGCTTGCTTTAGCGCAGGCATAGGCAACCTTGGCTCTCCAGATGTTTTGGAACTACAACTCCCATGATCCCTGACCACTGGCCTTGTTATCTAGGGATCATGGGAGTTGTAGTTCCAAAACATCTGGAGAGCCAAGGTTGCCTATGCCTGCTTTAGCATAAAGAAAGCGAATCCCAGTCAACTTTTATCCAGGGAAAAGCAGGATATCTTAGAGCAGAGGTAGCCAACATTGTGATCTCCAGTTGCTGCTGGATTACAAGTGCAACTCTCACCATCCTGATTTTGCAGGGAGTTCAACATTTGCTTCTGTAGTATGATGAAAATCCAAGCATTGAAATATTTATTCAGCTCAGGGTGTTTATATCAAAATGTATCAGCACTCAAAAAGTTCAGAGGATTTCTTTTTTAATAAAGAAATCCAGACTAACAGTGTAATTCTATAAATGTCCACTCAGAAGTAAGCCCCATTGAGTTCAGTGGGCATTACTCTCAGGAAAGTATGAATATAAGATTTTAGCCCAAGTTAATTGAACTCAGGTGCCATTGGAATAAACAACTTGAGTATGGCTACACTACAGTCCTAACCTCACTTACTTGGAAGTAAGCCCTATGGAATTCAGTAGAATTTACGTCAGAGTAGACATGGCTAAGACTGTGCTGATAGTCATGATGATTAGAGTCCAACTGACTTCAATGCAACTAACAGCCTCCAACCCATAGGATCTGTTTTGACAGATCATAGGTAAAGGGTGTGAAAATCTCACCCAGATGCCAGTTTCTTATACTTACAACTGCTGGGTTTAAACCCACAAAATACTGCATATTTACATTAATAATATATTCACTTCTGCCTCTTGGACCAAACCAGAAAGACATAAGCAGCATACACTACAACAATGTTGTAGACAAAAAGGAAATTAAAATTATATTTAATGCAAACATGTGGGCATACAATGCCTTTTTTACTTGAATTAATAAACCTTTAAAGATTCAGCCACAATAATGCTCATTGAAACATTGAACAGAAATGCAACACTATGTGTGTCCATGAGGGGGCTAACAGGCACTACTCACAGAGGCTATGTACACTGGATTATATATCTAGGTTTAGTAACATATCAAAGACTTTTGTTGCCAGTCATCATACTAAAGCACTCTTCCCCCACCCTTTTGTTCTTTACAAGACACAACTATGGCCAAAATGGTTAAATAAGCACCTAAAACAGAACTTGCTATTTTAGAAATGTTATCAGAGGCACTTCATTGACATCACAAGAGAAAAACACACCCCACCCCAGGGGGGGAAACATGCCCAATAAATTTCAACTTTACTGCTGTGGCTTGTTTAAAGAATATTTAATTCAATAAAAATCCATAAAACTGGAAGGAAATAAAAGGAGGATCGGCTGTGACCACAATAATGATTTTGAATGTATTCTAAGATTTTTGTTTGTTTCTCATTTGTTTTTGTTTCTTTAGTTTGGGATGTACATTATCTACTTTGCTGTGTCAGTTACTAATTTGACTTTATGTATATCATATTTCAAGCTTTTGAACTATGCTTTTGGGATGCCTTTGCTTTGATAGCTGAAGGAGACTTCAGAGTACAGACTAGTATTTTTTATCGTTTTAAAGAGATAATGAAGCTTATATTTAAGCTCCTTCTTTTCCTGTATATTTTTTCCCCTTATGATTGTTTTCAGTTGGTTTTTCAAGCAATAAAGTTTATTGGAAATATTTGGCTAGAAAGTTAATAGCAGAGGGCCAGGCCTTCATAGCCTGTGACCATCTTGCCAAATGCAGCCTCCCAGCCAAATATGATGGTCGGCCAGGGACTCAACAGCTCCCCTGGTTTGGTTTTGTAGACAGCAAAACCATAAGGATTATTTAAGCCCTTTGGTATCCAGCAGACATATCTGTCATAAGTTGTGCAGGCCTTTTAAACAATATACTGAAATGAACAAGAGCAAAAACCTCCCTAAGAACCAGAATAAACATGGTCAACAAAAATTGCATCATTTTTAATATTCTCCCTATTTCCCCCTATTTGTCAGGTGATTAATCCTGAAGCTGTTCTCAAGTAGTGTACTACTGTCGTTTACTAGGCATTCCTTTGCTAACAGCTATCTACAAGCTTATCAAATTACACTTGCTATCTAAGGAGATGGATTCATTTATTCTCCACTTTAATATTTCTCATCCAAAACAAGAATAATCAGAAACCAAGCAGCTCAAATTTCACTGTGAATTATGGAAATAGCCGTATAGCTGATTAAGTTCAATTCTATCTCTTTATAAATGTACTGGTCAGTTAATTAAAATATACTATTTGAATACCAGATGCTTGTGCTTTAGTGTTGAAAGCAATTTAGAGAAGCATGCCAAAGTCCCTCTGAATAATATTTTTTTTAAAAAAAGCACAAAATTGCAGCTCAAGTTTCACCAATTTTGAATGGGAGATAAACAGCCCAACTTTCTCTGATCTACACTTGTCATCTAGGAACCAGCAAGATAAAATGTACTACATGTTTCAGTCACAGATGGTGCCCCCAAACCTAGGTGGTCTACCTTAGAAATTTAAAAGGTTAGCAATTTGATGTTAAAGAGACTATTTTTGCTAGTGTAGCTTTCAATTTCTGACTGAACCCCTAATAGACATGCAGCATATTGAAAGGCCACGAGGACTTTTGTCCACACAGAAGTTTCCCACCAACTTTGCCACTTGCTTTTGAAACATCTAAGTTTCAGTCCAACTTGAGGGGTGCTTCAAATGTGATAAAATGCATCATGAGAACCCCTTTTTTGTAGCAAAGTTGCATGCAGGATAGGTGTAGATTGTTAATGTGCAAACATATGCACACATTTTGTTGATCTACATAGCTTGAATGCTATATTCATACAGAAATGCTCTCTCCTTTATACATTTTGCCATGTTTAAAGGTGCCCTGAAATAGGACTTAGGGTGACTGATGTATCAGAAGGAGTCCCTCATACTTTCCTTTGTATTTATCAGGACCATGACTGCCGTCTCCAATGAAAATGAAAATAAGTTAAGTTTGTTTCAGCCTTAAGTTTTAAATCTGATTTTGTCATTTTATTAGCCACTGCATCTAATCATTTACTGGTTAGTTATTAACATTGTTAGTTATTAACACAAAAAAAGTTATGTATGTACCTGTAACTGGCCTGAGAGCAAGTACTGTATATTCCTGTGTATAAGACTACTTTTTCACCCAGGAAAATCTTCTCAAAAGTCAGTGTTCGTCTTATACGCCGGGTCGTATTTTTTATACGGCGAGTATATCCCAAACATTATATTTTAACTGGGAAAGTTGGGGGTCGTCTTATACGCCGGAATATACAGGTAAGTTAAATATTTCTAGGAAGGAAAAATTACCGGTAAAAGTAAGGTATCTGGCTGAATTATCATATTTCGCTATCTTCTGTTACCACGATGCATTATTTATTGTACTAAGATTTGCTGTTGCCAAAGTGATAGTCTGAAAACCAGAATTAGCTTAGCGGCCTAGCCTGTGAATGGAAGAAACACCCAGACCTACACAATGAATTTTAAATTAGAATAAATTTTCCAGTCAAATTCTCTCATTACTTTTTTTAATGTCACTCTTTAAAGCATTATTTTTTTTAAAAAAGTTATAGTAACTGATTAGACTTAAGCAAATTCAATAGTTATTTCTCTAGTTGTTCCTTTTACTGATATTTTTTTTAATAGAAAAGCAATTGGCAACAATGAAAAATACATTTAACTACTAGATATTATAATGGTAATGACACTGTTTGATTCCTATACAAAACAGAACAAAAAAGTGGGCCATGTTAGCTTTCTTAAACATTAACTTAATAAATGTTTGGGTGTTTTCACATATACAGTTTTATATTACACAGAAACACTTTGTTCAACCAAAAAAAATCTGTAAACAATAAAGTAGCAGACTGGCCACATGACCATTTAATAAATAAATATAGTGTTAGGTAATAGTGAAACAAACACACCTATAGCAGTGAATACCCTTGGCACAACAACTAAAATTCACACCAAGGAAAAAACAATGTGATGTTCATCTGTAGATGTATCATATCCAGCTCTCAGGCCCAATGCTTCATAGTTTTTGCAAAAATCACACCATTTCTTTTTAAGCCTTCAAAAAATCCTTTTGGAGCCTCCTTACAGAAGATCAAAGCCAGTGAGTGACTGGAGGATCAGTGGAAGTTTTGCCTCCCACAGCATTTAAATGGTTCACTCAAGTTTATGTATTATTTGCTATACAGATGCAGTCATGTACAATCACAAAAACAATGTTAACAATCCTGCAGGAATCTTATGACTTTTTAAAATTATAAATTTATACCTCTGAGTGCCAACAATGGGGTTGTCCAAACTCAGTGGTATTTTCAGTCATTGCCTGAAGGAGTATCAACATTCTCTTTCAATTATAGATCCTCCATTTTTTGAGCATTCGCTGCAAAGTGCATATACTCAAAATATGTTATGCACATGCACCACACATTCATGCAAGCTGACCAGCAGAAATTTAAATAATTCCCTTGCCTTACATATTTGTATTTTAGTAATAAATTATTTTTTCCTGTTGTTGAATGCTGACGATGTTAGTAGACATTATTTCTAACTTACAGTATCATCAGGTAAAATAGGTTTTATGGTCATCTATGGATATATATATATATATAAAATTGTCACTTATTTTTTTTAAAAAATGTAAAAAAAACAATAGAGGGTAGCTAGAGTATATGGAAACAGTGGTGGCATTACAGGGTTATAATATATTCATTCCCATAAGAGAGTATCAAAAGATCAAGGTTCACTTCTGGTTTCACCAGTTATGTATAACAAGTCTTGCCTTCACTAGTGAGAATAGTAAGACCACTGGTTGCCAACTTCTGTTACTCTCTGCATATAGCTAGAAAGACCAGTATTGTGCCTTTTATCTTTTACTATGGTTTTGCTCTTCAAACTCCACGAATCTAAAGCAGATATTTTGTTTCAGTGCTTCTGTGGGATGAGTGATATTTAACAACAGATGGTGTGATGTGTTCTTTGGCACCTCTGAATCTCATTAAGAAACCAATGTCCTAGCTCTCCTCCTCCTCAGGAAGTGTTCTGTTGGCACCAGAGTGCCACTGAGTGCCAGTGTCTACTAGCACTGAAGAGTGGGATGAAACCGTACAATATGACTAGAAAAATATACCAAGGGGCAATAATTATTTCATTTGTGTCTACAATTGTCTTTTCTCAGATCAGTTGCACAAAGTTTGGTCCACTTCTGCAGTTAACAATCTAGTCATCTTAAGAGCTTTGGTTATAGCATAAATGTTTTGGTAAAGAACAATACATTCTCTTGTCTTCGTTTCCTTCAGGTGGATTTTTCATTGTCCTCTCCCGTTTTCTGAACTCGGGAATACTTCTTGCATGAAGACTTGAAACAGCTAGGGGGCCAAGATATTGGCCATGAGAAACAGCAAGGCACGGAGCCCTGTATATTCTTTTCAAAGAAATTGAATATTGGAAACCACCATGCTCGAGAGAGAAAGTTTGTCTGTGACGAGATTTTCAAGTTCTGCATTAAGAGGGGGGAGAAAATATATTAAGATCCTGATGAGACTGCTTTAAAAAGAGCCATATTTAAACCACTAGAATAATTCTTATTTTTTCCTTAGAAAGAAAGCACTTCCATGCAGTAAAAACCATATAAAACATACGGTAGGTATAATTCAGATAGGACGATCAGTTTCTCCCTGTCCTTCAGCTCCATATTGGTTTTCGTGCTGGAATTTTGTGATAACTGACCCCATTTGAAACAGAGGGCAGTAAAGTAAAACCAGGCAAGGTAGTATTATTTATTAACTCCTCATATTACTCCAAGGAGCTCAGAGACATATATGTGGGATTCCTAGACTCCCATCAAGGTAATAAGAAGGCTTAAGCCTGCTTAACTTCATATAGAAATTTTCTTTTGGTCATTCTTTGTGGTACTTACAGCAAATGGCATTTTTTACCAGACTAACTACAATATTTCTGACCAGCATTCCATTCACATAGTGAAAATGCCTCTCCACTTACCGTTAACTGATTCACAATTAAGTAAAGGAAGTTCGAGTAATTTAGGAAGGCATTCATTTAAACTGAACCAGATTTGTGATAGACTTTTGTTTATAGCTTCATGTGTATACTGCTGTATAGTGTAGTTAAGGCACTGGATATGATTTAGCAAAATACAGTTGCAACAAATGTGTGCCGTTACCGTAGATGTTTATGGTGGGATTCCTGTACATATTTACTTGAAAGTACAGCTGATTGAAAAGGCAGATCTTACTCCTCAGTGTGGGACTGTAATGTTAGTGCCTTTAAATTCAAATAAACTTCACCATGACTAACTTTCCCCCCGGATTATACCAATATTTTCTTAGATGAGATTTCCAGGGGGAAAGTAAAAATGCCTCAAAGTCCAGCATAATCCAGCAATTCATTTTAACATAATACATTTTGTAAAGCAGTACCTAACATTAATTTAGAAGCTGGTATTCCCGTTACTCACCTTTTCATTAGCCATAGAATGATACCACCAGAAGAGCCTTGTGGTGATATAATAAGCAATGACAACATCTATAGTATAATGTTCATGTCCTACTAGGATGCAGATTATTCCAGCAGCACTCATACACCAGCAGATCAAGTGATACCACCAAAAGTGACGAGGTGAATCTGCCCAAGAAGGAAAGCATGTTAAAGAGGTTTAATATGGGAATTGTACCTACAGTAGCAAAACAGATGAATATGAATTTGAACTAATTTGTGAATGCAAATGCATGGATATGCACATGCACATACAGACATAAACTAAAATATATTTAGTTCACAGGAACAGGTTGGCATATAGTTTGATTCCATGGTGTAAATTTAACAGAAGTTAAATATATGAATGCTGGCTAATCAGCTGATTTGCTCAATTTGCACACTACTGCTGGTTAAGTTTGCATACAATACACATCTAACTAAGGCTTCTAGGGGATATAGCAGAATACACACCTGCCATGCAGAAGGCCTCAAGCTTAATCCTTGGGCTATTCAATTAAAAGAATTTTCCAGCAAAGAAAAAACCTCTGCCTGAGACTTTGGAGAGCTACTGCCCTTGGTGTAAATACATAGCTGCCAAGTTCCGGCCTGAGAAATAAGGGACTGGACCGGAAGTAGCAGACCGGAAGTAGCGCTACCGCCATTTTGGAACTGGACGGAGCATGCTCAGAAGCTACTTTTGATGCTGCTCTGCCCTGTTCCAAAATGGCCACCGCACCAGAAGTCGCGCTGCGGCCATTTTGGAACTGGGCAAAGCAGCATCAAAAGTCGCTTCTGAGCATGCTCCGCCCACTTCCAAAATGGCCGCCACGCCAGAATAAACCAGGGGAAAACAAAAAAAATCCGTTTTTTCGGCTGGGGACAGCCGGAAAAACGGGGGTTTCCTGGGGAATACAGGAGACTTGGCAGCTATGGTAAATAGCACTGGACTAGATGGACCAATGGCAGTCTCCTATGTTCATGGACAATTGCATAATCCACACCACCAACATTGCCTTATAAAGATGGGTTAGCAATATGAGCTCCAATCTGGCACCCAAAGAGTAGCACCTAGCCCAACAATGATCAGAGTTGCTACCTGTTCCCCATATTCTTCCTACTTGCTACAAGCCTTTCATCACTCGTCTTTGCTATCTGACACAATGAGGAAGGAACATACTGGCAGGTAATGGAAGGAGTGTTACAGAACCATCACTACCATAATCCTTCATATAAAACTTATGTTTTAAGATCCCTTTAAATTGTGCTGCAACAATCTGACATCCATTAAAGCATACTAGTGAAAAACAAAATTAATCCATTCATTCAAAGGGGTAAATGGTTCCCACCACCATATTACTATCTTTCTTTTTCAGTCCATGGCCACTTTTTACATGGTAGAACACTAATCATAATTATATTTGAGGAAGGAAAGAAGATAGCGAAATTAGATCAGAGAATCATTCATTTCCTTTGCATTTTTGAAGAATAACAGCACCAGTACCTATTTCAAATAAATTTAATCCAATTTATGTAATTAACTAAAAATACAAACAAACCAGTGCACTACTGCATTTTATTGCTCATTCCAAAAATAAATGTCAAAATGGAGGGAAGGAAGCTTGTACAGCCATCTCTGGCCAGGGAGTTAAATATATTGATAAACAGGGTAGGGATGAGAACACAGGAAGCATCTTTCAGATTGGCAAAATGCCTGTTCAGAAAGATCAGTGGAGCATATTGCACTCAGCTTCAGAATAATTGAGCAGTATTTGCTCTTGCTTCAAACAACATCCCCACCCCACCCCCATAATCATACAGGAACAAGAAATTAGTAGATAATATCCTGATGTACAGTCCACACCACTTTTATATAAAACCCTGCCAGCAGTATTCCAATGAGAAAAAGCTCTGTCTAGTCAGGGTTCACAGGACAATCTAGTGAAGAAGAATGGCTGTAATAGCCCCATGTCAGTAATAATAATTTCCTTCCTTCCTTCCTTTCTTTTTCTTTTTCTGCAAAGGGCATATGCTAAATGCTAGATAGGTAAACTAAACAGCAACATTAAATGGGATGATTAAACATGACCACAGTACATCTGTGACAACATCCTCACATAAAATAGTGCATGAAACGGCTATTTACCAACTACTCATGGAACATTATGTCCACATAATGTTCTCCCACCTCCACCAATGTATTAAAATGTAATATGCATATTACATTACCAGAAACTGTCACATATTCAGGCTTCATAGAAGCTACATAGGTATATTCATGTTAATGGGAACATGCTTATGCCAATGAAAGGCATGTTTTCCAGTTTATATGGAACCCAGTTTTTGACATGTTTGTCCTTTGTAGCACCAGCTTTCTAACAACCAAAATACTCATGAGTAAGTATTCTAGAATTACAAGGTGGTATAGTGAAGTGAATAGAGTTTTGGGCGATGACTAGGAAGACCCATCATTGGTTGACATTGGACCAGGAACTCTCTATCAGTCTACTTGAACCCCATAAGGTTGTTATGAGGATAAAGTGGGCAAGGGACCTTCTCTGCAACCCCAAGTTCTCTGAAGGAAGCGTGGCATAAACATGCAAATAAATAAATAAATAAATAAATAAATAAATAAATAAATAAATAAATAAATAAAGGGATTATTTATTTTATGAGACCTCATGGCAAAAAGAAACAACAAGGAAGACAATGCCAAAGAGAAAGATAAGCAATTATTTCTGTCCTACACCAATTTATAGTAATTGAATTAGGCCTGGGAACACAAACATCTTTTCGTTTTTCTAACTGAAGGAACAGTTTGCAACAAGCCATCCAAATTAGATACAGTAGCTGTGTTTAAAAAACAACAACCAAAGACCAAGAGGCCTAGTTTGCACATTATGACTGCCAAACTAAGACCACCTAAAACCATACGAAACATTTAGGAAAATAAGAAAGGCTTGAGGTGTGGAGCAGTTCATCAAGTGAATTGAGTAACAGACAATAATTCAACGTAGTGCAAAGCAGATTGCTCTGTTAGCGCAAGCATTGATGCTTGCATGGTTTAACAATTTGCTCTTTCCTCCACCCACATTCTGATCTAGGAGTTCTCTTCCCTTACCCAAGTCAACTTCAGGGGACACCTGGGAGGAGAAGAGGAGAAACCCCAGTTGTGCCAGTGGAAGTCCTTGCCTGTGGTTTCCTGGTGGCACTCATTAATTCAATCCACTTAACTGCAAACTTTTCCTGGGGATAATTACATTCCCACAGAAAAACCTGGTAAGCTGCTTCACATGACTGATCTACCATGTAAGAGTCACCAAATGCAACAATTTTAAAAGTATCTCATGCACTGGCCAAAACGTCAGAACTGGCCCAGACTTTCCGCTATTTTCAATCCAAAATCAGAAGCATTTGCTTAGATTGGTGCATATACAGAATACTGAAACTAGTATAAAAATCAGTGGAGTAGTGTTGCTAAGCATTTATGAAAAAAACAAACAACAAAACAAAACCAACCCCAAAAAACTACATTTGAAAAATTGAAACTTACATTCCTTGATAAATAGGTAAGTGAGTGTTAGCACTACAGTGTGACCACTGAACAGGAAATCTCCGCATAAGATGTGTGAGCCTGTTATAGACAGTCCACCGCCGGAAATTAGTTGCAGGATCCGCTGAACCTTGGCTTGAGAATTTCCATTTAGCTAGTTTGTCATAGGGAGAACAAAATAAGAAGAAACACAAGCTGAAGGAGACTGGAAGTGTTTGGTTGGATAAAGAACTCCAAGCCAACTGATTTGTAAAATATAATTTGCATTTACTAGGTTTACCTTTGGAGCACACTGAAAATGCATTCCAGGCACAGGGAGAGTGGTGACATACATGGTAATGCAGCGGTAAAGGTATAAAGTTCCTATTATAAAGAAGAACCTTCGTCCCACTATTGATCTGAAAAATAATATTGAAGAGATTGTTCATGTAGTTATGCTACAAGTACAGTTCCATAAAAAGACTATGCCTGCAAAATTCAACATGATATCTTTCCCACTCTTAATCAGTACTCATAGGATAATGAGTAAAATAGGAAAACTGTTACAGCCACATTCTTATTTATTCATTTATAAAAATACTTTTATACTGCAATGTCATAAAAATACCAAAGTGGTTTGCAACAATTATATATACATACGCAACAAAAACCAAGCAAAGATTTAAAATCACAAACAAGCTAACTATTGCAGAATATGTTTTCTTAATTGTCCATATAAGCCTGCCAGCATAGAAAAGTTTTCAGCAGATGTCCAAAGGTTAAAATGGAAATTTCTTGCTGAATCTCTATTGGAAGAATGTTCCACAGGACTGGGCAAATGACACCATAAATTTTACAGTAAAGTTTTGGATTTTTTAAGGTTTGCAACGTTTGACTGTAATATGTCTATCTTATGGGCACCAATATGCTTCAGAAAGAGCAATTCATATTCTCTATTATTTGACCACCCAAGTGTATCTTATGGGATCTGTTATCATTGTTGTACAGTGGTACCTCTACTTACGAATTTAATGCGTTCTGAACGCACATTCATAAGTCGAAAAAATTTGTAAGTCGAATCCCATAGGGAGAAAGAATTGGGAGAAAAAAAATCATAAGTCGAAGCAACCCTATCTAAAAATTTGTAAGTAGAAAACATCCTATCTAAACCGCATCCAAGATGGCGGACGGAGCTCCGTTCGTAAGTAGAAACATTCGTAAGTATAGGTACCACTGTATATAACTTTTAAGGTTAGATTCTAGGAAGGTGGCACATCCATATTTTTGAGTAAAACAGCTGATGTAGAGCAGTGACCATTCCTGCAAGACTTGATTGCTTACTTCCAGTACAACCAACTTTCATAGAATCATAGAGTTGGAAGAGACCACAAGGGCCATCCAGTCCAACCCCTTGCCAAGCAGGAAACACCATCAAAGCATTCCTGACAGATGGCTGTCAAGCCTCCGCTTAAAGACCTCCAAAGAAGGAGACTCCACCACACTCCTTGGCAGCAAATTCCACTGTTGAACAGCTCTTACTGTCAGGAAGTTCTTCCTAATGTTTAGGTGGAATCTTCTTTCTTGTAGCTTGAATCCATTGCTCGGTGTCCGCTTCTCTGGAGCAGCAGAAAACAACCTTTCACCCTCCTCTATATGACATCCTTTTATATATTTGAACATGGCTATCATATCACCCCTTAACCTTCTCTTCTCCAGGCTAAACCTACCCAGCTCCCTAAGCCTTTCCTCATAAGGTATTGTTTCCAGGCCTTTGACCATTTTGGTTGCCCTCCTATGGGCACGTTCCAGCTTGTCAGTATCCTTCTTGAACTGTAGTGCCCAGAACTGGACACAGTATTCCAGATGAGGTCTGACCAGAGCGGAATACAGTGGTATTATTACTTCCCTTGATCTAGATGCTATACTCTTATTGATGCAGCCCAGAATTGCATTGGCTTTTTTAGCTGCTGCATCACACTGTTGACTCATGTCATGTTTGTGGTCTACCAAGACTCCTAGATCCTTTTCACATGTACTGCTCTCAAGCCAGGTGTCACCCATTCTGTATTTGTGCCTTTCATTTGTTTTTGCCCAAGTGTAGTACTTTACATTTCTCCCTGTTAAAATTCATCTTGTTTGCTTTGGCCCAGTTGTCTAATCTGTTAAGGTCATTTTAAAGTGTGGTTCTGTCCTCTGGGGTATTAGCTACCCCTCCCAATTTGGTGTCATCTGCAAACTTGCTCAGGATGCCCTCAAGCCCACCATCCCAGTCATTGATAAAGATGTTGAATAAGACTGGGCCCAAGACAGAACTCTGTGGCACCCCACTAGTCACTTCTCTCCAGGATGAAGAGGAGCCATAGATGAGCATCCTTTGGGTTCGGTCAGTCAGCCAGTTACAAATCCACTGAATGGTAGCACTGTCTAGCCTGCATTTTACCAGCTTCTTTACAAGAATATCATGGGGCACCTTGTCAAAGGCCTTGCTGAAATCAAGATAGGCTATATCCACAGCATTCCTTTCATCTACCAGGCTTGTAATTCTGTCAAAAAATGAGATCAGATTAATCTGACATGACCTATTTTTCAGAAACCCATGCTGACTTTTAGTGATCACAGCATTCCTTTCTAGGTGCTCACAGACCGTTTGCTTAATGATCTGCTCTAGAATCTTTCCTGGTATTGACATCAGGCTGACTGGGCGGTAATTGTTTGGGTCTTCTCTTTTCCCCTTTTTGAAAATTTGCCCTCCTCCAGTCTGCTGGAACTTCGCCTGTTCTCCAGGAATTCTCAATGATTACTGCCAGTGGTTCAGAAATCACCTCTGCCAGTTCTTTTAATACTCTTGGATGCAGTTCATTTGGCCCTGGAGACTTGAATACATCTAAACTAGCCAAGTATTCTTGTACTACCTCCTTATTTGTTCAGGGCTGTGTTTCCCCTGCTGAATCATCTGCTCCATATTCTTCAGGTTGGGCATTGTTTTCTTTTTTGGAGAAGACTGAGGCAAAGAAGGCATTGAGGAGTTCTGCCCTTTCTCTGTCCCCTGTTCACATTTCACCATCTTCTCCTCTAAGTGACCCCACTGATTCCTTGTTCTTCCTTTTGCTACAGACATACCCATAAAAACCCTTTTTGTTGCTTTTAACCTCTCTAGCAAGCCTGAGTTCATTCTGTGCTTTAGCTTTTCTGACTTTGTCTCTACACGTGCTGGCTATTTGTTTGAATTTCTCTCTGGTGGTTTCCCCATTTTTTGTACATATCCTTTTTAAATCTTAACTCAGTTAAAAGTTCTTTAGATAGCCACCCTGGCTTCTTTAGGCACCTTCCATGTTTCCGTCTCATTGGTATTGCCTGAAGTTGTGCTTTTAATATCTCCCTTTTAACAAACTCCCAACCATCAGGAACTCCCTTCCCTTTTAGTATTTCTGTCCATGGGATTTCACCCAGCGTTTCCCTAAGTTTTCTGAAGTTTTCTGAACTTTGGAAAGCTGCATAATTCATCATGTTACTAGCTGCTTCCTGTACGTGGTTGTGACCATAGAACTACAGTACTCCCTGCATGAAGGGTTTGACACTGATGAACTGGAATATACAGTAGATAGTAGCACATATTAAATATTTGCTTCACTAGTTTCCTTTGGGTGAATTGTTCAATTCTACATGTGCACTCTCAGAAGTATGTCCCATTGAGTTGAACAGGAATGAATCCCAGATAAATTGCTATAGGACTGCATCTTAAATCACATTCAGTTTAAATATAAATCTGTTGCATCTTTGTTACAAGTCCACTTGTTTTAAACATAATTATATAAAGAAGGAAAAACTAATCCAAAATTTTAGGCAACACCACTTACCATTTCTATAGCAGCATTATTGCAGACTTGCATGTAGCTTTTTTCTAGTATCTCAGTCCTTTCTTTTGCAAGTCCACATGATTAATAAGTAAATTATGATTAACAGGTAAAACTCTGAATTCTCTTAGGGAGGGTCAAACTAGATGCGTCCTTACTATGTGTAATGTTCACTACATATCAGTTTTTCCTAAGCTAACTGCACGGTTGAGGAAGTTCAATTTTCACTGTAAAGGAATCACTCCCCCATTGAGACTGGAATGGAAGTCCCTCATACAGCTTTTTTTTTCTAAAATTCCTAGCCATGCTGTAAAACAGATTTCTATTCTGATCCCTGTAGGGAAGTGAATAATTAGTTAAAGACAGACAAGCTACATAACTGCCTATGTATTTAATTGACATCTAGTTTGGTCTTTAAGAAGAAGAAAAGAAGGTGTGCAACTTACTTGTATCTGAGAAACAGCCACTGGATTGTCCATAATCCAAACAGTATAATTCCATTTATTTCTGATACAGAAAAAGCCCAATCTACACGATCAATATAATCAAAAAACTTATCTGGCAATGGAGGACTGAGCTCCTTGGGAGGCACCCTCTCATGTACCGCTGTGATAATGACAGCCGTTAGAATTAAGTTGAAGATAGCATACACAAAGGCAATGCCTGTTTTCCACCATTCTAAAGGAAGTTTGTTTCTAGATTCAGCGGGCATAGAAATCTGTATATAGTCTGGATACTTCTTGGTGCCTTTCCGCAAGCCATTGGATAAACCCTTTGGTTTGCTGCTGCTGTTCTTGTTCTCCTCACTGACAGTGAGTGTGGGTCGAGCATAACCATTTGCAGTTTCATTGTTCTGGACTTCCATGTGCTCTTCAAGCTTTGCTGTCTCTACGGTATCCATCAGGCTTAACACGTGCAGCAAAATTAACAAATATTTGTCTGATTTCTAATATTATCTCCTGCTTCTTTTAAAGTCTGCCTCCCGTAATTCCAGTCAATCTTGTTCCTTTAACAAAGCATGTAGAAACTGGGGATTCCAATTTAACTTTCAATTAAGGCTTCAGTTTTCCGGAAAGAGTCTCACAAGCTTTTCCTCCAGGTACCATCAATACATTCTCTGCAATTAAAGTTGAAAAAGATGTAAAATTTGCAAAAATTGTCAGTTACCTCTGCATGTATGTTGGACAGTACCGGTGGCGACCATTTCTAATGTCCAGTACAGCCTTCCTGGGAGATGGCTGGACATTAGATTTGAGCTCTTAATAGTTGCTTTCAGTACCTAGCAATTCTAAAATGCAAGTTGCCGGGCATCAAGCTTGTCCAGCAGTCACAACCTCAACACGATAAGGTCCTTCCTTTTTATCAGAGTTCTACAAGCTTTTGATTTATTATGTGGAATGCAGCCCACCAGTAACCTTACAACCACAAAATTTATTATCCAATCACAGGTATCCACAGATCTAAAACATAGACCATTTGAGCGCTAGGGGGCAGTTAGATAGTTGGTAGGCTGCATTTGACTTCATAGTTGTGCCAAACTACTATAATTTCATAAATATGGGAATAGGTTGTGGCTATTCAGAAATGCCAGACAGTTACACTCTGTACACTCCTATTGATTCTCTTTACTATTTCAATTTTCCAGTCTAAGCCCTGCCCCTGGGGCAGGGAGGAGAAGACGCAGAGTTGCTCCATGGTACGTGAAAGTCTAATCCACTGGTTCAAGGCATCTCTGTGTGCTGCAAGTCACTTAATTCATGAGTAATATCAGATACAGATAGGGCAGATAAGTTTGATGGGACAGGTAAGACTTCAGCTTTTAAAATATGCCCATTTACAAAGGGGAACAGAATGTCCTTAAGAATGAGGAAAATACATTTCTGTCCCTATGTCTTATTCCTGCTCTTAAATGTCCAACTGTGAAACAAGACAAAAGGGAATAGGGTGTACTCCAAAACAGGCTGCATGAACAAGTACAACAATAATGTTGTGAAGTGAGTTCCCTGTTTCCCCTATTTTAAGACGTAGTCATAAAATAAGCCATAGCAGGATTTTAAAGCAGTCAAGGAATATAAGCCATACCCCGAAAATAAGACATAGTGATAGGCGCAGCAGCAATGCCGGCCGCGGCAGGAAGAGGAGGAAAAAAATAAGACACACCCTGAAAATAAGCCATAGTTGGGTTTTTTCGTTTTTTGTTTTTTTGAGGAAAAATAAATATAAGATGGTGTCTTATTTTTAGAGAAACACCGTTATTCAGCCTGTCTTGTAACACTTACCCATTCTCCTAAAAGTAATGTAATCTTAGCAACATTATTGTTTGGTGCAGTTTTTGCCCTCAGAAAAGTGGTATTCTAAGGAACTAGTCCTGGTACTTCAACCTGCAAAAATGTGATTCTTCTTTAAAATTTGGGCAAAAATTAAACCATACAATCCCCCACTTGCACCCTCTGGCTATCTGGTACAGCTATGTTCAACACAAAAAAGTTCAAGTAAATGGTTAATGTTACTTTCTGCCAAATGCCTGTTAGCAGCAGGTATTTGTCTTGTATGTCATTATGACAGAAGTATCCTATGTAATAGGAGCTACAGAGGGACAGGCACCTGAGGTCAGAACTGATGGGTAGGTGGGAGAGGTGTTTGTATTTCAGGGAACACAGGTTCTTCCCTGCAATACATCCTTCTGGTATTAGAGTCTGGTAACGGGGTGGAGGCAGGACTGGAGAGAAATAGGGAATGGAGAATGTGGATTAAACACCCCCCCACACACACTTTTCTCTCCAGAAAAATGCTTGAACCCCCACATTCACTACAAGGAGGGAGAACCCAGGGCTGGAAACCTCATATTTCCCTTGCAACATGCTTGTCCTTAGATACAGCTGCAAAGTTCTTTTTGATCTTTGCTTTCTCTCTCCTATCCATTATACAAGCCAAGCCTGACACTCTCCTTTTGATCTCTAGAAGCAGCACCAAATAATCTGTAGCCATTAGAAACCAAGTAATTTGTATGCTCCAAACACTGAAAGCAGTTGGGTCAAGATCACCAGGAACAATACACAACCAAGTAAGCAGTCAAAAGAATGAGTCCTGAACATTCTAGTTACTGAAGTTTATTTGTTCTGGCTCACCTTTGTTTTCACAACAGTGTAAACAAAAGAATATGTCAATACAATATCACTCCTTTAGAAATAGTCAGTACAATAACTGTAAATCCAAATGAAGTTAAAACTAAAATGAAAAAAATGAAAGTGGAGATTATTCAAAACACAAAGTGCAAGTTTGAATGAACAAGGACAGGAAGCAAAATCTAAATTTTCTATTTACATGGTGCTGTAAACTATGGTTAGATTAGCAGTGGTTGGTCAAGTCATTGCCACAAAAGAGGCTGAAGTGTGCTTTGAAAGTTAAGCCAATATATTAGATATAATTCTATACCCTTTGGAACCAAAAGGTATTGTGGAACATTTTCCTATTGTCAGTATTAAGGGCAACAAAGGAATAACATGGGAAGGAGGGGAATGCAAGAATTTGTTGAGGCAGGTGACACTATAGCCAACAGACATGGGAGAGTCCTAGAAATATCAGCTGATACCTTGGTTCAAACTGAGTAGTTGAGCATTGGGGCAATCCCTTGTTTTGGACGGAGGGGAGGTTGTAGTCTCCGCCTGCCCCCCCAAACGCTGGGGTATCCTGTTAGAGGGATTGGGGGGAGTGGTCATGTCCACCCTATTTGATGGGATCATCCTATTTGATGTAAGTCTTAGAAACCCCACCTGGATTGACCACACGTCCTTCCAGCGGGCAGGCCACAAGTATTTAGATTGCCCCATGCCCAAGCCAAACCTTTTTCATATGTATTCAATAAAGTTGTAGCCTGTTTTTACCCAAAACCCAGTGTCAATGGTCTCTTATTTATATGGGTTGGGGTATAGGAAGTCTGATGCCTTGTTCTGCAAAAGGATCAATATTACAGAGTACCCTGAACTAGCAAGGAGGATGCCTACACATTGTTTTAGGAAATGAGTTTAGAAAATACATACAATTCTTGAATGCAAGAATTAAGTGTGCCTTCAATTTTAACCCAGAAAAAAGAGAGAATGATAAACTAATTATTAGGTGTTTGAGAAATACTGCTTTAGATTGCAATAATTTGTGTGAAATATGTTTGCCTTCCAAGTAGCATCTTAATCATCTCCCCCGGCACCTCATCTGTATTTTGAAAGAAAGAAACAAGTATGTTCATGTGTCTAACTTGTAAGCTTGAGAAAGAGTGATCCAAGATACCAAGTCCATATAAAAGATGTGAATTGGAGAAAGTCTACTATATTGATTGTGCATTATTATTTATTTAAAGAAAACTCCTGCTTCTCCTTCCAGAATTCAAGTTTATTAGAACTGCTCCTTGTCACTGGCTCTCCCTGCTCACTAAACCCTGTTGCCCCTTCAGCAAACTCTGCTGCCTTATGGGATATCTTTGGGAGAAAAAAAGCTAAGCCTACACAAATCCGGAATCAAGTCCCTAAAACGGTAGGAACTGGTGTGTCTCTGCACTCCTTTCTTGCCTCACCTTTTTCTTCTTCCTCCGACAGCAAACAAAACAAAACCAAAAATCAAAATCAAACAACAGAATTTCCCATGACATTTGAATGAGGAAACTGATGTCAGGGCTCCATACGAACCAGAATATCAAAGCAAGGAATGCCTACTATTAAAACTCAAATACAGTTCGGTTTAAGCTGTTTTTAAAATCAGAAGATAAACTTCACTGCTTCAGTAAATGAACATATACTGAAAGGAGATAGTTTTACGTCCAGTAGTGCTTCTCTTTGGATATCTTATCCCTATTGCTGTGATATTTAATAATGCATTTTACATCCTTCATAACTCTGCAGCACAACCTGCGGTTTTCCCAGTATCATAGCTTAAAGTCATCATTAATTGGATTTGTTACATCCTTGTGTTGTACTGTACAAAATGATTTTACCAGGTTTTTATATCCACTGGCTAGTGTACAAAACTGGCAATGTCTTTTAAGATACTCAGTCATAAAGAACCAGAATACAATTGCATTATGCTTTTGCTTTGGCCATAGGCTATTTCAGGACAAAAGGCTGATCTCCAAATATAGCTTTCAAGATACAGGAGAGAACCATCAAATCAAGGCAGACAGCAAGTTTTTCTCAAATCAAGCACTTTACTTTGCAATATCATTTATAAACATCAAACATAAAGCTCATTAGACGAATGATTGCTTCTTTTATGAGCAAGAGCAAAAAAACAGTGACCCGTTATCACCATAGTTTCAAGTACGGCATTATAAACACAATACATTATAAGCAAAGCATGTTGAGGATGAAGGATGAAGCAAGTTGGGATGCAGTGTCAACTCTTAGCTAGTGCACTGGAATAGAGAAGTCGTCATAATTCAGGGTGGGGATGAACTCCATAATTATCATACTTGGTAAAAATAACTGTCCATCTGGGTTGGACAAGACTAGTGGTTCCCAACCTTTTTTTGGCCATGCCCCACCTAACCATCTCTAAAATCCTGATGCTCACCCCCAATGATATATAATTCTTATTATTCAAAAGTGAACTCCTATTCACGTGGAGGAAGCCTAAAAGGCCATTAACTTGGTCTAAACAAGCTCGAATTGCCCCCCTGTGGGGTATGTGCCCCATGTTGGGAACCACGTGACTAGACCCTTGTTGTCCTTTCCAAATCATGAAATTCTGTGATTCTATGATAACGTATTCTCCAAAAGCATTTGGGGCCCCAGGTGGATTGGAATTATTGGATTATCCCCATATCAGGTAAACCTGAATTTACAGAGGTACTATATCAAGACAGGTGTTGTTTGAGGGTAATGATATGTGGACTATGCAAATTAAATGGGAATGCAAACAGCTGCAAACAAACAGTAAAGTTTGATGTGGACAAGCCCAAAGTTTAGTCATAGGCATTAAAAGTGTGTGTGTGTGTGTGTGCTGAGTAATATGTACTTTCATTTACCCAGCTAAAAAGTGTGAGTCAACAGTCAGCAAAAGGAAAAGTGTCATTAGTCACATGCCCCACCAAGAAGAAGCGGCTCAGCTATTTTTAGGATGTGTCATTTATATTTATTATCACCATGAGAGGTTGTCAAGTGACATAGGAATCTGGAATATTTGTGTATTAATTATATAAGTGTTGGTACCTAACTGTAATTTGTTCCTAAATGAGGCAAGATGTTACCACAGAATACACAGCGACTAAAACATGGGGATAAAGAAATACAGTTACATTTTAAGTTAAGAAGCTTTAGCATAGTTTTACTGCTGCCTCTCTTTCCATTTCTTGAAAATATAGACTCCTTGTCCATAGTGAAAAGTTTTAGCATTGATACATACTTATAAAGGGATGGCAAGAACAACTATAGTAGTTAAATATTAAATCCAAAGATACCTAGATTAGTCATGCTGTTCCTGACAAGATTTATTATTTTGTGTGACAGGAAGCAGCTACACACACTATGCTGAAGTAATATTCAGTAATGTTTGGATTTATTTAGTCGTACCTTGGTTCTCGAACGCCTTGTGACTTGAACATTTTGGCTCCCAAACGCCACAAACCCAGAAGTAAGTGTTCTGGTTTGCAAACCGTTTTTGGAAGCCGAACGTCTGACGCAGCTTCCTCAGCTTCCGGTTGGCTGCAGGAGCTCCTGCAGCCAACCAGAAGCTGCGCCTTGGTGTTTGAATATCGAACGGACGTCCAGAATGGATTCCATTCGAAAACCAAGGTACGACTGTATTTTCATTTAATCATTTCATAAAAATGATTTTATACAAAGCTTGATTGTAATTTAACACTCTATTCAAGAAACGAGTTGTTTCCTGCAAAAATCTAAATCCCTCATCTTTCTCTGAAAAAAAAAACACTTGTGGAGGACAAAATTCGATTTAAGATGGCCAGGTATCCTCTTTTCTTTTAGACCACCCAATATTTCAAGGGCTGTCTGGAAAGAGTCCTTTGTCCATTTGGTACCAAACATACAGGATGAAATATGAAGTAGTCCATCTTTCCTTCTACTATTAAAGTCAAACACAACAGGTACAATTCTTGGCTGGCTGGCTCTTGAGCTACAACAGAAACTAATGCCCCTGTGAAAAGAGAAGCAATGCTGTTCCTATGAACACTATGGAAAAAGGAATATACATTTCCTCCCATATGATATCTCTACAAGGAAGAGGAAATGATGTTGGTTACCTCCCTCCATATATGGAGTTTGAGTTCACACATGCAGCTTGTTTTTGGTTTAAGTTAAAAGAAAGAAAAAACACTGCCAGTCACCTGATCCATAGAAAGAATATGCCACCGAGTAAAGGGAATCATGCTCTACTACCGGTGCACCCTATCTATTTTGTTTGATTAAATTTGGGGAGGGGGGTACTGATAAAATGATTAATAGACAGTAATTGAAGGAAATGTTATTTTGGAGCAGAACCTGGATCATCTGGGTGGTAAATTATGGATAAACCAATGCTGGTGATCTGGGGAGCATATAAATTGAATAATATGCTGGGGACAATTTGGATGGGAAAATAATTGGGTTTCTTAGGCAAAATTTTAATTTTAATAATTATTTCTAACATTTGCACACAAACGAGCATATGCAACTCTGTGTCCTCAGCATGGTTGTGTCTATCCTTTTTGCTGATGCATAACTGGTCACCCTGCTGGTATGCCCTTTACCTATACAGTGGACCTTTGTTCTTAACTTGTTTTTGTTGCAATATTATGTCTTCATTCAAAGCTGCTAGACTTTCTGTATTCATGCATGCCTGATAATAGAAGACCAACTGAAGTGTCAAGTAAGGCATGGGCACTAATTAGAAAACGTAACTCTCTTCAGCATTAAGAGGTCACTGTTGATACTACTGCAAGTATAAGAGACAAATGTGAAACATAATTCAGTTAAGACTGGCTGCTATCTGGCTCCTCCTTTCCCACAAATGTCTCATGGGGTCATTCCACTTGGTCATGATTCATAACAGCAACTATGCAACATTACATAACCCCATTTAGGTATCGATTCTATTTTTCCTCTTCCATCCCCACCCATTTCTTTTTGCACTGCTTCTGTTAGGCAGTATAGCTGTACTGAAGCCGCCTTCAGTGCACTGGCAGATAAGTAATATATAAATGCAATAAATAAACCAGTTCAGGCATGAAATATTCATCAATTTTAAAAAGCAACAACTAATGAGCAACTAGTTTTAGCACTGCAAAAATTGCCAGCACAGACATGTCCCACATTTATATAAAGCATTTTCCCTTCATCTTTCTACCCAAGGTGATCTCCATAGCAAAGATGTCACTAAAGGCCAGGATAGTTTAGACCTCTGATGAGTTTTAGGTTGTGAGTTTGCTAGTGTAACATTGGTGGCACTTGTTCCTGTGTGTACTTGCCTTATACCCAGATAATGTATTGCTTTTATCTTTTTAAAGTAGAAAGTGGGAGGGGAAAAAAATATCACAATTTGATAATGCATACCACATGCTTCTTAACACCTCTAGCAGGTCAGTGCCTACAGTCAAATATTGGCACTTTTGCAACAGTCAAGTTATGTAGCCACAGCAATGACCACAGGAGCTAGGAGGAGTGCAGAGAGAAGAAATGCCAAGGTGCATCTGCATTAGCGAAACCAGAAGCCTTCATCTGCCCCAACTGCAATAAAACATCTCTCTTGTGTATTGGTCTCTACACCCACAGCAGGCGATGTAACTCTCCAATGGTTTGCCTTTACTCCTGATGGCACACTCTTCCATAGTCTCTTCAGACAGACAAATGCCAAAAACAACAAAAAGGTGAGCAGTCAACAGAAGGTGATATTCTTTGCCACTGACATCATTCCAAATATTTCTACCATCATATAATCAAAGAGGAATGTATTTCCTTTAGGGTGAGGAGAAAGAAGAAAAGAAACTAAGTATACTTATTAAAAGAGGATTCAACAGGCTGCACAGCAGAATCTCAGAAAGTCCAAAAAGCTTAAAAGGGAAACATCCTATTTTTCCTTCTGACCTGACTATTGAAGATGTCCTTTGATCCAAATCGTAGGTACAATACAATGTCCCAAGTGACACTTTGAACTGCCATCACGACCAGTTCATGCTCAACAGTTTTACATAATGGCTGGGCTATACATGTACTCAAAGATTCTGAGGCAACTCAGAGCAAAGTTGGAGCTGTTTATGATGTAATCGTAATTCAGATGTGTAAAAATTCCTATTCAGAACTTTTGCTGAGCAGAGATTTGGCAGGTGGTAAGTTTCATCAGAAGTCTTACATTTCAGATTCTTTCTCACGTTAGTCAATGTTTCATTTTAATGGTCTGTTAGTAATGATGTTTTCCATCAATATGTTTTCAACTATAGTATCAACTATGTGAAATAAATACTTTGCTTCCCATTGATCCCCTTAGCTTTTTCCTTGAACACTTCACAGCAATATTTCACAAAATGAGCTTTCTCGCTGTCAGCCTCTAAAAAAACCCAGGGGTAAGTGCTCCTAGATCAAGTTACTTTTTCCTCAGCCAAACCTATTTCATAAAGTTGCTAGGACACTGGAATTCCACTCAGTTTCTTGTAGGAAGGATAAGATCCAATGTATGAAATAGAAAATTGCCACATGCTTTGCATATAGAAGATTCAAGGTTCTATTTCTAACATCTCTATACAGGGCTGGGAAAGAATGCTGTTCAAAATGCTGTGGTTAAAATCTAAATGATGGTTTGTTTAAATTAAGCTAACTTCAAACTGTGGTTTATGAAGTTGCCTTGTTTCAAACAAACCACAGTCAAAATTAACCACAAGTTAGGAGTCAGATGTAATGCTAAACTGCTAAATGAAAGCTTCCAATCACTTCATTGCAGTCACACTGGAAGAGGAGAGGGGGTTAGAAAGCCCTGGAATTTAAGGATCATCTAGGTTCATACAAGGGAGAAATGTGCTAAGAGGAAGGCACGATTGGCAAATCCACACCGTGATCAACTCCCGCCCGGAAACCAATGTCCCCACTGTGGAAGGACGTGTGGATTCAGAATTGGTCTCCGCAGTCACTTACGGACCCATTGTTAAAACCGTGTTAATGGAAGGCAATCTTACTCGGATATGAGTGGTCGCCAAAGAAGATAGTCCCAGACAGCAGTGCCCACCACCTGCTAGCCATGATCATTCTAACTGGAAGTACCAGGGATTTCATGAAGATTTTATGCCTTCCAAGTATGTGCTCTATCACAAGAGCTATGGCACTTGACCTACTAGTTCCCATTTATGTGAAGAATGTTACCAAAAACCCTTCCTTGAAGCATTGGCCATACAACACTAGTGAGAAAAGGTTTCAGCAATTGGTGCACAGCAAACAGTACTGTATCAGGACTTCATATATAATTTATTATAGCCAGCCTCTTATTTTCTGCTGTTGGCCCACTGAAGTTGGGATGGGCGGCTTTTTATAACACCAAAATGGTCCCAACCGCCACAGCTAGACCACTGTACATACCAGCACAAATAAAGGTGTACATGATACTCATTTGACAGTCTGGCTTTACCCAAAAAAGTCTAAGTTAAAGAGGTTTCTATTGACACAGTTAAAAAACTCTCACTGAAAGATGTTATATTATGTGTCATAGTTGCCTTTGACTGGACTTAACCATTCAGGGGTCCTTTACATTTTACCATAGTAACTGGCACATTAACACTATTATTCACCAGTAAAATGATTGCAACATACATCAGTGAGGTCCCAGTTATTCAGAAGCAACATTAGACAATCCTAACCCATTTATCTCTATAAATGAGAATCAGTATCACTTGCCTGACAGAAAAATAGACAACTGTGATCTAGCTGCTTTCTGAAATTATTAGCAACTACATTTTTTAAAAAAGTAAATTTGTAATTCCCTCATTATCATAGAAAGGAACATCAAAAGGCCAGTCAGTATATTAGAAAGGCATTTCATGATGAGAAAGAGGCATGTCCTGGGCCACAACTCTTGTCAGTTTTGCTGGATTTTTAAACAACTGTTTCAGCCCTATTGCTGCTAGATAGCTATATCTAAGATAGCAGTTTAAAAAATAAATAAATCAGTCTTTCAAAAACAAAGCACAGGCTAAAATTGTGGATTGGCACATGTCCAAATGATTCTAGATGCCATGGCTGGCTTTCATACAGGCATGCATACAACCAGAGTACTAAAGCAGAAAACAATCTCAAATAATGCTGCGTAATTATGGGCTGGTGTTTAAATAGAGATACAGGAGAAAAGGAACTGTGGATGAAGAACTTTGACCCACTATAACATTTATAATATGCTATTGTCACCATAATACAGAAACAATGTATTTTCCCCAGCTTAATTAAAGACACTCTGCATATGGAAGCAGGATGCCATCTACAAGCTAGCTAGATGAGTATGTGTAATTAACTGCGGTGTGTAAGCCTGTTTGCCCCACTGCTAGAACACCCTTCATCCGCAACAAAACAGAACAGAGGAGGGTGTTCTGCAAGGTCAAGGTCTTGCTGCTTGTCTGCTCTGCCCCAGGGCTGGGGAAGATAAGTGAGAATGCTGCACGCCAGAAAGCCTTCCTTTCACCAAGAGGCACATTCCAGTGGTGATGCTGCCACTTATGCTTTCTGCCACCTGAGGCAGATACTTCGCCCTGCCTCATGGGTGAGCTGGCTCTGATGACAGAACATACCTATATAAAAATGCAGCACAAGTAAAAGGTAAAGGGACCCCTGACCATTAAGTCCAGTCGTGACCAACTCTGGGGTTGCGGCGCTCATCTCGTGTTATTGGCCGAGGGAGCCAGCGTACAGCTTCCAGGTCATGTGGCCAGCATGACAAAGCCGCTTCTGGCAAACCAGAGCAGCACACGTAAACGCTGTTTACCTTCCCGCTGTCTACTTATCTACTTGCACTTTGACATGCTTTCAAACTGCTAGGTTGGCAGGAGCTGGGACCGAGTAACGGGAGCTCACCCCGTCGCGGAGATTCAAACCTCTGACCTTCTGATCGGCAAGCCCTAGGCTCTGTGGTTTAACCCACAGCGCCACAAGTATATAGCATCTAAACATTCTCATGAACTTTAAAAATATAATACGGTCAACAAAATCGCTTACATAAAGATTCACACTACCCAAATTGAAATACACAACATCCACATCCACAACCACTCAGCAATCAGACTCTCCTTACAACACAATATTGCTCTACCACTCAATTCTCACTTTACTGAAAATGCTCAAAACATTTTATTTTATTGGCTGTGTTCAAGCATCACACTAAACTATATTTTTAGTTTGACACAAATAAGCCCAGTTGAACCTCAGGCTCACAATCTACTTACCCTCTTTGGTGCAGTTGTGAGGAGTTTGGAGGTTTCTGCTTACCCAGTTTCTTGTGAACTGGCTAAGTGTGGTTAATGTTAACTATAATTTCTCTTAAATAAGTTAATATTAACCAGATGACACAACAAGCTATATTTAAAGAAAAACAGAAGCATAAGTTTCCAAACTCATCTCCAATGCCACACAAAAAGGGGTGAGGTATGAATCTGAAACTCATTCACAACAAACAATAGTTTGTTTATTTATATTTGTATCTCAGCTTTCTTCTAAAAAGCGCACAAAAGGGCATACATGGTTCTCCGTATCTTCAATTTATCCTCACAACAATCCTGTAATAGTAGGCTGAGATACAGTTTCCCCTAGGTCACCTGGTCTCTCAGGTCCTAGTACAACACTCTAACAACTACACCACAGTGATACTGATAGCAAAGCATATTAATGTTTATGATGAAGCCTGAGGTTCTACCTCCACTATTTGAGGCACTATACCTCTGAGTAGCTGTTGTCGGGAGTTGCAGGTGAGAGTGCTGTTGAGCTCTGTTTCTGTTTCTGGGCATCTGCCCAAGGGCATCTGTTTGGCCAATGTGAGAGAAGACTGCTGAATGAGACGGGCATTTGGCCTGATCCAGCAGGCTAGAGGAGGATGAACCACAATTACTGACAACATCCAAAGAGACTAAGCAAACTTAGATTTAATGACAAGAAATTGAAACATTATTTCCTCAGTCAAGACTTACTTCTAAACCTAGGGAAGCTCACTTAACAAACAGTCCAATACTGATTAAGCCTATTTGTTATGATCCACAGCTGACATAATAAAAAGCATCTAAGAATAAGACTGTTGGCCTCATGAAACCACCTCAGGCTGCACTACAGCAAAACAAATAGGGGTAATCTACAGGACTACAAGTTAAGAATACTGATCTGAAAATATAGCCATCTTGAAAAAATGGATTTCACTAATTCAAATTATTGTTCCTTGGGGGAAAATGTTTTCTCTGTCCAACAACATCTTGCCAAATAAACCCATTTCCCCCCTGTGATTTCTTCCATATCCCCCCCACTTCATATTGTTGCAAGGCAACCCAATCTCTGAGCAGTGCGAGATTCTAGAAGTACCAGGCATGCTTACCAGGCTCTGTGTTTCCTTTTGAAACAAAGAGACACAGTGGAGACTTTGGTGTCTTTATGATACGGTATATGATTTACCGTATTTACACATGTATACAACCTGGACCTAGATATAGAGAGGGCAGAGAATTCACACCCCAAGAGGGTCTTGTTCCTCCTATTGCTGCAGCATTGGAGTCCAAGAGACCTCAAACATCAAGTCTGATCTTCTCTGCAGCATAAAACAGACTGCCCGCATCATGCTCTGCGGTCCCTCCAGCTTGCAAAAGGGACACTTTTTCAGTTCACTTACCTCACCTCCCACTGCAATTTTGCCCCTCCCTCCTAAAACTCTTGCCTTTTTTTTTGCTAACTTTCTCATCTCATGAAGATTTCCCATTTTCTCTTTGACCTAGAGAGTCTCTGTTAATGGCCTTCTTAAAGACTCAACCATTCCAGTGATTATTTCTTGATGGTTCTCTTGCCAGGCTGTTTCCTGGACGCAGAAAAACTGGTTTCAACTCCAGCCCCCACTAGACCTTGGAATATGGGGGTGGCTTAAATTCTAACCCTTTACTGCATCCAGATATTTTAGGATAGTATTGCCTAGCCACAAACTTATAACACTGTTGAAGGCTTTTCTGTCTATTATATTTAAGATTAAAGGTAAAGGTACCCCTGACCCTTAGGTCCAGTCACGGATGACTCTGGGGTTGCATGCTCATAGGTCGAGGGAGCTGGCGTTTGTCCGCAGACAGATTCCGGGTCATGTGGCCAGCATGACTAAGCCGCTTCTGGTGAACCAGAACACAATAATTGTTTTAACATGTATGCAAGTCCTCAGCAGATGTGTCATTCACATTCATCTACGATTTCCTCAAAGGTATTGTGAAGTGCATGGATCTCCATGCTTGGATGAACAGCCATGGACAGTATAATTATTACTTTATTATACTATATACTTTATCTGAACCAAAGTTTATTAGCTAACCCACACCTTGACCTTTCTTACTAGTCTTCTGTTACAGTCCCTTAACTATGTTCACCTCTGTTCTGTATGTGTCTAACATACAGTATTTCCATATAATTTTACTATGATTTCAGAAAACTGACATTCCCCAGGTTTTGTATAAAGAGAAAGACGGAGAGTCCTTTACACTGGCACCAAATCACTTTTATCTTCTGTCTAGTACCTACTGACATATAATATATACTAGCCACAGCAATGTGCATTCCAAAACATTACCTACCATTAAAAAACTTGAAATAAATAGCCAAGAAGTGTGTGCTATAATAGACCTTGTAATTTTGAACAAATAAAAAAGTATGGGTAGTTCACCTAAATTAAGGAGTTTTTTAAATTAAAAAATGACTATGTACGGAACAGCTGAACTTGAAAACAAAAATTCTATAGCAATAACTGCTACCATGCACTTTTCTCCAACACGTTAGTGCCTTCATTCAGGCAGCATAGGTTATGCAGTATGATGCCACATATCCATAGCTGCCAAGTCTCCCGTTTTTTGTGGGGAAACCCCGGATTTCAATCCGTTTCCTGCTGTTATCCCGAATAGCAAAAAATCCCGTAAATCCCCCAATTTCCTGCCTGCCAGGGAGGCTCCTTCTGCACATGTCTGGACATGCACAGAACCGATTTCGGGTGCCGCTCTGCCCATTATCTGGGCACCAGAAATCGGGCAGCACCGACACCGGAAGTTGCTTCTACGCATGTCCAGACATGCATAAAAGCGACTTCCGGTGCCGCGCCGCTGCTGATCCCGGATTTTTCAACGGGAGACTTGGCAGCTATGTACATATCTATGCAGTCATTAACCACTCTTGCATGTAAAGATAAGCTATTAACCATGGTTTACCATGAATGAGCAGCTATTGAACTGTTCCCACCCTTTGTGCTGTGATGGGAAGAAACAAAACCAGTGTGTTGGCACATGTTAAGCAAATTATCTGTTCGGTTTTTTCCTCCCAGTTTTTCTGAACAGGATAACCATAGTATACACATTAACCAAGAAACATGTGTTTTAGTACCGTGTTTCTCATATTGTAAGATACGTCTTATATTTATTTTTTCCTCAAAAAAACACACTATGGCTTATTTTCAAGGGATGTCTTATTTTTTTCCTCCTCCTCCTGCCGCGGCCAGCATTGCTGCTGCCCCTATCACTATGTCTTATTTTCGGGGTATGGCTTATATTCCTTGAATGCTTAAAAATCCTGCTATGGCTTATTTTATGGGTATGTCTTAAAATATGAGAAACAGGGTATCTTACAATCCAAGTGTTATTTTTTCCCAGAAAACTGGAAAAATGTGAAAAATAGCAAGATGGTACAACTTACATTTTCAAAAGCCAAATATTTTACATAGGTCAGATGTAAATCCAACTGATTTCAATTGGAATATACTTTCAAATAAGATGGACTGCAGTGTAGCTCAATCCTATACATGGGAATAAGTCCCATAAGGTTGAATGGGCCTTACTCCTAAATGTATACAATGGTACCTTGGTTCACAAACTTAATCCATTCTGGAAGTCCGTTCTTAAACCAAAGTGTTCTTAAAGCAAAGTGTGCTTTCCCATAGCAGCAGGGGACTCAATTTACACTCAACAGGAAGTGCAACATGTTCTGCTTCCAAGGCAAACTTCACAAACCGAAACACGTACTTCCGGGTGTGCAGCGTTCTTAATCCAAGTTGTTCATAAACTAAACTGTTCTTAAACCAAGGTACCACTGAATAGGACTGCTGCCTTCTTAGTAGTCACACTCTCCCTATGGAATGCCATCCTATCAGATGTCAAGGAAATAAACAGCTATCTGACTTTTAGAAGAAATCTGAAGGCAGCCATGTACAGGTATAGGGAAGTTTTTAATGTTTGATGTCTGTGTTTTAAGTTGTTGGAAGCCGCTCAGTCAGATGGGTGGAATAATAATAATAATAATAATAATAATAATAATAATAATAATATTGCTATTATTTTATTACCACCAGCCCAATCCTATGCATATTTACTCAAAAGCAAATCTCAGCAAGGTCAATGGCCCTGACTTTGCCCAAGTTTCAGCTCATAGCGGAGCAGGAATAGCCAGTATAGTTAAACAGTTCTCTGAGCAGATGCACATCTGAGGAAACAGTAGTTCATCTGTCTTGCAGAAACTTTCCCATCAATGCCTGTTTTAGTTCCTAAATAAATCTCGCAGCATCTGCTGGGACAGTACTGTCTGTGATTCTTAATGCCCTTTGGAATAATCTGGGACAGTAGTGCCCATGGTACAATAAGCTTCCTAACAGGCTGAGATCTGCAAAGACAGCAATGTCTCTGTTAAGAGCCATTCTTCCAGCATCTGCTTGGCATATAGCTGTTCTGTCTCCATATTAAAATGAAGTGTTATGGTACCTGCATTTATATAGTACTAAAAATATTGTGTAAAAACTATCCTACCTAAATGCAAATTAGACAAGCTAATACTTACCATAAATATTTTGCAAATAAAACAAATTAAATAAAAAAATAATAGCCTATAAAAATATAATTCGTAAGCTAAAGTAAATCATAGAAAAGGGAAAGTCCACATACATTCAATCCTGTAGACAAGCAAAGTCCATTAATATACATCCCTTTGTAACATAGATTGCAAACATGCAGAGGACACCAATAGACACAAGTTGGCAAAGGTGGTTTTCTGCTCACATTCTTTTTGAGCAGTTGGTGATGGCAGCCCTAGAATATTAAAGTGTCTACTTGGCTGCAGTCTTCAAACCACTTACTCCAGAGTACTCCCATTTTTGTAAATATGATTATTTTCAGTGGCTACAGCCATTAAGGGCTGCTTCTCATGTTACAATTTCATATACACAAACTGATCCTTGTTTTGCAATGTGAAAATGGATGTAGTTGTGCTCTTTTTTCACCCAATACAGAAATTGAATCAAAATCAAGGAGTGTATTGTAAGGAGAAGGGAATGAGAGGCAAACACCTACATGGCAATTCTTAAACTAGAAGATGCATGCTGTTCCATAAAACAACCTTGACTGTAGATGGAACTGGGGTCTTAATATTTATGTACAGAAAAAGAGGCCCTAAAGCTAGCAATCATTGCCGTAATAAACTTTGTATAAACGTAACAGTTACTAAAAATGTAAACCAAGATTCTCAACTGTTTTATGCTTCAAGATACCTCCCTAAGGAAATAACCACAGTTAAAAAATGGCTTAGAGTTCAAATTATATCCTATGTATTATGAAGTATGCAAACTATCATGCTCTCCTCTTTCAAGATTTAACTATAGATATACTTGTGTTTTGATTAATAGGATGAAATATGTTGAAAAGAAATGCTTGTTAGATATCTGCTTTCTTAATTTTGTTCAAATATTAATATAATTATGTTAATGGACGACAAACATGCAGTTTCCAATTTTCTACTATAGTTAAGAATCCAGAAAACATTGAGTTGGATGCAGAAAGTTTCTTCTGCTCACATTATTATAAACTCAAAGATGTTCTGTTACTTGCTCAAGCTTGAGAGAAACCTACCTATTGTAGCCCTAAATGAATGCTTGGAAAAGCATTTGTGGAGAAGTGCTAGTAGCTAATTGATTTTTGCTCATGGTTCTTTGGGTGGAAATTACTACATGCAACAGTTTCGCGTGATATACATATAATCTGAAGGAAGTGAGAGATTTCAATATATGGCAATTAAAAGTTTAAACCCCAAATGATGTATAATGATGAAAAGTGTTGATTAAGAATACGTAAGTTGAAGAGTTGCAAAAATCTTTCAAGTGCTCAAGGGATTATAGACTGGAATACAAAGCAAAACAATCAAAGTATAATTGGGATTCTTATGATATTGATATTCTAATTTATTTAAATGCAATTTGTGAACTGATCATAAAGACTTTTATGGTCAGAGAGAGACTGATTTCTCAGACTGATTCAAGAATGTGGTAGGCAGGAGTGTACTTTCAATGCTTGAAAGAAAGAGGAAAGTCTTCTGGGAACAGACTGATAACTGTAAACTAATCAAAGTAGCAGGTCACATATCTGCTAGTTATAGATTGTCTTCTTTTCCTGCCTAGTCTTCCTCATTCAGTAGCTATGTGTAATCCTCCAAACATTACAGAGATTACTCAGGATTGAATGGCTTTGGGTTGCAACCAGATGTAAGCTTCCTTAAAAAGTAATACACCTGAATACTAAATTTGTTTACTTTAAAGACAGGCCTACTGTTGTCAATATCCTCACTTCCAAACAAGATTTAGACTTAAAATCTATATCTAAAAATCTGCTATCTCTACACCATATCCCTCAAGCAAAATACTCAAGAATACAAGTACAATTTGCAAACATTTGTGCTTACAATACCCACTACACAGCTGACAGAAACACTATGAGGCCTCTTTTTTTAGGGGGAGGAGACAAGACTTTTTACATCCATGAAGCAGATTTACAAAACAATCTTACTAAGCAAAACAATGGGAATATGGAAAACACTGTGTTTTGTTTGCAAGCTGAATTTTTTTGTTTTAAAATAATAATGGGAGCCAGGCTCAATCATGCTTAGCATAAACCCATTAAATTCAATGAAACTTCATTTGGACACAACAACATTAGGGAGCAAGGTAAACTCCTCCAACCCCTGGTTGGATTTACAGAGCAGTAGGCTCACAACTACATTGCAGCCCTGCTATGCATGGTAGTTGAGGTGGAAGGTGGACCACAACACTGACCTGGACCTGGTACAGCAATCAGATCCAAATTGCACGCAACACTGTCACACAGATGCAGGGCCAGCTCTGGATCCAACAGATCCAAGGCTGGCTCAGCCCTGCCCCTGAAATATCACATTCAGCAGACAGAAGTGGGGAAGCTCCACTCCAGCAGAGTGATGCACAGGTGACAACAGCGACTGAGAGAGGTACACCTCCACCCAATTAAACGCCCCCAGCCTTACATAAAGAGGATTCAAATTGTTCTGCCCCTATTCTATGCAAGATTGAGCCTGAATCCAGCCCAAACTGCATTTCATACAGTAGTGGTCTAACCTCTGCTTTTAGATAATAATCTATGTAGTATAACAATGTTATGTGTAGAAGCAACCTTACCATTAAAAAAACCCCACATCATTCCAAAGTCTCTAAAAATCTATTCAAGATAAACTGAATTACAGAACATTTCTACACATTTCTAATAAAGCACAGTCAAAACTAGTGAGGCACAAGCATCACCAAGTTCAAAACTACTTCTATGTAACTGTGACGTGCTAAAGAAAAGTTTGCCTGCATTTGACATTTTCACAATACTGTACATGTATTTTATGGCAATGAAATTGAGCCAGAAATGTTTTGTCAGTTTGTTTAATATTTACAACAATCTTATACAGTCAACTTTTATGCAACTCCCCAGAAACATCCTTCTGCTTTGGAAGCAACCTGCACTACCCTGGGAGTAAGTCCAATTGAACTCAGTGGGATTTACTGGTGAACTGACATGCAAAGGACTGTCCTATTAAAAACTGAAGTCAAGCAGATAGAAAAATAAAAAGGTTTTGGTGGAGATAAAGACATTTCGGAAGCAATATAGTGTAAAGCATTTTAAGAAAAAGCAGTAGGCTATTGGGCTAGTTTCATTCACATATTTGGCACCACAAACCTCCCCCCCACCCCCACCAGATTTTTCTTTTTGGGGGGAGCGCCATGGAGTTTTCGTTCCTTCCTATATAGTATACACAACTAACCCCTTGGCTGACCCACCAGCTCTTGAACTTACCTACGTATTTGGAGACGGGGAAAGCCTCCAAACTAGTTCTGCGTTCCAGCACTCAGCAGGAAAGTCTCCTGCATAGCCTCCAACCAAGCTCCTTGGCATTTGCAGTTCCTTCTGGCCAGAACTAGAGGCAGGCACTCCCACCACTGGTCTAGGAGCCGCAAGAAGAAACAGCTAGAAGAAAGTTTCATTTTCCCTTGCAGGCAGCTCCCCCCTCCCTTCTTCTTTTTATTTAATCCCAGCCTCTTTACGCGAATGCCATACGCACCGTTACCTCGGCAGTGCAACAGCTGGAGAGGTTTCCTCTACGCGAGGGCGGCTCCTGGGAGATGGAGCCCCGAGGCAGGCTGGACTGGCGGGGCCGTGGCTGCTTCTGGAGGCGCCGCTGTGTTTACAGCCAGTTTCATGCTCTTCGCTCGTCCCCTCCCTCTCCCTGCCTCCCTGCCACTGCCTCGCCTGACATCATTCATTCTCTTACATTCACACACACGCCCACTCCATTTCCAAACAGTGAGTCAGCCTAGCCCTGCTCCTATGCGAAGAAGGCTGGGCTGGAAAAACCGGTTGAGACCTCTAGAGGAAGGGAAATAAAAATAAAATGAGGGGAAAGAGGGGAAAAAAACGAGCGGGGTGAGAAGCCCTGCTCCAGTCTGTCACTAAAGGTGGAGATAGGAGGGATCTGCCACAGAGATCAAGGCACGGCTTGGTGCATACACTGAATTCGCGTTGCAATTAAGAGAATGGAGAGAGTTGGGGAGCAGATTCTGCAAGGAAACGAGCCAGCTCCTGTTTGGATAATCCTGCTCCTGATCTTCAGGCTACCTTAAACCGTTCTTCAAAAGAAGGAACTCCCTTTAGGATCAAACATGGGCAGAATCCGATCGTTCTAACTGCTGCTGCTCTTTTCAGCGTTTCAAGGATCCTCTTTCTTGGTTTCTTATGCCTCCGTGGTGCATTTTTCATATCAAGTCCTTCAAACTCTCCCCACCCACCCCAAACATAAGAGCCAACTCCTAGGGACCGACGTCCCTTCGTTGCCCACGGTCCCCTCTAAAATATTTGAAACCCCCCCCCCCCAAGTTGATAGGCATTGCCATTCAAATAGTGTGTGCACGTGGCATCATGTGATCAATTATGCAGGGTGGGGCTTACCTGCCCCCCCCATATTTTATTCAAGTTGCCACCCCTGCCCAGAAATGGGCTTGGCCAACTGCCAGCAATTTAGCTGAAGGGTTAAAGACAGTGACTTTGAAAGGCCACCCAGCCTTCAAGTAAGAGAGCTCACTGACCAACCTGCACTAAATTAGTTGAGGTTTCCCAGACCGTCATGTATCCAGAGAGCAAAGTACAAGTTACAGCAGTGATGCTTGAAGTTACTTAATTGGAAATAAACCAAGGCTAGAATCCGTAGGCATGCTCAGGTTGCCATTCTAATTCGACTTGCCTGGGAGCTGTAGTTGGGAGCTGTAGTTGGAATCCTGGGAGCTGTAGTTGGTTAACAGTGGCAAGAGTTGTCAGCAGACACACATACCGTAGAATCATAGAGGGCCATCGAGCCCAACCCCCTGCCAAGCAGGAAACAACATCAAAGCATTCTTGACAGATGGCTGTCAAGCCTCTGCTTAAAGACCTCCAAAGAAGGAGACTCCACCACACTCCTTGGCAGCAAATTCCACTGTCGAACAAGCTCTTACTGTCAGGAAATTCTTCCTAATGTTTAGGTGCAATCTTCTTTCTTGTAGCTTGAATCCATTACTCCGTGTCCGCTTCTCTGGAGCAGCAGAAAACAACCTTTCACCCTCTTCTGTAGGCATTGCGCACGCGGATGAAACAGCCTTTCTCCATAACTGCTGAACTGTAATGTAACAAATTTGGCCACAACATTCCATGCCCATCAGGGAGGGATCTGGCATAATTTCCCCCCCAAAAAACCACACCTTTCACACCTAAAATAATGATTAAACACAAAAAGTGGTGCCCAAATTAGACGTCACCACCAGAAGCTCTGAAGACTCCAGCAGCTGCGCTGCCAGATGACACCACAAAATTCCACAGCAACCAACTGAAAACAGTCCTTTTGCAGCAACAAGGCCCAGCTTTTTCAATGGGCTGCAGCATTGCCAAGGAAAAATAAACAGAATAGGGCCTTTCACGGGGGGGGGGGGGGGAACACAGGGATAAGGCACAGCAAAGGGAGGGGGAAAACACATAGCCATTGGGGGGGGGAGGACCCTGAGTCAGCCAAAGCAGTGGGGGGTGGGTTGGGACAGGGAAAAATGAGTAGGCCGACCACCAGAACGGCCATTCCACCTCCAAAGCCTCTCCCGGCAGCTGCATTAATAAATGCCTGGCAGCATTAGGCAGTCGTTCATCATTTCCCCTAACACGCACGAGGGGTTTTTGTTTTTTAATTTAGTGGCCGTTGTGTCACATGCGAGGCTACGGCGGCCATTTTAAGTAAGGGCAGTCGTGCCCCTTTTAACCTAGGCTTTATAGTTTATACCAGGCATCCCCAAACTGCGGCCCTCCAGATGTTTTGGCCTACAACTCACATAATCCCTAGCTAACAGAACCAGTGGTCAGGGATGATGGGAATTGTAGTCCAAAACATCTGGAGGGCTGAAGTTTGGGGGTGCCTGGTTTATACTATGACTGATTGCCAGCCTCTGTGTTTTTTTAAAAAAACCACAACCATGCACTTTCTCTCCCCAGTTTAAGTCCTCAAACCAACACCACATCTTACATTCAAAACACCTACTCCAAAATTAGAAAATCCAAATAACCAAAACAAACTAACAAACTAACCACAATGTATGGAGATACAAGGGGGAGGGTACAACACTCCCCAGGGACAACAGAGAGCTCAGACAAAAGTAAATACTGGGAAATAGAACCCAGAAACTGACAGTTCCTTCTCCAAGGTTGTGGGTCAATGTAGGAAGATGTAGGAAGGGGCCAACACTCCCCAGGGACAACAGAGGGCTCAGACAAAAGTGCATGCTGGGAAATACAGTAGAACCAAAAAGCTGACAGTTCCTTCTCCAAGGGTGGGGGCCAAGGTATGGAGAAACAGGGGGAGGGGCCAACACTCCCCGGAGACGGGGTGGGGGAGGAGGGGGCTTGATAGCTCATGAGTCAGGACAGGGTGGGGCCAGTCACAGGGATGTGCCGAAGGGGTGGGGGGAGAAGGGGACTTCATAGCTCATGGGTCGGGACAGAGTGGGGCCAGTCACAGGGATGTGCCGCGGGGGTGGGGGGGAAAGGGGGGTTGATAACTCATGGGTCGGGACAGGGTGGGGGCAGTCACAGGGATGAACCAGGGGGTGGAGGGAGGAGGGGGCAGGATAAGTCATGTGGGGGGAATCACAGGAAAGAACCACAGCAATGCGTGACCGGGCCAGCTAGTCCTTTTATATATTTGAACATGGCTATCCAGGTGGCGCTGTGGGCTAAACCACTGAGCCTAGGGCTTGCTGATCAGAAGGTCGGCAGTTCGAATCCCTGTGACGGGGTGAGCTCCCGTTGCTTGGTCCCAGCTCCTGCCAACCTAGCAGTTCGAAAGTACATCAAAAAAAATGCAAGTAGATAAATAGGAACCGCTATAGCGGGAAGGTAAACGGCGTTTCCATGTGCTGCTCTGGTTCGCCAGAAGCGGCTCTGTCATGCTGGCCACATGACCTGGAAGCTGCACGCCGGCTCCCTCGGCCAATAATGCGAGATGAGCGCGCAACCCCAGAGTCGGTCACAATTGAACCTAATGGTCAGGGGTCCCCTTTACCTATCATATTACCCCTTAACCTTCAGCCAGGGCCACTGCCTGGGAACTGGTCTCTGCTCCACATTCCCTCGCCCAGCTCTATTTCCAGTGGAAGGACAGCCAGGAACTGCCTTGCTCATCCAGCGGTGCTCTCAGGAAACCTCCAAGAGATCGGAAGGAATCCCGTAGTCTTCTGCCAAGTTCTGTCTATACGATTAAGAGTTGCTCACAAATCCTGGAGTACTGTACATTCCCCTCACGAAACTACAATTCCCAGAGTTCCTTAGGAAGAGGGGCTGACTGTTAAACCACTCTAAGAGTTGTAGTTCTTTGGAGGGGAAAGAAGCTGTGACTTTTTTAAAAGCAGCATGAAACTGCTTTCAGTGCATAATGCAGATGAGGCCTAAGACTTACTTCAGAGTAGGCATAGATAGGACTGTGTTGTTACCTGGGAGTAAGCCCCATTGAGCAATGGAGCTTAATTCCAAGTTAGCAGGCCTAATATCAGACTGCACATGTATTAAGAGTCCTAGTAAGATATTTTCAACTCGATTATAGAGCAGGAGAAAAGATATTTACAGTACATAAGAATGTCATTTAAAAAAAAAAAATGAAATTAATCAGAACTAGTCCTGGGTCTTGACAGTAGCCTGATATGCAGACCAGTAGCAATTCATAAAGCTATTTCCACCACTTTTGTCTGCGCACCATGCAAAGTATCTTTGCCAAATGTTATTAAAGCCAGAGGAGCAAGGCTAGTGAAAAAACGGTGGCGACTTTACACAGAAAGGGGGGATGCGATTGCAACTGTAAAAATGTGACTGGGCAGGGCAGCGGAGGACCAACTGTATTACCTGTGAATGGATATACATTTGGCAATATTTCACAGGTAAAAATGTTCACCTGGCGGAAGCTGTGCACGGAACTTCAATTCTGCACGGCTGATGTTTACTAACAACCGGTGGTCCCACCAGAAGTATGTCTTCTGTACCAAGGGCCTAAACCTGGAAGGAAATAAGAACGTCATGCTTAGGTTTGAAAGCTTTGAGGTCAGGATATTATATAAATACCTGAGGTCAAGGGGAAATTTTACCTCAGAAAACTCCTACAAGCGGTGGTAGTCCTTGAGACAACAATGGCTGCCCCATTTTCCGCATGGGTTGGTAGGCCTAGCATTGAACAGCCAGTTTGGCAGTGCCTAGGAAGCCTGCCTTGCGGTTGCTTAGCAACGGTGACAAATTTACCTCAGCCCCTTCTCCCAGCCCAGCCCTTTGCCTGTGTGGCAGATGAGGAATGCTGGCGACAGCAGCGTTAAAGGGAAAGGGCTGCGAGGAGAGTGAGGAGAGGCTTGAATTAAGTGTGACCCATTTATCTGGAGTACATACATTATCCAGATGTAGTGGATAGGGGTGTACAGTATGGATACCCAAATTCCAAATTTCTGTCACGCAGAGAGAGGCTCAGTGAATTGCCACCTGCAATCTTTGCCTCAACAAACTTATTTGGATGGTGCATGAGATCATCAGGGTGCCATCCTGAGAATCTGGGACAGAGTTGGAAATAAGAAAAAAATAAATACCATAGAGTCACCCTGTTTGTTGTTGTTGTTTTTTTGGGGGGGATAACAGGTTCCTGTTGGTCAAAACAGCCAAGCTATTATGTTCTTCGCACAGAATGTTAATGAAATTGTTGCTTGCCGCTTCTGGCCATTTTATGCCCTGTGTAATATTAAGCAACAGCAATATTTAGCTTTAAATTCAAATTATTTCATATGAGCCGGTGTGAGATAAACAGTTCTTGAGGTGCCTTTGGTCACAGTTAATTAACTCTACATTGCCTTTTTAAGCACAATTCACCTTCCCCCTTAGGAAAAGCCCAAGAGCAGGCCTGTGTTAAAAGCCCTGCTAATAAATTTATAAAGTTCCCAACACCTATGAGGAGCCAAAATTATGTGGTCAATATTCCACATACATCAAAAGCATGGGGATGTTTCTGTAAGTCAACGGTCCTTGAATTATTTTTTATAGTTATAGGTATAACTTTTTACAGTCATATGACAAAACTTGCATATAATATAACCTGTTTTGTCATTTAATGGTTTAGAAGGCATTGAAAGGCATAGCTGCCAAGTTATCCCTTTTTTAAAGAGATTTTCCATTATGCTGAATAGGCTTCCTCGCGAGAAAAGGGAAAACTTGGCAGCTATGTTGAAAGGTATAATTTTATAGTATGAGAATTTTAATTTCTCCCTCCCAAACTGAGATTATATCACTAAGTGATCACATATAGTTGATCAGCAAATTCCACTATATATTTCAAACAACAGTTGACAACAGATCAGTTAGCCCAGAAACATCCCTTGTTTTGTGATTTCAGGATTTTCAGGCCAAAGAAAATATGTTGCTCTTAAATTTTTCCCCCAGCAAACAGAGCATGACTATAATATTAGATGCAACCCTTTTCATATTTCAGTGTGATATGCTGTACAATGGCTGGGAAGGGTTGCATTACTCTTTTTGTTTGTTACTATATTATGTATTTTTGTGTTTTTATATTGTAAACTGCCCTGTGATGCTCAGATGAAGGGTACGTAATTTACTAAATAAATAAAACAAATTCTGTAGAATAAGGGGGAAAAATCCTAGACATTAAGAGCTTTTATTTCTAAATATGTAAGAAAAATTCTATTCTCAACAAAAACCTATCAGTAGTGCATTTGCTTTTTGATGGGGAGATTTGGTCCCCATCTCCTCTTTTCTATTTGCTTTTTCTTTTCTTAACAAAATCCTTTCCAGGGCAAACTTTTCTGTTCATTTGAGCTGAAGCAAACTCAATTTTCTTTTTCATTGCGGCATTTCTTTCATGAGATCAGCAGTGGTATTATTGGAGATGGTATTACTATAAATGGACACAGCCTAGCTCGTGCATTAAAGTTGTGATGATTTCCAGAAAGATGCCAGGCAGTTCTTTAAGTAAGCATTGTGGCTAGGATGCAGGAGACGCACCAAAGTTCGGAAGGAAAGGGGTGAAAAATTGTGTCCCTTAGACTGGCTGCACTGTTGTCAGGAGTCTTTGTTTAGACCATTTTTACACTTTTGCTGTATACTTATTTGAGCAGTTTTTCTTTGTCTATTAACCAGTAGAATGTGACTTCTATGTTCCACCTCTGCTTTACATCCACTGTTTCCACCAAGTAGTTAAAATTTAAAGCAAACTCTCACCTGAGCACCTCCGTCATTAATGGACTTTTGTCTTTATAACAGGCTTGTCAAGTAAGGAGATATTACCCCTCGACTTTGAAGGAAGGTAATGAGTCAGAGAGCAAAGACCATACAGGAACTGCGCAATTCAGTATGTGAAACTAATCCTCATCCCAGCATTCTAATAATACAATCTCCACAAACCACACAGAACACCCATTTTGCTCCCTCCACCTCATGCTATTATCTGGTGGTTTGAACTGCAGAATCATGAGATCAGCATCAGCAGAAATTTTGGGTTCCTTTAATAATTACCTGCATGTCATACAGATAGTTAACAGACCTCCATTTCCATGATAATAAATGCCACATATGCTAAATTTGTGACTATCACCAGGGAAAGACTACAAAATACGCACACTAGATAACACAGTTCAAGAGGTTTTGCCTGAGATTGCCCAGACTCCTGCACAGTTTCTACTGCAACTGACTCCATACAAATACTGAAGGTACATTTAAAGCACCATTATGCCAATTTAGCAGTCATGGCTTCCCCCCAAAAATCCTGGGAACTATAGTTCGGTAAGGATGCTGAGAGTTTTGGAGGTACCCCTATTCCCCTCACTCACCTGCAATTCCTAGAGTTCCCTAGGAAGAGGGACTGTTTGTTAAACCACTCTGAGAATTGCAACTTCTTATTTAGAAAATATGGATATACATAATGATTGTGAAAGTGTGGTTTCTTCTCTAGGTTGCATTGTATGTTTATTATTTCAAAACAATAACAAATATTTTAAAAAGTTTTTATTTCAGAATGCTGTATGTCTATAATCATGGATACAGAAATACATATGAAGGTATAAGATGGAGAAAGTGGCTAAATGCATATTACCTATAGTTGCCAACTCCCTAGCTAATGTGGCTCCTGTGCCAGCAAGAGAAACATGACAGGAAATTCAGTGCTACAGCTGTTTACATAACTGCAATACCTGAATGGGAAAAGTTGAGTTCACTGTTGAAGAAAGGTTTTGGGAATGAACACTATTCTTGCTTGGCTAGATGTTTGTTGCCCAATCTCACTCCTACTAACAGAATACTATTCACAGCTCTACAAACATTACAGCATACATTGACCGGAACAAGTAAGGCTACTTTATCTAGACTATTTTATCTACTATAGTAAACTAATTCAGGTCTCTTTGTTTAAACTGTTTTGCTGATGTCATACATTGATCTGGTTTCCTCATCACGTTAAGCCAAGCTATGTGTGGGTTTTCAGATCGAAGACTGTATGCAGCACTCCTCCCTTGGTGCTGCTGCACTACCTGTGGCTAAACCATGGTTTGGCTTAGTGTTATGTCTGAACCCAGGTTTGTCTTGCTCCAGACAAACCATGAGCTATAACCAAAGTTATATAAGTTCTTTGCTTACCTCTTGCATTTTGTCTGGTGGAGACAAACCACGTTTGGATGTAACACTAAGCCAAACCAAGGTTTAGTCATGGGCAGTGCAGCAGCAGAACAACCAGTGGCAGAGCAATTAGACCATAGTATTCATTCCATAAAGCCATGCATATACGTGTTCATGTAAAACCATGATCTATATTGTATTTTGCATGTAAGAGAGAAGCACGACAATGCAAAGGATTATATGTGCTCTTTATTTTGAATGGGAGGTGTGTTGGTTTTAAACCAAATCCCATTTTTTATGAGTGCTGGACATTCACAGTGTTCAAAATTGAAGTAAAGAGGAACTGTAGGTGTTTTAAAGCTTAAATTGTTTGCTGAATGTTTTCACAGAATACATAAACAAATGAATAGAATGAGACACATCTTTTAGTAAAACCACTAAAGATGGCATTACACAAACACAGGTACTGTAATGTCAATACAGCTTCATAGTCCTTTTTCAGCCCCTTTCTACCTCTTTACTTGCATGGATTAACTAATCATTGGAACTTTATTAGGACTTTGACATCTGCCACACATCCAAAAGAAGGACTGTGACTCAGTGCTTTGCATGCAAAAGGTCCCAGCATAACTCCTCAACATCTTCAGGTATGGCTGGGAAGAGACCCCTGTCTGAAATCCTGGAGAACCACTGCCAGTCAGTGTAGACAATATTGAACTAGATGAACAGAATGTCTTACTCAGAATAAAGCAGTTTCTATGATCCCACTGGGAAGAGATATTGAGCACGAGTAGGAGATTGCACTGGACCCCCTTCCTGATGCACAACTTATGAAAAAGTGTGCATACAGTTTGTATGCATGTTCAGTGTACACTTTGGAAGATCTGCAGCTCAGGGGTAGAGTGCATACTTTGTGTGCAAAAAGTCCAAAGTTCAGCCCCTGACCTTTCCAACTGGGGCTCAGAAAGATTCCCATCTGAAAACCTGAAGATCCAATGCCAGTCAGTGTACAACTTAGTCTAGGGCAACTTTCTATACAGATATATCTACAATTTCCCAAAGTATGTTTCAAGGGCAGGTCTCTATGGCGTATTGTCAGTGAAGGGGAAGACTTCTTTGCAAAGTAGCACCATCTGTCTATGTGCTTGACTACGGCTCCACATTCCATTTGTATGTTTATGAATTAAACAAATACTACTGCAAACACTAAAGGTATCCAGTACTGTATTCTCTTCACACACAAATGCTATTCTTTTGAAACTTTTGACTACTTATGGGAGTGGGAAGCTGCAAAGCTTCCCTTGCAGGGAAAGTAATAATTCGGTGTAGTTTTTCCATCCAGAAGAAATATAAAAAGGGGGAGGTTAGGAATAAATACGTCTATGTTATGCTGTTGTGGTGAAAATACACTGTTTACTGTTTTTGCACACCCAGTATCTAAAGTTAGAAAATGACAGTAATTTCAACGCCACACTTTTGAAAGACTGTAAGTTATTTTTGAGGAATTCAGCCAAAAGCTTGAGTAATTAGCTCACCTTCCACTGTGTTGCCCAACCAACCCTACCCTGTCTCACCTTCTAAACCCAGGATTATCCCCACCCAAATGGCATTACCTCCCCCCCCACTTCCTTTTGAGGCCAGACCACCCATCTGTGCTCCGCTTTTTAATGCTCTGCAGCTGGCCCACCTGCATTGCATTGCAGGGCAGATAATCCCCAGAAGATTTTGAGTGCAAATCTTTTCTAAACAAACATATTCAAGAAGCCAAAGCTGCTATTTTAAATTGTAAGCAGGTTGAACACAGAAACCAAATCTTCTTCTTTCAAGTTACACAATTTTCCTGCATTATATAATAAATCCAGATTTTGGGCAGGAGGGGCAGGAACCAGGAACGCAGGGGTAGGCAACCGGATGCGGCCCAATCATCTTCAAAATCTGGCCCACAGACGGTCCAGGAATCAGCATGTTTTTACATGAGTAGAATGTGTCCTTTTATTTAAAATGCATCTCTGGGTTATTTGTGGGGCCTGCCTGGTGTTGTTATATGAGTAGAATGTGTGCATTTATTTAAAATGCATCTCTAGGTTATTTGTGGGGCATAGGAATTTGTTCATATATTTTTTCAAAATATAGTCCGGCCCACCAAATGGTCTGAGGGACAGTGGACCAGCCCACGGCTGAAAAAGGTTGCTGCCCCCTGCTCTAACGCAATACCCAAACTAGGTTGACAGTCTAAGTAGTTAATAAACAAATATAAATAACCAGAATTCTTAAGCCTTTATTCTTTCCTTAAGAGGAACATACCCTGAAACAATATTATGAATACCACAGTAGATTCTAATTTAACTGCCAAAAGACTGGACAAATAGAAATGTCTTACCTACCACATATGTTCCATGTTGATTTATAATATATAATATATAATAAAAAAACAATTTTAAAACCAGTAACAAAACAGTACAAAAACAATGAGAGGAGTTAAAAATCAATCCCAAATGGACACCTATGGTAGAGCTTGGAAGGCTTATCAGAACAACAATGTCTTCCATTGTTTCTGAAAAGTGCAGATAGTGGGTGCCTATTGTATCTCGACAGCAATGTTGTTCTGATATCGCTGGAACTTGAAGGAGAAACTCTCAGGATACTTGCTAGAGTCTTGGAACATGCCAGGAAAAGTGTGGGCTTGACTCAGATGAAAATCAGTCAGCAACACATAAAACTAGGTGTGGTAGAATTTTCACTGGGTTTATTAATATTGAAACTGAAGTCCATTTCTCATGTTGCCAGACATATTTGCTGCTGAATGTATAGCCAAGAGAGGGCTGCAACCAACTACAGCTCTCCAGTTAGTGTGTCTTTATGATACATATGTTTGCAAACAGATTTTCGTCACATCCGTACTTTGTGCCTTGAAACAATATTTGAAAAGCCATTAGCTGTACACCTAAAAATGGTATGTGTCTACATTCTACAGGAAACACAGTGCTGCAAGAATCTTGTGTACTTTAGATTTGTTAGCTGAGCCAATGCAAAAGAATGAGCTGGCGAAATTGTGATTTGGTGATGCCATTCAAGTGACTCATGTGACCTGCGCTGTAACAATCATGCCCTGACTGCACATTGGCAGTCTCTTGACAGACAGCAACTCTGCTGGATCAAAGCAGCGGGCCAGTACCATTGGTGCCATCAGTTTTGGGTGTCAGAGTGTCTTTAAGAATGGTGTCTGTGCTGAGGAACCTTTGCCTCCTATTCTAATTAGATAGGATGGATGCATCTTATCCTTCCATATTTATGTTGCATGACAACAATGGCAGCAGAAGGCATCTTGGTTTACTAAAAAGCAATGTAGAATGTACTTCAATTGGAACCTATTCCAAGGACGGAAAGTGCTACAGAGACTACAGAGACTATTTAATGTAACCACATGTCAAAGCAGCTACAAAAAGAAACCGGTAGTTCCACATAAGCCTGGGATGCTGAGCTAAACCTTGAAAGCCTGCCAAAATGAAATCCCTGTGCTTTCCAATCCATTAGTACTTTTTATGGCAGTGTTTGTCCAGACACTATGTTTTGTTCCCAGAATTACCAGTGGGCCTGCTTTGTGAGCATCAGCTAAAAGTGTTCACTCCCCCCCCCACATAATCCAACATTTGTAAACCTTGGTTTCCTGATGTTTTCCTTAAATTCAAGTGATGGTTGATTGCTTGCTTGTGTTCTGCTTAATATTTCTAAAACAACTCCAGAATTTACTTTAAAATCAAATAATTTTGCACGCATAAGCAATGCACAAAGGGATGCGGGTGGCGCTGTGGGTTAAACCACTGAGCCTAGGGCTTGCTGATCAGAAGGTCAGCGGTTCGAATCCCTGTGACGGGGTGAGCTCCCGTTGCTTGGTCCCAGCTCCTGCCAACCTAGCAGTTCGAAAGCACCTCAAAATGCAAGTAGATAAATAGGAACCGCTACAGCGGGAAGGTAAACGGCGTTTCCATGTGTTGCTCTGGTTTGCCAGAAGCGGCTTTGTCATGCTGGCCACATGACCTGGAAGCTATACGCCGGCTCCCTCGGCCAATAATGCGAGATGAGCGCACAACCCCAGAGTCAGTCACGACTGGACCTAATGGTCAGGGGTCCCTTTACCTTTACCTTTAACCTCACTGAATGTTGAAACCCACAGGCCACGCCCACCCAGAACTTTTCAACAAACTCTCCCCCTCCCACCACAACACATACATTCAGGGAAGGGAGCTGGTCACTGTAGGAGGGGAGTCAGCCTGGATTCCTCACCAGCCGGACTCATTGCTGTCTCTTAGTCCCCTTCCTCTCTAGCCTCCCCTTCTGCCTCTGGTTCTGGACTGCTATCTACCACAGATTCTTCCGGCTCACTAAACCCTGTTACCTCATCAGCTTCTAACACCTCCGCCCCCCCACCCCAGTCTGCTCTCTCTTCTCCCTCTGACCATGCATCATTGTCTCGCCACCAATCCCCTCACTCTGAGCCTTCTTCACTTGGGGTTTCCCCAGGTGGTGCCTCCCACTACTCCTCTGCGTCCAGCCATAACATGACATCAAGTAAAGAGGCACATACCTCTTTGTGTTCAAGAACACATACCGGCCAGGCAAAAGCATCTGAGAAAAGTGTGGACCAAAGTGGTGCAGGTATGGCCTGGAGAGAGTTTAAAGGACTAGAGGGATTCCCCATGCCTGTGTCAGGCCTTATGATGACAATGATGATACAGACATAATAGGTAGAAAGAATTTTGAGAAATTTGAGGGAAGGGGGAATAATCAAGATGTATACAATGGGATACCTTTTACCTGTTTTTTATTTATTTACAGTATTTCAATGTAATATTTTGAAGAGCAGAGCAGATTCTGTCAGAACAATAAAATGCTTACCAACTCTCTACAGCTGTCCATACTCTTGGCAGTACCGCTTTGGCTATTAATTTGAATCGTGCTGAAAAGAAAGGTGGAAATTGTGGACAGATTTACACCAGGGGAAGTACTGTAAATAACAGTGGTGGTGAAAATGGGACGAAATCAGCAGGTGCAGAGGAACAAGAAATTCCAGTAAAACATTTTCTTCACATCACTGTGCTTAGAGTACCAAATGCATGATGCAGAGGTTCTTTGGAAACATACAATCTGTGTGCCGCTGAATTGCAGTCTGTGTTCTGAATATTAATTTGATTCAAGGTAGTGCCTGAAAGGACTTCGGAAGGAAATTACAAATTATGGGAATTAGATATTACATGGAAATGCTTTAGTGGGACAAATTCCAAGTAACTGCCCTTGCAATATAGGACTGCTGCTGAATCATCCCACAGAGCTCTATAACCGTTCCTTATTTTTGATTATTCATGCTGGCAAAGCCTTAAGAGTTTCAATATCATCAAGAAATAATCTAAGATATAAAAAGGACTCTGAATATTTTCTTTGAGAAGAAATAAGGAGGCTGTAGGGTGGGTGGAACTGATTCAATTTATTAAGTCTTATTTCCTGTTTCATTTACCAACCTAACAGCATGCTCATCAATATTTGCTGCTGCAAATCAGATTTTAGTATGCAAACACTTAAGATTGAGTTGTGCCAATAGCTATGCCAGCACACCACCACAAAATGTAATATTTGCCCATGCCAAAAGCAAAGGAGGTGGTAGAAGGGTAGCAGACAGAGAGCCATTATAGACTAGTTTCTCACTCCCAGGTGTATTCTGCAACATTTCATTGACGCAATATCAGCGCATTAGTGATGGATTTATATAGGACTGCCAACACATCATTTCACTTCTGCAATGCTGCCCCAATGTTATTACACTTTTGCTTTCTGCAGAGATGCTGTTCCACTATACAGAACCAAAAGCAGGACAAAACCTTAGCACAATTGTGGTATAAAAAGTTACAGGATTTCTGCAGGAAGTATCGGGACGTACATTCATTGAAAACACAGCAGTGTGTCCAGTATTCAAAGCAGGATTGTACAGTATATAACTGCCCTGATATCATCCTGAGTACAAATCATTATGAATGCACAATTAAAAATATATGCTTGGAGGACTGTTGCCATGTCAGCCATGAAAGATTGCCCCAAGAGACTGCAACCCTTCAAAAGAAAAGAAAAAAGCATTCCGGTGCAGTGTATTCCATGTGATTTAAGGAATAAATTAGGAGTGTGTGTAGGGAGAAGTGTGTGGCTCTGTCCTAAAATAGAAAACTTGCATGTTTTTACAAAAATCAGATGTGCCTGGTGGTTTGCTGGGTTTGTTGCAAGCACGAAGGTGGTAAGATCAAACATTTACCCTGTTCGTAATTAAAAGGATTTTAGGAATTCATCTGTCTATTTTCTTTTTTCCACCTAGCAAATCTTGGATACAAAATTACAGAGCAGTTTCTGGGCAACAAACTTGTGGGTGGCATATACATAATGCCAGCCAAGGTTAACATAGAAAGTCTCTGATCAAACTGTATCTCCTGGAGGGTGTGGGACATTTTCATAATATTTATGGAGAATGGCGTCTGCTCTGTAATTACTGCTATATTTTGGTATTAAATAATTATATACCGTTTAATTAGCATATTCAGTTTGAATCTTTCCTTACAGATTGGTACTCCACAGTCTGCTATTTATATGGCAAATTTAGATTCCTCTTTGGTGTTGAAAACGGCCATAGATTTTCTGAAAGCTGGGTTCTGGCTCCTCCTTATGAATTTCTATGCATGTTTTAAAGTAAGGAAAGTAGCAGGAAAATGCACATTTGTTTGATGTGACCTTGTCTAACCTATTCATATATATATGAAGGAAGTGAAGCTACTATATATTTTGGTCAGTTTAGACACCTCTTAAGATATCTAACAACATTTTGCAAGAAGGTTCCTGAAATCATAGCAAGTTTTTATCTCTGCTTGGATAAAGCTGGATGCCATTTTGAACCAAGATGGAAGACTGAACATTTCAAAACTGCACTGAGTTTTACCAAATTTGGCATGATAGTTCCTGAGATCATGGAGCAGGGTATTTTTATTTATTTATTCTTAGAATTCCCAAGCAACGCCAGATATAAGACTGATAGTTCTCATTAAACAGGTCACCTGGAAGTGATTTCTATCCAAAACTGCATGCGTAACTTGCCTTCTCTCCCTTGGTCAGGCAGAGGCTGAAAGGACAAGCCATTCTCCCATCATTCTTGCCCATTCACAAAGGCAAGAAAGCTAACATAGTACAAGCCTGTGCAAGCCTGTGCAAGATCTTACCAAATCATTTCCCATAACATTTATAATCCTGGATCTTTTACAGAGTTACTGGGTTAAAAGACACTCTGTGAGGTTATTGAGATCCACCCCAAAGCTATAACAGTTTTATCTCCCTTTCTTCCCCTAGACAGGGACTGCAATATACCAGTTTTCTACAAACAAAACTTTCCATAAATAAGGGGCAGTTTTCAAGTAACTAATTAGTTGTTAACAGTTACTGTTTCTTCTTTTAATACTTCCTTTGGTGTTTGTGCATTCCTGGTCATGGAAATCTCCTCCTATGAGCCACAGCCATTTCTTAGCATTGCAAGCAACTGCTGTTGTACTTTGCCATGGAAACACTCTTGACAGGAGTTAATAACACCTGTGGTATACCCGCTGTCCTATAGCTATGAGCCAAAAGTTTATTTTAGTTACCTTCATGTACAACTGCTTCTCTCATTTCAGTAAATATAAGGACAAGCCCTTAATGGGTAGTCACAGTCTTCAATTTGATTATGCTCACATGGACATGCTTCCATTATCATATGGTACTTCTTTGAAACCATCTCCTGTTCCTCCTGAGTAAATTTCATTTAAGTAAAAACTTCATTTATTTGTAATCAGGTAGCAATCTAGGCCACAGATCATTCATAGTGCTAACATGGGCAACTGGTTAGTTTATTTGCACCAAACACAACAAAGCTTAGCAGCAGTATATGGCACACGTGACAACTTTGGGGGTCCTGGCACCCCAGAAAAATCTGCTGCTGTGCAGAATCCTTCCTAGATTGCACCCATTGCTGTAGGTTAAATAAATAAGGGCTAAAGGCAGAGGTGAGGTCAGAAGATGGGGTGCTGGCTGGGTTATGGTGGCCCTGTGTTGTACTTTACATAGGACAATTGTCTATTTTGAACCAAGAGAGGCATGAAGAGGGCGGCGGAGAAGTTAGCTTCATACAGGTGCAGTCTCAGATTGCTTGGGGAAAACACTGGAGAGGAGGGGACTTAGGCAGCTATGGGGAAGCAGGGACCTTCAGTCTCAGCAACTGCTTCATGAGAGCAAGACCTGCTGGAGATTAGTCGCTGTGCTCGTTAGGCCTGACACTCCTGCACAGATCTTGCTTTTGCTAATAAAAAGTTAACTCTGACTTGCTCCAATGTAATTTACTGCTGCCTCGCTCCTGCTTTCTGCTTTCAGGCACAGCTTTCTGATGCTGATCTCAGCACTGTTGCTGTTCACTGATGCTGATGCTGCTAATGGCCAGGTGCTGTCCAATAAGCCCCTCAGGTGAGGAGTGGGGGACCTTTCTCAGCCTGAGGCCCCCATTCTTCTATGGGCTGCAACCTTTCTGAGCGCCCCATGCCAGTCGTGAGTGGGGCCAGATTCAAAAGTGGGTAGACCTACAAATGTACTCCTTCTACAGTAGGCTAGTTCTTACACAGTGTGGGGAGAGGAGGTGTGGCCTGGAGTGGATTCTAAGGGCCAGATAGAGAGGAGTTTGGGGGCCACATTTGTCTCCTGGGTCTGAGGTCCCCCACCCTTGTCTCAGAATCTCCCAGTGTGGGAGGTGGTTAACTCGAGGACTCCCTCAAATCTGAGATAACCCTGAACACTGCCCTGAACTTTTCTATTGGTGGTATTCCATATATAAATTAAAATCACCATGATGATTACTGTTGTGTGTGATGCACAGCTCCTTCCTGCGAGACTCATTCTGCTTGAAATGTAGCCATCTGTAACAAAATCCAAATATTTATCTGCTTACTCACATATCAAAGCTGTTGGCAAGAAAAAGACCAATAAACTTTGTTCATATTTTTTTCCACCAATCCTTTAAAATAATTGAATGTGTTTCAGTCTCAGGAATAATCACTTAACTATCCATCTCTTTTAATGAGATTCTTCTTTCTAGTATATAGTATGTCTATTCTGATATACAGTTATTGCTATTCTGCTGTAAATTTTGACTGGCTAAATCTTCTGACCCTTCTAGGATTGTCATTTCTCTCAGCAAAGGATGTAGGTTGGTGGTGAGTGGGCTCTCATTGTTCATCCATATATGTGTGTTTATTATTATTATTATTATTATTATTATTATTATTATTATTATTATTATTATCCTTCCTTTTTCCCTGATGGGACTCAAGGCAGCTTACAGATGAAAACAATTATCACTAAAATAGAAAAAGTAAAAACAAACAAAACACAATTAAACATTTTTAGATTTACAACTGCATACAAATATAAAGTCTATTAAAACCATTCCAATAATTACAATTAAAAAAGCACAGCAATAGCCCTTTCATTAAAAACAGTTGGTTCCCAAAAGCCTGTTGGAAGAAGAAAGTCTTCAACTACCGGCAGAATGGCAACAAGGAGGGAGCCAGTCTAGCTTCTCTAGGGATGGAGTTCAAAAGTCTAGGAGCAGCCACCAAGAAGGCTCTGTCCTACATCCCCACCAAACATGCCTGTGAGGGTGGCAGGACTGAGAGAAGGGCCTCTCCCAAAGATCTCAAACCCTGAGCAGGTTCATTTGAGGGAATATAGTAGTTAAGATAGCTTGGATGCAAGCTGTGTAGGGCTTTATAGAAAATAACCAGCGCTTTAGATTGTGCCCAATAACAGATCAGTAGTTTGTGGAAGTGAAATATACTCGGAGTCAAGAGTGAATTTCATGCTCTTTATTCAGCTCATAGTCATCAAGGAGGAGAAGAGAAGACGAATGGCTCTTTTCCCAAAACCATCTGCTTATATACATTATTTACACAATGGGCCTTGCGTGATTGGCTACTTCAGGGCTACACCTGTGGGCCAATTATATTGTGGATTGACTTTTGCCTGCAGCCTGATTGGCTGCTCCTACAGGCCAATCAGGTAGCAGATTCACTTCTGCCAGCCGCCTGATTGGCTGCTCCAGCAGGCCAATCAGGTTGCGGATTCACTTCCACCTGGAGTTGGATTGGGTAGCTCCCGCTGATTCTGAATCCTATTGTTCTAGGATTCAGCTCAGTACATAACACCCCTCCCCTCTAAGTTCCAGTCCTGCCCGGGAAGTTGCATTCGTAGTCCCCAAGGTCTGCTGGCCGCCTCCGTGTGCGTTGTGGCCTGGGGTGTTCCTTGGTCAGGGGTTCTGGAGGGTGTCAGGGAGCCCGTGGGTCGCAAACAGCTTACGTAGTACCCGGATGGCTGCCGCCGTAGAAGTGGATGGTACCAGTGCGACCTCCAGCCATTTGGTGTAGGAATCCACCACTATGAAGAATGTTTTTCCCTGGAAGGGGCCAGCGAAGTCCACGTGCAAGCGTGACCATGGATGTCGGGCGGACTCCCAGGGCTGGACTGGGGCCCTTGGGGGATCCGGGCGGGATTCTTGGCAGGTCTGGCAGTGTTGGACCCAGGCCTCTATCTCTCTGTCAATCCCCGGCCACCACACATAACTCCTGGCAAGGGCCTTCATCCTCACTACCCCTGGGTGTGTCTCGTGTAGGGCTGTGAGGACCCTTTTGCGGAGGGGCTGGGGAACAACAACCCTGCTTCCCCATAACAGGCACCCCTTGTGGGCCGACATTTCATGTTTGCGGTTTGTGTAGCCAGCGAATTCTGGCCCGGGGCTGCTGCTGGGCCATCCTCGCCACACCCAGTCCAGGACCCGGGAGATGACCCTATCTTTTGTGGAATGGTGCGCAACTTCTTGTGCCTGAATGGGTCGGTCGGGAAGCAGCTCCAGGGTCATAACCTCTTGCGCAGGCGCTGGGTCGGGGCCTGTTTCTGGTAGTGGTAGCCTGCTGAGGGCGTCTGCGTGGCCCATCGCCTTCCCAGGGCGGTGGATTAGTGCATACTGGTAGCCGGCAAGGAAAATTGACCACCTGAGGACACGTGGAGACAACACTTGGGGGGTCTGCTTCTCAGGGGCAAACAGGCCAAGCAACGGCTTGTGGTCAGTCACTATGGTAAAGGGCCGCCCGTACAAGAAATCATGGAATTTTTTTACGCCCTTCACGATTGCCAGACCCTCCTTGTCAATCTGTGAGTAGTTTCGTTCGGCTGCAGCAAGCGTCTGGGAGAAGTATGCCACCGGCACCTCTCTTCCATCCGGGAGTTGGTGTCCCAGGACAGCGCCGATGCCATAGGGAGAGGCGTCGCATGCCAGCACCACTGGCAGCCTCTCGTCGAAGTGTGCTAAGGCCGAGTTCGAGACGAGCAAGTCCTTGACTGCCTGGAATGCGGCCCTTTGTCGCTGGCCCCACACCCAAGGGGCCCTTTTATCTAGGAGTCTGTGTAGGGGCTCCGCTACCGCTGCCTTATGGGGAAGGAAGGCATGGTAAAAGTTCAATAGTCCCAAGAATGACTGAAGTTCGGGCTTGCTCTTGGGCGCTGGGGCCTCACAAATGGCCCGTACCTTGTCACCGGTTGGATGGACCCCTTCTGCGTCCACCTTAAATCCCAGAAAGTCCACCTGCGGCACTCCCAGTAAACACTTTTCCCGCTTCACCTTGAGGCCCGCCGTCTGGAAACGGTGCAGGACGGAGCGGAGGCGGTCCTCAAATTCCTCTGGTGTGGGCCCGGCGATCAGTACATCATCGAAGAAGGGGGTGACACCAGGAATCCCTTTAAGGAGAGAGTCCATTAGATTCTGGAATATGCCTGGTGCCACGCTAACGCCAAATTGCAGCCGCTTTACTCTGAATGCCCCTCTGTGCGTCACAATCGTCTGAGCCTCTGCTGTGGCTTCGTCCACAGGCAACTGTTGATACGCTTGGGCCAAGTCCAGTTTGCCAAAGATTTTTGACCCAGCCAGGGTGGCGAGGACATGGCTGACCACTGGCACTGGGTATGCATGGGCCGTGAGAGCCTTGTTTATGGTGCATTTGTAGTCTGCACAGATGCGGACCGAACCGTTAGGCTTGACGGGTGTGACAATTGGAGTTTCCCAGGGGGCGTTGGGCACCGGCTCCAGCACTCCTTGCTCCACGAGCCGGTCCAATTCCTCGTCTATGCGGGGTTTCAGGGCAAACGGGACCCGGCGGGCCTTGTGCCTGATGGGTCGTACAGCGGGGTCTAGCTGTAGGGCAATGGGGGGTCCTGTATATCGTCCCAATGCCCCATCGAAAACCCCTGGAAACTCTTTGCATATGGCGTCCACGTCCACTTGTAAGCTAGTGCGGTTCACCCCGGTAACGGCTAGCCCCAGAGGTCCAAACCATGCCAGTCCCAGTAAGCTAACGTAGGGGCCCTTAACTACCAGCAAGTCCAATTGTTGCTTTCGCCCTCGATATTGCACCCTGAAGGTCCCCACCCCCATAGTAGGGACCTTACGTTTCTGGAAGTCCCGGAGGGTGAATGGGGCCGGCCTTAGTTTGGGACCCCCATTAGGGCACAGTTCCCTTAATGTTCGGGCCGAGATTATGGATAGAGTTGAACCCGTGTCCAGCTCCATGCGGCATGGGGCTCCCTCTATCTGTACCTCTATATAAATTTTCTCTGTGCTGGGATGGGGCAACTGGAATACCTGGTAGTCCGTGATCTCCGTCGAGTTGCCTTGGTGCATGGTGCCGTGTGACCTGGGGCTCCTGGGTCGGTCATCTGATGCTTGTCGACGGGTGAGTCGAGCCCGACACACCCGGGCGATGTGTCCCAATTTTCTGCACTGCCTGCACTCTGCGTTGCGGAAACGACAGGTCCTCCTCTCGTGGTTCTCCCCGCAGCTTGCACAGTTCCCTCCTTCTCGTCGAGGCTGCTGTGGTGTGTGTGCTGCTTGAGTGCGCCGCTGTACTCGGTGTACTTCCTCCCTGTCAGATTCGGATTCGTCGGTGAGGTCTTCGTGGTAGACCCTCGGTTGGGATGGCGGGGCCGGTCGTGCCTCTTGCGTTGACCTCTCGGCGGCTTCGGTTGCCAGGGCTTCCTCCAGAGCAATCTGGAACGTGAGGTCTTTTTTGGCGTAGAGGCGTCGTTGCAACATCTCGTCCCTCAGGCCACCGACGAGGCGGTCACGAAGCATGTTCTCCAATTCTGAGAAGTTGCATAACCGGGCGGCTTGGCGGAGGGAGGTCACAAACCCAGTTATGGTTTCCCCCGGGGCTTGCCGTTTTGCGTAGAAGGCATTTCGGCAAGCTACCACCGAGGGCTGTGGTGAGAAGTGCTCCTTCAGCCGTTCCATTATTGTTTTGTAAGAGACGGTAGCGACATCTCTAGGTGCAAGGAGAGCCCGGGCGATTTCAAACGTCTCCTCTCCACAGACGCTGAAGAATGTCGCCCTCTTCATGGCATCGTTGGTGACTTCTTTCGCTTGCAGGAGGAAGTTGAAACGGGCGGCGTACCCTTCCCAGTCTCCTGATGCTGGTTTGAATGGCGAGAAGCTGCTGTCGGTTGCCATTCTGGGTTCCTTGGGTCCTGGAGCTGAAGCCTGGATGCACGGTGCGATGCAGCGGTGCAGCAGGTGGCGGTGCTGCGGTGCAGTGCGTGGTGGCGGTCAGCTCAGCAGGATCCCACCTTCGTCGCCAGTGAAATATACTCGGAGTCAAGAGTGAATTTCATGCTCTTTATTCAGCTCATAGTCATCAAGGAGGAGAAGAGAAGACGAATGGCTCTTTTCCCAAAACCATCTGCTTATATACATTATTTACACAATGGGCCTTGCGTGATTGGCTACTTCAGGGCTACACCTGTGGGCCAATTATATTGTGGATTGACTTTTGCCTGCAGCCTGATTGGCTGCTCCTACAGGCCAATCAGGTAGCAGATTCACTTCTGCCAGCCGCCTGATTGGCTGCTCCAGCAGGCCAATCAGGTTGCGGATTCACTTCCACCTGGAGTTGGATTGGGTAGCTCCCGCTGATTCTGAATCCTATTGTTCTAGGATTCAGCTCAGTACATAACAGGAACTGTTGTACAAATTACTTAAATAGGACTTGGAAAAATGAAAGGGTCTATAATATTTAGATGTGAAATGCCAACTCTGGCTTGTAGGGATGCTGCAGAGATCAAAGATGGAGAAAGGAAGAATAAGTAAACAAGGAGGAATGCTATGTTAATCTCCAATGTTCCATCAGCAGAATTATTTCTCCTTGTGTAACGGAATATTCCCTCCCTCTTCTTTTGCTCTTGTGCACCCTCTAAGTCAGTTCCAGAGGGTTGGGGATGCTCCTAGATCGCTTTTGGGGAAGGGGTAGGGAACCCACAGGGGGGAGAGAAAGGGGACAGTCTTCTTGCACAGGCTGAAATCCTCACATTGATGGGACACAATAAATTGGCCTTCCTCCAGCCCTCACAGATGCCTCATGGGTGGCACAAAACCCCATAAATTGCTGGCCTCCTCTCCTGAGTCAGCGTCCCCCACCCTTTGCCACACACTCTTCAGAGCCCTGGCAGTCCCTGACAAGATATTGCCTGTTTCTGCATGAGATGCACTGTGCCCTTTGTAACTTCCCTATCATATGGTGATGACAGGCCAGTTGCCCTGAAAAGGTGAAGCAGCAGAGGGAAGGGTCAGGAAAGGGATTGTGAAGTACCTATATCCTGTATTATTTTCTGAATGTTGCTTGCTGCTTGGTGATTCCAGCCAAGAAGCAGGATACAAATCAAAGCAATCAATACAATTTTGTCCATTGCAACCAAAAGCATTATCTTTACAGTATACATTTCGACCCTCAAAAGTACACAAAGAGAAAGGAATTTTAAGAGATTATTATTATTATCATTATTGGTTTTTAATTTATTTTACCTCTTTGTATTTTAACTTGTTGTTAAGTTGCTATGATGCTTTTCTTTTTTGTACAAAGCGACAAACAAAGGCAATGAATAATATTTATTTTTATTTAAATATTTACAAACTGCACATCCATAGAAATTATAGCAAGGTGGTATATGGTACACCTAAAAACACATATACCTATAGTAAAACACCTATAGTAACAGTAAAAACATCAACAACATCTATCGATAAAAACTGATTGGTGAATTTCCTGTTCCTGTCTGTCTGAACAATACAGTTTTTAAAAGATTCCTGGAAGAAATCATGGAGGACTCCTGCCAAATGTCTGTTGGCAAGGAGTTTCACAGGGCAGGGCCTACCACACTAAAGGCTTGGTTCCTGGTAAAGGCTGACCAAATTTCAGGGATGTGAGAAACTACCCAAAGTGCCCATCAGAAGAAAGGAAACAGACGCAGTAGAAAGAAGGTCACCTTACGTCATACATTTAACGGACATTTAAAGTGTTGGCTTCTCCAAAAGGATCATGGGAACTGTAGTTTTTCACAGAGCTGCTGTTTCCAGCCCACTTAAACTACAGTTCTCAGGATTCTTTGGGTGAAGCAAAGATGATAAAGGATCTGGAAACCAAGCCCTATTTTTAATGGTTGGGGGAGTTGGGTATGTTGAGCCTGGAGGAGACTGAGGAGGTATGATAGCAATCTTCAAATATTTAAAAGGCTATGCATTGCAGTGCTATTTTTCTAGAAAAATTGGTGGCAGAGATCACCATGAACACACCCCTCATTCTCTTAGAATGACAATGCCCACCCACCTGAGAGGCATAGCTGCCAAGTTTTCCCTTTTCTCGCGAGGAAGCCTATTCAGCATAAGGGAAAATCCCTTAAAAAAGGGATAACTTGGCAGCTATGCTGAGAGGGGCCAGAACTGAGTTCTTGTGAGTTGCTGACCACATGGAAGATGGAGCAAGCTTATTTTCTCCTGCTCAGGAGGCTAGGACCTAAACCAATGGCTTCAAGTTACAAGAAAGAAGATTCCAACAACAACAATTTATCATTTATATGTTGCTCATCTGACTGGGTTGCCCCAGCCACTCTGGGCTTCCAACAAATTAAAACATCAAACACAGCAAAACATCAAACATTAAAAACTTCCCTATACAAGACTGCCTTCAAATGTCTTCTGAAAGTCAAACTGTTGTTTATTTCCTTGACATCTGATGGGAGGGCGTTTCACAGGGTGGGGCATGACTAGCGAGAAGGCCTTCTGCTAGGTTCCCTGTAACTTTCCTTCTCACGGCGAGGGAACTGCCAGAGGCCCTTGGAGCTGGACTTCAGTGTCCGGGCTGAATGATGGGGGTGGAGATGCTCCTCCAGGTATACAACTAAACATCAAGAACAACTTTCTGACAATCAGAACTGTTCAACAGTGTAATGGACTCCCTCAGAAGGTGGTGGACACTCCTTCTTTGGAGGTTTTTAAACAGAGGTGGGATAGCAATCTGAGCTGAGATTCCCGCATTTCAGGTGGTTGGACAAGCTAACCCTTGGAGTCAACTCTATAATTCTATGAAAGACTATCCAAGTGGTAAAAGTATGCCTTAAATGTATGGTTTGACTAAAAAAGAAACGGGAAAAATTCAGCCTCCAAATAATGTAATTGGTTTAAACTTGTTCATACATTGTTGCATCCTAAATCCTAAACACTTTGCTTCAACAGCGTTGTCCTTGTTGGTTTCTACCACAGGGAGTAGCAATAGTGGTTACCTATTGTGGTAACCTATTGTGGTAACCTACAGATTTGAGTGTGGTGGTAAGGACAACAGTACTGCTAAAGATGTAATCTTTTCCTAAGAACTATCTTATATAATAGTGTCTCATATGACACCAGCTCCGATGGTTTGTTTGTTTACCTTCCACTTCTGAACCACTTCCCCAGTATGAGTGGAAGAGGTGCCACCAGGAAGCTGAGCAGGAGAAGTAGATAAGAGACTATATTTGTGTCCCTTTAGACTTTGTGCTGGGAGAGCCCCACCAAATGTTGTTTCCCACAGACCTGCATGGAGGGACTTGCTCTGCTTTCAAAGCATCAGAAAAATTCTGACATCCACACCGATTCCCTCATTTCTCACCTATTTGCATGTCGAGCAACCAACACATCTAACACCAAGGAGAAGGACCAAAGGCTGCTCATGTTTAAGAGCCATGAAAGCAAAGGGTCAAGAATTAATGGGGGAACGGGACAAAAACTAGCACAACTAGCACATCAGCTACTACCTGGGTACAGGCGAACAACTACAGGGTTTGCATGAACAGCATGGTTATTATGGAGTCTGTCCTGCCACAATCACCAAATTGCTTGGAATGGAATTACTGTGATTCTGGTCCAATGTTTGAACATCAGGTGAGCAGTTGAGTCCTTTAGGTCAGGGGTCCCCAAACTAAGGCCCGGGGGCCGGATGCGGCCCAATCGCCTTTTCAATCTGGCCCATGGACGGTCCAGGAATCAGCATGTTTTTACATGAGTAGAATGTGTCCTTTTATTTAAAATGCATCTCTGGGTTATTTGTGGGGCATAGGAATTCGTTCATATTTTTTTTCAAAATATAGTCCGGCCCCCCACAAGGTCTGAGGGACAGTGGACCCGCCCCCTGCTGAAAAAGTTTGCTGACCCCTGCTTTAGGTGCTGCCCCACTGACTATTCTTTCCTTTATTTGCTGTCTTTCCCCTTACAAATACTGTAAAAGCTTTCTCCAGTTCAGGGCTGGCTGACCCATGAGGCGAGGGGATTCAACCGCCTCAAGTGGTAGGATCCATAGGGGCAATGGATCCTCATGTAGCTCTTTATTCCGCCTTGTCCCTGGTGTCGATCTTCGCTCTTGCCTTCTTCCCTGGTGGGGAGAGAGGTGCCATTTTGTGGTTTACCTCAGGTACCAAAACGTATTGGGCCAGGCTTTCTCCAGAGGACCTATGTTCAAGCAGAGAGAAAAGCAAAGAGTAGACTTAGGATTGAGGAGCATACTGGAGATAATTGCTGGTGTATTCTGCCACAGATTCTCTTAATGCCATAATAGGGCATTGCTGGTATATTTATTCTGCTTAATTGTTCTGTGATGCTTCCCAAATGCTACCACATCGCTGCTGTCTGGAAGGGCTGCAGCAAAAGTGGGACAAACCCCCTCCCCTAGAACATTTGCAGTATGAAAAGTTATTGGATTTCAGCAGGAAATAAAAGGATACCCACTGATTGGAAATGAAGCCATATGACCACCCTTAAAACCTTTGTAGGTGCAAAAAGTATTGAGAGGGGAAGCACGTATGACTCCCCTAATACCAACATGAGCACAATAAAAAGGATGTCTGGAGATGTCCAAAGTTAAGCTGGATGCTGTGAATCTCATGTAGTAAGGTAAAGGTAAAGGATTCCTGGATGGTTAAGTCCAGTCAAAGGCGACTGAGGTTTCGGCACTCATCTCGCTTTCAGGCTGAGCGTTTGTCCACAGACAGCTTTCTGGGTCATGTGGCCAGCATGATTAAACAGCTTCTGGTGCAACGGGACACCATGAAAAGTGCCAGAGCACATGGAAATGCCATTTACCTTCCCGCCACAGCAGTACCTATTTATCTACTTGCACTTGACGTGCTTTCGAACTGCTAGGTTGGCAGGAGCTGGGGCAGAGCAACAGGAGCTCACTCCATCGCGGGGATTCGAACCGCCAATCTTCTGATCGGCAAGCCCAAGAGGCTCAGTGGTTACCTTTAAATCTCAAATATGGCAAAATAGATAATTATATTTGTTGTCATGTGCTAGTAATTTCTAAGGGTGTAAAAACAAACCTTTGAAGAGTGTACCAAAATTAAAGACACAAGTTTTGGTTTTCTTTGAAATACAAGGAGATTTTCCATTTAAGGAAAAGATCATAGGGTTGAAATCTGGATGACTTCACTTAAATCCCCGCCCCAATGAATGGTGCAACTTTTCCAAAGGCTTCCTTGTATGTGGGTAAAACACGAACTGAAGGGATTTGTTGCCATGTTTAAAAGGTCTGTTTTCCTTGGTTATAAGTGGAAAGAAGCAAGCAAATGTTATGTAATAGGCACAGTAGTAATGAAAGGGATCTTCAAGATGTGGTGACTGTTCCTCTGGCAGGAATGAATAAAGGTAACTGTTGAGTGCATTCTTTCTCAATGTGTAAGCACAACTGCTGGTTTCTTCATTTGGTGACCCTGTTCAGGGTTGTGTCTACTGTCTGGGCTGCCTTCAGTAGGGCTATACAAGAAAACCAAAATACCCCCAGTAATTAAAGCTTCTCCCATCCTAGTGCAGAACAGAAACTGACTAATTAGGGAACAATTAAGCCCCTCTCCCTAGAATATTGCTAATCTCCTAGCCTCCCTGGAAAGGAAGCAAGATAGGGGGCAGTACTTTCAAGGAATAAGCTTTTAATTAACATTGTAAGGTAGCTTTGGTGAATGGTACTTACTTTTGACAAAACATTATAGAAGGAGCATAAACATGAGGGAGGGGGAAAGTAACACTATTGGTATGGAGGAGAAATGCAGTTTAGTTGGCATTTAAATGTGAACCAACCAGATTAGCACCGTTTAGAGAACTAAAACACACCCATCCCCCAACATTTGCACTTTTCTAAGTTTTGCAGGGCAGAGTTTGTTCTTGGCTACAGCTTGCATTTAGTGAGGAGGGGCCTTGACCATGAGTCCCAGTTGGGATGACATGGTAAGCCAAACCTTGGTTTAGTTTAGTTTAGCACAGCAGCAGGAAGTACACGGGGAATAGTCTGCACGTGTTGCGTGATCCAGCTCATCGGCTGACCTGGTAAAAGGCATCTTCCTGTATTCCTATTCAGCTAGATCTAGGTACTGAAAGAAGCCCTCAGACTCTGTTCCTTTGTGGGCTGGGCAAATATTTAAGCAACATTCTAATTTTAACAAGGGTTGTTTAATACTCTTGAAGAACGGATTCATAAGGTCACCTTGTGGCAGGACTTCTGTTTCTTGGATTCCCAAATATATTTCAAAGAACCCATCTGAAGTCTTTTCAGGGTGTGATCCAGCAGATGCAAGCACAGAAAAGAGAACTCTGTATTTTACACACTGGGCATATCAAATAGCTCTGCACCCGCACACCCTCACCTGATATCTCTGAAAAAGAAAACTATGTAGGGCCGTTTGGAAGAGAAAAGATATATACATAGTTCACATCATCTGAGCTATAAAAAAATCTTACAAAAGGATAATAATTGCAATGATGGGTACTGCAAGGGAAATAGAAGGAGGCCTTGCTCAGAAAATTAACGTTAAGATGCTGTATAGTAATCTAAAACAAAAAAGATACAACAGAGAACAAACAGAACTACTATATGCTTATTAGAGGAAACAATGTGCAATTGCACAAAGTATTATCAAGAGAAAACAGTTCACAGAGTGAGGATGTTTAAATGGCAATCGTCAGGCGAGTTCTCTTTATATTAACAGCAAGTTGAGGCAGAAAGAGGAATAGAGGGCAAATGTTTGCGCACCTGTGTTCTAGCAATTCTGCCAGAAAAAGAAAGCATTTGGTCTTCTGATTCAAAGCTTTCTTTGTTCTTTAGCTTTTTACTAGCTTCTTTGATATCCATTTGCCATCCCTTCTTAAAAATTACTGGCAGGTTTCATCCCCCCCCCCCGCTCTGCCCTAGCATTTTTAAGTATGATTCCACACTATAATTTTCTGGAGAACAAAAGCTCCCTATTAACATACTTTTCTGCAGCACAGTGAAGGATTGCAATCTAATTTCACAGAGATATTTGATTAAAATCTGATCAGTAAAGTCAACAACCTTCGAACATACAGCATAAAGGTATACAAATAGTAATTTGCACTTTGAAAAATATATATATTTTCCTAATTTTCCCAATCTTACATTCACTTCTCCACATCAGTTTGCACTTTGTCTCTTTCTTAAAGCATGTCTTCACCAGCATTTTAGTGCAAATTTCTCCAAATATATACATTTTGTATGCCATTTTACCTAATATACAGGACACATTTTTGTAAAGCATTTCCTCCTGATATAATGCATTTTAGTATGTTATTTTTGCTAACATATATATTTATATACCCTAGTAAAGGGTGCTTATAAATATATAAAAGGACGCAGGTGGTGCTGTGGGTTAAACCACAGAGCCTAGGGCTTGCTGATCAGAAGGTCAGCGGTTCGAATCCCTGCGACAGGGTGAGCTCCTGTTGCTCGGTCCCAGCTCCTGCCAACCTACGGTAGCAGTTCGAAAGCACGTCAAAGTGCAAGTAGATAAATAGGGGGAAGGTAAACAGTGTTTTCGTGCGCAGCTGTGGTTCGCCAGAAGCGGCTTTGTCATTCTGGCCACATGACCTGGAAGCTGTACGCCGGCTCCCTCGGCCAATAACACGAGATGAGCGCTGCAACCCCAGAGTCGGTCACAACTGGACCTAATGGTCAGGGGTCCCTTTACCTTTACTTTTACCCTAGTATATGCATTGACTTGACTGAAGAACCGCATCACAAAGTTCAGAGACGTGTGGATTTCAAAGGATGGCTGAGTTTTGGCCCATATGTTATTTTTGAAATGTCAATTTCAAAATTGAATGCAAACTGAATTGAATTTCGCTCCCCTCCTTAGCTGTGCTGTCTGAGTAAAAGCTGACTTTAGAACGCAGAGGCTGTTAGCTGTCCCAGATCCCTGGAGCCAAACTGTTTGCCTGGTTTCTATAAGAAACTTTAAGAGATGATGATGATCGATTCTCCACTGGTGTCCAGAGGCTGAATGTGATGACATTCAGATCCTTTCCAGCCTCCCGTTGGAAAATGCCTGCATTTACTCCCCTGTTCTTGCTGTTATCTCTATTCTTAGAGATATGGATGCGTTTCCAAATCTCTTTAAAAGGGATATGAAACAAACTGTTTATCCTTCGAAGATAAATAGGTGTTCCAGAAGTGTCCTGCTTTATATAAGGAAGCACGGAAGCCAGCAACAAGATGTTCCAAAGAGCGACGATGGAAAGGAAGGTGAATTAAGGGGCAATGGGGATGCAAATGGTGGAAGATTGGACAGGGGATGGAGATCCAGTTTGGAAGGAGGAATGATTGCAAGCATTTTTTCATTCTTGGAATGGAGAATGGAAAAAGAACCAGAGGAGAAAGTATTTTGAAGAAGCATCCCACCGACCACAACTAACCAATATTTTTTGTGAACATTTATCCTCCGCAAGGAGCTATTCTACACAATGTTGCTTTTTTTTTTTTAAGGAACAGTGAGCTCTAAGTATGATCTCCTGCTACCTGATTCCATTGGGACTAGTTATAGGCCAACACCTGCTAATGGCTATTGCCCACGGCATGTTTTTAAAAACAAACAGTCCCTCTCCAGGGTCTTGTCGACCAGGCAGTTTCTGTTATGTAGCCAGTGTTCACCCCTGAGAGTTGGTACTTAAAGATCTAACCCCAAACGAGTTATGGACTCTTGTTGCCTTAGGAAGGACTGTCAACATTCCGTGTGTGTACATTTCGTAGACTCCAGAAACAAAAGCAGAGCACACAGTAAACCACAAAGAACACAATGTGAAAAGACTGGCAGAAATTGTTCCAGGTGGTGACAAATCTCTGTTTTTGCAGAAAATTTATATGTCTTGACTAATTCCAGTGGACCAAAATCTGGAAACATCCTGCGGAAACTGTAGAAACAATATTTTTTCCCCCCTAATGGTTTGGGGAATAAAGATAATGGTAGACGGTCTGGATAATAGTCCGGTGATGCACCCTAGGAATGTCAGCTTGGAATGCAGGAATGCATAGAAAACCGTTTGTTTACATTGTGACTCATTACATCTGCCATTCTGTGATTTGTATGTAAGAGCAAGACAGAAAAGGGTGGGGAGGGGAGGGGACTCTACATTCTCTGGTGGGGCAGCTGGAGGAGGTCCAGGAGCCAAGGGGCTCATCCGAGGTTGCTGTCTGTGCTGAAGGTTCAGGCAGTCAGAAAGAGATGGCAAGAGACAACCATGTTGCAAATCCTATGGGGGTGCTTGACCTGGAAACTATGATTAATTCCAGGCCAGGAAAAGGAAACAGGAAAGCTGATGACAAGCAAGGAGAAAGAAACAGGAAATGGCAGGCTGGGAAATGCTAAAAGAGAGTCCAAAGGCAGGGAGGGGTGAATCCTGCTTCAGCTCCACCCCAAACTGAAGGGAAAGTTAGGGAAGAGGTGAATAAAGCAGTGTTTCCCAACCACTGTGCCTCCAGATGTTTTGGGACTACAACTCCCATCATTCCTGACCACTGCTCTTGCTAGCTAGGGATGATGGGAGTTGGAGTCCCAAAACATCTGGAGGCACACTGGTTGAGAAACACTGGAATAAAGGATGGTTGTTGACCCTCTTTCCTCCCTCCCGGCAGAGAGGGAGGCTTTGATCCTATAGGTGCTGCTTCTTAAGAGCCTCCACCACAGGGAAGACTCTTCAGAAGCAGCAGGATGCAGGGGGTTTGATCCTGAGGAGGTGCTGCTTCTTAGGAGCCTTCCCTGAGGGGTCTGGGGTGACTGGGGCATCATCCAAATCAGAGTTTTCTTCTGGAGACCTGAAGCAGTGAGCAAGACACTGATCACCTTCCACAAGTTGGATGGCAGTCTTCTGAAATGGGAAGCCTTCCTGCTATGTATGCCAGTAGGTTAAGTTAGGTTCTTCTTTTGACACTGCATTGGAATGCAGATAGCCCCTTCTCCAGATACTAACTCTCAGTTCCTTAAGAGAGTTGTTGAATATTCTTTTAACACTGACTGGAGGCAGGCTTGGGGGCCCATCCACTGTTGCTCTACAAATCTGAAGGTTTTGCATCCTGCTATAGAAGCCAATTTGCTTCAAGTATGCTCTGCTTGGTATTTATTATGTGAAACAAATATAACAAAGACATCACACATCTCTGCTACTCTCTCCGCCAAGGAAAACCTAAGTCCTGCAGTGATATCTCCGGCTTCTTACCACCTGGGGAAGAGGGGCTTGCATAACTTCATGAAAGTAGAGGAGCTTTTATAAAGATTCACATATATAAGCTATGGGATCATTTCAGTTTGTTTCTTCTTTGATGAAAAATAGATCATGCACATTGATGAACAATAAATAGATAGGAGGTGAATTCAGCCTGATCTGCCCTTGGATTATAGCCTCATAAATTATTGTTTGAAAGATGCTTTGATCACATCTTTCAGTTTGACCCTTGGCTAAACTTCATTCCTATCAAATGCTATGTTTTTCACAGTTATGAAAAATAACACATTACGCTCAATATTTGTATAAAACGCTTCATGCTGGAATTCCAGACGTATAGGGGCAAGGTAGAAAAACATCAAGCTGATCTTTAAAATATGACTTTGAAAAGGAATATTTGATAACTGAAACGGCTTGAACCTTCACAGCTTAGAGAATTGTTGTGGAGGCAGGTTTTTAAGCTTTCTAATTTAACTAGCTCTAATTCATTGGCTGTGAAGTTACTATTATCCAACATGAGCCATTTGGAACTGGCAGTTTACGAATCTGAGAGTACTGTTAGACTGCAGGTTTCTGCATTTGAAGTGGATCGAAAGACTCCAGTCAAATCTGCACCATACATTTAAAGTAGTATCATACCACTTTAAACAGTCATGGCTCCCCCTCCCCCTCAAATTGGAAATTGTAGTTTATTAAGGGTGCTGAGAGCTGCTAGGAGATCCCTATTCTCCTCACAGACCTACAATTCACAGAGTGGTTTAACAGTCAATCCCTCTTCCCAGGGGATTCTGGGAAATTTGTGAGGGGAAAGGGGGTCTCCCAGCAACTCTCAGCACACTGACCAGCTGATTTCATTTATTTTATGATGGAGTAGGGAGCCTCTACCCTGTGGGCCAAATACAGCTCTTCAGGCCACTGTAACTGCTCCTTGGGATAGTCGATGTGCCATACCACACCACTTACCTAGCTCACTCTTTCCTCTTGAATCCTTTGGCCTGGTTGGAAAGTTTCCTTGAACTATGATGAGGCTTCTTGCTTAACTGGATTGAGAGATAGAGAAGGGATGTAGAAACATCTGGCCTTTGCACAGCTGGAATGGAGCCCACGGTACGACGATAAAATCACAGGCATTGTTCCATTTCCCGATGCCTCTGACCCTGCCCAACACTGGCACATAGTCCCCTGGTAGGTCTCCCACAGGAGAATGCAGTCCTTGTGCTGGAAAACATATCCTAGGCCAGTTTATGATGTCTTCCCACCCATCATTAATGCAAAATAAAAAAATTCCTTCAGTAGCACCTTAAAGACCAACTAAGTTTTTATTTTGGTATGAGCTTTCGTGTGCATGCACACTTCTTCAGATACACAGTGTGCATGCACACGAAAGCTCATACCAAAATAAAAACTTAGTTGGTCTTTAAGGTGCTACTGAAGGAATTTTTTTATTTTGCTTCGACTCAGACCAACACGGCTACCTACCTGTAACTATCATTAATGCAGTTAAAAGTAGGCTATAACCTTTGCTTTCATAACCAACAAGCACAAAGTTAAATCACTGCTGAGGTGCACTCACAATTGTGAGGCCTGAGGAGAAATGTAGATGTTCAGCGTGTGAGCTCTGATGAGTCACAAAGACCTGGGTTTGAATTCCACTTCTGCTCCCCAAAAAAGGCCAAAGGGGTGGGGGGGAGATATGCTCTTCCTTTAGCTTCCCTCCCTTTTCCCTGACACAATGTGGTCTTCCTGAGCCTCTCAACGAATCCTTTGAATTACTGGGATGGTGGTTTGATACACATTCTCCAAACACAAAGCCCACCCACCCCCAACTTGCAATGGCTTTGGTGGTCAAATGTGGACTTGGGGTGTGCAGCACTCAAACCCCCCCCCCCCCTGTTTTGAAGTTTCATAGTCATAAGGATTTTTTTTTTAACACGGAAACATGCTCTATCTTACAGTTGCTTTTTAAGGCTTGCCTTGGGTTCCTCCAGGTCATCTTTGAAAGAGGACTTTTCTACTAAGGGTATGGCAGGGCCACGCAGTGCACTGGCACCACCAATCCAATGCTTGTTAGTGGACCTGCATGGCCCCAACCTCAGGCCCACCCCAGAACCATTCAGACAAGCAGCAACAATACCAGTGTTGACTCCACTCTACTCTTGTCTTTTCCATTCCGGAAGGTGTAAGCAGAGATGGAAAGTGGCCTTTGTCTTAGGCCTTAGCTAGACCTTTGCCAGCGAAACTTTCCAGACAAAATGGAGACTTCAGACGCAAGGTATGGGGTCCCACAATGGTGGCAAACTGATGTTCTCTGGCAACGTTTGTGAAGGACAATAATTTTCCCCCTTATTTATTTTGTGGTAGGGAACTTGCATCCTTGGGCATTATTGGATTACTGTGAGAGGAAAGGAGGGGTTATTGTTACTGCAGCTCATCCTTCATGCTGCCCTAACTCCCACCCTACAGTCTTCGGTCTCCTCTAAGCACTGAGTCATGACAACTGCTCTGAAGCATTCAATACAAGAGCATCACAAACCACCAGCAGAACACCGACCCAAATATTAGAGCAAAAGTGTCTTCAGAGCACATTTAAAGATGTTTTTCCACACCTGCCTAACAGCACATTTTGTACTTATTCTGTTACACAACCTAATCTTGGAAAGGACCTCACATTTATTTATGTCTGTCTGCAATGGAAAATACTGTCAAAACTGCTGACCTGGGAGTGGAAATGAAAGCAGGCTTAATTCCTTTGGTTTTGTTCATACCAGTGGCCTCTTTTTTCAACACTTTGGGGATAAGTGAATATTTTTGAAACTTAAAACGTATAACTAACATCAACATAGAAGGAAACATTCTAAAGAATTCGAGTAAGTATATATTTATTTTAAAATTATTGTATTAAAATATTCCTTTTATAGTATTCAACTTGATTTTACTCAGAACAGGCCCAGTGAAAGTAATGAACAAGATCGATTCATTAATCTCAATAGATCTGTTCTGAATAAAGCTTAGTTGAACGCCACCCGAGATGCTTGCCTCTGGATCAAAAATAACCTCGGCCTTGTGGGCTAAATGTGACTCTCCACAGATGTACCCAGAGATCAAAAGAATTTGTTTCTCTATGTAACTACGGCAGTCCAAATGATATGTGCTCAGAAATGGAGGGAGGGAACAATACCAACAAGGGAGGAGTAGCAGATGAAATTGATGGAGTATGTAGAATTAGCAAACCTAACTAACAGAATAAAAAAGCAGGAAGGGAGAGTTTTTTAAGAACATGGGGAAATGTTTTTAGAATATCTGATGAATCATTGTTAACGGGTTAAAATGTTAGCCAGATTAGAGGAAATTCAGCAGAATAAATGAAGAAGAGATCTAATGAGAATGGGAAAAAATGGAGCAATTAGAATATGCAGAAGCAACGAATAACTAAAAGGAACCATGGAGGGGGGGGTAGAGAAGTCAATGATCAATGTATTGTCATATTGGTTAATGATATATATATATATATATATATATATATATATATATATATATATATATATATATATGCCCTCCAGGCCTCTTATTGCGACTCTTTCCAGGCAACACTGCTCCCCCCTCTCCAGGCCACACGCCTCACTGGCTGTGCTTTGCATCCTCCTTGAGTGTTTCTGCCTGTTTGGAATATGCCCTGGAACTCTGATAATGCCTCTTGCTTGCCTGGATGGATGGTAGAGAGGAGTGGGTTTGAATGTGTGTAGAAACCAGCCTACTAGGCAAAGGTCCACTTCTGCTCCCGCTTTGCCTTCTTGCCCCACCTCCCATTGGCATGTGGCCTCCATAAGGTTGCCTAGAACAGAATGTGTGTCGTAGTCCTGTGCTGCTCAGCCACAGCAGAGCTCAGTGGAGGGAGAAGCCAGCCAACCAGCCAAGTCTCAGGGGGGTACTTGCCTGGAGGCAGAGTCCATATATACAAGGTCCAGCCCAGCCCTAAGGTCAGGAGTATCTCAGTTCGTGTAGTCAGACGGTATGGTGGTCAAGAATGCCAAGGGTCCAAGGTCAAGAAGCAGCAAGGTCTGGTCAGGAAAGACAAATGTTGTTTCCAGCAACTGACTGAGGCTGGAAACTCTGCTTAAGAAAGCTGGAGCCTGCTGGTTCTCATCAGGAGCAAGAAGGCTTATCAGTAGCAGGGGGAGTCACTTCGCCTTCTGCTCCTTCAGGTTGCTGTTCAGCAGGTGAAGCCGACTCCTGGCCCAGGACAATGTGGCCCTTGGGGTAAAAATGGTTCCCCACCCCTGCAGTCACCCACAAACTACCTTAAGCACCTGGGCAGGACGACATCACCTGGTACCATTACAGCATCAGATAATTGACAGATGAGTGACTCTGCCCACCTGTCAAAGTTAGCCCACGAGGGTGGGGAGATGAAGGTCTGGCCCACTGGTCCAGAAAGGACCCCCACTTCTTAGAGATTAACAATCTGTCTGAAGTGAGCCTCGGATTAAACCTAGAGACTACCCGAGATCTTCCAACACCTCTCGCCTGTCCCGCGAAGATATCAGATAATTTTTCTGAGACAGCTTCCAATGATTTACTTGCCCGACTCCCACTTGTTCTGGTCTGTCTCAGTAGTGCCCACAAGGCAAGATATTTCCAGCACCTTGGAAAGCTCCAATTGAACAACTTGCTCTGGTGAAGGTTGGAGGTGAACTGAGGCCTTAGAAGTCCCTGCAGACGCCCCCCCTCCAGCTTCCTCAGTCAATGCAGTTTTGTCTCAGCCCAGGGGTACTGCCTGTACACTCCTCTCTCTTGCCATGATATTCGGGGGCAGTTTCTGGAAGGGGGGGGGCTCTATTATTCAACAAAACTAAAGACAGCTTCTCTTACTTTGCCCAAGCCTCTGGTTTCTGAATCCCCAGATACATGAATAGCCATCGAAATTTGCAAGTTGCAAACAGATGCCTGTAGGCCCAGCCAAAGTTTAATACTTCAAAGCCCCATAGATTCCCCCCCCCACTGAAATCAATGGGGCTTCAAGTGATTAATTTGGTGTTTATGGTAAGCGGATACTGCTGAGTGCATTTCTGTAAGAATGCAGTCTTTTAAATTTCTTTAGATGTCCTCACCCATCACTGTTTCTCTTTTTCTTTTCCTGTTGACTGTTATTATTAATCATGATCACTTTCAGGATGCAGAGGCTCAGAGACAATTGCCTGGACCCACAATTTCAATGGGATGAGTCAAAACTAGGCAAAAAGCTACTTTCCATATTCCAAAGGTTATCTAAAACCATCATTAAAGGTAAAGGTAAAGGGGCCCCTGACCACCAGATCCAGTCGTGTCCGACTCTGAGGTTGCAGCGCTCATCTCGCTCTATAGGCCAAGGGAGCCGGCGTTTGTCTGCAGACAGCTTCCGGGTCATGTGGCCAGCATGACAAAGCTGCTTCTGGCGAACCAGAGCACACGGAAACACTGTTTACCTTCCCGCCAGAGCGGTACCTATTTATCTACTTGCACTTTGACGTGCTTTCGAACTGCTAGGTTGGAAGGAGCAGGGACCGAGCAACGGGAGCTCACCCCGTCGCAGGAATTCGAACCGCCGACCTTCTGATCAGCAAGCCCTAAACCAGGCATCCCCAAACTTCGGCCCTCCAGATATTTTGGACTACAAATCCCATCATCCCTGACCAATGGTTCTGTTAGCTAGGGATCATGGGAGTTGTAGGCCAAAACATCTGGAGGGCCGCAGTTTGGGGATGCCTGCCCTAGACTCTGTGGTTTAACCCACAGCGCCACCAATTTAGATAATTAAAACCCATGTAGGCTAATTTTAACATTGCATCCTTATGATCTGTTTTTTCATGCGACAAGAACATTAAAATACATTGCTGTGATTGTTGAGTTTTACTTAATAGTGCAAGAAATCTTAAGGGACATTTGCTATAAATAAAGCGAGATAAAACTCAAGAGGCCAGCATTATACCCCTCTAGAAATAGCACCCCAGCTTTTCTTTAAAAAAAGTTTGAGTGACCTCTAGTGGAGAACACATACCAATACAGAAATAGAATTGCTTGCAATCTCTCCTGCTCTGGTATGGGTTATTATTATTATTATTACCTTTTCAACACATCTGCAAAACAGCTACAACATGCAAATGGGGAAAATATATGCAGCTTCTTACTTATAACAACATCTAAAATGAGACGATAGCCCAGTCAGGAAAAGCCTAAGGAATAAAGGTGTTTTTAACACACCTTGAGAGCACCCCACTGCAAGTGTTTCTAGTATAGCTGGAGGGGACTGTTCCAAAGTCTGTCCCGAATCTCTCATACTTGTGCTCCCTTGGATAAGACTCTGGGTTCTAATATTGTGAGAGGGGAAGAGAAAACATCTCTGTATCATTCATTTTCTTCACATTGTGCAATGTTTTGATCACTGCATCTTATTTAGAGCCTCTCTGGGGAAAGTGTGAACAATGGAGAAAGTGGACAGAGAAGTTTCTCTCTCTCTCTCTCTCTCTCATATCACTCTAACTTGTAGACATCCAAGGAAGCTGAATGCTGGAAGATTCAGGACAGATAAACTGAATTTCTAAACAAGGATCTGAGAATAATCTAAAGCACAATGATTTAGCAGTGCACTAAAATATCCTAATATTGTTGACTACCAGTACTCAGGCTAGACCCACTAAAATTAATGTACATAATTTCCCTAACCTTAACCCTTTAATTTTAGAGGATCTATTCTAAGTACAAATTAGTTGAATACCACCCTGGTTTAGCAGGTCAGTCTGTGAAGAATTCTGACTGCAAGCAAACCACAAACGTCAAATCTTATTTAATTTTTTACAATAAGTAAAGGTAAAGGGACCCCTGATCATCAGGTCCAGTCGTGTCCGACTCTGGGGTTGCGGCGCTCATCTCGCTCTATAGGCCGAGGGAGCCGGCGTTTGTCTGCAGACAGCTTCCGGGTCATGTGGCCAGCATAACAAAGCTGCTTCTGGCGAACCAGAGCAGCGCACGGAAACGCTGTTTACCTTCCCGCCGGAGCAGTCCCTATTTATCTACTTGCACTTTGATGTGCTTTCGAACTGCTAGGTGGGCAGGAGCTGGGACCAAGCAATGGGAGCTCACCCCGTTGCAGGGATTCAAACCGCCGACCTTCTGATCAGCAAGCCCTAGACTCTGTGGTTTAACCCACAGCGCCACCTTACATATAATTATTTAATTATATTGAATTTAGATGAATGACCTTTAATACATTTTAGTTACACTTTTCACAATCGGTATGGTAAAAGGGCAAAGAATGAGAGAAGTTTATCTAGCGTAAGAAAAATGTGTGTTGAAAGAATTCTCAAATAATCAATAATTTTTGAAGGCTTGTTTTCCACTGCTGCTGAGCTATTTAATGACTGCTGTAAGGGGATGAAAACTTCAGGAAAGCAGGCTTAGGTGTTAAGAAAGAACTTCCCATTAAAAAGCGGCTGGCCAATGGAAGTGGTTGCGCAGTTAAATATTGATTGCTTTTCTTTGTGGAGACTTTGAGCAAGGTGGTAGATCAGCCTACACTGGTTCAGAAGCGAATTTTCCTTTAAAATTCTGTCGCACTTGCAAGAGGCTGGTGAACCTCTGAGTAACCTTCCCATTCTTCAGTTGCAGGGGGTTGGACCAGCTGACACCCAGGATCCCTTCCAAATCTACAATTATATGATTCTATGGAAGCAGGCAAATCTTTCCGATTTCCCTGGATCAAGTATATCTGAAAGTGCTTCAACAATGGGACGTGCCGATGCATTTGCACCATACCAAGCACAGCCCGGTCAACCTCCCTGGGAGTAGCTGTGGCACAACAGACTGGAGATGCGGGGAATGGTGTGCAGGGCCGGATTTAGGTTTGATGAGGCCCTAAGCTACTGAAGGTAATGGGGCGCTTTGTATGTCCAGCTGTCCTTTGTCAACAACCAATTGTCACTGTTTTTTGTGTTGAATACATGCTACAGTGAAGGAAAATAGTTTTTGATCCGCTGCTGAATTTGCCCGTTTGCCCTCTGACAAAGAAATGACCAGTCCATAATTTTAATGGTAGGTTTATTGTAGCTGTGAGAGACAGAATAACAACAGGAAAAAACCCAGAAACCCAGAAGACAAAAGTCAGAGATTGATGTGCATTATAATGAGTGAAATAAGTATTTGATCCCTTTGCAAAAGATGACTTAGTACTTGGTGGCAAAACCCTTGTTGGCAATTACAGAGGTCAGACATTTGTTGTAGGTGGCCACCAGGTTTGCACACATCTCAGGAGGTATTTTGTCCCACTCCTCTTTGCAGATCCTCTCCAAGTCAGTAAGATTTTGAGGCTGATGTGTAGATACTTGAACCTTCAGCTCCCTCCACAGATTTTCGATGGGATTGAGGTCTGGAGACTGGCTAGGCCACTCCAGTGCTTCTTCTTGAGCCACTCCTTTGTTGCCTTGGCCGTGTGTTTTGGGTCATTGTCATGCTGGAATACCCATCCTTGACCCATTTTCAATGCCCTGGCTGAGGGAAGGAGGTGCTCACCCAAGATTTGACGATACATGGTCCCATCCATCGTCCCTTCAATGCGGTGAAGGTGTCCTGTCCCCTTAGCAGAAAAACACCCCCTAAGCATAATATGTCCCCCTCCATGTTTGACAGTGGGGGTGGTGTTCTTGGGGTTGTAGGCAGAATTCCTCCTCCTCCAAACATGGAGAGTTGAGCTGATGCCAAATAGCTTGATTTTGGTCTCATCTGACCACAACATTTTCACCCAGTTCTCCTCTGGGTCATTTAGATGTGCATTGGCAAACTGCAGACGGGCCTGTACATGTGAAGATATCTGGCTGGTTGATAAGGGATCGAATACTTATTTCACTCATTATAATGCACATCAATCTCTGACTTTTGTCTTCTGGGTTTTTTCCTGTTGTTATTCTGTCTCTCACAGCTACAATAAACCTATCATTAAAATTATGGACTGGTCATTTCTTCGTCAGAGGGCAAACGGGCAAATTGAGCAGCGGATCAAATACTTTTCTCTCTCACTGTATATGGCAGGAATTTATGGACCTAACAGGTATCTTAAGGCCATTTGCCACTGCTGCTGTATGTAGGTTTTATTTTGTTTTTTATCTTGTATTTTGGAAATGTACAGTTTTTTTTAACTTAATTTTTTTGGGGGGCCCCAAGAGAGTGCGTCAGCCCGCTTGTTTAATTTATACGTAAATCCGGCACTGCGTCAGCCCGCTCCACCTCCCAGGGAGCAGCTGTGGTACAACCGACCCCACCTCCCTGCATTGCATGGTCCTCTACTGTCTAGCTGTGTAGGGTGCGTGTGCGTGTGTGTGCAATACAGATTATATTTTGAAGGCTATTAAGAACTGTAAGGGTGAGATATAAATGCAACAGAGGATGCTCAACTACCTTCCTCCCGCCTCCGCCTCTTCTTCCACTAGCAGGCAAAAGAGAGCAGCGCCGGCCAGGCTAGAGGGGCAAACCCGGAAGCACTGGTCCCCATCCGTTGCTCCTCCTCCTCCTTCCCTTTCATAGGCCGGAGCCGTCTTAGACGCCGCCCTCCCCCGCCTCGCGCATTTCTCGCCTCCGCCCTCGTCTTCTCCCGCATCAGGGAAGGCGCGCGCGCGCGCGCGGAGAGGCAAGCGCTGTGCGGCGTGGCAGTCAAGAGTTGCGCGTTCTGGGAGAAAACTGGGAGCGCGCCCCCGTGCGCGTGGCCAGAGCTCGCTTTCTCTCTCTCTGCCCGGCCACTCCTCCCCTTTCGGTCCCTTCTCCTCCTTGGCTCGCGCCCCACCTACTCTCCACGCGTCTCCGTTTCACCAGCCAGCCAGCCAGCCAGGCGGGCGCAGGCGCGCGCGCGCGCAGCTCGGGCAAGAGCCTCCCAGCGCCAAGCCGGCATCTCCAAGCAAGCAGCAGCAGCATCCTCCCCTCCCCGCCCCAACTCCCCGCCTTCAGGCCCGGCGCCGAATCCTAGCTCTCAGCGCGCGCGCGCCTTGCCTCTGCCCCCCGCACCTCCTCCTCCTCCTCCTCCTCCTCCTCCTCCTCTGCCAACATCCCCGGCGTCCCGGGCTCTCTTGCAAATGGATTTGCCCGCGAGCCACTGCAAAAAAGTCAAGCTGAGCAACAAAGTGCAGAGTTGGGTAAGTCTGTTTTGTTTTTTTAAAAAAATCTTTTTAGCTAGTTGCAGTTTGGCAAAATAGCGCACCTGGTGATAGGAAGGTGGCCCCTTCCCAATGAAGAAAACAGTCAAAAGAGAAAAGAGGAAGGGGCAGAGGGATGCCGCCCTTTCGTTCCTGCCGGGATGCGGCTTTGCTCGAGCAACCTTTTGGCGTGGTGGTTTTTGCTGCTGGCTGCCGGAGGCTCGAGTGGGGTGAGCGCAGTGGCTTGTAGCGCCTCTCTCTTTGCGTTTGCACAAGATGGGGCAGGCTTGGGAAGTGGGTGGAGGCTGCTTGGGATACGAAGCCTTGCTCGCTCGGCAGGAGGATCGCATTTCAATAGATTTCACTGACGTGTCTGCATTTTTATTTTTATTTTTTGCTTTGAGGGAGGAAAAAAGAGAGGAAGGCAATTCATCTCTTTGCTCTCCTTGCTGCAAATATCTCTGGTATAGCCTGTCTTTGTGAATGAGATTAAATATACCAGTTCTCCGTTGCTAAGAGTGGCCTTCTAGTGCCTTGTTTGCTTTAAAAGTTGTGGGTGGCAAGCATAACTGTGATGCAGAGGAGCATGTAACCTCATTCAGCATCATTTCCCCCTTCTCTTTTTTCCTCCTTTTTCTTCATGTCTATTGGAGGAGGAAAGGAGTGGGATCTCAAGAGTACAATGTGAGCATTCATAAATCTTGGGCAGCCCCAACACTGAAGTTCTTTGTGGGTTGCCTGTTGAATGAGAGCACTGTGGAAGGAGGCATGAACAAACTTGGGTTTTATTTCCAAAGGTGCCAACAGGTCAATTTACAGTACTGGCCAAAGGCTAGGAAACTACTGGGGGCAGTGGTGGAAAGAGGCCTTTGCTAGAAAAGAGGTGGTGGGTTTTGATGGCATAATGAATAGCTGTAGTTAGGGGGGGGGGAGGTGTGTTGCTTTCTTAATGCATGATTCTAAAAGCTTTATCACGATATTTTTCAAATGGAAGAAAAAATAGGTAGAAATTTAGAAGGCGTCCTTTACCTATTTCATGTCAAAGATTCTGCTTTAGAAAAAAGGACTAGTCTTGTGATGCGTGTTGTGATTGTGAGACCTAGAATCTGGCCATGTGAACATAGGAACGGCCCAGTGCCACCAAGCCCATGGTCCATCTGCCTCAGTATTGTCTACACTGACTGGCAACAGCTCTCCAGGGTTTCAGATGGGGAAGTTTTACCCAACCCTTCCTGGAGATGCTGAGGATTGAACCTGGGACGTCCTTCTTGCAAAATAGATGCTCTTCTACTCTTCTACTCTGCTATATCCTTTCCTAAAGGGCTGTCAAGGAGGATGGAGTTGGGCAATTGAGGTGATGCAGAGAGCATGTTATTGGTGGTTAAAATTCCTTGATGGTCTGCCTTCAGTTGGTTAGAGCGTGGCGCTGGTAAGGCCAAAGTTGCAGGTTCGATCCCTGTTTGGGACATCTGCATATTCCTGCATTCCAACTCTATGATTCTAAGGCCAGAATGAAGTCTGAAATGAGCGTTGACTAACACTGACCTCAGATTCCTGCTTGAGTTCCATAGCTTCTTCTGATATGCCTCCTATAGCAGCACTTTAGCTAAGAGGAAAAGTGTTCCTGATGAAAACATGTAGCCCAGAAGAGCAGCTGGAGTGCTCTTAGTTCACATAACCCTTAGCCAAATCATGGCTTAGCACAGGGATTGCCAACCTTTTCAGGCCTGTGGGTACTTATGGATTTTTGAGTGAGTGCTGTCAGTGCCACTCCTCCTGGTCGCTCCCTATCCCCTGACCAGATCAGTTTCCATCCCTCCAAAAGGCAGAAACAGAGACTGTGCATGTGCTTCACTTTTTCAAGGAATCTGGGTAGAACTTGAACCCAGCAGAATTGACCTGAGCCTTGAAAAGCCCAAAATAATTCACAGAGGAAGTGGGAAAGAATGCCACTCTTGCAACTTTCCCTTCATCTCCATGTACTTTTTGAGGGAGAAAATGTTAACAACTTCCATCACCTAATGGCCAAGGGAGCATTTGGATGGAGGCTTTGTGGGGGCTAGGAAAAGACTCTAAGGGTGCTGTGTTGGGGAACTGACTTAGTATAAGCATGTGGGTTCCTAGAGAGAAGTTCATGACCACTTCTTGCTTCCCCTGGTCCTGCTACTGTCTTGCAATCTGTGGCAGAGACATGCTTTGACTTACTGTACAGTACCCTTGAAACCAGACTCGTCATTTGTCTCCTACAGACAAACCATGAGCTCTAAATGAAGAACAAGCCACAGTTACATCTCATAGTCCATCATGTGACAAACCAGGAAATCAGAGGCTGTAAGCTCAGGGTGGGGAACCCTTTTGGCCTGGGGTGCCAGATCTTTATTTCACCCCCGCCATGCCAGCTTTGCCCAGAGGGCAGCAGCAGAAGGCACCCTTAGTTGACATCAGGAGACTGATAGTTGGGTAGCTCTGCCCACCTGTGAAAGTGGACCCATGGGGGAGGGGTCTGCTTCATCCGCAGGAAGCAAGTTGGCAGAACAGCAACCAGCTAATGAGTGGAGCAGGCATCCCCAAACTGCGGCCCTCCAGATGTTTTGGCCTACAACTCCCATGATCCCTAGCTAACAGGACCAGTGGTCGGGGAAGATGGGAAATGTAGTCCAAAACATCTGGAGGGCCGAAGTTTGGGGATGCCTGGAGTGGAGGGTTTGGTCTTGCTTTCTGTAGGGGTCTGCTTCACCCTTCAGTTCCCCACCCCTGCTCTAAGTCACACCTTGGTTCTGCCCCTGTCTCTGTAAAAAATTTTTTAAAGTAAATTTTCTTAGCTCAAGTGAAACAAATTATTCCACCCAGCATTCAAAACTCACCCGGCACCAGTCACATTGCACAACAGGCAACTGGCCCTTTGCAAGCAAGTGGAGAGGTGTCTGGTTGCCAGGTTTGGTGGCTAACATTTTCATCTGGCTGGCAGGCAATGCTGCACCAGTTAGCTCGTTTGTGGGGCACCAAAAGACATGTCTCTTTTGGTGCTGCCTTGCCCTGCGAATCAGCTGATCTGTGGGGCAGGGCAGCACCAGAAGATGACCTTTGATCTGATCCAAGAGGACTGGTTTTATGTTTTTTATGGTAATGTATTGCCCTTTATTCAAAGTTTCAGATAAGTGTGGCTATCATAACAGCTTTTTATGATTTCTCTTCCTTCTTGTAAAGTAATAATTCCAGCTCTCTTGTCTTTCTGCACTAGGGGTGTGTGTGTGTGCATACATGTGAGTTCATAAGCTTACTTATTTACTTTGACCACTTAATGTACCTGGTAATGTGGCTTCCTTGAGCCAGAGGCCACAATAAATTTGTTAGTCTTCAAGGTTGCATAAGTCTCTCTTTAAAATGTTGCTTATGGAAGACACCTGATCCAACACTCTTCTCTGGCTGTTCCCTGTAGGACTAGATCAGTAATAGAAGACGAGTATGTCTTCTTGACCGTTTCACTGCTACTGTACTTAACAATATTATCCTTGAGGACTCCCTGGTAGGCTTTGAAAATGAAAACAACAGGGTTCCTAGGAACGGTTGGTTGTGCATATACCACACTAAAGGGTATCCAGTACGGTGCAGTGTAACTTTATCACGCTAATCAGTAACTTTGTATAACATCAATATAAATGGCATTGCTCCTTTTTAGCAATGCATGACTGTTATAGATAAGGAGCTGCCAAGCACTCTGGTACTCAATGGTAGAGCACCCTGTTGCTGAGTAAACCAAGCACAAACATGGACAGCAGATAAGTTAGCTTGAGAAAAGCCAACATAGCTGGAAAGTTCAGGGTGCTAATTCTGAAAAGGACAAAAAAAATCCTTCAGTAGCACCTTAAAGACCAACTAAGTTTTTATTTTGGTATGAGCTTTCGTGTGCATGCACACTTCATACCAAAATAAAAACTTAGTTGGTCTTTAAGGTGCTACTGAAGGATTTTTTTATTTTGTTTCGACTCAGACCAACACGGCTACCTACTTGTATCTGAAAAGGACGTTACTGACATTCCGAGGCACAACTTCCAAAGCAGCTCAGTAAAAGTTTGCACAGATGCTTCCTAAATCAAGACGTGATTATTCTTCCCTCTCTTTAATTTTTTTAAATTTTGGACTAATTTCTTTTTTCATATTTATAGGGCTGGGAGGTGGGGATATTCCAACTGTTTCCCTTCTGTTTTCTAAGACGCTTAAAGAACAGAACTCCTGTTACAGGCAGATGAATATACCCAGCCTTAAAGGCTGCTGTGTGTAGGGAATCCCCTCAAAATGTTTAAGTGCGGGACAGTTTGGAGCAGAGAAGCCATTTCTCTCTCTTCCCCCAGCATAGGATTGCAGACATGTGTTTTTAAGGGTAAAAGTGGAGTTTTGTTGCACATTTCTTCAGTATGCACAACCTTGCCTAACCTTGGATCATGCTTCTCTTGATAAATGTGTGGTTCTGGTTTGTTTAAACGCTCTGCACCTGGGCAGGTGACCTTAGCATGGATGATTTCTGTTCAGTTTGGTTTCAGTAAAACAAGGAAGGGGGTGTTTAATTGGCCTTGACGTTGGATTGGTACAAAAGCTGCCAGGAGCAAGGTTCCAAATAGAACATGACGATTGCTTAGATATTTTTATATCTTCTGCAAGTATCTGCATTGCCTGTTCTAAAAAAATTACTGGAGTTCTGTCCAGATTACAGCGAATAGATTAGGTGGGTGGTGTTGCCGAGGTGGATATATTTTTTTTCAGCCTTCCTCACTCCTCTCAAAATGCTAGTGTCATACTTTCACATCTGGTCTGTGGTATACGGTCATACCTCGGTTTAAGTACACTTCGGTTTGAGTACTTTCAGTTTAAGTACTCCGCGGACCCATCTGGAACGGATTAATTCACTTTCCATTACTTTCAACGGGAAAGTTTGCTTCAGGTTAAGTATGCTTCAGGTTAAGTACAGACTTCCGGAACCAATTGCACTCATACTTTGGGTTAAATACGCTTCAGGTTGAGTACTCCACGGACCCGTCTGGAACGGATTAATCCACTTTCCATTACTTTCAATGGGAATGTTCACTTCAGGTTAAGTATGCTTCAGGTTAAGTACAGACTTCCGGAACCAATTGTGTACTTAAACCGAGGTACCACTGTACTAAGGAAATATAAATCCTAATAGAGAAGAACTGTAGCTCAGTAACAGAACATCTGACTCTAATGCAGAAGGTCCCTGGTATCTTCTGGGAATAGCATTTGCCTGGAAAGCCACAGCCAATCAGCATAGACAACACTGAGCTAAATGGACCAATAGTCTGACTGGATATAACAGTGCATAGACAATACTAGAACCTAAAATATGCAAATAAACTATATTGTTCTCAAATAATATATATGCAATAGATGTAGCAGAAGACTGATTGCAAGTCCTTTTTTAAGGTTTTTTCAAAGATGACCACATTTCTTCAAATACAGACATCACTGAGAGAAGATAATTTCTTGTTCTCCACAAGGATGCAAATAGGATATTTCACTCAAATTACATTATCCTGTTCTTCCCAGGACCAAAACAGAAGGCTTTCCAATGTGGAAAAATCTACCTCTCCTTGTGGTATTGGAATGTCTTGCCCTTTCTAGGAAGCTAATGACCATTTCTCTGTGTTTCAATATGGACTGTTTCTATCAATTCTTACCAAACATAGCTGAGCAAGAAGGGGCTTTTCTAAAAAAAGAGAGAGAAAAGCAATGGGGTGCTTATGACTAGAGAACTGTTCTTTCTTGCTGCTTGGCAAGCCAGGTAAGTATTCTCAGCAGGCGTAGCCAACTGAGTTTCTGAACCTTCTCCAGTTTTTGTTTAAGCAAACTATTACGTATATCCCCTGTATTTTAACTATCATGATATGGTTCCTATGTCCGGGAAAGCAAAACTTGAAGATTATCTGCTCGCTTTTCTTGTTGCTGTGGAGATAATCTCCTACTTTTGCTTCTCAAAGGAAGGTCCTATGTCAGCTGTTAGTGCAAGATTTTACTTAAATGTTTTTGAATACAATGCCAATTTGTTAAACTGCTGTTGCTGTTTGGAGGTTAGATTACCTTTGTAGGTTCACAGTGCCTGTATGTTAAGAAGTGAGCAGCCAGCAGGAAACTGAAAAATTGTAGGCCTATTGTATATTTGGTACATGTTGTATATGTGACAGTTATTCCTCACTTTTTAGGGCAGTGTCAGCAGAGTTTCTTGTGTCATAACCGTCAACTGTTCTTTGTTGATGCAGGTGCCGTGGAAAGTTGGGATGTTTAGGGTTAAGTTATTTTAAATGCCTAAAATGTTTTAGGTTTGACCTTTCGTTACAGCCCAAGGCCCAAGTATTCTTTCCTCTTCCTTGAATGGGCAACCTGGGTTGACCTTCATTTCTCTGCTGCCACCATCCTGATGCAGTTCAGACTACTGTGTCAATTTCACAGGCAAGGTCTAGAAATGCTTGCTAAGTTCTGTGCTAGTGAACTTCAACTGGAGTTAGCTGGTGAAGAGGTCCCACAAAGTCTACATTGTTTATCTGCCAGGAGAATAGAAAGAGAGACTTCTGGTTCCAGGCTTAGCTGTTGCTGCAGCAGAATCGAATCGTAGAATTGGAAGGGATCACGAGGGTCATCTAGTCCAACGCCCTTTTTGCCCCACATGGGTCTTGAACCCACAGCCCAAAGTCATGCTCTACCAACTGAGCTAAGCTGATAGTTCAGAAGTTAGAAGAAACTTTAATTCTATCTTTTATCATGCTCTGTATTTTCTGCTTGGTTATAGCGTAACTGGTATAGTTTGATCCAAGGGGATTCTGAGTTCACATTCTTATCTCCAGCCTTTTAGTCAGGCTACCATAGAGTCATATTTATCTGTATTCTGAAGTAGCAGCCTCATATCCAGTGTTGCTCAGGAATTTTAAGAAGCAAAAGGAAAAAAATGCAGTTATTTGAAGTCAGTGGCTAAAATCAGTGCAATTTTGAAAGGTTCAGTCTGCCATCTTGAGTTAAAATGACATCCATTTTTGTATTCAAAAACAGGCATAAATATAAAGCAAATATGGTGGGAGCTAACAGCTGTTCTACTAATGGTTCTACTTAGATGCCCAAGTAAGGTGGTATTCTTTGTGGCCCTCTGGGGATGCCAGGGTGCAGAGAAGGGAAATAACTATTTTAAGGACCCCACACTAAGTTACAGCAGGCTAAACATGATTCCTGAGTTATTGCCATGCTGGCTAGGGTTGATGGGAGTTGGGAGTCCAAGCCATCTGGAAAATACCACGTTGGCTATCCCTGGAAGCTTGTTTAGATAAAGAGATTTGGTCCTGTGAAACAACTTTCAAATCTTGCTCCGTTGAAAACAGGCAGGGCTTTCCAAGCCATCTTTATCAGTCATTGTTTGTGTAGTGATTCAGCCTTCCAAGTAAGAACTGGAGAGATTCAGCTAGGAATCTGACTGGATCGCTGCTACCTCTTAGCATAACCTACCTTGCAGGGTGCTTGCAAAGATAAAATTGTGTGAGTATGCTGTTGTGACTTGACTTCCTAAATGGATTTAGCTTGGAAGTGGAGGTGGTGTAATAATTTACATAACACATTGTTAGTCAATGAAGGTCTAGGTCTAGGACATGGCTGGTATAGGGGAGGGAAAAACCGTTGTGGTTGTGTAAATGGATGTGTACAATGGTAAGGAGTGGAACTGTGTTAGGCAATAACGTATTTAATTGTGATGACCTCCAGATCCTTCTGCTTTTTATCATTAGGAATAGACTAGAGGAGAAATGCCATTTAAGTAACTTGAGGTTTGTATGTGTTCCTCTTTTGAAAGACTAGTATAATTCCATTGTCAGAAGAATCCCAAGTGGGGTAAAATAGATCATAGGCAAATTAAATGTAGTAGAGACCCGAGTGGCTTTAAAAAGAAACTAAATTTTTGCCTGTAGCTTCTTATTTTTGTCTTGTGCTTGTGGTTAGTGTATAAGGCTGCACTCTGTTTTCAAGAAGTTAAATTGTTTAAATGCTGGCATTGCAAAATCATGAGTGGGCATTCAGAGCTGCCCGATCCAAGTGCACATAATTTTAATTTGGGAGTTAACACCTGGATTTCTGACTGCAGCACAGGGCAATACCCCCAAGACAAATATTGCAGAAGCCATGGGGAGCCCAAGAAGGAAGTTGGTGTGTGTAGTGGGGAACAACTATGAATCAGGAGCTCCCCAGTTTAAATCTGATCTCTGCCATGCTTTTGCTAGGTAATCTTTGTAGCTTGCCTATCTCTAGCCTCAGCCCTATATCCGCTATATGGAAATAACTCTTACCTACCATACCAGGTGGTTGGCAAGAATTATAGTGAGATAATATATATGAATCACTTTGACCTAGGGCTATACAGTACAAACACTATTTAGTAAGCATTGACCTAGGGCTATACAGTACAAACACTATTTAGTAAGCATAGATGTTGGATAGTTAATTTTGCCAACTAAAGGGGATCATGGTAGTATCTTCGTAGCCAGAAGAGTTTAAGTTTGTCATCCTTGGAGCAGTAGCTGCCAGATTCTTGAGTGATCTGAGAGCACCCTGCTGAATTTTGAACTGCCTGTTTACTCCCCTCCTTTTCTTAGAACCCTTATCAGCAGGAAGTTGTGCAAAATAGGTCTCTCCAAGTCCTGGGATGCTACAAAACTCTGGTGTGCTTTTCAATACCCTGTCTTATGAGGAAGGCAGAACTGCCTGTGCCCCTTTCTTGGTCTTAACCAGCCTTCGCCAGGTGGATGCCCTCCAGATGTTTTGGACTACAACTCCCATCAGCCCCTGCCAGCTGCAGCCCCAACAACATCAAGAAGGCACCTCCTTGGCAAACACTAGTCTTAACAATTTTTTGCTACAAGGAGCTGTGGAAGGCAGCCATCCCAACATGGCTACACGGTTAGTTGTCCCTTGCATCGAAATGGATCTTGTGCCTTTTTAGTGGCCCTGTTAGAAATCACGAAGAAGCATTCAAATCTCTGTGCAATTTATGCTTGTTCAATTGAGCCTAGAGTTCACTGTTGGCAGCTCTAAAATGTGATGGCGAAGTGCCTGAAACAATGGACAGTATCAATAAGTGTCTGGATAGTAGTGTAAAAGCATTTTGAAACTCCAGTAATTCAAAGAAGATTATCTTACAGTGCTGCTGCACTATTTTACATACTTGAACTCCACGTTTATTTATTGCTCGCACGGCATTCTGTTAATAGTTCTCGTTTGTGCCAGTTCGCTTTAATAGGTTACCTGGATTGTCGAAAATTGATTATTTAAGGAAGTGAAGAACTTTACCTGTTTATTTCTTTCAGGGAATGCAGAGAGCAACCAACGTCACCTACCAAGCCCACCATGTCAGTCGCAATAAGAGGGGTCAGGTAGTAGGGACCAGAAGCGGCTTTCGGGGCTGCACAGTCTGGCTAACAGGTACAATATTTCTCCCCATAAGTTTGCTCTGTTTTAGTGTGTTGTTTGCTCTCTTGCCATTATAAAGTGATTGCAGTTTGCTTTACAGTTTGGATTGAAGACTACTCATTCATTCACTTGGAGAGGCAGGGATTTCCACCAGCTTCCCCCTCCATCTGTAGCCCTTGCACCATATCCAGTCCGGAAGAGCCAGTGTGGCATAGTGGTTAGAGAGTGTTGGGCTAATGCCTGGGAGACAGGGGTTCTAGTCCCACTCAGCCATGAAGCTCACTCAGTCATCTTGGGCCAGTCACTTGTCTCTCAGCCTAATTTATCTCACAGGGTGGTTGTGAGGATAAAATGAGAAGAACCATTAACACCCCCTTGAGCCTCATGGAGAATACAATACAGTCATACCTCGGTTTAAGTACGCCTCGGTTTGAGTATTTTCAGTTTAAGTACTCCGCGGACCTGTCTGGAACAGATTAATCCACTTTCCATTACTTTCAATGGGAAAGTTCGCTTCAAGTTAAGTACGCTTCAATTTAAGTACTCCGCGGACCGCCTGGAACGGATTAATCCACTTTCCATTACTTTCAATGGGAAAGTTCGCATCAGGTTAAGTACGCTTCAGGTTAAGTACAGACTTCCAAAACCAATTGTGTTTGTAAACCGAGGTACCACTGTAAAATAAAAAAACAAATCCCCAAGGGAGACAGGCTCCCTCTCAAACAGTAGCAACAGATTCTAGAGTTGGGGAACACAGGGAAGGCTTGCGTATTTTTCCGTGTATAAGATGCCCCCTATTTTTGGGGACCCCAAATTAAGAAAACACCCCTCAGCGCTACCCGTGTATAAGACGAGCCCCAATTTTAAACCTATTTTTTTGGTAAAAAACACACCACGAAACATCCTAGTCTTATACACGGAAAAATACGATAGTTACATTAAGAGAATGAAAATTTGGATAGAAGCTTATGAATTTCCCATATGGGTAGCCCTTTGGCACAGGGAAAAATGAAATTGGCACATATGCATGCATTTTTTTTTTGCAGTTTTGCTCACTGGCAAACTGGCACGTGCCTATGGAGTGAAATGTATGCAAGGACTTCTGCCATGTGGTGATGCATGCAGTTTGTTCACATTTTGCTGCACAGAGTGCTTTTGTCCTGTGTAGGAGATCCTGTACACAGCTTTTCAAGGCAGCTGATTTCTTGATGTTATCTTAAAGAGTGAATGCTTTGCTGATGAACTCTGAAAAAAATAGGAAGTGTCAAGATGAGTACCCATTTGTCTAGATAGAAAGAGGGAGGGTAACATTTTAGTGGGCCTCGTGTGACATTTCAAGAATGTTAAACCCAACATTTCAAGAATGTTAAGCCCCCACCCCCACCCCCAGATTTCAGGCATATACTTAAAAGCTGCAGGAGTTGTGTGGCCACAAGTGGAGTCCTAAGCATGCTAAACTTGGAAGTGTATCCCATTCATGTAGTTTATTTTGGAATGAACATGATAAATACTGCGTTTCCACTCTCCTAATTATCAGCCAGGCATGATTTTTAAATGTCAGTCCATCTATTGACTTTCATTGACTGGATCCTGTATTTATTTGTTTTTGTTTTGTTTTTGCTTTAAAACTAATGTAGGTTTGTCTGGAGCTGGGAAGACCACAGTTAGCATGGCACTGGAGGAATACCTAGTGTGCCATGGCATTCCATGCTATACCCTGGATGGTGACAACATCAGGCAAGGCCTGAATAAGAATCTAGGATTCTCACCAGAAGACAGGGAAGAAAATGTCCGCCGGATTGCTGAGGTTGCCAAGTTGTTTGCAGATGCTGGCTTGGTGTGCATCGCTAGTTTTATTTCTCCTTATGCCCAGGTGAGCACCCCATGTCCTCATTTTACACCGAAATTGTACTGCGGCGTTAACCATTTCAAGAATATGGTCAAATAATCCTTCCTTTGTTGAATATGTTACATTTTGGCTGAGACTTACCGTGTTTCTCATATTTTAAGTCATCCCTACAAAATAAGCCATGGCAGGATTTTTCTGAGTTGAAGAAATATAAGACATACCCCAAAAATAAGCCGTAGTGGTGGGAGCAGGTCTGGATGGCGCCATGGAAGAGGAAGATGCCTGTCAGCGCCCGGAACCGGCTGCTGCTGCCCCTCCAAAATGTCCAGCAGCATGCACCGCGCCAAGCGCTGACCCGGCGGCGGGACTGGCAAGAGCCGCAGTGCGTGCTGCTCCAAGCCCCGATCCGGCGGCGGGATGAAGCAAGAGCCGCAGCGCACGCTGCTCCGAGCCCCGACCCGGCGGCGGGACCCGGCAAGAGCCTCAGCGCGCGCCGCGTGGAGCCCCGACCCGGCGGGACCCAGCAGCGTGCCCTGCTGAAGCGCCGACAACGCGCGCAGCAGCAGCCAGTTCCGGGCGCCGAGCCGCAACAGGAAGAGGAGGGACGCAGCGGGACGCAGCTACAACAACAAAAAACACCCGGCCGAGCCTTCATTGGCCGCCGCGGCTGCCACTCGCTGGTCCCTCCCGGAGCTCCTTTGTGAAGAGGCTGCCCCACTGGAGCTTTGAACTGCTGCGCGCGGAGGCCGCAGCGGCGGTGAGTCTTGCTGGGAGCTCGGCGCCAAGCAGGAGCGAGTGAAAAACGCCCCGAGCTTGAGCGTGCTGCGGCTCTTGCTGCGTCCCGCCGCCGCGTCAGGGCTTGGAGCAGCGCGCGCTGCCGGTCCCGCCGCTGGGTTGGCGCAAGAGCCGCAGCGCGCGATGCTCCGAGCCGGGATCCGGCAAGAGCCGCAGCGCGCGCCGCGTGAAGCCCCGACCCAGCGGGACCCAGCAGCGTGCCCTGCTGAAGCGCCGACAACGCGCACAGCAGCATCCAGTTCCGGGCGCCGAGCCGCAACAGGGGAGGTACGGTGCCATACTGTAATTTTTTAAAAAAATAATAAGACACCCCCCGAAAATAAGCCATAGGCTTATTTTCTTGAGTAAAAAAAATTATAAGACATGACTTATAATATGAGAAACACGGTAGGAGCCCCTTACACACATCAGAAATTGTATTTTTTCAGTGGGCGTCTTTGACCGTAATAATAAATTTTATTATTATTATTATTTTTCAGTGGGCATTATCTGCTCATCTGAAGGGGTTTCTCAGTAATCAGAAATGCCCTCTAAGGGGTGTTTGAGAGGCCATGGCGAGGACAAGCTTGGTGTACAGCCCTGAAATTAGCTATTAGACTTAGGAATGCTATAGAACAGTGGTTCCCAATAAGCTAAGTACTGCAGACTCCCTGTTTTTCAAAAGCCAAGCCATGGATCCCCTACTTTTGAAAATTTCGGTATCTCTATGGTTGTTTTACTCATGTAAATGGCACAATGGAGCCCCTGGGTGGGATATGCAGATCTCTTGGGACCCACAGATCACCAGTTGGGAACTGCTGCTATAGAAAGGAAGACCTGTGGTGCAATTTATTTGCAGATGTGTCAGTTCAGCTCACCAGAGGGTGCAGCTAAAAGCACTCGAGTACTAGGTCCATAGCCTCCTAAGTGAGAATCACATCAGAACATCAAAATCGGCAACTCCTTTCCACTTTGGTTAATGCTCTCTCTCTCTCACTCCAGGCAAAACTGGCTCACACCTTAGTAGATACTGGCAGGGTGCAGGGTTAGCTTCCCTTTAAGTCAGATTTTTTTTAAAATTTTGTAAACTACTTGTTTATTTAGAAGGCTTGGGGCAGGTGGCCACTAACATGGCGTCTGGTGTGTTTTTGCCTGTGTTGGAGAGCTTAAGATTTTGGACCTGCAAATGGTTAGGCAGGTAGTTAAACACAAAGGTAATACGGTGGAAGGGAAGCTGTCAGCGCCTTGCATAGGCTTGGGAATTCGTGCAAGATAAATCTGAAGCAAGTTTTCACTGTCTTTCAAAACATAACCTCAGTCTTAGTAAGGCAGAATTTTTAAAACATCATTAGCATGGAGAAAATGGGCTTTTTAGAAAGAACATTGAATACCATTAGTTACAGGTAGGTAGCTGTGTTGGTCTGAGTCAAAGCAAAATAAAAAAAACCTTCAGTAGCACCTTAAAGACCAACTAAGTTTTTATTTTGGTATGAGCTTTTGTGTATCTGACGAAGTGTGCATGCACACGAAAGCTCATACCAAAATAAAAACTTAGTTGGTCTTTAAGGTGCTACTGAAGGATTTTTTTTATTGAATACCACATATTCAGTAACTAAACAACAACAACAACAACAACAACAACAACAACAACAACAACTTATTACAACAACAACAACAACAACAACAACAACAACAACAACAACAACAACAACAACAACAACAACTTATTATTTATACCCCGCCCATCTGGCTGGGTTTCCCCAGCCACTCTGGGTGGCTTACAACAGAAAAATGAAATAAAATAATCTATTAAACATTAAAAGCCTCCCTAAACAGGGCTGCCTTCAGATGTCTTCTAAAAATCTGGTAGCTGTTTTTCTCTTTGACATCTGATGGGAGGGTGTTTCACAGGGTGGGCGCCACCACCGAGAAGGCCTTCTGCCTGGTTCCCTGCAACTTGGCTTCTTGCAACGAGGGAACCGCCAGAAGGCCCTCGGTACTGGACCTCAGTGTCCGGGCAGAATGATGGGGGTGGAGACGCTCCTTCAGGTATACAGGACCGAGGCCATTTAGGGCTTTAAAGGTCAGCACCAACACTTTGAACTGTGCTCGGAAACGTACTGGGAGCCAATGTAGATCTTTCAAGACCGGTGTTATGTGGTCTCGGCGGCCGCTCCCAGTCACCAGTCTAGCTGCCGCATTCTGGATTAGTTGTAGTTTCCGGGTCACCTTCAGAGGTAGCCCCACGTAGAGCGCATTGCAGTAGTCCAAGCAGGAGATAACTAGAGCATGTACCACTCTGGCGAAACAGTCTGCAGGCAGGTAGGGCCTCAGCCTGCGTACCAGATGGAGCTGATAGACAGCTGCCCTGGACACAGAATTGACCTGCGCCTCCATGGACAGCTGTGAGTCCAAAATGACTCCCAGGCTGCACACGTGGTCCTTCAGGGGCACAGTTACCCCATTCAGGACCAGGGAGTCCTCCACACCTGCCCGCCTCCTGTCCCCCACAAACAGTACTTCTGTCTTGTCACGATTCAACCTCAATCTGTTAGCCGCCATCCATCCTCCAAGCCCATGTTACTTTCTAAGCAAGTCATTTTCAAATCATGAGTTACAAAGCAGGCTTTTTTAACTATCTTTTTTTTTTTAAAAAAAACTTTTTTAAAATACCAGTTTTCCTGTTTCACACTTAACATTAAACTGAGATCCTTTGAAAGTAAACTCAGTAGATTTCCAACTCCGCCCCACATGTGAACTGGGTGCTTTTTTCTGGCTCTCTGAGGCTCATTCACATTAATTTATGTGCAAACATTATCATTCAAATCTGGGCCTAACATTATGTGCAAACCAGCCTCCTGTGTTGCACTTTGGAAGTGCTGTGCTTGGATAAACTTCAAGCTGCTGCTGATCCTCAGTCTCTTTCCCACCCCAGCTCCATTTTTAGGAGTAGGCTGGGACTCACCACATCCACCCCAAAGGGGTGGGATGCTCACCACGGCAACTGTGGCAAGCATATGTTTAAGCTGGACATATAAAAACGCTACCTACTGTGCAAGTCTAAATCAGTTACTTGTTTTGTGTGCTTTGAAGGCCAGCAGTCATTCAAGCAGATACATATGACAACGTTTTCAATTAGCTTGATATGTAAGCAGCCACTGTGTCTAATCATTAGACTTTGCAATGCCTTAGTGTGTTTCATTTCCGCCCACCTTCCGACATGGTACCCTCATGTAGACATAGCTCTGGTTCCCTGAAAATTGAGGTTTTGTAAATTGGGAGTCCGATTCAGCACCTTACATGTGCGTCAGAACAAACTAGGTTTTCTCGGTTTGAAAGCCCTCTTCAAACTGATACTTCCCTCTACAGTGAGGACTTGTATTTGTTATTGATACTGAGAACCAAGGTTACAAAGCCTTCTTGTGTTAACCGTGACTTGCATAGCTACACATTTAACTGGGTTGTTGTTTAACGTGTTACGTGGTGGAAAGTTTTATTTCTGCCATTGCTTTTCTCTTTGTTTCTTCTCAGGACCGTAACAATGCAAGGCAAATTCACGAAGTGGCAAGCCTGCCTTTCTTTGAAGTATTTGTGGATGCTCCATTGTATGTTTGTGAGCAGAGAGATGTGAAAGGCCTCTACAAAAAAGCCCGTGCTGGAGAAATTAAAGGTGAGCTTTCATGTCAAAGTTCTTTTATGGTGTCCCAACTGGGGCTGTTGGGCTACTGCCTACTGTACGAATAAGCTAATGACCAACAAAATGTAATGCAGGACATTTGCTCTCTGTAATACTAGGGTACAGAAAAGTATTTTCTTACTTTAATATCTTGCCTTTTTTAAAAAACATGGAGCCCAAGGTGGCATAGATGTAGTTCCCAAGTGGCCACCTACCCAGGTACTGACCAGACACACACCTGCTTAGCTTCAGAAAAGTGGTGGTCTCATATGCTATGTCTAAGCCAGTGATGGCGAACCTATGACACACGTGTCAGACGTGACACGCAGAGCCCTCACTGCTGGCACGCGCCCCATCGGCCCATTCGCGCTGTTGTTGTTGTTTTTCTCCCCCATTCGTTCTCCCACTCCTCCTACAGCTTGTCTCCACTGTTAAAACCCCGGATCCTTTTTCGTCGTTGTTGTTGCTGGTAGTCACAGATTGGTTTTTTAACCCTTTGTGTGCTGTTTTTTCTGGCGCTTTGGCAGACGATGATTGGGTGTAACAGCGTTCGTTTTTTAACGCATTCTGTGCTGGTTTTTTGGCGCTTTGGCAGACTATGTCAGTGCTGCATGTTAATTCCAGCGAAGGTATTATTCGCCATTTATTTCTGTTCTCTTCCCCCCCCCAAACCGCAGCAGCTTTGGGGCATCCCCCCCCAAAAAGAAAGCAACTTTTGCACCCCCCCAAAGCACCTCCAAAACTTTGGTCAGCAGCTCCCCCCAAAAAGCTCAACAACTCTGGGCACTTTGTGATAAATAAGGGATTTTTGGTTTGCTTTGGTTAAATAATTAGTTTTTGGTTTATTAAATACAGTTATATATTACAATTATACATTTTTGTTATTTAAACTATAAATATCGTGAAATTATGGTTTTTCTCCTCGAAGTGACACACCACCCGAGTTATGCCCGGTTTTTTGGCGATTTTGACACACCAAGCTCTAAAGGTTGCCCATCACTGGTCTAAGCATATATATGGGATAGAGACACAACCCAGTAACATTGCAAAGAATCCAAATGGAACCATACTTAATTGTCTAACTATTGTTCATTTTCCCAGAGAGCAAAATTATTGATTACTCTGGCTATTGTTTACTCTGGATACAAAGCTGCTTTTTAAAATCCAGTATCTTCTCTCAAACTGCACATGCCCAACAAGATATGTTGTCGAAGTGTATGTATGTATGTATATATATATATATATATATATATATATATATATATATATGCAGTGTATATGTTGTTGTTGGTTAGTCATTTAGTCGTGTCCGACTCTTCGTGTCCCCATGGACCAGAGCACGCCAGGCACTCCTGTCTTCCACTGCCTCCCGCAGTTTGGTCAGACTCATGTTGGTGGCTTCGAGAACACTATCCAACCATCTCGTTCTCTGTCGTCCCCTTCTCCTTGTGCCCTCAATCTTTCCCAACATCAAGGTCTTTTCCAGGGAGTCTTCTCTTCTCATGAGGTGACCAAAGTATTGGAGCCTCAGCTTCAGGATCTGTCCTTCTAGGGAGCACTAAGGGCTGATTTCCTTCAGAATGGATAGGTTCGGTCTTCTTGCAGTCCATGGGACTCTCAGAGTCTCCTCCAGCACCATAATTCAAAAGCATCAATTCTTCAGCAATTAGCCTTCTTTATGGTTCAGCTCTCACTTCGATACATCACTACTGGGAAAACCACAGCTTTAACTATACAGACCTTTGACAGTGTGTGTGTGTATGTGTGTGTGCGTGCGCGCGCGCCCAGAAGTGAAAGAAAACTTGAAATTACTGACGTATCAGCCTGCACAAGCTTTCCTTGTAACTCTGATATTCCCTGTTCAAAAATGTGCTTATGATCACACCACAGAAAGACATTGTCTTTGTCCACAAGTAGATTTACAGTGAGACAGAAGGACCCTTTTAGTTACAGTTCAGTAATTATTTTGGGATGGACCAGTAAAGACCTGGAATGTTGGATGCAAGCAAGCTTTTCAGATAAGTAGCTGGAATAACATATTACAGCCCATCTGAGAAGACCCACCTGAAAAGCAGCCTTGTCCTATGTTCTGTTTTTCCCCCCCACTCAGGTTTTACTGGTATTGACTCAGAGTACGAGAAACCTGAAGCCCCCGAGTTGGTCCTCAAAACGGATTCCTGTGATGTCAATGACTGCATTCAGCAAGTTGTGGAACTTCTGCAAGAGAGGGTATGGAGTCTTGTAGTGCTGACTTGTAAACATCTTGTAAAGTTGCCGGCTTAATATTCACTGCACATGTAAACAGGCTTATTGTAAAGTAGGGGGTGCAACATTTCGTCCCTTACTTGGTTAGATTCATCGATTTGAAAACTTCCAATTCAATGGCAATTCCTGTGTATTTTCCAAGAACAGGTAAAATGTGTTCCTCTCTTCAGAAATGTGGTTTTATTAATATGCAGGATTCTGCAGATCTACTCAATGCAAACTTACACCATTACTCAAGTTAAGTTTCGCTGCTTGCTGATATCCCTGTTTGAGGGTAGAATTCATAATAGTGCTAAGAATATTGTCAATGCAAGCATTTCTACTTGCCCAGTGGAGTGATCCCCACTTTCCTCCCTCATGTGCTTTGCTGGGGGGGGGGTTCTTCCCACTCTCCAAAAAGGGTTTGGTGGAGGGGTAGGGGAAGCCCTGATGTGGTAGCAGAGGTCCTGGCACTGACTTCTGCTAGTGGAATGGGGTAGTTGAATCTGGTGAAATGCAAAATTAGTCACGCTCGAGTGTAAAACCCCTAAAACCAACACAGTGGGTCTAATTCTATTGGGTGATACCCAGCAATCTATATCTTGCATCAGTGAGCAAACAGTACTTCACCCGCCTGACTTCAAATATTTCAGTCTTCACAATTTGACAGGAAAAGGGACAGCAAAAGATAAAACTTGTCCCTCTTGTAATTGGATCATTTGAGGGTGGAGGGAGGAGTGCATGCATGAAAGTGTCTGTAATAAAGGAACAGCTAAGAGCTTTGCAAGAGGAAAAGTTGTTCCGTTCTGAAATGGTAATTCCCAAATGGCAGGTTGTAGCTGCTACCGTGAGTTGCCAGCTGTGAGTGGTTCAGAGATCATAGTGGAATTGCTTGAATGAAGAGAAGTGGGGAATGAATACGCAGAGCATCAATAAAGAGAGACTCTACGGCAGCACTCTTACTTTTGGGAACTCCCTTGCCCCCCTGTCTTAAACGGAAATGAACTACCTGTTTTTTGTTCTCGTTTCACTGTGAGCGAATGAAAAGAAAAGAAAAAAGAAAGGCATGTTGCTGTCCTTTTTTTGTACGTTTCTGCTACATTAATGCACATTAGCAGAATCACTTTTTTACTTTGTAAGTCGTGGAGCTCTGTGAGATCCTTATCACGGAAAGGAGAAAGCAATTGGGGCTTGTATATGGCTGCTAGAACATAGTTTAATTGCGTTTGGCTGGTCCATGTGGAGGCTCCCATTGGGTACCCAGTGGGGATCCAACAGTAAACAGTAATTACTTTTCAACTTTTTGCAGTTATAAGCTGCCTTGAGTCCCAGTCTGGTAAATAACCACCACCTAGATAACTTCAATAGGTAAAGGTAAAGGGACCCCTGACCATTAGGTCCAGTCGTGACCGACTCTGGGGTCGCGCGCTCATCTCGCATTATTGACCGAGGGAGCCGGCGTATAGCTTCCAGATCATGTGGCCAGCATGACAAAGCTGCTGCTGGCAAACCAGAGCAGCACATGGAAACGCCGTTTACCTTCCCGCTGCAGCGGTTCCTATTTATCTACTTGCATTTTGATGTGCTTTCGAACTGCTAGGTTGGCAGGAGCTGGGACCGAGCAACGGGAGCTCACCCCGTCACAGGGATTCGAACCGCCGACCTTCTGATCAGCAAGCCCTAGGCTCAGTGGTTTAACCACAGCGCCACCTGGGTCCAAATCCCCCGGTTTGTTACTACTGTGAAAGCCACCTTACCTCCACTGTTGGAAGCGGTATGCTTCTGGATATCAGTTGCTGGAAAACTCAGGAGGTGAGAGTGTGGTTGCACTTGGTAGCTAGTTGTGGATTTCCCATGGGCATCCTAAAGAGGGTGTTGGACTAGATGGCCAGCTTGCAGGTTATGTTCTTACAACTTACTGGAGATTTTCAAAGGCATTTAAGAATTAACCCCCCCAATCCCCCCAAAAGTCAGTGAATTCACCTAAACTCTCAAACTGCTGGTATTCCTAGTACCATTAGTAATCCAGTTTATTTTGTTGTATACATGCATTAGCACTTCCATTTGATGCTGCTGAGTCAGCTTTCTGCTGATGCCTCAGTTGCTTTTTATTGAAATAAGTTTCATTTCGCACCATTTCAGCTCCAGAGCCAATGTGCCAGTATGAAAGACTCCCTGTTTTTGCTTTGTGCTTCTTAAATGGGTTTTGACCTGTGCGGCCATGATGGTTCTGCCTAGAGACCGCTCATGTTCCATTTTGTTTCTCTTATTGCAAAGAAGATGACATGTTTTAAACTCCCCAGCAAGTATTGCAATTTGGACCCAAAGGAGAGAAAGCAGTCAGTTTTGGACGTATCCTGGAACAAATGTTCTCAGCTGAGTTATAAACGTGCTTTTCCTTTGTTTTGTCACTCAAAATAAATGGTTAGGTAAAGTGTCTCATAATATTTCTCATTGCTGTCATGTCAGACTTGGGTGAAATATGGCCTCTGTGTAATTGATACACCTCCTAGGATGTAGCATCCTGTAACTCGCCATTTTTCAAATGAGCATTGTTCACCTGGCTCCATCCACATAGAGCTCTAGCAGATTCCTCACCCAGCCAGCTGTCCAAAATGACTTGTGCTGAGTTGTGTGCATTCAAGTGAAACAGTTGGAAACTACTTTTCTTGGAGCCTTTTCAAAAACCCTTCATAAACAGGTTGTCATTCAAATGGTAAATAAAAGAATTCAAAGCCTTGCATTACCAGAGATGAAAATAAGCAAATATGGGTGCTATTGACCATGCTTGATGGGAATTGGAAGTCCAGCAGCACCTGCCAATAAATGGTACATTGGGACACCAGAATGCAGAAAATTGGAAACTTTCAAACGCTGCCTCCCTGTTTATAGGAACATAGGACATACCCAGCTCTTTCTGGGGAGGCTAGGAATTGAGTTTGGGACGTTCTACATGCTAAGTAGATGCTTTATCCTTGAGCTATAGCCTTAAAGTAAGAAACCGTGGCTCACAAAGAGCAGTCAAACCAGAAAAGTTTTCTGCATTGCAACAGAAGTTTAAATATTTATGCCCCAAAGACACAATGTTTTTCTCATGTGACCAAACAGAATCAGATCATTCTGGCTGATACTAGTGGTTTTAAGCATTTCTGTATTGTGGCCTTTGACTTCTTTTGGACACAGTTTGCAATGTGAAATGTTCATGGCTATTAAGCAGCAGGCAACATCCTTGCTACGGAACAAATCCTTTGCAATTATTTATTTCAATTTATATTCCACTTTCAAAGGAGCCCAAAAGAGGTTGATTTAACTAAATCTAGGGCTTTGTTCATCCAATGTTGTGCATGTCACCTGGTGTATATATAGTACAGCTAAGTTCATTATTCTAGTTACCTCTGTAATGTCCATTCTGTAATCTTCCTGTGGATATGCACTTGATTCAGGCAGTGTTAGAATTTTGTTAGGCTCTGGATAGCTGTTAAAAAGAAGTTATCTCATGTTGCTGCATTCAGTTTTAGTGGGTGTGATAATAAGCATCTTTTGGTTCCTAGTCCTGAATAATGAATGAATTAATATTGACTTAACAGCTCATTAAAACGAATAACATTACACATAGCACTACACATAGCATTGCAGCTATGTAGATAATAGAATACTATCTTTTTATGATGGGGTGGTTTTGCATTTTCTGACTAGTGATAAATGCATTGGTATGTCCAACAATCGCAGTGGAATGTGGAGCAATGTTAAGATACATTTTAAAAGAAACTTGGAAACACATACACTAAGTCAAAGTGTACTAACTCGAAGTTACCAACATGAGTCTGACCAAACTGCGGGAGGCAGTGGAAGACAGGAGTGCCTGGTGTGCTCTGGTCCATGGGGTCACGAAGAGTCGGAAACGACTAAACCACAACAAAGTCGAAGAACAGAATCCTTGCCACCCCACCCACCCTATGTACCCTGTTAGCAATTGAGCCATGCCGGAGGGCCAGTTGGTGTTGACCTTTAAAGCCCTAAACGGCCTCGGTCCAGTATACCTGACGGAGCGTCTCCACCCCCATCGTTCTGCCCGGACACTGAGGTCCAGCGGCAAGGGTCTTCTGGCGGTTCCCAGGGAACCAGGCAGAGGGCCTTCTCGGTAGTGGCACCCGCCCTGTGGAATGCCCTCCCACTAGAGGTCAAAGAGAACAACAATTACCAGACCTTTAGAAGGCATCTCAAGGCAGCCCTGTTTAGGGAAGCTTTTAATGTTTGATTTCTGTATTTTAGTGTTTTGTTGGAAGCATCCCAGAGTGACTGGGGGAACCCGGCCACTTGGGCGGGGTATAAATAAATTATTATTATTATTATTATTATTATTATTATTATTATTATTATTATTAAACTGGTCCCACAGGGCAAATTGCGATGGCTCTCAGAAACGTGTAGAACAACACACACAAGTCAGTAAATAAGGCTAAACGGCTTTATTTACATATAAACAGGTGGGAGCTCTACATTATGGCTCCCTCTCTCTGGCATCACAGCCAGTAAAGAGAAAGAAGAAAGGAGACAACAGTCCCACTTCAGGAACAGGAGTAAGACAAACATCCTGTCTACGTCACTTCCACTCTGTGGGAACAAAACACATACAGTCATATGATAATCCTATGTCTGCAGACGGGGAATGAAACCCTCCAACTCTTCCCCCCTCTTTTCTTCCCAAACTTAAACCGCATGCAACACTAACGCCTCACAACAAATGAATCTGAGCTGTAGAAAACAAAACTTGAGAAAAGAGACAATGCACGTATTTTTTCTTTAATAAAAGTTGCATTAAAAAAAACGCTTTGAAAAAAGCACAGGCTTCACCACTAGAGGGCTTCCAAACACCACATTTTTCACCGAGCTGTATGTGATTCCTAAGAGATGAGGTTCTTGCCTCTGTTTTTAATCTAAAGTGATGTTTTAAAAGTTGTATCTGTACTAGATACAGGATCATTAGATTTACTAATGCTATAAATTACTTGAATGTTTAGCCTTTTCATGTAGTCACGGTTGAATGTTCCGAAATGTATTTTGTGCCCGTGCACAAGTCAAGCTTCTCAGCCCAAGTAGTGTTGAGATACTGCTGGTGTTTGCATCTTGGGCTAAGGGTGAAATGCAAGTATGTACGCTGATTGTGCCTTGTGTGTGTTACATTTATGGCAGTCGAGATAGTAGACTTCTGCAGTAGTCATACAACAAGACTTGATTCCCACGTTTGGAACAACTTCATAAAGTGTAAAAGAAAAATGCTTTAGTAATTTGCTAAAATGCTTCCTAAATTGACTTGCCTCTATGCTTGTTCTTTTACTTTCAAAGCTGATGACAACGAAGGAGCTTTTAACAGAATGTTCATTCCTAGCAGTTTGATTGGAAACACTCTTTAACTAAAGCTATTTTTTGTTTTTGTTTTAAAACAAGGCACACCACATATTTAGATGCTGTCTCTTATCTGCCTTCCCCATAGGCTTTCTGGCTTATACTTTATAGACTTGTAGTGTTCATAAATAAAGCATGCCCCATGTGAAAAACGACTGTGCAAAAGAATTCCTTTTATTACATTAAAAAACAACTTCGTTAAAATGCTTTAAAAAACAACTTCGTTAAAATGCTTTGTTTCTAAAACTTTTACCCATGACTACGTATTTTTGCAAAATAGCAGACAATATTTTTAAGGCAGCTTATTTATAGACTTTGGCTATTAGGCGTTATGAAGTAAAGAAAGTAGTATTAATTTCAAAAAAGACATAGAGTCTTGCAGTAAAATGATTCGACTTCGTTGTTAACTAAACGGGTTCCTTGTCTGTTAAACCTGAGGAATATTTGTTCTCCGAAGCTGACTGACATCTTTTGTACACACACTAAAAACAAGAGATATTTGCATCTCTGCAAGCACCGAAGAGTGTAATGTATGAATCATTGATGCATGAATCTTGGATATGCTTGGATCTGCGTGCTCGGAAGTTCTTTGAATGACACCGATCTGGCTGTGACTGGGACTTGTGTTAACTGTGATTCATATCCATCTTGTTTTTGCAGTTACAATGGGGGTTCAGAACCAGTTTTAAGTGTCCAATCTGATCCTTATCATTATAGCTTATCCTAGCACCCCCCCTTTTTTTTTTGCAAAGACTGCCCCTAAATATCCCCTGCTTCCATAATTCTTTGGGGAAGGATACAGCATCTGATTTGCATGCAGAAGGTCTCGGGTTCAAGATCTGTCATCTCATTGCATTCATTCCACTTTTAATTTGTAATCCATCTTTCTATATTACTGTACACAAGGCAGTTTACAAGCTGAAGATCGCACAACTTACAACAATCTGATCCGATACAGAAATGTCATAATAAAAACATAACTTTAAAATGAACAACTTATATGAAATAGAGTATTATTCAATAAATCATTGGAATATAATAGTACTGTACACAATAAAATTAAATCTCAGCAAATAAACAGAAATTCACTCTTAAGTGCAATAAATAATTTCTAAACTATAATAAATAAAAATAACAAGTTGCAGTGCATAAAATAACACTGCAAAGCAAAGACACTACCTACCTACCTACCTACCTACCTACCTACCTACCTACCTACCTACCTACCTACCTACCTACCATCTATATCTATCTATCTATCTATCTATCTATCTATCTATCTATCTATCTATCTATCTATCTATCTATCTATCTATCTATCATCTCCCTGAACTCCAGGTTGGGCTGGGAGATAATCTCATCTGAAACCCTGGACAATTCTGAGCTCATTTGAATGGTCTGACTCAGTGTGAGGCATAATCCTGCATTTCTGTGGATGCAAACTTTTACACACACAACCTGAGAGCAAGCCCCATAAACCTCCACTGTTGGCCTGTAGGTTCATATTTTTTCTTTAGTATTTTGGTGCAGATCCCTAGGACGCCATCCTATGGTGTTAGTTACAGAGATCTAGATTGTGGTGGTGGTGGTGGTGTCAACAGCCCAGCCAAAAACAGTATGTGCTTCATCTGAGCCAGTTACCTCCTGGACTTTCCTGTTGGAAAGGCAGATGGTTTGGCCACTTTTGGACAGAGTTACCAAACAGTAGCCAAGGAAGACCCCTGCTGGCCTCTTCTGTGGGAAAGGATAGGGCAAAGAGGAAGCTTGCCAGCTTGGTTCCTCTGAAGTGAGGCATGCTAGTCATCCTAGGTCAGGGATTGCTATCCAGCTGATTGGAGCAATCCATGCTTACATCCTGCAGGAAGGTTTGTTGCTTGCCAAAGGGCTACACCACAGTCACAAGGGTCACTGAAAAAATATTAAAACTTGGGTTTTTGGGAGTAAGGGCCCATGAAATAAGCATGGACAAATTGCCATTTTAAAACCCTTTAGAGACATTGAAACTGGCCTCGGTTACTGCTTTCTTCCTAAATCTTTTGCAGCCGTTATTCTTAACAGTTATTAATAAAATAAAAACTAATGGAACATACCACTACCATTGTAAAGTCAGCAACACTGCTTACCTTTGGTCCTGACAGTAGATTCCTTTCTGTGCAGTATTACCGGTATGTACTGTATGTGTACAGAACAAGTTAAAGCTGCCCAGATGCTATGAACTGAAATCTGAGTGGCAGGGTGTTTGCTTTCATTTTGTTAGTTTCTAAAATATTTTGTTAGATGCTCTTTGGATAATCAGTCACTGTCTATATACAGCCCATCATCTTCCTTCTACAGCAATTGCTGTTTCCTCTGGGAAAGAATTAACATACGAATTTTTGAATGAGGCTCTCATTGAGCTGTTTTCTCAAACTATGCTAATTAGGTTTGGATAGAAGAATCCCCTGTACATCTAGTTACTGAACCTTTTGACAGATTCCAAGCATATTGGTGTAGATGTTCCAGCCTGCCCATTACTTGTGAGGAATTGAAGAATTTAGGAGCAGACTTTGGTTTGTGTTAAGTCTTTTGAATGGTTGCCTTATTTTAAGAGCCCCTGCAGTATATTCTTCCAGATTCAGAATCAAAGCATGATAGACTTTCCTTTTTTTTAAGCACACAGAATTTTGGGCAGGGGGAGGGTGGGACAAAGAGTAGATTGCTTAAGCACCAATCTTTAAACATGTTTTAAGTTACTTATAGCATTTGGAGACGTCATTGGCGAGAAATTTAACTTTGCGGTGACTCTGTCACGTTCTTTTCCCACTCAAATGTTGTTCTGGTTGTCTGTGTCCTCTGTGCTGTCTGGCAAATGCTGAACTGCACTGTTTTTTGTTTTTTTTTATTCAAAATGTTCCAAACCAGGCACCACATTTGTATTGTCTTCTGCCATGCTTTTAAGACCTAGCTGTGATGAGTTTGGGCCATCCCACAGTAAGAAAGGGGAGGACAAATTTATCGCTGTATAAGTTTTTGATTAGAAAGTGGAGGAAGGACAAATAATTCTTAGTTCCTTTGTTGCTGCTTTGTCGTCCCTCGTGAAGTTGGAGGAGGAGGAGGTACAAAGGGGAAGGTGTATAGCTGTATGGTTCTGTCCATCAGTTAGGAGAACGAATGTCGCCCTGTGCAGAGTAAGCAGCAACAAAGGAAGTGTGAGTCTCCTTTTCTTTTTTTCTATCCTAGTGTACATTGTTCCATCAGTTTTGTCAGTGGGGTTGCTAGTGCAGGTTGATAACGCTGGGGGAGCAGATATAATTGGACAACTGCTTCTTTTTCTACCATTCATTCAAGGTAGGGTGCGCATAGTTCTTCCCCTCTTCATTTTATATTCCCAACAGCCCTTTGAGGTAAGTTATGATGAGAGACTGTGATTGGCCCAGAGTCACTCCATGAGCTTCGTGGCCAAATGAGAAGGGCTTTTTTTCTGCCGGAACTCACCAGAACTCAGTTCTGGCACCACTCAGGTGGGCGCCATCGCCATTGTAAAAAAACCTCTTTTTCTAGAAAAATAGCACTGCACGTGAACATTTGAACACTGATCTCCCAGGTCTTAATCTCAACACTCTTAACCATTAACCATTAATAGGTCTGGTTGAATGGCCACTTTTACTGTAGGGATGGGCAATTGGTTTCCTACTTAGGCTCCCAATTCTAGGACACCTCCTTTTCCTTGTGTATATAACTTGTTTCCATTTATCTAGGCCTCCCCCTTCTTTTTTCATCAGATTATGTACATTCTTGTGAAGAAAGTAGGGCCGAGCCTTTCTTTGGCTGAGAGGTCAGTTCAACCTTTCTTAGCTATAAGGGGAGACAATGAAACCTCCTAATATAGGGCAGTATATAAATTCAGTAAATAATAATAATAAAATGACAATGCAATCTAAACCAAATCTATCTTGTTGAATTCAAAGGGACTTAACTCTCAGTTAACTCCAGAATGTTTTAGAGCGGCTGCTGGATTTTTCAGCGATGTGAGATGATAAAGATGTTCCTGCAGATAACTTGAATGGCAAAAGCACTAGCATAAATACAGGTTACAGCTAGTTTTAAAAGGCAGCAGGCTGCTGACCTGCAGCACCACCATTTGATATGTAGCATATAAAATAATAATACGTAATTTTAACAACTTTCGCCTTTGTCTTTCAGGACATTGTACCAGTGGATGCCTCTTACGAGGTTAAGGAGCTGTATGTGCCTGAAAACAAACTTAAATTGGCCAAAACAGATGCAGAGTCTTTACCTGTCCTGGAAATAAATAAGGTAATACAGGTTTGCAAAGGCCACAAAAGTATTTTTACTTGTCCAGGTAGAACCTGTGTTATTTGTGGCATATTGATCTCCCAGTCGTGCAAAAACTGTTTTGCCTTGGAGTCTTCTCTTGCTCACCTCTTGTGATCGGCTGAGTAGCAATTTGCACGCTTGAGATAGCAGGAATTGGGTTCTGTTTCCATGATTCAATTTCAGACTACAATCCTGATTATTCTGCCTTTCAGCCATAAGTCTATCCCCCCCCCCCCGCAATGTGTCAGTGCTTTGGGACAAATTGCCTTACTTTAGGAAGTATCTTGTTGATATCATTGAACTGGCCTATTTCCCCTTTCTAACTAGTCTGCCACTGTATCCAGTAATTTTCCCCCCTACATCATCTCTATTGCATCTGAGTAGCCGGTAGTTTAATATAATCACGTTTTTGAAGTCTTCAGTATGCTATGCATTTCCCCCTCTTCCCACTTCACTTTACAGATTTATGCCTCTGTTTTAATTGGTTGACTTCACTTTCTGCAGTCCTGCATTTGACTGTTGACCCCTGTGGCATTCATGCAACTTCATTGATCCCTTGTTTGTTAATGGCTGCTTGTCTCTGTTTATCACTCTGAGCAGCTGCGTCTAGAGATGCAGTAAAGCAGTGATGGGGAATCTTTGGTCTAATACTATCAACTTTCCTGTTTTAGCTGGATATGCAGTGGGTACAAGTCCTGGCGGAGGGCTGGGCAACACCGCTGAATGGCTTTATGAGAGAGAGAGAATACTTGCAGTGCCTTCATTTTGACTGCCTGCTTGATGGTAAGACACCTTGAAATTTGCATACAGCAGCATCAATTTCTGTTGGTCATGTGGATAATCATCTCGTTTAATCCTTTAAAAACATAGTTTGTCATAGGCCCAGTAAAAAATTCTCCTCTCCAGGGTTTACCCAAGCAATCGGACACTGCGCCTGCACTTGACTGATTTTCCCCCTGACCTTTTCATTTCTCTCTTGCATTATGGGGCACCAGGGGGCAGGGCAGCTGGTTGCAACAGGAGGGGGAGACTCCCTGGATTCTTTTTTTTTTTTTAAAAAATATTTTTATTAATTTTCCAATTAAAACCAATTATATCACATTCAATATTTCAAATTATACACATATATATATCAATCAAACCGAATGTTATGCCAAATCATCTAAATAATTTATTTTTGGGTTCCCATGCTTCAAGAAATTGGGAATTCCTCGCAACTGTCCACTGCCGTCTTATTTCTAAAGTTCAAATCGTCCTCCAAGCTCATAATATTCCAAATCTTCCCCTTACAGTCACCTAGATGTTTTCCACTTTCATCCGATTGTTCCAGCTGCTGAGATAAATGTCAAACGAAGTTTCACAGATGTTCTTTCTCCTGTGTGAGTTAATCAGTCCAGCCTCCCCATAAATCTTCTTAGTGGAGCTCCCTGTTGCGACGGAGTAGCAGCGCCATCTTAAAAGGCTCAAATCACTTTCATTTTCTCTCATAGCCATGAAGATTTACGATTTATTTATCTTTATAGAATTTACAGCTTTTTCAGGCAGGAGACCCAAACATCCAACCATGAACTCTTGGTAAATTAATGGATCTCCTTGCCCTATAGCTGAACTTAGCTTCAGGTCGCTGCTCCAATTTAAAGTGCGTCACAGCTCATAAATCCTCCGAACGCGTCCAGAACTCCTTCCGTCTTCCCTGGATTCTTCAGCAGCCTGTCTCGTCTGTTTCCTGGTCCCCCTCCTCTCCTGCCTCTGAGTCTGGTCTGCCTTCTGCCACAGTCTCTTCCTGCTCACTAAACGCTGTTGCCCCTTCAGCTTCCGACATCTCCTCCCCGCCAGTTTGCTCCATCTTCTTTCTCTGACCTTACACCATTGTCCCCCCACCAATCCTCTGGTTCTGAGCCTTGTTCCCCCTAGGGGCGTCCCTTGGAGGTTCCCCAGCTGGTGCTTCCCACCTCTCCTCTGCATCCCGCCAGACCATGACATCACGTATGGTTGAAACTACATACGTGAACTTCATGTAAGATGCGCGCGCGCACACACACACACACACACACACACACACACACACTCAACACACACAACTCCCTGTCACATAGAATATATATGCACATGCTTAAATATATTTATATACACACACATATGTGTTAATTTATTTTGTGGACTAGTAGGGACAAAAATAATAATCATCTAGATATCATTGCTGAAAGGAAAGCTTTTTTTAAAAAAAGAAGGAACCTGCCAGGAGACCAGGGGTCGTAGTGAGTTTCATAAAGGAGTGAGAAACATGTAAGAGAAGAGCTAATATGTCAAATGCATGGATAGCCATCTGCAAAACATTTACTCTACAAATATTATAACCTTGTATACTAAAATTTGTTTCTTTATTGGAAACAAATGCAGTTCTAAGAATTCCAGGTAATAGCTTCCCGCAAGCATAAAATCAACTGGCAATCGTTGAAGCTTGAAGTGATAAATGCAGAATGTTTCTTTGTAAGGAAATGGATATTTAAAACAAACCATGTATTGTTGTAGGATCGCCATGCATTGCAGCAGGCTGTCGGGTGTCGAATTCGCAAGACATAGACAAAAATGCCATGTTCCAGATTAATTTTGTAGGAACTCCCTATTAATATGTGCACAGGCTTTTTCAGCTTGAACCATAAGTTTTGTCAGTGTTACAGTAGGTTCATACTTTGGAGTGCTGTTCTTATTATTAACATTGATTTATTAATTGCCTTCTAAGTCAGTGTTTCCCAAGCTTGGGTCTCCAGCTGTTTTTGGACTACAACTCCCATAATCCCCAAGTAGCAAGACCAGTGGTCAGGGATGATGGGAACTGTAGTCCAAAAACAGCTGGCGACCCAAACTTGGGTGTAAGGGGGAGGGATTATAGAGAACCCCCCCCCTCATCAGAAGCAGCCCGTCTCCAAGCAGTCATGAGAGCGAGGGGCCTGAAGGGGTGAGTCAGGAAACGGAGAGGGAGTGCCAGGGCTCTGGCAACACTAAAGAGCCCCTGCTCCATAGGCAGGAAGAGAGGGAGGCAGGAAGAGTGGACAGGAATAGGTCAGACAGAAGACCCGTCCCTCCGATGCCGGAATTGAGAAAGAGGAGGAAAGGGAGGCGCTTCTCAGTTCCGAGGCTTTTATGCTGGTCGCGAACGCGGAAGGAATTAGTGCAGGGATCTGACTCGAGCAGGTAGACATGAAATGAGCAATCCGTTACACTGTAAATAATGTGCACCAATTAAAAACGTCTGAAAGACAAGCATGTGGACGGTCGTTACTTAAGAGTAGTCACAACAAACCCTGACATTGGGAAATACTGTTCTAAGTGAAGGAGCTTGCCTGATGCCGGAAGGCAGTGTTTTCCAAAGTGTAGGAACTGCCACAATGAAAGATTGATTTATTCCAACTCCAGAACAAATGCTATGTGGCCATGCCAGTTCTGCGGATTGAAGTGGCTGAATGGGTATATATGTACTTTAGCATAGTACTTTTGACATTTGAGAGATTATTGCATTATTCCTACTCATTTTTATGTGCGTTGCTAACCACCTTAGTAGAAGTAATACTGGAGAATGGATTGCATAAGTAAAGTAAGTGTGTCTGTGTTTATACCTACCCCAGCCAAAATGTAAACTTCCTTTTATTTTCTCAAAATGCTTCAGTGGGTGCTTCCAACTTTTCTGCGGCAGTTGGGTATCTCCTAGTTTCCAATCTTGTGGATCACCAGAAGGAAAGATGTGCCTCTTTGCCCCAGGCATTATTTGCTTCAACTGCATGACAACAGGGCAATTTCAAGACAATATGGCAGGGACAGTATTGGGAACAGTCCTGTGTGCCCTACTCAATTATGGAAGAGCTGGGACTTCGCAAAGTGTTTCCTGTTGAGTTGGCGGGTTTTTCCACAAGGCACGTTTCCTGGGTGTAGCTGTGAATTGATGGCGTTGCAACTCTTCCAGAGAACTAGGAAGCATTGCAATGCCGGCCCGAATGCCACATGTGTTTGGAGAGTGCAATTGCTATTTGCTTTGCAGTGAGAATGAATGTTAGAATGAGAGAGTCTAATGCAACTTGATTCCGTCTTCCAGCTTGGGGCAAGGGATCTCCCACTTGCACCCACAATAGACCTGTTCCTTGTTGCCTTTACCTAGATACCAGTATGGAGAGGTAATAAAATTCTGCAAAGGATTCCCGAAACAGGCCTATACCTCAAGTGAACCCAAGGCTAGGTAGCCATGCTATGCATTAGGAAAGGGCGGGCTCTCAGAACAGTAGGCTTTTAAGCACGTTTTTTACCAGGACACCTGGATGACAACTACCATTGCGTTGCTTCTTCTTTTTTCACCCTGCAGGGGGAATCATTAACCTGTCAGTGCCTATAGTGTTGACAGCCACAACGGAAGACAAGGAGAGACTAGATGGCTGCACAGCTTTTGCTCTGCTGTATGACGGTCGCCGTGTGGCTATTCTCCGCAATCCAGAGTTCTTCGAGCACCGGAAAGAGGAACGCTGTGCCCGCCAATGGGGGACAACGTGCAAGGACCACCCTTACATCAAGGTAGCCTCTTTTGCAAGGCTTGCTAACCTGAAGCCCTTACTGAAGTTCCATACAGAAGTGCCAGGAATAAGATTCCAATCTTCCCTAGCAAATTCTCTCTCCCGTTTGGTACAGCCGACTGCTTGTGGACACATTCTGTGGCCGTTCAGAGCATGGAAGCCTGTCTCGGATGATTCTGTGTGCACATATAGATAGATATGTGACAGAAACAGATTTAGGACGAGCCCTGTAGTCTGCCAGGGAAGATCAGAGAGAATTTTGTCCTCTCCTGTGGTTTATAAGTGTAGCCTTGTGTGCGAGAGACATAGAGGAAGCACAGCAAAATGAATTACTCAGCAGTGATGACAGGAAAACAGCTGGCTGCTCTGCCTGAGGGCTTGGCTCAGTCGGATCAGAATATTTAGAGCCCAGTCTTCAAGTTGTTGATTTTTTTAATAAAAAAAAATGCTATGTTAATGGTTAAATGGCCCTAATTCAGGTCATAGTTCAAATTCTTAAACAGGGTAGTAAGTGGATTTAGTGGGGCTGGGAAAAGAACATCATGACGGCGGGGGTGGGGGTGGGGAGAGAACTGCCTCGCTGCATCTATGGGGCAGGTGGGGAACTGAGTTTGTCCCATCCCCCCACCAACAGAACGAATGCTCTGCCCCAACCACTAGTTGCCCTAGGTCTGGGAAACATAATCTGGCCTCTGCCATTGGCCAGAGGAGCAACACTGTAGGATGAGTTGCAGAACTTGTATTCAAGGAAGACAGAGATACGATTTGAACTTTAGAAAAAAGACGGCAGTGGACGGTTGCGAGGAATCCCCAATTTCTTGAAGCATGGGAACCCAAAAAAATTTTTCTAGATGATTTGGCATAACATTCGGTTTGATTGATATATATGTGTATAATTTGAAATAATGAATGTGATATAATTGGTTTTAATTGGAAAAATTAATAAAAATATATTTTTTAAAAAACAAGGAAGACAGAGAGAGAGTCTGGCGCAATGGTTAGAGTGTCGCACTAGGATCTGAGAGAGCAGGGCTCAAATCCCCAATCCGCCACGAAGCTCACTTGGTGACTTTGGGCCAGTTGCTGCTTCTCATCCTAACCTACCTCACAGGGTTGTTGTGGGGGGTTGAATGAGGAGCGGAAAACCATGTACAGCACCTCGGGCTCCTTGGAGAAGAAAGTGGGATATAAATGCAGTTAATATATAAACAAACCACCAACAGTTTGGCCCCAAGTGGACACAAAGGCCTGTTTCCAACTCACTCACCATTTTTGTTACGGCATTGTCAAACTGGTCTCCTTCCTCTCCATTTCTCCCATCCCCACCCGCACCCTAATTCCCTTGTACTGTATATGTTTTCTTTTTAATTTGTGAGCTTTTTTATTTTTAAAAGTGAGTTATTTTGGGAAAAGTTGGATGAAAATAAATATGTAAAGTATAGTTTGGGGCGATGGCGCCAGGCGCATATAGCAGCTCTGTTGCAAACTAGGTGAGGGCATCTCGAACACCAACTTAAGTAGTCTTAAAGTGTCAACAGAGGCTCCTGATCAATTTCTGGGCCCAATTCAAGGTGCTTGTTTAAAACGCCATAGTCCTGTTGGATCAATCAAAGGCATCTTGTTTCCGATAGTGGCCAGCTACTCCTGTTCCCAGCAAGTGGCCTTAAGTGGTATGTTGTCTCTGATAGCAGAGCAGAATTCAGTCATTGTAACTCTTATTGATAGCAGTGCTCAATCCCCAAATCTGAAATTCTTTTTTTTTTAAAAAAAATATTTTTATTAATTTTCCAATTAAAACCAATTATATCACATTCAATATTTCAAATTATACATATATATATATCAATCAAACCGAATGTTATGCCAAATCATCTAAAGAATTTTTTATTTGGGTTCCCATGCTTCAAGAAATTGGGAATTCCTCGCAACTGTCCACTGCCGTCTTTTTTCTAAAGTTCAAATCGTCCTCCAAGTTCATAATAATCCAGATCTTCCCCTTACAGTCACATAGATGTTTTCCACTTTCATCCGATTGTTTCCCAGCTGCTGAGATAAATATCAAACAAAGTTTCACAGATGTTCTTTCTCCTGTGTGAGTTAATCAGTCCAGCCTCCCCATAAATCTTCTTAATGGAGCTCCCTGTTGCGTCGAAGCAGCTCGAAGTAGCGCCATCTTAAAAAGCTCAAATCACTTTCGTTTTCTCTCATAGCCATGAAGATTTACGATCATTATAGAATTTACAGCTTTTCCAGGCAGGAGACCCAAACATCAAACCATAAACTCTTGGTAAATTAATGGATCTCCTTGCCCTATAGCTGAACTTAGCTTCAGGTCGCTGCTCCAATTTAAAGTGCGTCACAGCTCATAAATCCTCCGAACGCGTCCAGAACTCCTTCCGTCCGACTAGGGGGGGGCTTTTCTCATCGGCAACTCCACATCTTTAAAAAATATGCTCAGTAACAACAGTTATAAAGTTCAACTCACACAGTCTTTTGCTTCTCTTTCACTCCAAACAAGCCAGGACATCGCGTCCGGGAAGGTACGAGGCAACAATATGAAGAAAAATAAATAAAAACTCACTTCCCTTATCGCTCCGTCCCCATCAATCCTTCTTCCAGATGCAGTACAGTCTTTTGACTCCTCTCCCTCAGCAGCATAAATTTCTCAGCAGTAAACAGCGCTTCTTCCCCTCCTTCTGAAGTATGTCCATAGATTTAAGCCTAATTATCTTCTTTAACCATGGAAATCCCCGCCATGCAGATTAGCGTCCGGGAGTCCTGGCCCTCGTAAGTGCTCAGCCCAAGCTCCCCCCACTCCAAAAACAGTCGGAGTGGGTCTGGGGGCATCGCGGGCCAGCGGCCCCTCTCCGTAACCCCCGGAGAGGGTAGGGGGTTGCCATTTACTCCCCTAGCAACCGCCAAATTCCTTACGAAGGTCAGAGAGATGGAAAACAGGTCCGCCATTCCTGCAGGCGGAAACCGGAACCCCAAATCTGAAATTCAGAATTAAAAGCAACTAAGACAAATTGCAGGAATAGTGTTGCATGCTGTTGAAACAACTCCCTTCCTTGAATTTCCCAGATGGTCATGGAGCAAGGGGATTGGCTTGTGGGCGGCGATCTCCAAGTCCTTGATCGCATTTACTGGAATGATGGCCTTGACCAATACCGTCTCACGCCTGCTGAACTAAAGCAGAAGTTCAAAGACATGAATGCTGGTAAGTTATTGCATGAAGAGGGGTGGCGTGAAAGAGAGCGAGAGACAGAGAAATTCATTTCCCGCTGCCCAGAAGCTCGCTAGCAATGTCTCTTTCAGCAAAGGGCAGCACAGTACCAGTGGGATTTTACTTTATTTCCCCCTTTTTGTTTTGAACAAAACACAATTTCTGTGATTGCAGTAGCGAAGGACTGTGGTCAAAGTAGTTCTGAAAGTGTTTGCTTGCCTTCCAAAAAGTGATCGGCGGTGGTAACAACTTCTCAAACACCTTTGTTGATCGTGTGTGCAAGTTTTTCTGCACCTTTTAAAAGACTTGCCAGGTAAATCCCAGTGTGTAGTGAATCCCATGATCTCTCTCAGTACTTTGACTGTTTTGCCTTTGTTGAATTGTCCTAGATTTTCTTGTGAAAGCAAAAAAAAAAAAAAGGTTATTGCAAAGGAACAACCCACATGTGTCTCACAGGGAACTCAGAGTGCGATGAAAGGTATTACAGTTTTTCTGAAAAATTAGTTTTGGGAATAGTTTTGCTAGCTTCACAGCCGAGTTGAGAAACCCACAGCCTGTTAGGTTGTTTGTTTTGTTTTCCATTTTTGTGTTTCGTGTTAGAGAAATAAGGAACAGACCAAGCAGTAATAGTCTGGCAGCTGATTGTTCTGTGCTGTTTTAGCTGGGGTAGCGAGAGCAGCCTCCTGTACAACACTCAGAAGGGTGCTTGGGGGAAGGCGGCTGAAAACAGAGGCAGGAAAAAAAAAGAAAACCAATGTTCTTCTTTGAAATAACCAAATTATAATAGGTAGGACTACAAGCTTGAATTGATTCTGGCTTCATATGGGAGAGAGGCAGGTTAAATTTCCATCGGCAAGGTTGATTTTTAAGGGTGAACTTTTTTCTTTGAATTTATTTTGGCCCTGAGATATTTCTTTAATAGGGTAAAAAGGCATGGCAGCATATGTGATGCCATTGTGCTGAAGTGTTAGGTTTTTGGAAGACAGTACTTTTAGAGTTACATAATTATCACTGGTAATTCATTCACCCGAGTTAGCTTCATTAAATATATTTCAGAGTCAGAATGCAGATATCTTATTTAAATCTCTCATTGCTTATCCACTGTTGGCCCGGTTTTGGAAGGGGTATCCTTACCAAATTGAATTAATGGAGCTTGGCCTGATGGAGAAATTGAACAACAAAACAGGGTTAGCTCATGAGCGAGACACAAGGACTCATTTACAACTGACTACATGAATAAGGAAAAAAATCCTGATTTTTTTTTAGACATCCAGACTTTATGTTGTTGTTCTGTGTCTTTAGACTGCTGATTGTGTATTCTTGTATTTTCACAATAATTTTTGTTAAGGGCCTTGTGTGTTAATTTCCCCAAAAGTCCATAAAGTTAATCTTTTAAAAAATAGAAAAAAGTTCTGTGCGTGTGTTTGCAGTGGGAAGGAACTTCTAGTAATGAGTAGTACTAGAAAACATTCTCTAGAATATATTGGACCTAAAGTTTTGCTACTGTACTGTTAGTTTTACTTAAACTGATCAGCTCATTCAATCGGTTAGAGCAGGCACCCCCAAACTGCGGCTCTACAGATGTTTTGGCCTACAACTCCCATGATCCCTAGCTAACAGGACCAGTGGTCAGGGAAGATGGGAATTGTAGTCCAAAACATCTGGAGGGCCGCAGTTTGGGGATGCCTGGGTTAGAGCTTTGAGTAGACAACATGGGGCACCCCAGATGTTCTTGGACTACAGCTCCCATGATCCTTCACCACTGGCCTTGCTGGCTGGGGCTGATGGGGAGTGGGGTCCCATCTGCATGGAATGTCATTAGCTGCCCCGAGCTAGAAATTAGATAATGAAATTTAAAACCTTCCGTTGTCTTAAAAAGAAGCAACTTGACATTTACAGATCTTGAGTAGCTTGTTTGGAAAACCAAACATAACATGAGAACTGAGCTGCTGCACTTTTCTGTAGTAAAAAACGAACAGCAAGTATAAACAGGACTTGTTATACTTGGGTTAAGAAAACTGAGGCTCTAGTCCAGTGATAGCAAGTCATGTGGAAAGAGATTTCCATGCGTGGCGAAGTTGAAGTGGGAAAACACACCCACACCCACCCACACACCCTCTCCATTATGAAAGGGAGGGGCTTCACCCTATGTAGTGACTGATTCTTGCCAGTTTTGATAACTTCTAAAACATGTTTAGGGCAAGGGGGCAACTCGGTGCTCCTGTTTGGGGTTGGCTTTTTTGTGGTATGCCTATAACGCATACAGAAATTCCCTTGATTCAAGGGAATATGTTGATCGGCCGAGCCTCTTTTGATTCTTAGTTTTGCCACTCTTTTATTTTCAGCCATTTATCTCATTGAGAGCTATTTAAATATCCCTGCCAGAGCTCTCATCGCTCAGTTGACAGCATTGAGACATTACATGACCAGTGATGAGATGCGGCAGCCCTGTGCTTCTGGGCTGCCATTTGAAGGATCCTTGGCACCAAACGCAGGTGACAATAGCGCTGGAAAAATGTCATGTGATTGTAGAAAATGCCAGGCAGCCAGCCACTGGCTGAGACTTTAAATATTCCCAGTAGAAGTACAGCCCTGTGTAGTAGAGTTCATTGCAGCAGCTTTGTTCTTTGATCTCTCAAATGCTTGGCACAGCCAAGCGGACAGTTGTGTTGACGTATCTCTCTTCAGTCGTCTGGCAGAGTTCCTGTCACCCACCCACTCCTCTCCCAGCAGCATTGGGAGCGAAGCCTTTCTGCAAATGATAGACTGTGCAAGGTCTGAAACTGAGGCCTATAGAACATTGCAGGCTGCTTGCCGCTGACGGCTTCTGCCTGAATCAATAACCGTCAAGCATATTGACATCTCTCTCTCTCTTTCTCTCCTTAGACGCTGTCTTCGCCTTCCAGTTGCGCAACCCTGTGCACAGCGGACATGCCCTGCTAATGCAAGATACTCATAAGCAGCTTCTGGGTCGAGGTTACAGGCGGCCAGTCCTCCTTTTGCATCCTCTGGGGGGCTGGACAAAGGACGACGATGTTCCTCTGTCGTGGCGAATGAAGCAACATGCAGCAGTCCTGGAGGAAGGGATATTGAACCCAGAAACAACTGTGGTGGCCATATTTCCTTCTCCCATGATGTATGCTGGACCAACTGAGGTATAATGAGTTGTGTGTTTCTGTTCTTAGTTTGTCCCAACTGATTTCCTGATGTTCGTTTGTCAATGCGGCCGCCTTCAGAGACAACCACTACACTACAAAAAACCCTTGCGCGGTGGTTGCGCTGCGAGGAGTTTCCAGAGTTTGGTTTCAAGGCCTTAAATGGGAGGTCCTTCAGAAACTTCCTGTTTACACTTAAAGGGGCTTGTTGTGCCATCCCTTCCTCTCCCCTTTATTTCAAAGGCCTTATGAGTGCTCTTTAACAGGTTGAATCGTGGCCAAAGCTGAAAGAGCTGGGTTCTCTTCTTATTCCAATGTTTTTCGTCTGATCTACATGGAGTTGAGGAAAACAGCTGAGAAGGGAACGTGCTTTTGGCAGGCTCCTTGACTGAGCAAATGGCTTCGAGGCATGACATGCAGTGCTATAAAGATGCCTTTCTTTCAATCTGCGATTTAGAAATGTTTGAGTTGCTTCATGATGGGGATTAGCTTTTTTATACCCTATTGCCATTTTGCATTTTGTAAAGCTTTTGAGGTCGTTTCACTTCTTTTGCCTCTCCTAATTTCTTAAGGTCCATTTGCTTTTAGGCCATTTACCTTGCTTGCTGGGGTGGTGCTGGTGGAGAGTAAAAGGCATGCAGAAGTCAGAACCACCTTATTCCCAGGATTCAGGTGAAAGATATCCTGCCACTTTTTTTTGATGATCTTTCTAATCTGTGCCCTGTCCGTATTTTGAAAGAGTCTCTCACTTGATGGACTCTTCAGCCTAGGGGAGAAGACTGGACTAGGGTGAGGTATCATGTAGGATAGTAAACTCTACTTGGGACGTCTTCTGTCCAGGGAAATTCTACTGAAAAGGTGCTAAACTCATAGCGTCAAAGCTGTGGGGTCTTGCATTGTTAGCTAGTTATCATGCCCTTTGTGTGTGTCTAGATGTTCTAAAAAGGTGTCTGCCTCAAATAACTGCAGTGGGAGCTTTGCAAAAACTCAAAACAGAAAACTATAATCTTAAGGATTCTGATACTTGGGCAATGCAAGTGTTTTTTTTGTGGAGAATTCCATCCTTTGGATCTCTGGCATCTTCGTTTCAGGCTTTCCTTTTCAAGACTTCCCTTATCTCCATTTTGCATTCCTAAAATGCTAGTTTATTCTTGGAAGAGCACTGCCAATGCATATTTTCAACACTTCACACTATGGGCTGCAATCTGGAACAGGGGTTGGTTAAATCCTGTTCACTACAATGGAAACAGATAACATGCCCGATCCCTTCACTACTGGCCATATTTATTGTGTTTTCCGAAAACTTTGCATGTGAACGTGCTTTCCCTTGTGGGCTTGAGATGTGCGTTTGGAGAAAATGGAAGCAAGGAGCTGAACAAAACCTGTACACACTGTTTTCAGTCATGGATGCAAATAAAAGAAAAAATGTTCCTTAATTTATGCCGCGTTTTTCAATGACCTCAGAAAACCACTTGCCAATAGTGTGTTTTAGACAACTAATAAAATACAACTCTTCCTTTAATCATTTTCTGTAGGTCATTTGGAAGACATTGGTACCAGATTTGTTTCTGTAGCACAAATGACTTGCAGAACAACAGACAGCTGCTAAGCCAATATGGTTATCAACTGTCTGAACATGGTTTCCCAGTCAGTAAAGATTTAATGGACATGTTTTGTTAGTCTCAATCTGACATTTATTTATTTTTTTCAAACGCCTTTAAAAACAAGCTTTTTATGGGGTGCTGTCCAATAAGCTAGGAAATTGTGTTTGCAGCCTATAGGTTTATTACCTATATGATAGCAAAGGATATGTTTGAAAAGTACAGATACTTTTGCAGGAGCGGGGTTGGGGGAAATCCTGAATGCTAAAATCATTGGGGAAGATCAGTGCATAGCGGCTTGTGTCTAACACTGCTTTACTATCAGTCTTTTGGAAAACAACCTTGATAATAAACCTTATTGATTTTTACCAGTAGGATGGGAATCTTGCTTCCTTTGCCTCATTGTTGTTGTTTAGTCATTTAGTCGTGTCCGACTCTTCGTGACCCCATGGACCAGAGCACGCCAGGCACTCCTGTCTTGCACTGCCTCCCGCAGTTTGGTCAAACTCATGTTCGTAGCCTCGAGAACACTGTCCAACCATCTCATCCTCTGTCGTCCCCTTCTCCTAGTGCCCTCCATCTTTCCCAACATCAGGGTCTTTTCCAGGGAGTCTTCTCTTCTCATGAGGAGGCCAAAGTATTGGAGCCTCGGCTTCAGGATCTGTCCTTCCAGTGAGCACTCAGGGCTGATTTCCTTCAGAATGGATAGGTTTGATCTTCTTGCAGTCCATGGGACTCTCAAGAGTCTCCTCCAGCAAACCTAAAGCAAATAATTTTCCAAATCTGCCCTAAACACCCAGAGCTGGAGTGGCACAGCTGTGCGCCAGTGTTTAAATAGGATATACGGTACTGGTGTAGAGCAAACTCCTAAAAGTTTGGGATAACAAGGGGGGGGGGAAACCCACATGTTTTTGAAACATACCTCCCTCCAGCTGCAGCATAATCTGTAGTGCATGTCCCTCCTTTTTGTGGTCAAGGTGAAAATGTTTACCACTTGTTCACTCTGGCAATTGTTCAGATTAGCCGCTGGCTGTCATACTTGCACTCTGTTGTGCAGAGGGTTTGGGTGGTAAACTTCTTTTCCTAGTAATCAGTGTGTTTTATAATGTCGCATTTTAAATAATAATGATAATAATAATAATAATTTGCTTATACCCCACCCATCTGGCTGGGTTTCCCCAGCCACTCTGGGCAGCTTCCAACAGAAAAATGAAAATAAAATAATCTATTAAACATTAAAAGCCTCCCTAAACAGGGCTGCCTTCAGATGTCTTTTAAAAATCTGGTAGCTGTTTCTCTCTTTGACATCTGAGGGGAGGGCGTTCCACAGGGTGGGCGCCACCACCGAGAAGGCCCTCTGCCTGGTTCCATGCAACTTGGCTTCTCGCAACGAGGGAACCGTCAGAAGGCCCTCGGCACTGGACCTCAGTGTCCGGGCAGAACGATGGGGGTGGAGACGCTCCTTCAGGTATAGTGGACTGATGCCGTTTAGGGCTTTAAAGGTCAGCACCAACACTTTGAACTGTGCTCGGAAATGTACTGGGAGCCAATGTAGATCTTTCAAGACGGTGTTATGTGGTCTCGGCGGCCGCTCCCAGTCACCAGTCTAGCTGCCGCATTCTGGATTAGTTGTAGTTTCCGGGTCACCTTCAGAGGTAGCCCCACGTAGAGCGCATTGCAGTAGTCTAAGCGGGAGATAACTAGAGCATGCACCATACTGGGAGCCTAATGTGTTTTGAAGAAAGTTGTGAGTGTGATGGTTGCAGGGATGCCCAAACTTTTTTCAAAGAGGGCCGGATTTGATGAAGTGAACATGCGTGAGGGCTGACTGAAGTTGTTGAGCTTTTCGGGGTTGTTGACCTTTTTTTTTTTTTACAATTTTACCCCAAAGTTTTTTTAAAGGAATTTACCCCAAGATATATACTGCCATGGGGGCTGGATTAAATCAACCGATGGGCCAGATTAGACCCCTGAAACACCTGGTTTAAAGCTGACGTCTGGCTTGCAACGTAATGTGCCAGAAAAGGGCTTGACTGCATCTGTAGTGGCACTGATGTGTTATGCTAATGTTTATTTCTGTGCTGCCTTTCAGCCAAAGAAAGCCCCCAAGGAGACTCACAAGAGATAAATAAAATAAATAATGTTAGATACCATAGAATCATAGAGTTGGAAGAGACCACAAGGGCCATCCAGTCCAACCCCCTGCCAAGCAGGAAACACCATTAAAGCATTCTTGACATATGCCTGTCAAGCCTCTGCTTAAAGACCTCCAAAGAAGAAGACTCCACCACACTTCTTGGCAGCAAATTCCACTGTCGAACAGCTCTTACTGTCAGGAAGTTCTTCCTAATGTTTAAGTGGAATCTTCTTTCTTGTAGTTTGAATCCATTGCTCCGTGTCCGCTTCTCTGGAGCAGCAGAAAACAATCTTTCTCCCTCCTCTATATGACATCCTTTTATATATTTGAACATGGCTATCATATCACCCCTTAACCTTCTCTTCTCCAGTCTAAACATACCCAGCTCCCTAAGCCGTTCCTCATAAGGCATTGTTTCCAGCCCTTTGACCATTTTGGTTGCCCTCCTCTGGACACGTTCCAGGTTGTCAGTATCCTTCTTGAACTGTGGTACCCAGAACTGGACACAGTACTCCAGGTGAGGTCTGACCAGAGCAGAATACAGTGGTACTATTACTTCCCTTGATCTAGACGCTATACTCCTATTGATGCAGCCCAGAATTGCATTGGCTTTTTTAGCTGCTGGATCACACTGTTGACTCATGTCAAGTTTGTGGTCTACCAGGACTCCTAGATCCTTTTCACATATAGTGCTCTCAAGCCAGGTGTCTCCCATCCTGTATTTGTGCCTTTCATTATTTTTGCCCAAGTGTAGTACTTTACATTTCTCCTTGTTAAAATTCATCTTGTTTGCTTTGGCTCAGTTGTCTAATCTATTAAGGTCATTTTGAAGTGTGATCCTGTCCTCTGGGGTATTAGCCACCCCTCCCAATTTGGTGTCGTCTGCAAACTTGCTCAGGATGCCCTCAAGCCCATCATCCAAGTCATTGATAAAGATGTTGAATAAGACTGGGCCCAAGACAGAACCCTGTGGCACCCCACTAGTCACTACTCTCCAGGATGAAGAGGAGCCATTGATGAGCACCCTTTGGGTTCAGTCAGTCAGCCAGTTACAAATCCACTGAATGGTAGCATTGTCTATCCCGCATTTTACCAGCTTCTTTACAAAAATATCATGGGGCACCTTGTCAAAGGCCTTGGTGAAATCAAGATAGGCTACATCCACAACGTTCCCTTCATCTACCAGGCTTGTAATTCTATCAAAAAATGAGATCAGATTAATCTGACATGACTTATTTTTCAGAAACCCATGCTGACTTTTCGTGATCACAGCGTTCCTTTCTAGGTGCTCACAGACCGTTTGCTTAATGATCTGCTCTAGAATCTTTCCTGGTATTGATGTCAGGCTGACATCCCTTAACCTTAACCAGATAAAAATATTTTAGGCAGTATTCAACACACCATGGAAAAGCTTAGAGGACACACTAGCCTGGAAGCTGTACAACAACTTTATTATTTTTCTCCAAGAAGAACAGAACAGCAACAGGAAAACTCCTGATTCTGCTGCAGTGCCACCTAGTGACTAAACTATATAATGGCACAATCCAAGCACATCACTTTACTATGAAAAGTCATTTTCTTCCTAAATTTTGTAACTTTGCCTTTTGTGTTTTGTTTGTGTTGTCACTTCTGGGTAGATGAGAAATTCTGCAGTCTTTCACTACTGCAGAGGAGCTTGCAAGCAAGGGGGCGAGGGGGGGGAAGATGAGTGAATGCTAAGAAGTATAAACCGTTGTCAGCTTGCAGTTCTGGAGCTATTCTTACGCATCCAGCTTAAAATAAATAATTTTTGTTGCAAACACTTTTTATTAGCAATTTATTTTATTATGTCAAAAGGATGTGAATTGGAAATCTCTTGGCTTGAATAAGCAAAATAGTGTTGTTGTTTTCTTGAGCAGAGGTTCTGGAAAAAATTAGGAGGATCTCGGCTTACTACTTCTCTTTCCTCTGTGGTTGTGCAAAAGCCTCAGAAACTCAGAGATGAATAAAAGATCTCTAACAAACTCACAAAATTCATCTCATGATTAGGGCTGCAAAGTTAAGATTTATTGATTGGTTAGATCATTCTTATTTTTAAAAACAAAATCTGTTGCTTGACTAAAAGGGTGCCCTGGCTAACTCTTGTTGTTTTTGTTTTAAAAAGTGTTAAAAAATAGAAGTACATGCTCAGTTGGTTAGAGCATGGTGCTGTGATAACTCTAGGGCTGCAGGTTTGATCCCCGTATGGGACAGCTGCATATTCCTGCATTGCAGGGGGTTGGACTAGATGGTCCTCAGGGTCCCTTCCAACTCTATGATTCTATAACTCTATGATTCTAAGCCTATATCTTTCCAGGTTTATTCTGATTTCAAATAAGGGTTAATATTATGGCATAAAATGGTAGCATTCAGATTGACTGGTAACATAGGAAACCCTCCTACAACATAAAGGGTGTAATAATAATAATAATAATAATAATAATAATAATAATAATAATAATAATAAAATTATTTATACCCCGCCCATCCAGCTGGGTTTCCCCAGCCACTCTGGGCGGCTTCCAACAGAAAAATAAAACACAGTAATCTATTAAACATTAAAAGCCTCCCTGAACAGGGCTGCCTTCATACCCAGCAATTACTGTAATTTTCCATGTATAAGACAAGGATTGTTTATTTAAAAATTATGTTACAAATTGGGGGTCGTCTTATACACGGATAGTGCAGTGTGGGGATGGGCGCTTGGTTGCTTCTGTGAGCAGGAGATGGTCACTGGCGATCGGGTAGGTGATTGGTGGCTGCGACAAGGGCTGTTGTAGATTGGTTGTCGCTGCAGCCATTGCGCAGGTGATTGGCGGGTGCTGGTGACGACCAGGCAGACGATTGGTGGCTTTTCCGATGCATGAGATTGCCTGTGTTTGCCTGGCGGGTGAGTGATTATCAGGAATCCCCCCCCCTTAAAAAAAGCCCAACAAGTCTGGGCAATACTTCCCCAACAAAGCTTAACAACTGTTGGCAATCTCCCCCCATTTTCTTAATTTGGAGCCCCCCAAAATAGGGGGGGCATCTTATACACGAAAAAATGCGTATTTCTCTGGGCAATGGGTTCACTCATGACCTTGAAACCAGCTCACCAGCTTTTTGCTTTCTGCTTCTACATGCCATCCCACCAACTTGTTGCTCTTAAGAATCCATTTCCCCTCCTTGCCCCATGCCTTCCCCCTTTAGCCAAGCAGAGTGAATGCATGGCTGCGATTGAAAGCCTTGCTTGGCACTAGTCTCTGTCTTGTCCAGAGGCATGCTTTCATGGTCACTTGATCAAAGGGGAGCTAACTGACTCAAATGGGTAGCCTCCCCTCAAGAGTGCTAGTTTTGACTCCTGGCAGGAAGGTTTCTTTGCCAAGGGGCCGTCTACTGTTTTAGGGAACTGCTATACAAATTACTTTTAAGTATTGCCTTTCCGAATGGTGTGTGTGTGTGTGTGTGTTCACCCATACCTAATAAACAAGTGGGTGACCACAGTAGCTCTGCTCTGGGAGAATGTTATTTTGCTTTCTTGTACAGCGAGCGACTCGCTCCTTCTCCGGTTTCCATGGTTCCACCCTCGCTTCTGCTAACTTTGCTTTTCCGATCTCCTTCTAGGTTCAGTGGCATTGCAGGTCGAGGATGGTAGCTGGAGCAAACTTCTACATTGTGGGTCGGGATCCTGCCGGCATGTCTCATCCCGAGACTGGAAAAGATCTCTACGATCCAACCCACGGTGCCAAAGTGCTGACTATGGCGCCAGGCCTGATAACGCTGGAAATCGTACCCTTCAGAGTGGCAGCTTATAACAAGAAAAAGAAATGCATGGATTACTATGACTTGGAACAGTAAGTTTTTTCGGTTTAAGAGCTGATTAATGTCCCACACAGGACGCAGGAATTGGTGATTTGGGATTTGGCTGTGCACACCAGCACGTCTCAGCATATACCTTCCAAGTAAATTCTCATTTCTCGGGGTCCAAGGTCCATTCATTCCTGTCTTATTTAGAAACCAATGGTCCCCCACAGGAAACCATTTAGCAATTTTAAGCTGGTATCTTGTGAACTTTGTATACCCCCCTCCCGAAAACCAGCTTGAATCTGCGCTGCTCTGAATTTGCTTTGCCATTCTGGGTGGCCTTGGAATGAAACCAGACTGTTTCCCTGCATCTATCATACAAAATATTGCTTTGCCATGATAATGTAGGCCATGTTTCAAATTTTTGTTTCAGACTTCTTCTTTTAAGAGTTTTGTTTCAGGTTACACTTGATACTGTTGTTCAGTTTTACAAGTTTCTAGGTTATGTTTCAATTTCAGTATGTTTATAATTATGGGTAGTTCTTTTGTCTGTGGTACCTGTCTAAAATCCCTCTGTATAAAATCTTTAATTTTTTGTTAGCACACTTTATGCAGAATGCTGGGTCATGTAGGACAGAAAACAAATGCAAGGTAGGCTGTACATTTCACGCCACTGACAGATTTAAAGAAGCCTGTTTATGCTTCTGATAGAAAAAACATCCTATTATCACAGTAAATAAAGAAACCTAAAAAAGGGGACCTCAACAAAAGACAGTAGATCAGTTGGTTTATTTTTATTCATTTATTTAATTTAAATATTTATAAGACACACTTTCATATAAAATATTGTTGGCAAGCAGAGGCGTTATGTTGCAAAGTTGGTGCATAATTTTATAAACTTCTGCCATCTCACCTCTTACTCTCCTCCTCCTCTAAGCTAAAAAGACCCAAACATTGCAACCTTTCTTCATAGGGAAGTCGCTTCACCCTTTTGAATGTTTTGGTCACTCTTCTCTGAACCTTTTCCAGCTCTACAATATCCTTTTTCGGGTCACGCGACTCTACACACTGTATTCCAAATGCAGCCTACACCAACAATTTGTATAATAATAATAATAATAATAATAATAATAATTTATTATTTATACCCCGCCCATCTGGCTGGGTTTCCTCAGCCACTCTGGGCGGCTTCCAACAGAAAAATAAAATACAACACTATTGTTAATGATACTGTTTAAGTTTAATTTCCGAGGTTTTTAATTAAGATATGCTGCATCATGGAGGAGATTAAGGGGGGGGGAAACGGCAGTTTCCATAACATCACCTCTCGTATGAGAGGCAGAAATAAATTCTGACACAATTTCAGCGCAGAATGCATTTTTCAGCATGAGTTGCACATGCAGCCCTAGTGACAATCCTGTTCTGGCTGTGTGCACAGTGTCACAAATCCAATAGCAGACATATTCTGTCATCTATTGGGCTGGTTGGTCACACAGGGTTAAGTCCTCCGTTAGAAAGCAGGGCCAGTGAATATGGTGTTTCTTCTGGAGCACACACACACCAGTTTCTGGGAGGGCCCAGTCAGAAAGCGTAGCTGGGAGTTAGCATTCTTGTTTTTATGCTCTGTAGCAACGTCACTCTTATTTGCCTCGCTGTTTCGTGTGGACAGGCATTGTCTGTCACACAGATTAGCACCTTGGATGTCTCGGCTGGGAATGGTGTCTGCACTCGGCCTTCACTCGCTCGCAGCCAAGCTCTGCCGCGAATCAAACCCCCGCGAAGTTTCCAGAGCAGCCTGCCTTGTGGCGCAGGTGGCTGTTTGCTGGTTGGTGGTGGCCTGGAAAATTTATACTTCCCTTGCTGTGTAAAAACAGCTCGCTGCGTGCTGTGTGCCCTTTTCCATCCGTGAGGCACAGCGGTGGTGGAAAAAAAGAAAAAGCATGCGGCCGGGCAAAAACTTCCAAGTGGTTCTTAATTAATTAGGCTGTGCCGATGTGTTTACTGTAGCTGGATTGGAAAGAAGATGGCTGGCAAGACGTGAAAGCAGAACTCCCATTTGGAATGGTGTCTGCAGCATGAAGCGCAGATGTAGGGTGAAAGATTCTCAGAAGAAGGTGCCTAGGGAGCGGAGCTTTAAATCCGCCTTCAAAGGGGAAGCATGCCAGCTGACAGAGCTACACACACACACAAAGAGAGAGAGAGAGCGCTTGGCACTCTGGGGGAATATAAGGCTTTGATTGGCCTCCTTTCCCCTCTTTTAATCAAAAAGTCGGAACAGAACAAACTTGTAGCCTTTTTATTATTCCGTTTCCTGTGCCAGACAGCAGGTCATGCTCAAATCTTCTACATAAATATGGGTATTGTCACTTGAGGAATTTTTGATTAAACAAAATGCAACGTTGGAGCAGTTTATTGCCTGTAGAGACAAGCAGTGGCCCTAGAGCACAATGCAGATTGCCTGTTCTTCTCTCCGCCTTCCCCTCACCCAGCGCGATTTGTATTTGAATCCGAAAGATGTTTTTGAAACCTTGGCAGGCACCCGCCATTTATTTTATTTTTTGCAGGCCCAATGCGCAAAGTGGAAAATTGGGAAGGAGTGTGCATAGGGAATGTTTCACAAGGGGGAAGTTAAAATGGGTTTAGCCTTTCCAGAGTCCTAGACTCAGTCTTGGACTATCAATACACAGCCTGTTCCTCAATTTTGTAGGTAGCACTTTGGCAAGACTACTGGGCGATCCAGGCAGTAAATACAGTGGGAGGGCTTTTGAAGTATTGAAAACATTGATTGTGATGAAAATTTGCCAGTAAACACACACACACACACAGAGAGAGAGAGAGAGAGAGAGAGAGAGAGAGATTGGCCAGTTATCAGACTGCATATGATGAAAGAACATCTGGCCTATTTTTTTAATATTTTTTTTTTAAGAGTACATGTATTTGGCCATGTGAGGATGGGTATATATTACGAGACAAGACTTGGCAAGTCAACCATATTGTTTTGGTGGTGCACAGATTCATAAGCTTTCATTGGAAGAGTACTGTACAATTTAGCCACAGGGTGCTGCTCAGAACAAGCATTGTTCAGCATGGAAATGTGTCTCGTAAAAAACTCAAGAGTAGTCCCTTTGGAGAAGTTAATGGTTCTGTGTCTTTTGCAATATTGGATGTCCCTTTATTCCTTGCAGAGTTTTTGTATAGCTCTAGGAAGTTTATATCGGCTTCTGGAGCATATGTTGTTGGCCCAAGAGAATGAGAGGTGGTTGCCACACACATGCTTCTTGACTGATGGCTACAGTTTAGCAGGAGGGGCCTTTAGCTTCAGAATGCAGTGATTAGTTGGGGATGTAGGGGATGAGGTAATCATTTTGCTGAGATGGATTTAGAGCAGTGTGACTGGTTCCACCACACTGGGCACTGAGCCTAGGGGACACCGCAGGTCACCGCAACTATGACATAGTGATTTGAGCAGGCGAGAGGGGTTTTTTTAGGGGGGGGGGATTTGGCCTTGCACAGGGCACTGCTGAAATTTGAAAGACCAAAGTCCAACCCTGCTTTTTAGATCTTTTTGTCACAAGCTGTATAGGACTTTGCACACCAATGCCAGCACCTCAAACCTATCCCAGTAGCTAATTGGCAGCCAGTGATGAAATATTAAGTCCTTATAAAAAGCAAAACATCGTACGGAATTTTAAAAAACAAATGTTCCTGCCCCAAAGATTGCAATTTAATAAATAGCATAGAAATTTTAAAAAGAGAAATTGGATACTCATCTAGCCAACTTGAGTATAATCGAAGCCTCTATTTGCTAAGGTTCCTAAAGGATGAATGAGTTGAGTGGACCAGATCTCAACAAGCAGAGAATTGCAAGCAAAAGAGAGAGTTAGAAATCTTCTGCTTAGATAGGAAAGGAAAAAAGAGGACCCAGGTCCAAACAAGTGCCTTGAACAGGACCCAGACATGAATGAATGGGCTTCAAAAAGGTAAAATATGAGTACAGTGGTGCCTCGCTAGACGAATTTAATTCGTTCCACGGGTCTTTTCTTATAACGAAAAATTTGTCTAGCGAATCCCATAGGAATGCATTGAATTTTTTTTTGAATTTTTTTTTTGCCCATAGGAACTCATTAATTGAATTTCAATGCATTCCTATGGGAAACCACGATTCGCTAGACGAATTTTTCATAAAACGAATTCGTATAGCGAGGCAACCTCCGCTCGAAAAATCCTTTCGTTAAGCGGAAATTTCGTTAAGCAGGACATTTGTTAAGCGAGGCACCACTGTATACCAACTCAAACCTGTTCACAGTCAAAGTTGATGGGCATCATCAAGGACTGCTCTTCATGCAGTTCTGTCCGACAGGGGCGATAAAAAAATTGCAACAATCCCACCTTGAATTGCATACAAAAATAACTGGATATTGCAACTTAATATCCAATGAATTAAAGATGTATGCCGCTGTTCTGTTGCATGCACTGTGAGAAAAACGTAGTCCCTGTTTGCTAAGTGTAGCTTAATATCCACGCAAACAAACGATCCCCAGCAAACATTTGGCTTCTATTCTCCCCCTCCCACCACTACCACCACCCTGAGCCATATCCAACTGAGGTCAGCGTTTGGCTTGTATTTCAAACAAGCTAGCAGAGGATGAGTAACAAATAGATGCTGCAAACTGAATAAACAGAGTAAGTAAAACCATTGCATTTTATTGTTGGATTAATCGCTGTTGCTTCAGAGGATTTAGAAGTTCCCATCTCTTTGCATCCTTATTTTTAATTTGCTTTAATAAAATTCAATCTAGGTACTTAAAAAAATTAAAATCCCATGGTGACCTGGATTTCTGGTTTTTGCCCCGTGGGTCCTTCTGGCAATTTGATAAATGTTATGTTTCTGACTGAATGAAAATATTTTCCATTCTAGGAAAGTGGCTCCACTCTTTTATTTAAGCCAATAATTGCCATGCTGGGTTGCATAATACTATCTCCCATAGCAGTCAGCCGGGTATCCAGGCATTGATGCCCACCTGTTTTATTTTTCAATCTCAACACTTGTACCTGGAGGGATATTGCTTCTAAGAATAGCAGTCCCTTTATCAGAGTCACTATGATAAGTACCATATATACTCTCTCTCTATATTAGCTCTATCTCTCTTTCAAATCGGAACCAGTGAAGGCGGTGATGGTCCTGTGTGAGTGCCTGGAGGCGGTTGGAGGATGGATGGCGGCTAACAGATTGAGGTTGAATCCTGACAAGACAGAAGTACTGTTTGTGGGGGACAGGAGGTGGGCAGGTGTGGAGGACTCCCTGGTCCTGAATGGGGTAACTGTGCCCCTGAAGGACCAGGTGCGCAGCCTGGGAGTCATTCTGGACTCACAGCTATCAAATGGAGGCGCAGGTCAATTCTGTGTCCAGGGCAGCTGTCTGTTAGCTACATCTGGTGGCTGGGGAAACCCAGCCAGATGGGCGGGGTATAAATAAATAAATAAATAAATTGTTGTTGTTGTTGTTGTTGTTGTTGTTGTTGTTGTTCTAGTTGTTGTTGTTCTACTCCGTCTAAGAAACCAGAAGTTTAGATTTCTTACATCACATTCTGTAGCAATGAATTTCATAAGGTGATTATGTATAGAAGAACCAATGGTTAATCTCGGCATCTTCTCTCTCTCTGTGTGTATGTACGCACACATGTGCACACAAACACATACATTTGCAGCAGACCTATTAGTGTGGATCCTTGTGCCATTAAAACAGCACCAGCCACACCCAAGAGGAAGACACCAGCTGGCTCGAGGGTACCTGGAGAGTTACAGAAGTACAAAAAAAGGGGTGGGACAATCCCTCCAAATGGCCCAATGAGAACTGAGAGTGCATGGTGGCCATGGAATGCCAGCTGACTGTTGGAGGGGGAAGAGAAAGGGAAGATGGAATGGACTATATGGTGAAGGGCATGGCTGGCTGGACCTCTGAACAGGAACATTCCAAAGAGTGACATTTTATTGTATGTCCAGCTTGTGTATATGGTTTTTCCTATTTGTTCTATTTATTACTGCATATAGAGATGCTGTAGAGCAGCAATTCCTGCACCTCATGCCTCCAGATCAGGCTTCCTCAAACTCGGCCCTACAGATGTTTTTGGCCTGCAACTCCCATTATCCCCAGCTAGCAGGACCAGTGGTCAGGGATGATGGGAATTGTAGTCTCGAAACATCTGGAGGGCTGAGTTTGAGGAAGCCTGCTCCAGTTGTTGGACTAAAACTCACATTATCATTCCTGACGGTTGGCCCTGCTGATGGGATCTGTAGTCTGACAACATATGGAAGGCCTTTAGGGTCTAGACTGCTCAGCAGTGGGCACTTGCAGATCACAGTTGTATTTTTAAAATACAAAGTATAGTCGAAACTGTTGATTCATCCTCCCTCCTTTTGTTTTTTTGCTTTTCGTTTCAGCCACGAAGACTTTGAATTCATTTCAGGAACTCGCATGCGCAAAATGGCTCAGGAAGGACAAAACCCTCCTGAAGGCTTCATGGCTCCCAAAGCATGGACTGTGCTGAAAGAGTATTACAAATCCTTGGAAAAGGCTTAGGCTACTTATTTGTTGCAGATTAGCCTTTGACGTTTGATTTATTAGCAAGAAGGAGGACCACACAATCGCCGTTTTGGTGCTGCTTTGTTGTCGTGTCTGTCAGGAAGCATTTCCTCTAAAAAACACCAGGCCCTTTCTCCTTAACTTAGCATCGTTTTCTGCTTCTCTTATGGGTTCCATTACTTATTGGCTCCCAACAAACTGCTGGTTCTAATGTCTTCTATTTTTATTACAGTTGATATTCTTGCAGTACGTTTTCTAAACCTCGCCTTTCTAAAACATTATTATACCTCTGTGCCCTGCAGTTCTCAGTGCTGCTGAAACTCTCCCCCTCCCTCCTTTCACATTATTTAATGTATATCATGTCTTTTTCTGTGTGGGTATGTTGCTTTTCATAGTTTACGGGCTAGATATGGCAGTTTGATTATACCAGCTAGATATAGGTGCTAAATCGAATCAAAACGAAAAAAGATTTTTAAAAAGATACTAACCTTGTACTTTTCAGCCAATGCTCTTTGAAGTTCTTGTATGGAATCTCCAGAATAGACTACACTGTATTGCAAATTAAACTTTCTGTACCAAATCTGTGAATTTTGTGGTTGCCAATCCTCAAGCATTACTGATTTTTTTCCTCACATACTTGTAGTAGGTTTAACACAGTTGCCTGCTTGTTTTTTTTTAAAAAAAAGTTTTGCAATATTCTCTCCAACCTCGCCCTGGTCTACTAACATGACATTAATATTTTTTAGTTGTTGAAGAGCAGGTTGTCACTTCCATTGGATGACTATCACTTAAGATACACTTTTAGGGAGTAGGAGCAGGGGAGCTACTTCAAAGGTGCTTCCTTGAACCTCACTCGTTTCTCCTTTCAAAACATGATGGTAACATACCCTTGATATGGGAAAGATAGTCAGGAATGTCAATGTTTGCTAGGTACTGTCTCCTCGTTACTTAGACACAATGAGTTGTATCTAGAGATGTTCTGCTCCCAGTAGACCCACTGCAATTAATGGACCTAAGTTAGCCATGCCCATGAATTTCAGCAGGTCTATTTTGGATGCAACCCCCTAACATTATTTACTGAATGTGCTATGGTAATCACTAGTGCTGTTAGATGGGGGAGGGCCCTACCCCAATGGAGAACCCAGGTTTCTCATGCAAAAGGTCCCAGGTGGCAACTCCAGATGGAGATGGGGGAAAGCCCTGGAGACTCGCTACCATCAGCGTGGACAGCACTGAGTGAGGTTGACCAATGGTCTTAATCTGTATATATGGCAGCTTCCTACACTCATCTCAAGTCCTGATCATTCTAATTCCACAGCGAAGTGCAGTCATACCTCGGTTTAAGTATGCTTTGGTTTGAGTACTTTAAGTTTAAGTACTCCACGGACCCATCTGGAATGGATTAATCCACTTTCCATTTCTTTCAATGGGAAAGTTCGCTTTAGGTTAAGTACACTTCAGGTTAAGTACGGACTTCCAGAACCAATTACACTCATACTTCGGGTTAAGTACGCTTCAGGTTGGGTACTCTGCGGACCCGTCTGGAACGGATTAATCCACTTTCCATTACTTTCAATGGGAAAGTTTGCTTCAGGTTAAGTAAAGACTTCCGGAACCAATTGTGTACTTAAACCGAGGTACCACTGTATGTTGCAGTTGTAGGTGCGTAAAAAGCTAAACTAAGCTGCTCAGTATAAACACCAAAGAAAATGAGAAGAGCCCATAGGGTGCTTTTCGATGCATTTGTTCTTTTAATATTAAGTGAGTAACACTAACAGAGACCCTAAACTGCGGGCAGAAATAGGGCAATGCAAAGAGAAAATTGAGGAGGAAGAAGGTGGGAGGAATGTAATTCAAATTATTTCTGTATCCTGATGGGTAATGTCAACAGAAAAAAAGGCAGAGTTTAAAATGGCTGTGGAAAAAATGTGGTAGGCTTCCAAGACTAAGTCTGGGAAACCTGTCATCTTCGAGACGTCGTTGGGCTACAACTCCCACCAGCCCCAGCCAGCATAGTCAGAAATGAGTTAGAAAGACCCTAGGCGGAGATTTCTGAGAGTGACTTCTGCTTGAGATCATGGGACATTACATTAGAAAATGTTGACCTATGGTAGGTGTTCCAATTGCTTTACTCTTGAGTAAATGAGCTCCTATTCATATTAACTTTACAGAATGCTCTTCCCACTTAACAAAGATGATGGTATAGAATGCTGATGTGCGACAGCAAAACAGTAAAACTGGGCACTTTATTCCAGCAATTGAGGAATTTCCAAGCACATGCTTGGCTGCTACATCTTTGAAAGGGATGAGGAGGAACAAGTCATTTTCTGTTTCTGCATTGCTTTTGTAATGTCCAAATAATGTACTTGCATATCTGCCCCATAGGGAGATGTGTGAGTTCTAGATACATTGATAGGGCAAGTGAATCCCATCTTTCAACTCCAGGCACTGTGGAAGACACTAGAATGGCTTCTTGGCTCCTGTTAACTCCTGCTAGATTTACTGGTCCAAATTGTCTCTTGAAAACCAGTGAAGTTTTCCACCTGGTTTCTCTGAAGCAGACTTGCTTTTGAACCTTCCCCAAAGCTACTCCGTATATGACAATCTATCCAAAGACCCTCTCTTCTTGGATCATGCTGACAATCTTTTCAAGCAATGTCTTTGGGTCATTAACTTTAAATTTAGATACAAAATTCACGGAAGTGATACTTTTCCTGTCTAGCTATGGTCCTTGCCAGTGTGCTGAAATCTTCTTAATCTTACGCAGGAGGACCATATGTTTGTCCTAATCCTGCTGTAACCTTGGGACTTTTATTTGCCCCTATCAGAAATCATCCTGACACATGGAGCATGACTGTCTCAGGGTTGGGAGGTGGGGTGGAGAAGGAGAGTAATAAAATAAACTCTTGATAGTTTTGAAGAACCCTAAAATCAATGAAGCAGGAGAGTGGGGGACACTCTTCTCCTTTCCCCTGAAGCTGAAGTTAATGAGGTGGATGGAGTTTGCTAAATCTTGGGGTGAGGAGTTGAATAAGTGCTATAAAACCATTACAGTTCATCAATGAGATATCTATTCCAGATGATGCTTTCTTCTCTAACCTACTTTAAGTGACGTCAATTATTCCCCTGGGGTCAACAAAAAAAGCTAAAGGCTAGGTATATGCCACTTTGCAAGATGGAGGCTGCAAGTTGTTTATTTTTAAAGCTATATAAATTCACGTTCAGAATCTGAGGTCCTGAACTTGGATGGAGAAGTCGCTCTCTTAATGAAGATTAAGGATGCTGGCGTGGATCTGGGATGCTCGGTAAGAGATCTTAAACCCTGGTTTGCTCAATAAGTACTACCAGACGTGGGACTGTTGCATAAAGCTATTAAAGAAAAAGCCTGGAGCCAACCCAAAGGTCTACATTGCAAATAATACCACTAATAAAAATCAGTAAGGAGAAACCACAATGGATGTATTTGTGGGTTTCAGTTTTGTTGGTCTTTGATTGTCTAAGGAGATTTGCAAGTGAAGCACTGAAGTCAGCCCTGTTGACTGATTCTTAAAAGAAATGGGCCACAAAGACCTTGGTAAGCAAATTTTTAAATAGAAGCTTTATTCTAAAAGGAGCATCGTGTTTGGCAAAATGGCATCATACCCTTCTGGTGTGATCTTGGAAGGCGGTTTAGCAGTGGAAATGTGAGCCATGCTTAGTGTATTGGGGACTTACACCTCCAAGGGCCATATGGTGTGAAGTGACCTTCACAGTCCTCAGTTAAAGGGACCAAAATAACATTTCCTAGGCTCTTCTAAACTTTATTGAAATTCCCATTTATTTTCTCTCCCCATTTATAGAATGATCGTTGACTTAATGCTGCCTAATTTTTGTATTGCTTGTGTTTCTAGCAGGATAGGTCAGTGGTTAACTTCTGAGAAGTTCCACCATCACTATCCCATTCTTATTGATTAACGAAAGAAGGGAAATGATAAAAGTGGAAAAAATAGAAGATGAAGAGAAAGGGGCAAAACACGGAATTGGAACTGAAGACTGCCCATCTGCATCTTGCCAAATAATTATTGAATTCTTTGCATGGTACCATGGGAGCATAGCTTGAAATGAATGGGATTAAGTAGTCATGTTGATTTTAATAGGAGTTAAGCAAAGTCCCCTTCATGTGATGAGCAGGATGCAGGGGCCGTGCTGCAGGCTATGCCAGCTCCCACCTGCTGATGTTGATGCATTTATTGTGGCTGGCTAGCTGCTTAAAACCAAGATCATGGCCACTGGTCCCATCACCTCCTGGCAAATAGAAGGGGAAGAAATGGAGGCAGTGAGAGATTTTACTTTCTTGGGCTCCTTGATCACTGCAGATGGTGACAGCAGTCACGAAATTAAAAGACGCCTGCTTCTTGGGAGAAAAGCAATGACAAACCTAGACAGCATCTTAAAAAGCAGAGACATCACCTTGCCGACAAAGGTCCATATAGTTAAAGCTATGGTTTTCCCAGTAGTGATGTATGGAAGTGAGAGCTGGACCATAAGGAAGGCTGATCGCCGAAGAATTGATGCTTTTGAATTATGGTGCTGGAGGAGACTCTTGAGAGTCCCATGGACTGCAAGAAGATCAAACCTATCCATTCTGAAGGAAATCAGCCCTGAGTGCTCCCTGGAAGGACAGATCGTGAAGCTGAGGCTCCAATACTTTGGCCACCTCATGAGAAGAGAAGAATCCTTGGAAAAGACCCTGATGTTGGGAAAGATTGAGGGCACTAGGAGAAGGGGACGACAGAGGACAAGATGGTTGGACAGTGTTCTCGAAGCTACGAACATGAGTTTGACCAAACTGCGGGAGGCAGTGCAAGACAGGAGTGCCTGGCGTGCTATGGTCCATGGGGTCACGAAGAGTCGGACACGACTAAACGACTAAACAACAACAACAGCTGCTTATGTGTAAGTGCTCCTCTTCAACCATCCATGCTCAACGCACAGGCCTTCGGATTTGGGCCAGCTGGGCCTCCCCAGTCAGTGTGTTCCCTCCTTGCACACATTATATGCATGAACTTTTTATGGATTTGGCCACGGATGCTAAAGACCACCTCTTTCCCTACAGACCCTCCTAGGTGTTATGATCACCAGTTAGGGAGGACATGTCAGAAAAGTGTAAGATTATGTACGGTGTTGAAAAAGTGGAGAAATCTCCCTTGAACTTAGGGCTATCCAGTTAAGCTGAACATTGGAAGTCTTGGAACAAACAAAAGAATGTACTTCTTCATGCAGTGCAAGGTTAGACTAGAATTTGTTCCCAGAAGATGTGAGGACTGGACTAACTTATAAAGAAGATTAGACAAATTCATAGAGGATAGAGCTATATTCTATCTCCACTGTTGGAGGTGACTGTTCATCTGAATACCAGCCGCTGGTGATCAAGTTGCCTTATTTGGGTAGAGACTGCTAAACGAAGGGCGAAATTTGGCTCTTTCACAACATCATGTTACTGCTTTATTGCCAATTTAGAGACAAGAGAGATACTGGTACCGGTATATGCAAGAGTGACATTGGTGGTAGTAGGCCGCAGGCTTTTCATCTGGGGCTTACGACCTACCATGTCTATTTCTGGTCCTTTTAAAAGAGGCCTTTTGGGGAAACTGGTTGCTGACCAGGAGATTAGAGGCTCCTGAAAGTTCCTACAGCATGCCATGCAAAAAGAAAAGAAAAGAAAGCTTTTCTTTCCCATCTCCCTTTTGTTACGACGGGTGAGAGTGGCTGGTAGGGAAGCCAAGTTCATTCCTATAATGTCACCATCGATTTTCCATGTTTATACTGCTTGAACTCTTCAAGTGGAAAGAGGAGGATAAGGCTGTTCCCCTGAAAACCATCACCAGGTTTTAAAGCCACATCTGCAACTCCTAAAAGACAAGAAATGGCCCCAAGTATAAATCACTTGTGTTCGCCCATAAAATTCATTGAGGCTTGGATGGAATCAAAGGAACCTTTCTCCAAACTCCTTGTGCACAAGACCATTGTGGCGAACTTAACTATCCAGTATGCTTTACCCTACACACGTAAATAAATCCCAGTGGGAGTTAAGCAAGTACTTGAGCCGTGCATTGAATCTCTTCGTCATGGAGAATTTCACCCTCCATTTTATATAGCCATTAAGGAACAGCTACATCATTTGTAACCCTACCCTTGTATTTTTCCATTTTCCCACTCTCTGGTGGACTAAGAATGCTTAGTCTAGAGTGGCGGCTTTCCCAGATGGTTATTTGGGCCTTGGTCCTCCCTCCAGTTCCCTTGATTATTGCTGTTGAGGCATAATCAAGAATAATTGCTGCTTCGCATTTAATTAAGATTCATTAGGAAGGATCTGATGTGCTTGTTTGGAGCTAAGGAATCCAGAGGGAGGCTTCCAGGACCTGATATGCTGAGAGATGCCTTTGGCCATTTAATCAAGGCATCTGTTTGAATGGCTCTCCAGTGAAATATTGATGATCCCAACATCCCACCCTCCTTCAACCCCGAGGTCCAGTGTGGAAGTTACACAAGGGTGAAGTGAAATATATGTGACAAGGAGACAGAACTATAACATTAAAACTACTGTAGCTGTGCTTGTGAGATTGGTCTTCCTCATCTTGAAATCTGATTTTAGAAGTTATTTATAAGAAAACATCACTTTAGGAAAACTAGTTATTTTCTTTTGCTAGGGATAGGCTCTGTTATCCTGTTTTTACCTGGGGTCCATCCTTTTTCTGATCTTACTCTGGCAAATTTTCCAACCATTAGGAGTGTGTATATCTATAATCCCTACAGAGTTTTTTTTTAAAGGATGTGGCAAAATCTGCCATAATCAAGTGCTCTGATAAAAATGAAATTATAAAGTTTCCAATGTATAAGTTACAGAGCTTTGAGGATGGCATGCTCAGGAGGGCTTCATTTGCTGGAGCTAAGTGATGCTGGTACTACCCTCCAGGCTGAGACCTTGCAGTGTTAATGTGTTGAGTTTCCGCATCCAGAAATTCTCTCTCTTTGCTAACATGGTTAGGTCTGCTGGTATCTCTATAACAATTTTTGGTAAGTCTGACAGGCTGTTGTTCTCAGGACTTAAATGTTTAGCAACTGGTTGCTCCATTTCTTTGGTCAAAATCACAGATTTGTGGCTTCTGAAATGCATGTAGTTTTACCTACATACTGGATACGACATCCCTACTTTTTGCACCAAGTGTTATAGATCACTGTACAAAATAATCCAGTAAAAATTTAACTTCTGTTGGAGAAAGCGATGAGCACATAATGCCTGATTTAAATCTTCTTTATTTATAAATAAAACATGTAGTGCTTAATATAAAATAAAGTGGTTCACATATAAAATATAATTTTAGAGCTACAAATGTGAGAGTGCTAATCTGTTTCTCTAGAAATTGGAGTATTGTTTTTATTAATTAAACTATTAATAAAACCTACAATTAATAACAATATCATAAAAAATAAGAACAGGGAAAAACCCCACATTTTTAAAACAATGAGCAAAATTGAAATTGTTGAAGATAACCAGACTGATAGCTGGATCTTATTTCATCATTGGCAATTGGCCCGTACCCTCCTGAGGGTAGCAGTCTCGCTTAGAAGATGCAGAGGAGCTGCATGGCCTCAATCTATATTTGTCCTCCAACAACTTACCCACTCTCCAGCACCTGTTGTTTGTAGGTACCTCCTCACTCTGCCTAATGCCAGGGCAGACCTGGTCCCAAATCCAGTACAAACCCTTTGGGCCAGACTTAGTAATGCTTTGAGCAGACTCATTGAAATGAACAGACCTGAAGTTAATTATTAGTAACAAGTCCCATTTATTCCAGTGGGTCTACTCAAACTACTCCATGGCCTTCTCCTTCCCTGGCTCTTTCCACTCTCATATCCCAAATGGCTTCCTGCTCTATAACCTTTGCTCCTCCAGCCCTACTATTCTCTGCCATATGGTGGTACTTGCTCTTTTAAGCAATGCCACCCTTCGCCTCTTGCTTGCCCTTATTCCACCCCAACACACCTATGTGAAGCTGCCTCTCTCTCTAAGTCCCTCTTCAAACCCCACCTCTTCTGTTAACCCTGTTAGTCCTCATCGCCTTCTGAAATAAAAGGAAGCTCTGTGTAACTAAATGCATATTCCTCTCCCCTCCCCTCCCTTAATTACCTCACATGTGTTGCCTCTCAGGTTGTAAGTTGTCCTGGCTTTATTTTATGTGCCAGGTTCTCCTGACCACATTTAGGGAATGTGTGGGTGAAATGACCTTCCTTCTTGGGGGAACCCAGGAGGTGAATTCCATGCATAGGAGGTGGTCATCTTTGCTCCTTGTGGCAGCTAACCGCCATTTTGGATTTCTGAGAATGCCTCAGAGCATCATGTAGCCATTAAGAGATTTGGACTAGAATTGTGGGGGCCCACAATGTTTCTATGAAGTTCGCTGGGTGTCCTTGAGCCAGTCAATTTCTCTCAGCCTAAGCTACCTCAAGAGATCTGCCATGAGCATAAAATGGAGGTACATGTACTCCACTTTGAGCTCCTTAGGCAAAAGATGGGCTATTAATGTAATACACATTAACAATAAGCATTCCAGGACATCCTGAGTAAACCATTTCCAGCAGGAGCGGGGAGGATTTTTGGTGAGTTACGTATCACCTCATCTACCTCAAAATTATCTGAAATGGATTCTCTCACCTTTTGCAACCTGCAAAGGGGAGGGCAGGGAAATTGGTTTGTTGTGCTATTTCCTTTCAACTCTGATTCTAAGCTCTTTGGTAAAGAGAAACTCACCTCTTTTGTTGTTAGTCAATGGCATGACATGCTCATGGGTGCCATTATCAATGGCTCCTTAAAGGCTACTTGAAGCAATATTGAGTGAAACTAAATAAATAAATAAATTTGCTGAATGAACAGCGATGGACTTCAGCGACAGCTTTACATTTATTTTTAACCCCATAGCATGAGGTTCTTTGCTTTTTCCTGCCACGGATGCCAGAACTTTGTTTTTCTAAAGCTGCTCAGCTTTGAGTCAAGATTCTCACAGATTCCAGTATTCCAGTATCCAGATTTTTTTAAAAAATTAAACTAAAACCTTTCAATCAACATCATTTTTCAATTATGTGAGGAGTGGGGGCCAAGGCAGACAAAGCACGTGAAAGGGGAAAACTGATTTCCTCTTTTTAAAAAACGCACAATGTAACGTAAAAATAGCAAAATCTTTCTTTTTTGCACACACTCTGCATACTCCACCACCCCCCAAAAAAACCCGCCCTGTAAATAAAATAAATGTTTTGGCAGAGAATTCTAACACCAGTCATTGTTTTGCATTTTGTGAAATTTTTTAACAGGCAATTTCCTGTAATTTTGCAACGAGACATGTTACAATACGCTAAGCCTAGCAATGATTGGATGGAAAGGAGTGGGAAGTGAAAGTAGCAGATGCTTTCTTGTACCTCCGCTTGGACGTGTGTGAAGAGAACGAAGGGGCTACTTGAAGATGTTGGTTAAGGGTTTCAAGTTTTTAAATGGACTTGCTTTCGCACGTGAATTGAGCAAGAAAGATCCAGGCATTGCAGCAAGCTTCCTTGAATGCATCACTGTCTGAGCTGGGTCTCAAGAACTAAGAAGGATGCACTGGGGTTTTTTTTGTTCCCATTAGTAGAGCTATGCAATACAGAGCTTTGTGCATGGTTCTCTTGTGGGACTGCAGCCACAGCAAAGCTGGGGTGAGACACCATGTAGTCGCTGAAAAGGAGGCAGACAGGATTCAGCCACCCCCTGCTGCTTCTCAGTCTCAGCAGGTGAAAAGATCGTTGACTCCTTGCATCAAAGCTGGAAATACATGCATTTAAAAGAGCAGCGGCCACCAGCAAGAGAAGGAGACTTCCTAAATAGGAAAATTCCAAGCAAAATTCCTAATATTAAAATCAGCCAAAAGGTAGCTCTATCATCATCATCATCATCATCATCATCATCATCATCATCATCATTATTGCAGTGTTAAATAGCTGGAAATTAAGGGAAATAATTGTTTATAGTAGCCTCTTTCCCCTCTGCCTTTTTGGTGCAGAGCTAAGACATTATTTCAGCAGGCTGTCAAAAACACAGACCATGCGCCAGCAATTCCTATTTCTCTCGCCTTCCTGTTCTCTCTCTACCTGGCCCAAATGAATAGCTACGGTATAATGTACTGCACTGTGACACATACTGATGGAACAAATATACCCAGCTTTAAAATACACTGGATGCCACATTTAAGATGGAAAAAAGTGATTACAAACCAACACATGCATTAAAAGGCATACACTGTCCTATCATTTTCACTCCACATATTAAGACTAAGCTCCATGCAATACTAAATGTGATTTTAAATAATGCAAAAACTTGGATATAGTGGGAACAGTGATTTTCCATGATTGGGACAATGATGCTAATCTTTTCCTGCCTTGCTGGATGTCCCATTTTGTTTCTCACTTTCCCAGTCTTAAGTTTCATTTAGGTAAAGGTAAAGGGACCCCTGACCATTAGGTGACTGACACTGGGGTTGCGGCGCTCATCTCGCGTTATTGGCTGAGGGAGCCGGCGTACAGCTTCCAGGTCATGTGGCCAGCATGACAAAGTCGCTTCTGGCGAAACCAGAGCAGCACACGGAAACTCCGTTTACCTTCCCACTTCCTACTTATCTACTTGCACTTTGATGTGCTTTCGAACTGCTAGGTTGACAGGAGCTGGGACCGAGCAACGGGAGCTCACCTCGTCGCGGGGATTCGAACCGCCGACCTTCTGATCGGCAAGCCCTACGCTCTGTGGTTTAACCCACAGTGCCACCTGCGTCCCAAAGTTTCATTTGCCCCACTGCAAATTCTGCGTGAAAATTACTCTGCATTTTCATGCATATTTCTACCAATATCTGCATTTTTTTTTTTACACAGGTTTGTACACAATGTGGTCAAATCCACCCCATGCATTTGAGGTGGATGACTTCTCCCAAAGATTCCTGGGAACTTTAGTTTACTCCCCACAGATCTATAACCCCAGCATCCTTAAGAAACTACAGTTCCCGGGGAACCATGTGCTTTAAATTTGCTTTCAGCATGGGGTGGATATAACCAGTGGAACCAGCTTTGTTTTCACCCTTTTCCCTTTATTTCTGATGATTGGAAGATTGCCCAAATGTCTCAACAAAATCTCTCTCTCTCTCTCTCTCTCTCTCTCTCTCTCTCTCTCTCTCTCTCTCTCTGTGTGTGTGTGTGTGTGTGTGTGTGGTGTGGCTTGCCTTTCTTTTTTCTTTTCTGGTACTGCTTTTGATTTGGGCCTGCATTTCTTGAAACTATAAAAATCTCAATAAATTATATAACTTGAAGAACTAACAAACCTTCCCCCGACTCACCATAAGGGTTTGTGCTGAATGAGCAAGAATCGTAATAGGGTCTCCCCCCCCCCCCATCATCATCAAACCCCAACCAGACCTGCTGCTCAGATGTGACACACGCTCTGATCTCTTGCCCAAAATGGAAAGTGGGGGGCTGAAGGGAGTTTAATTATACGGCGATTAGAGACTTTATTCTAAGAAGGCAGCTATAGATTGCCAGTGCTTTATTGCAACAAGAGTGCCATATATATTTTGCACCCTCCCTTTCTATTCATATGAAGCTTGTTTGCTTCCTAAAAGGTAATCAGCTGTGGTTGCCAATTCATTCTGTGGGAACCCAAAGGCATCGGGCAACTGCTAACTATTGAAATGCTCCTGCTCGTAACTTTTGAAATAGTGATGCTGTGTCTCAGAACATTTCTTTCTTATGCACAGGCCCCAAAGACAAATTTGCACCCACTAATTCATGTCATGTTTTATTTGATTGTGAAAATACTCTAGGTGGTTTAACAAAAAAATAGATAAAACACTATTATTGGTTAAAAACAACAATTTAAACATAAAAAATTAGAATATGCAATGAAATTACTGATCACAAGATTACACCATAGAATCTAATTACTCCTCTTCATATGTGACGCCCTTCCTATGAGATATTTTTCTCAAGCACGTGTCATAGATCAAAGGTAAAAGAATATTCCAGATGGTGGTTTTGTTTTTTAGCCAGTGTGCTGATTGAGAACCTCATCCCTAAGACATGGAAGCCATTCCTTTTAAGATGCAGGTTTTAACATAAAATTAAATTTTAATTACTTTTAAGTTTTACTTATAATCTATTGTTACCTGCCTGGGGGATTCTAGATGGGATAGATTAAATCAAAATTAATTAATCATCTATTTCCATATGTTCCTCGTCCCATTTAGTAGCCAAATCTCATTGGCTACGTGATGCCATTATGACATCATAAGCACTCCATGATCCTTTATTAGATGGCGTCATCCACTGAAAAAGCCCTTTAAAATAAATACATGTTTTTAATATAAAAAAATGAACAAGCAGTATGTATATTGGAGAAACTCTGCCCATAGCTGTCAACTTCCGGATTGGAAAATAAGGGATCAGCAGCGGCCCGGCACCGGAAGTCGCTTCTGCACATGTCCAGACATGCACAGAAGCGACTTCTGGTGCCGGGCTGCCCATGTCTGCATGTCTGGGCACCATAAATTGCTTCTGCGCATGCGCAGAGGTGATTTCCGGCAGCACTCGGCAAGCCAAGTGAGCAAGCAGCTAGCCGGGAGCCGGGACATTTATGCAGCTGAGGAGCGTCCCTGGCCGGCAGGAGCTGCTTTCTTATAAATCCGGGGGATTTACGGGATATTTTGCAATTCAGGATAACAGCGGGAAACGGATTTAAATACGGGGGTTTCTTGTGAAAAATGGGAGAGTTGACAGCTATGACTCTGCCTGGAAACTAGGGTCAGGGGGAGGGGTCAGGGGAGCAGGAGAACAGGAGATTGGAAGGTTAGGGTCCATCACATACATGCTCCATTGATGGCAACTTTCACCATGACCATCATGAAAATTTAGCACAACACTACTACTCAGTTTATGGAAGCTATCTTGCTGAGTAGGGCAGGGCTGGAGTTGACCACTGGCCAGATAGAATTCTGATGCGAGCCAGAATCCTGGCCCATAAACCAGGAGTTCCTAATTGCACCCTGGAGAGTCGCTTAAAGTCAGAGTAGACCACACAAAGCTAAATAGGCAAAGAGTCTGACCTAGTAGAAGGCAGCATTTTCTGCAGGCTCCATCATGTGCTTTGTATTATCAGTATATAATGGGTGGTAGTGAGGGCATCATTTGCATTTTCCGCTTCCAAATCTTGGGGCTGCTTCTGTATATGAATATGCAGGAGTGAAGATCCAGAGCTTGTATGATAGGGTGAGGAACATGTGCACTCCCTGATATTGCTGGACTACAACTCCCATCTCCATTGGCCATTATCCCTGGCAGGTCCACTACAGCAAATATGGCAAATATGTTTGCCACCAGTGGCCCCCTCCTTACTTATGACCAACCCAGGGGTTGGGCCTGGCTGTTGGCCTTCTCCTCCATAGTCTCAGTTTTGCCCTTATAGAACTCAGCAGGGAGGTGATGGGAAACTAGAATGAGTTGGCTCCCCTTGTCGCTGACTCTGGTGAGGCTCCCAGCCTTCCACCCTACCAGTCCCAATGGGCTGGGGATGATTGGAGTTGGAGTCAAATGTCTGGCGTCAATGTCCGGAAGGCCACAGGTTCCCTCTCCATTCATCTCCCAGGCAGACTTGTTTCTTCATGTCACAACCAGCTGCTTCCACCACATAGAGTGCTGCCAGTGTTGAAATGCAGCTCTTCACCACAGACACGTGAATTAGGTTAAGGAGTGAGTCCTAACAGAAGAGCGAGGCAGATGGTTTGTCACTAGCTCATGTCTAAATTCAAAGCACAGCACTGGGCTTAACCAGGAGGCAGCGTCTACTCATGGGGTCGTTGCCACTCATCTGTTTTCTTTTGTGAGAAACCAAGTGTTTACTTCTGTTGGCATTGTGGATTGATAGATCAGTTAGGGAGCCAGCTGGACTCTTTCCCATAGCACCCTTTTGCCAGGGCCAAAGCAAGCATTTTCCAATTGGAAAAATGATGTGGAGATTAAATAGTTCCGTTTCTTAGTAAACGAAGACTGCAAGATGTGTTGTAAAACATTGCCCAATCGTTCCATGCTCGGCAAACAAACAAAAACATTTTGAAAAGCCCAGATGGTTAATAATGGCTTGATGGCCGTTTCCCAATAACTATTCCTGCCTCCGTTGGATTAGTGAATAGTATCCCCATTAGGGCTGGCTCATGACAGCCAGTGTGGTGTTAGCGGTTAGAGTGTCAGACCACGACTTGGGAGACTAGGGTTCAAATCTCCACTTGGCCATGAATCTCACTGGGTGACGTTGGGTCAGTAACTATTTCAGCCCAACCTACTTCACAGGGTCGATGTGGGGATTAATTGAGGAACAGGAGAACCATGTATGCCCCCTCGAGCAACTTGGAGAAAAAGGTGGGACATAAACGCAACAAATAAAATAAACAATGTTTTGCTGTTTGATGCAAAAGGACAAAATGATGTACCATGTACAGAAGTTGAATGGATTGCGAGATGAATCTTAGGTCAACACGGGTAATGGGATAGCATCCTCCACCATCCTTGAAGGCAGCACAATATCCCAGGGAGGTTCAGACGATGGCATATATTGCTGTGTCTCCTAAATCCTCATCACTTTCCAACATCTAATGCGTCACTCTGTCCTGATTTTTCCCATGAAACATGGATGATCAGCACACAGCCTAAATATAACACTTGTGAAACACATTTAACTTGTTGTCTGGCTATTTCATCCACTTAGCTGATGCACAGCTTTCAATACACAAAGGTCACTTTCAATTCAGAATCCAAGAGAAAACAGACCTGCAACAGTACTGTGTGTTAATGATTCCTTGGGTAGGATTATGTGAGGTTTATGTAAAGTTGGGGTGGGGAACCTGTGGTCATACAGATATTGCTGGACTCCAACTCCTATCATCCCTGGCAGGCTGGCTTCCAGAAGAAGGTGTCAGGCTTTCCCTCCTCACCTGGCTTCAGGTGATATCATTCTGAGTAGAGGGAGAACAACAGACCAGGAGTCTGTCTTGTCCTTTTGACCTGCGGTTGAGTGTCAGAGAGACTTGCCTTGCTCTCTGCTGAAGCCAAAGCTGTAACCGAATTGTGTAGCAAGATCTGTTAAGGTGTTGATGCTGTGAGTCCTTCCATTTTATGCTCAGCTTGTATAAATGTAGTAGTAGTAGTAGTAATAATAATAATAATAATAATAATAATAATAATAATAATAATAATATATGTACCCCACCCATCTGGCTGGGTTTCCTCAGCCACTCTGGGCTTCCAGCAAAATATAAAAAATAATAAAATGTCAGACATTAAAAACTTCCCTGAACAGCCTTCAGATGTTTTCTAAAAGTTGTGTAATTCTTTATCTCTCTGACCTCTGATGGGAGGGTGTTCCACAGGGATGCATATGAGATAAAGACACCACAGTCTCCAATGACCTTCATTCCAAGGTATGTCCTGGAATCCTTGAAGTATGTCACTGCTTAGAGATAGAGGTACACACAACAATATGTTTGCACATAGCCTAAGATCCATAATATGTTAGAGGCTGAACCAAGAAGGCTCCATTGCCATTCTGAAGGCTCCATTGCCATTCTGAAAGGGAGGTGACTGGCCTTTCACTTAAGGTTAGTAAACCACACATAAGATCTTGTATGGTGGCTAGGATGAGAGGCACATGAATCTCCATTTGGCCAATCACAATTTCTGAGCCTTATTTACCCCAGAGGATTGCTGTGAGGATAAAAGGTGTGTGTTTCTCTCTCTCTCTCTCTCTCTCTCTCTCTCTCTCTCTCTCTCTCTCTCTCTCTCTCTCTGTGTGTGTGTGTGTGTGTGTGGCTGTAGGAATACTATGCGTGTTACCCTGAGCCCCTTGGCGAAAAAGCGGGAACAATCTATAATCAATTAAAGCTCTGCTAAAATGAATTTAAGTACTCTGGTGTACATCAGCTGGGCTGATGAATCTGTCTGAGTGTGATCCAACATGTGACGTGAGGTTTTTCCAAATCACGTTGTATTTCCAAATCACATTGTATTTCCCATTCTATTTTGTCTTTCACTTCCTGCTGTTCCACAAGAACCACCAACCCACATCGTCCTGCATTATAATCATGTTTAGTGTCTGCAAAGGACTATAGTGGAAAAATAATCCAGTATTGGGTGATGCAAAGGATATATCTGCATTACACATGGCATTCTAATTCTTGGTTGACTTCCATAAAGAATAAAGGATTTCATTGTTAATCCACCCCCCTCCCAAATAAACATAGTTTTTCATGGACTCCTGCCAGACTCCCTTTTCTCTGCCTGTTGACATGTCAATGATACTGTCAGGAAGACATTTCTTCGAACTCCACATAGTATCCGGCCCAATTAGATGAGCAGACTGTATAAAACCTCACTTCAAGCTGATGTTCTTGGAAACAGTTTGCATGGATGCAATGGCACGGACACAGCCATTCATGCTGGAGCTATATGATTGACATATGCTTTCCTGTTAGGCTTGTGATGATAAAGAAATTTTAATTGCTCTGGGCTTTCATTACTGTTCAAACTTTCACAGAGCCTGTTTTGAATTCAAAGTCTGCTTTTTCTTTTGAATGATGTACATTACAGCACAGCCATGGTTTGAATTAACATTTATATTTATGCAGAATATATACTTGCATAGCCATCCTGCATTAACCCTTCCACCCTTTTGCGGACCCTGTGTGTTCTCTTGACAAAGCTCAAGACAGCATCTTAGGAAACGCAATTTGTGTGCCGTTGCTGAAGACCTGTGGGAAGGAGATGGCTCTGCATCTGGTGTGTGTAGAGTGGAAGGGAGTGATGGTGACATGTGGGCATGTGCTGAGCATGTGTGCTGGTGCTTTTTTATGACCAAGGATACAACAAGGAGGTGGGAGATAATGAAGATTTGATTGTGGCTCTTTTCCCATATAAATGGTTGTTTTGAGTTTAACTGTGAATTGTTGTGCTGGGGGAAAACAGGCTCTACTCATCAAAGCAAAAAAAAAAAGGGGGGAAAAAACTGAAAGGGAAAAGAATGAGGTAAGGATTGCTAACAGCAATAATAATTTCATTCTGTTTTGTGGTGTTGTCCCCACCCCTCCAATCCATGCTAGTGCCAGCCGTTTCAGTCTTCTTGGTTAATTTGACCCGGGATGTTGCCAGCACCTAGCATTTTTGGCCAGTGGCCAAGGCCTCCAACACTGATGCCTGCCTCAACTTTAGGTTCAACACTTCAGTGTCAGCTGGTGTGGGGAGCACGAGATAAAGAACACAGCGGGAGACAGAATGTGGATCGGAAGGTCGCCCAGAATGAAAGCAGGCACCCCCTTTTATTGTAAAGTTTCAGAACTGTCAATGATTAACTAGAGGTGCATCCTTCATCCAATGACAAGTGGTCAACTCCAAAAGAGGTGGTGTCTTTGCATAGGTCACATCCTGCCAACACCCCAAAACTCCGCCATAGAGGAAGTGCCTGGTCCTCACATACTTCTCAGACCTCGCCCTGTCACATGGCTACTCCTTAAACATCCCCCTCCTCTCAATCTTGTGACTCTTGGGGTTTTTCCACCACTCTGCCATTTTCCCATTGTCTTCTTCCTAACCTGGGTCTGACCCTTCAGGCTTGGACCAGCCTCCCCTGTTCTAACCTGCTCTAACCGGTTCCATCAGGATCCTCCCAACTCTGGCCAGCCCAGTAGTGACCTGCTGCCCTCTAATGTCCCCCTGACCCAACTTGTGGATGCATGTTTGTGCATACTGACGTACAGGAAGGTTTGCCAGCACTGTACATTGTGTTTGATAGCTGAGGGTTTTGATAGCTAGCTTTTATCTGATGTGGTTTGCCAGCATCAATCTAAAATCACTGCTACAAGCTGGCTGGATCCAACCGCCATTTTGATTTACTAGAAAGCACTCTCTCCTGACTTGACATCACTATAGGGCATTGTGGGAAATGCAAAGAGTGGCTGCATTCAGCTGGCTAGGCTACGCCAGAGTGCAGCTGCTGCGGCCAGGTAAGTCACTTTGCTCAGGACCCTTCAATCCTAGAACCACCCCTGAATCTGTGTTCATTTCTAGCTCTTCCTGTTAATGCTCCTGACTGAATAGCTAGTCAGGACAGCTCTCTCCTCCTAAGATTTGGTTGGAGCTCAGGTTGCTGCTTCCAGCAAGCCATGATGGGAAGGAAACAGTGCCAGTCCCAGTGGACCTCCATTGATTGATACACGATGAGATAATCTGGCCAAGCTATGCAGGTAGTTTGCTTGTGGCACACATTTCCAGAGTCTCACTTCATCTTAATGCAGGGAGCTAGCTGAGGAACAAGCCCATCACTGGAGTGATCAAGCAGGTGGAGATACTTATCCCATTCACCTCTTCCCATGACCACAGGGTTCAACTGTTGTTGGCATCCATCTGTCTTGAGAGACAATGGAGTGCACCTCTAGGAGCCACAGGTGATAGCTGAGTTTGGATTTCGACTGCATTTGCCAGGGCCTGGAAGCCAGCAGAAGGCCTTCTATATTAAACAGTATTACCATTTCTACTTTGCACGCTCCTCCTCTTTCAAGTTAGGCAGTTCCTGGTGCCAGCACTGCTAAGGGTTCTGTACTGATGCTGGGTATAAGTATATTTCCGCTGTTTGACAGCAGCAGTGCTCTGCAGGCACAGGCTTCCAGGATGCTGAGCTTTATGCTGGGTCTTGGTGGGAGATCAAACAGAAAGGGAAATGCTTGGCAGAAAGGTCATAGCTCTACAATGGAAAACACATTTTCCATATATGAAGTCCAGCTCCACATTCAATAGGAATCTGGTGTTGCAGGGCTGGGGAAGAGCCGTAGTTCAGTGGCTTTGTGTGTTGTTGTAGTAGTAGTAGTAGTAGTAGAAGAAGAAGAAGAAGAAGGAGAAGATTTACCACCCTATTTATTTATATACCACCCTATACCTGGAGGTCTCAGGGCAGTTCACAGAACAAAATCACAATATAAAAACACAAAATATACCATCAAAATAAAAACAATACCCCCCAATACCCCACATTTTAAAAGGGCATAGGCTGTCAATCAAATCAATCAAATGTCTGGTTTAAAAAGAATGTTTTTGCCTGGCACCTAAAGGTGTATTAATGAAGGCACCAGGCAAACTTCCCTGGGGTCCAATCCCTGGAATCCCCAGGTAGGTCTGGAAATATCCCCTGTCACTGCTGGTGAGTGTGGACAATACTGAGCAAGACCTTATAATGGTCTGACTCAGCATAAGGCAGCTTCAGGGGTGTAGAGAGGCGCCGTGACACCTGGGGCGGCAAATTGCCATGCACCTGGGGGGGGGCGCTACGCATGCGTATTACGTGGCGGGGTATCGCCGCCCCCGCGCCTCCAAAGCCGCGCGCCTCCAGCTACAAACTCCAGCTGAGCGAGCTTTCTACCTGGAGTTTGTAGCTGGAGGCGCGCGGCTTTGGAGGCGTGGGGGGGGGGGCGACGATACCCTGCCACGTAACGACACATGCGCCTCCAGCTACAAACTCCAGCTGAGCAGGCTTCTTACCTGGAGTTTGTAGCTGGAGGTGCGCGGCTTTGGAAGCGCGTGGGGTTTTTTTGGCGATACCCCGCCACATAACAACGCATGCACAGCATCCCGCTGCGCATGCGTGTTACGTAGCGGGGTATCACCGCCCCCGGCGACTCCAATCTGTGCAGTGCAGTGGGGGAGGTGCCACTTGGTGCCCCCACCCCCGCAACTCCCAAGCCAAGCCTCCAGCCTCCTGGTAAAAAGTCCGCTGGCAGCCCCCCAGAGTGGTACCCGGGGCGGACCGCCCCCATTGCCCCCCCATTGCGATGCCCCTGGGTAGCTTCCTATGTTCATGAATATTTCTGCTTGAGATCTTGGAGAACTTCTATCCATCAGGGCACACTGCTACTCTACTGAGCATTGGTCTGACTCTTTCTCACTGTGCATGGCCTTCAGCTGTTTGGCAGAAATGTGGTGATGCTGCGCATACCATGAGTGGTATCCACCCACTTATGCTTCTACAATGGAATTTCCAACCTTTCTCCCCCCGTGCACAACCTGCACGCACCCCACATCTGCTCCAGGGAGCCTGTCAGGGACTAGGGCTCTGGCGAGCATGTGGAGGAGGCAGAGGCACTATCTTCTCAAGATGATTGAGGGGGCCTGACGTGACTTCCTGATGTCTCACACGCAATGCCATGAGGAGTCAGGGTGAGGAAGCAAATGCCCTCTGAACATTGAGGGGGGCCAACCACCTCAAAAAACAACAACAATGGGGAGATCAAATAGTGCCTCAGCCCCTAGGAGCTGGGGCATGTGGGTGGAGGCAAGGGACCAGGGGAGTAACCCAGCAGAGCGGACCAGTGATATAAGAGGTGTGACTTCACCCACAAGGCAGGAGACAGGGAAGGGGGGAGAGCCAGGGGAGTCTGAGACAAAGGAAGGTGCACCAGATGTGGCTGAAGAAGCAGAGGAGCAGCAGGACCCATCACCAGAGCCTGAGGGGCCCCTGTCTCCAAGACCATGGTGGGTTCTGAGGCATAGGGAGCAGCAGAAATGGTGCTTTAGGAGGCTGAGGCAAGTAAGGGCCCACAGTCCAGATCCCTCACTGGTCAGGTGAGGCTTGCTAGCTCTGGAAGGATGGTTTGATTCCTCAGCTCAGGGCAGGTGAGGGTCACCTTCCTCGTCAAGCCCAGATGCTGCAATCAGCAGGTGCCAAAGGGCAGCAGAGCTGAAGTGCTGTGTCTGCCCAACTGCCCATGTTGGTGGACCTTGGCTTGGATGCTCCATGGGACTGTGCTTCAGGTTTGACTCTGGACTGTATCCTGACTGCTGGACTGCCTGCCTGCCAGGGGGGTGCTGCACAGCTGCACCCGCCCACCTGCCACGGAGCTGCACCCCCGGCAGCCGTGCTGTGCCCTGCGCCAGCCAGCCCGCCCGCCCGCCCAGGGAAACGGGGCGGGGGCGCCGGAGGGACCCGTCGCACCAGGGCGCCAAACATACTTAAGACGGCCCTGGCTGGACTTCAGACTTGGCTATTTGCACTGACCCTGAACCTCATTTCCCAACCTTTGGACTTCACTTGTGTGGCTCGACCTTCAGACTTTGAAATTGGGACTTGGCATACTGATTTGCTGCCAGGTAGGCCAGGGATTCAGAACACACAATTTCATCAATAAAAAAGACTGGAGCATGCTACAAGAAGCACATAAACAATAAAAACTACATAAGTGAAATCACAGATAATCAGCCAACAGTAACAAACATTTCTGCCTCCTTTTTAACTGTTTGCATAAACCTGGTGGCATAGAAGAGGTTTTGGAAAACATTAAGAAATTAAAATATAGGCGACACATGCTTAGGTGGAGTAGGGAGGAAGGGAAACATAGTGGTGACAGAGTGGCTCTTTTTGCCATCTGAACTGTGTTTTTTGTTTGTTTGTTTTATTGAGAAGCAAAGCAGCTAGTGAGCCTGATCTTTATAATAAGATTTATTGATTTACAAAGGTACGTGAGGTGTCTCTCATCTTTTTTACATGTATCATTTTTGCAAATCAGTTTCATTTGTTGAGACACTGGGAAGAAAGAGGGGGAACGAGGTGGTGGGTGGGGTTGGGTGGCGATGTTTCTGTTTTACTTAATATATGTGGGGTTTGATGTCAGCGTTGCTTGTGTAAGTTCTCTTTTATTCGCTTGTGTTCTTTTGGTAGTAAGAGAGATTGGGGTTGGCCTAGGGTGTGGTTGTTCATTTGTGGTTAGCTGTGCTGGTCTTTATTTTCATGTGTGAGTGGGTTGGGTTGGTGTTTTTGATCAGGTTAGCCATATTGATTCGTATGCTGTCGGTAATTTTTTGCCATTGTCTTGTTGGGCTGTGTGTGTGATAAAGGGGAGCCGTACCGGGGTGAAAGTGTCCTCTTATATTTGTACCTGTGTCAGTTTCAACTTATTGGTTAGTTTTTCTAATAAGGCTGTTTCCCATACTATTTGGTACCATTGGTACTATTTGGTACACATTTCTTGTATTGTTGTCCAGAATAACCGGATTTTCCATCTGAACTGTGTTGAGATTAATAGTGATTACTTGTGGTGGTGGTGAGAGAGCTTTCTTCTAGTCCTGTCACAAGCGAACAAAAAGACACATATCACCCTTTTAAACAGTTGATGTTAATAAAGGATTTGCTGGAGTCCTGCTTTATATGCTTCCCATGTGCTTATTGTTGTATTAATTTGCCACGTGTGAATCAGCAGCTTCTTTGATACATTAAAAGTCTCTCTCTCTCTCTCTCTCTTTAAATGAAGTGTATGTTTAAAGTATTCGTATTTGTTGCATTCAGCATAGATGTATTTGTTATTTACCTTTACCTTCAGGCACTGCTAAGCAGCTGGTCTTAATGAATAAAAATAGCCAGTGAAATCATACCATGTGGTTGTTGGGAAGGAGGAATTTATAGCTTGCAGTTTTATAGATTGAGGTGGGGGGGAGGGAGAGAGACAGGATGCCCAGCCTCAGAAAGCATGTCCAATCTCTGCTTTTATGTAGAGCAAGGGCACCTGTAGGGCTCAAGGCAATGGAATGCTGGGCTGATTAGCAAGTATTAATTCTCTTTCTACTGTTGATGACCATGGGAATTGGGAATCCAAAATGGAATATTTGAGATCCGCAGGACTTCCCCCACCCCAGTTTTTTTTAAAAGCCTCATTATTAGCATCCGTATCCTAATCACCTGGAGCATGATGTCATTCAAACTGGGCATACAGAAAGGAAGTTGATTTTCCTGTCCCATTTGGTGCCTATCAAAATAGTGTTTTGCAACCAATAACCTAACCGAGAAGGCAAGAGGCTCAAGGTGACTGTTATATGAGTTGCAATATAACGCAAAAGGACTGAATCACATTTTCACGGGGGTGGCAAAATAGCCCCAAGCTATATTTTCACACCTTTATGTAGCGTTCCACAGTGCGCAAATGACTTTCACTGCTAAAGTCGTAAGGGAATAACCTGCAGGACCAAATAATAATTGTGAAAGCTGAGAGGGTTTCTGCAGTTTAGGAAAGCAAGGAACAAGGAGCTTGAGCTACCAGCTACAAAGGACAACAGAGTCCGTCTTACCTGCAAGAGTTGTGCAGAAAAGGGAATGCAGGCAGTTCTTGCTTTCCTCACTTCAGCATGACAAATGGCACTTGGTTAATGTCTGTCTCCAGTTGTTTACAGCAGAGGATTCTGCTTCTTAATGCCAGTTGCTGGGAATCAGAAGTTGGGAGAGTGCTGTTGCACTCAAGTCCTGCTTGTGGGCTTACTGGAGGCATCAGTTTGGCCACTGTGAGAAGAGCATGTTGGACTAGATGGACCTTTGGCCTGATCCAAAAGGGCTTTTCAAATGTTCTCTCTTGCATCTGGTCACTCAACTGGGAAGTTGATGGGCAGGATGATCTAGATAACTAAGCAACCCCGGGATATGAAAGGCTCACTTGGTTAACTGGGCTGCCTTTACGGACTCTCCTATCTGAAATTTCTGTAGGACAATCGATTTATCCATCTCTAGTGGAAAAACAAAGTTCAAAATGGAGAGGTGTGTTGAGAAGTGCAGAAGAACGAACAAAAAGGTCTTTGCATATGTATGCATGAGTATATGTGTGATATAGATCTAATGCTTGAGATGTGTAGGGGCAGCTAAAAGGGAATCTGGGCAGAAGTACCACAGAGAGTAGACAACAAGGTCATGAAATCACCCCATTCCCATGGCACTGTTGGACTATGATCCATTTGTGCATGGAACAAACACACTAAAAACTATGCTTGTTTTATATATTTCAATGAAAATATTGATGCACATGGTGTTTAGGAGGCTTTTGAAAACTTTATTATGGAAGTCTCCATATGCAAAATGGGTGTGTATGCTGTGGGATGGGGGAGAAACACACTCAGTATTCATCAACAGTTTCTTACTGTTGAGCCATTTCTAATGTTACACAGCTGAGCTTTGAGCTGCCAATTTGCCAGCTCTAACTGTCCTTTAATAGGATTTTAATCTGCAAATGCCCTTCAGAGAGAATGACATATCATACTTGGAAGGCTGTCAGGACAAACAGTGTCGGATGACAAAAAAATCCTGCTCATTTTATTTTTTTTCTGAGGGGAACGGCCTCACCCGGAAAATATTTTATTCATAATAACGGTCCTTTTTAATACTTAATCTTAGTATAACTTTTTTGACACCCTCCTTAGTTCCAAGATTAATAAACTAAAGTGTTGCTGATATTAAATGAAAGATTATGTAACTATTGCAGAGATTCTCTTGCAATTACTAATAGGATGCATAGCCTACCCTCCGTTCCTCAGATGAAAATAGGAATGCTAGCCTGGGCTTTGAGGGGCAGCATATTCTTCCATTCCAGAAAGCCCAGTTCCACCTCTAGCAAAGGCATTCCCCCCCCCCGCAGGGTCACCACCTCAGTGCCTGGTGGTCTCTGGGCTTCAGCAACCCTTCAGCTTTCTCTGCCCCCCCCCAGTGCCTCTTCCTCCTCCTCCAAGGCTGGGGTAGGGATATAGACTTGGTAGCCAAGCAAAGCAAACCAGAGCCAAGCAAGCGCAACAGGCTTGCCAACAAGCCCTGCCCCATTCGCTCCCCCACCTTCCGCTTTCTTTATGGGCGTCCGACCTACTGAGGAAACAGTGAAAGACTTTCTCAGGGGCATCCAAGCGACCAGGATCTTGTTTTCATAAAAATAGGAAGTAACGCCATATTGACCGGGGGGTGGGGTGGAGAGGAGGAAGGGAGTGAGTGAGAGGCATATAAATGTTTTAGAGGGACTAACGGATCTGAATTCCCAATAACATGTTGAAACACTGTAGTGAAGGGAAGGCCTCTTAGGAATTTGGGACTCAGCATGGCAAACTGAGAAGCTGTGATGGCTTAAAGGTTTTTGTGATGCTTTTTTGGGGCAGCTGGAGACTATGAGTATGCAATCACCTGCAGAAGATAGAAAGGGGTGGAGAACTATTGAATATCAAACTGTGGATTGAAATATAAGAGAGAATGTGATTTTGCCAATGAAATGTTGGGTATGCAGCGGTGGTTGGAATGTGGCTATATAAGTGTTGAAAGCACTTATTTTGTGCTGCTGATTTTGTGTCACTATCTTTCATCCTCACCCATATTAAAAATATATTATATGGGGACTTCATTAAATGCTCCCCGCGGCGCCACTTCACCATGGAAGTCTTCATGTTATCATTTTCATTGTATATTTAGTATAATATATTGTGGTAAGCATCATTACATGAAAACATGATAAACGTGGGATGCATAATACATAGTTCCTGACAATGTGACATGACTCACTTTCCAGCTGTTTATATTTGTCCTAGTGTCTTAAATTCAGACTGGATATTGAGCTAATTATTAACCCAATATGTTTCCAATAAGAAAATCAAGATGGCATAAAGATGCATCTCAAATGTGTGCATTCTTGCATATCAAGCTCAATTTGAGTGCATGACTGTCACATTGTCGCTTCTGAGAGTTTACTTGTTAGCACCTGGAGCAGCTGTGCCTTGGAATAATGCCCTTTGCAATATTGTTGGATGGGTTGCATAAAAGGTTACAGAGAACTTGTGCGCTACGAAGATGTCTATCAATGCAAAAACCGCAAGTATAAATAGCTTGTGAACCATTGCACCAAATTCATCCTTCCAGTCATGGACAGTACCTGCCAAGGGTCAATCCCACCCACATTTCTGAAATCTCAGACAAGCAGAAAAAATAAGGGTTGTTTGAATATCTGGTAGGTTGTTATATTTGGTTGGTGAACAGTTTTTAGCTTGATGGGTCACAATGTATGTAGATACGAACAAGAACGTTTGAAATGTCTTAAATATCTATGCTTGCACTTTCTAGGCCAGGGGTGGGGAATCTGGGATGCTACAGATGTTGCTAGACTGGGACTCCTATTGTTCCTGACCATTTCTATGCTCTCAAGGCCTAATGGGAGTTGGGAGTCCAATAACAGCAGGTCCTCCACCCCAGCTCTAGCCTATGCATTTTGGCATTTCTGTGGGAAGCGTACTTTAATCTTGCCAGACTTTCTGATCTCTTAAAAAGGCCTGTCTGCATTGCTAATGAGTAAGACTGCCTTTTAATTCCATATCGGAAACAGCCTTAGATACTGTACCATGGTTGTAGGGGCTATGAAAGGCCCAGCTTGGTCCCATTAACCTGTCTCCCGTGTAAAAGCCACACTGTTGTCGTCAACCCAGGAAATGAAGCATTTCAAATGGGAAGTTCCTCCCAGTAGCACCTTAGAGACCAACTAGGTTTGTGTGTCGAGGCTTACCAGAAATTACCCTTAAAATAACTCACAACAGACATGAAAATTTTGGTTTGGTTTTTGGCATTAATTTAGGCTACAACTTTATTTAAATACAATTTTAATCCGAGTGTTGGCTTAGGCTTTTGGTTAACCATTCGTCCTTCCCTAAGAAGGACTATCTCCCTAAGAAGGACTATCTCCATCTGTCCATTGTGGACAGGACTCAACTCATCTGTCCACTTGGGACAGGACTCAATCATCTGTCCCCTTTTGGACAGGACTCACATCATCTGCCCTCTCTTGGGACAGGACTCACTTCATCTGTCCACTTGGGACAGGACTCACCACTGTCCGCTTGGACAGTACCAGCTCCGACTTCCTGAAGGGAAGTCAAGTGAACACCCCTGGGAGAGGAGGTAGCTGAGGCCAGGCATTCTCTCCTCTCTTTTTCCAAGAATGTTCCCCAAGGCTCTTACTCTTATAATTGGCCCCTCCATCCCGCCTATGGCGGGGATGTAAGGACGAGAGCGTAAGCCCCGGGATTCCTTTAACGGAATACTTCTATGTGGAGCAACAAAGGTGGGGAAGTAGGCATCTGGATGCCACAACCCTCTCCAACCGATTCACCAACCAAAAGCCTAACCGCCAACCTAACAAGTTGTGACGATTTGCTAAGCAGTAGGCGAAAACCAAGAGGCAAAGCCAATCAGCCAATTGGAAAAATTCCTACTGGGCCCCTGAATACAGGCGACCCCTAGCAATGTCAGGCTAAAACCTGTAAAAGAAAGCGGTGGGTGGGAGGGAGATTGAACGCCAAGGCAAAAGTGTTCAGAAAATGGAGGACACAATCTTAAATGGGGGCCCCCTCCACAAATCCCAATACATGCATTTAAATAACCACGCCCCCATTACTCATCATGACCTGTGGCCTAGGCCCCAGCCCAAACCCTATATTAAATTTCTTCACAGCCCTACCACAATCCGCTTTATATTAGATGATATAAAGCGCTTTGTCATTGGTATGAGCTTTCATGTGCATGCACACTTCTCATCTCATACCAATGACAAACTTAGTTGGTCTCTAAGGTGCTACTGGAAGGAATTTTTTTACAGTGGTACCTCGACTTACGAACGACTCGACAACCAAATTTTTCGACTTATGAATGGGGGTAATGGCTGCATGCTTACGAATGTCTCGACATCCGAAAAAACCCGTGGCAGTTTTAGATAGGGATTTTTTGACTTACGAATTTTTAGATAGGGTTGCTTCGACTTACGAATTTTTCCGTGCATTCCTATGGGAAATCGCGTTTCCAATGGTGTTTTTCGACTTATGAATTTTCCGACTTACGAAGGTGCCTTCGGAACGGATTAAATTCGTAAGTCGAGGCACCACTATATTTTGTTTCGACTATGTCAGACCAACACAGCTACCTACCTATAACTAGAACAAATGGGAAGTGTTGAGTCAGATCGGGACCATTCTCATAAAGACGTTCGTTCCACCAGTTACATGTGGAAGCAATCTGGGTTGGCTTTCTTAAACAACCTGGTTTTTTTGGGGGGGGGGTATTTATTTATATTTACTCATTGCATTGCATTTCTGCCAAGGCACCCAAGGCAGTTGGCCAATGTGAAAGGGCAAAGACAAATAATATAACAAGCAATGTGGCACTCGGGGGTGGTGAGGGGAGAAGGGGGCAGCCTGACAGGAGCAGGCCCAATGTCTTCTATACCTGCCCCTCTCACACACTTCCTCCTCCTCATAGGGCAGACTTCCATACTTGTGCATGTGTTTTTGTGGCTATTATTATTTTGACCAAAGGCAGAATAGCAACAGCTCCTTGGTCTATGGAGTAATTGCAAATACTTCAAGAGGATGAGTACAAGTGAACAATTACAGGAAGGTATCAGAAGTGGGTCTACATTTTTTAATTTGTTGCCTTGAAGTTGCATGTTAATATTAATGTTTCGGACCTAGGTGTGCTTAAAACAGAACACAGTCAAAATCTTGTCTCAAGTGTGTGTGTGTGTGTGTGTGTGTGTGATGGGGCAGGCTTTGCCAAGCCCATGGATCTCATTCCCCCGTCTACAAAATCGTGCTGGCAATTCAAGGCTTGGGCAGCATCAGATGTGCTGGGGCGCTTAGCCTGCTATTTGGGTTACGGTGAGGACAAGAGTAAGGACCTGTTTCCAGCTGATTTTGCATTCTATTCATGAATAGCATTTTCCAAATTTAAATGCCAGTTGCATACATCTTAGCAAACATACAGTCATACCTCGGTTTAAGTACGCTTCGGTTTGAGTACTTTCAGTTTAAGTACTCCGCAGACACATCTGGAACGGATTAATCCACTTTCCATTACTTTCAATGGGAAAGTTCGCTTCAGGTTAAGTACGCTTCAGGTTAAGTACGGACTTCCAGAACCAATTACACTCATACTTTGGGTTAAGTACGCTTCAGGTTGAGTACTCTGCGGACCCGTCTGGAACGGAAAAATCCACCTTCCATTACTTTCAATGGGGAAGTTTGCTTCAGGCTAAGTACGCTTCAGGTTAAGTACAGACTTCCAGAACCAATTGTGTACTTAAACCGAGGTACCACTGTACATATTATTATGGAGGGTTAGTAGAATCATAGAATTGTAGAGTTGGAAGGGATCCTTAATGGACTACTGTATTTTAATATTTTATTGGAAGCAAACAGAGTTGGAAGCAAACAGAGTGGCTGGGGAAACCCAGCCAGATGGGTGGGGTATGTATGTATGAATAAATAAATAAATAAATAAATAAATAAATAAATAAATAAAATAATTTATCCTGGAGTTCATCCCGTCCGACCCTCTGCAATGCAGGAATCTCAACTAGATCACACATGACAGATGGCCATTCAACTTCTGTTTAAAAGCAAGGAAGGAGAGTCCATCGCCCCTCATGGGAGTCTCTTCCACTGACAAACAGCTCTTGCTATCAGAAAGTTCTTCCTGATGTTTAGTCAGAATCTCTTTTCTTGTGGCCACTCCTTTTGAATATAAAAGACCTTGTTCATCACATCAAAACATAGGAATATAGGAACCTGCCTCATGCTGAGTCAGTCCATTGGTCCATGTAGCTTGCTACTGGTAACTCTGACCTGCAGTGGCTCTCCAAGGTTTCAGGGAGGAAACATTGTGTGGCAATATGCCCTCCTTCCCCTGAATGAAGACTCATGACACCGGAATTAAGATTTAATTGGGTGGTTAAGGCCACAACTTTATTAATTATGCATGTAGAGCGGAATTGGCTTAGGCGTTGGAACCTAACAGACTATATCCGACTCCAACCCGTGTGTTGAAGTCTGTGAGAAGTTAACCACCAGAAAGGAGCCCCGCGACGTAGATCTACTAGAGCTCCTCCTGTGGCCACCGAAGGGGCGTGCCTTACTGCCCAGGCAACTCCAGGCTCAGGACCAAGCCTCGCCCCCGGAATCCTTTAACGGAATTACTTCTCCAAATTTGGGCAGCTGATGACGTAACCTGCCCCTCCTCCATCTAATTGTTATGCACAGGGGAAGAAAGAGGGAGCTTTTTGCCCGCGGAGCGCTTTAAGTGGCGTGGCCCCGCCCCAGCCGACCTCATTGGCTGGTCGGGGGGGTGACGCAGGCGGGAACCAACCATCACGTAGGGGCTGAGCTCGCAGCCCCTACGCGATGGTACAGTCGGGCAGCCCACAACCCCACCTCCGACGCAAGCACGGAAGTGGCTTTCCTGGAGATGCCATAATTGAACCTGGGGCCTTCTGTATGCAGAGCAGATGCTCGACCACTGATTGAACCGATTCTTTCCTTTTGCCGCCTCACAGAAAGCTCCAGAGCTGTAACAAAAACATTGACAGTTTATATAAAGGATAAAATGGAAAATCCAAATCTCATCTCAGATTTTTAAAGGCCCTATTAAAGAAAGGATTAAAGACAGAATATAAGGAAAATATAAGGAAGCAAATGTAAATATAAGTTTATGGTATGTAGTTCATATCTGGAATTCAGGGATAAGCTCAGAAAAGGTTGAGAAGTAGAAGGGGAAGGGAAGAGGGAGGGAAACGAGGGGGAGGAAGGGAGGTACGGGGCGGGGAAATAAGACAATGTAACACCAAGGTTATGATTGCATGTCCTTTTATTTGATTGTTAATAACGCTTTTTGAAACCAATAAAGATTATTTTATTTTATTTTTTAAAAAAACATTGACAAAGAATCCCAAAAGGAGATTGCTAAAGATATCTTAGATGTTTAAGTCAATAAGCCTTTGCATGAAGTCTTAGAGGATCTGTAGCCATCATTCTGATGCCCTTTCATGGTGTTCCAGACTCGGAACCATAACCCTCTCTCTCTGTGTGTGTGTGTGTGTGTGAGAGAGAGAGAGAGAGAGAGAGTTCCTACTCTTTTTCCTGCTCTCACTCATCCCACCCCAAAGGAGGAACTGATTAGCTGGAACACAGGATGTGCCTCTTGAGAAGAAATTAGGAAGGTGACTTCTTGATGACTCTGAAGATATGTCAGAGAGTCATGTGAGCAACAGATGTGTTCTTTTGGTTTCGTTGCAACGCGTGTCAGATTATTTCACATGCTGTGCAAGCTGCAGTTTTGTAACGCTATAATTGCATCTAAGTAAAATGCTATTTTAATATTGGCCCGCTAAACAGATACTCTCAAGCTCACCGTGACTTTTTTGTGTGTGTTAATATGAAGACGGAAACTTAATCTTTCCCTCTTTGTGTGCCCCCACAGCCATAATATTTCTTTGTACGTTCTTAGTATTTTATAAGCTAATGAGTCCCCAAGTCACCATTAATATTGGGTAGATGACATTCAAAAGCAACAAGCTAAACAGTTTGGTCTCCATCCAAAATTTACTGGTATATCAAAGAAATCTAAGCATTGCTTTGATTTAATGTTCATGTTGAACCACTTCATTTTCCTATAAAACTCAGGGGAGTATTGGAGTCAGCCCACATTACAGTTACATGAGTACATTTCTTTCCTTTTGACTAACAGCCTTGATACTACTGATCCATGTGGAAAACCTACAGTGCTTCTGAGAGCCAGTGTATATACCATGACCCCCCACGTGGAAGCTCTTTGAAGGGGAGCCTGTGGGTTGCCTGGTCCATGCCCCGGACTAATGCCATTATGCAGTTTAGTTCCAAGAATTTGGAAGCTCTTTGGCAAGGCACTGTCCGCGAGTCCTTTTAACTTTGAAGAGCTAGAGTTGCAAATCTAGGATCCTCACTTACTAATTCTCAACTTATTTTTTTTAAAAAAATATATTAAAATGATTTATATTTCAAAGCAGTTTACAAAAGCAAGATGCAACACATAAATAAAGCATAACAACTTTTATTTTGTACATGAAAAAGACTGAGGGAATCAAAGCATCTTTGCCTGGTGCTGAAGGGATAGCAATGTTGGTGCTAGGAGGGCCTCTCTGGGGCGGGAATTCCACAAAGGGGATGGCACTTGCCAACATTGAGAAGGCCTCCTCTCTGCCTGCCACTTACCTTACCTCATATGGCAGGGGCATGTGGAGGGAAGCCTCCAAAGATTACCTCCATCCTTTGGACAGGGTGATTTCAGAGCAAGTGTTCCTGCAGGTCCTTGGATATACTGGGCTTTAAAGCTAAGCACCAGCACTGTGATGCTCTAAGGTGCCATTAGAATGGCAACACTGCCAAAGTGATGGAGTTCTTGCTGGCTAGTAGGAATGGTTTGGTAAGATGGAGTGATTGAGAAGGACAGAGAGATTTTGTACTTGCAAAATGGGACAATTTGCTTTGAACTGCACCCAGATGTATGATTAATGCCTGCTGACACACTCTACCAAGAGATAAACTGTAAGGGCAATTTCAGAGGCACAAAACTGTATGCCTTTTAAAAACCTTGTGTACGTTTGGGCTTTTGTTTATTTATTTAGGATGACATTGCTATATGTAAGTCAAGGTACAGATCGTGTTTCATTGCAACTAAAGTGGAGTTGCAATGTTCATTGCACTAAAGTGGAGATTAAGCAGAGATAAGATTCTGCGAGGGGAATTGTGTGATAGAGCAAGAGAAACTCTATTGACCTTGATGGCTCAAATTTACTTGGCCTTTGAATTGTAAAATTGCATGTTTGACAAGTTTCAACTGAAATAGAACTGCCTTTTTGTGTGTGCGGAATAACTTGCATCAGAGAAAACATGCAAAAGGAATCTCTCATGTTGTCAATCTGTGCAAAACTGTTTGGCCTAAACTGGAACACCAAGAGTGAAGACTACCATTTGAGTTGAAAATGTCTGGGTATAATAAATAATAAAGGTGCAGTTTACAGTCTATTGTAAAATGGCAAACTCCTTAAAGACAGGTGCTCTGGTCAAGTTAGTAATCATATGAATGCAAGGAGAAAGCTTTTGTAGCCAAAATTCTAGCTGGAGGTGTAATCATGGGTGCACATGGGTGCTGCACAGATATGTGCAATGCCAATGTGGACTTGTAGCACAGAATACATTCCAATAGAGGACTGTTCTGTAAAGTAGAGCATGTGGGCTACCCTAGAACCAGCTCCCCTCTCTTGCCATTCCCATCTGAAGCTGGGTGGTGGTGATGGTGAAGCTTTTCTACTTGGGTGGGCTCTCTGTGCAATTTAGAACCCTGATCTTCCAGGATTCTAAATCCTGCAGGCACCTTTCATGAGTAGAGGAGGATGTGAATGAGGATGGTGATGGGTGGGTGGCAGAGCCAATGTGCTTGTCCTTGCCCCCCCTCACAATTATCATTGCATGGGGGATGAGAATGCCTCTGGAGTTTATATCTATCTATCATCTATCTATCTCTATCTATCATTGATCTAATCTATCATAATCATCATAATCATCATCATCATCATCATCATCTCTCTCTCTCTCTCTCTCTCTCTCTCTCTCTCTCTCTCTCTCTCTCTCTCTCTCTCTCTCATCTATCTATCTATCTATCTATCTATCTATCTATCTATCTATCTATCATCTATCTATCTCTTTCATCTATCTATCTAATCTATCTATACTTGGTAAGTTTGGTGGAGATAGTTGGAAATGCCATTGCATAGATGACGCTGAGTTGCTTGTAATTTGCTAGGGAAATCTGCCTGTTTGCTAGGGAACTCTGCCTGTTTAGGGAGCCTTTTAATGTTTAATCCATTATTGTATTGTATTTTTCTGTTGGAAGCCGCCCAGAGTGGCTGGGGAAACCCAGCCAGATGGGTGGGGTATAAATAATAAATTATTATTATTATTATTATTATTATTATTATTATTATTATTATTATTATTTCAGTTTCTCTCATTTCCCCACATTTCAGCTTGGTTCTCCATGTTGTTGCATCATTTTCTGTTTGTTTGTTTCCTCATTTTTTTTAAGTCCTCTTGAAAATTCAGCATCAGTTTAGTGTGAATTTCTCCCAGTCGACACATCTTTTAATACAATTTCCCTTAATGCACACATTTTTGCAAAGCACATTTCTCCTTCTATAATGCAGTTTTGTGTGATTATGATTACCACTGATTTGTTAATCACCTTCTAAACCACTGTGCAGCTTGGATAGCTCAGTTGGTTAGAATGTGGTGCTCACGATGCTAAGGTTGCAGGTCTGATCCCTGTATGGGGCAGCTGCTCATTCCTGGCAGGGGGTTGGACCAGATGATCTTCAGGGTCCCTTCCAACTCTACAATTCATCTATGCAAATGATTTACACATTCATTTTCACTAATATATGCATTTTTGAACATATTTCTTAGATGTGGAACTGCAGAAAGTGTGGATTTTGAAGGATGGTTTGTGTTTTGGTTTGTGTCCTGTCCCGCAAAGTGTAAATTAGATAGATTAAATATGAACTGACTCAAATTTCTTCCCCAACCCTCATTGCTTGGAAGTTGGTTGTTCTGTGATGCTAACCAAGTAGCTGTATGTATAATTTTTGTCTGTCTTCAAATGGATATTGGAGCTATGAATCTAGCCTATTGCTAATGCGCTACTGATGCCTTGTTCTTGTGATTCCTCCATCTTTACATATGTTTGTTCCCTTCCCCCCTCCTCGCATAATAAATAAAATAAAATTGTGTGTGGATCAAGGGATATAACATACAGATATGCCCTCAAGTAGGTAAGGAAGGATCAAAAGAAAAGCCAAGGAACTTTATACTGGCTACGGCAAACCTAGACATTATGAATAACAGAATTAAATCCAGGATCACTTCAAAGGGGATTGTTGAGGAAATGGATAAATAATGATTCCGAACACATCAGAGGGTCCTAGAAGCAAGGCTTTAGAAATATACATTAGATGATCAACATGAGCAATAATTTTATTACCATACCAGCATAAATAGTTCAGAGGCCTTTATAGAGTTTTGCTGTTTCTCATTTCAGTCCATTTATCTGACTGGCATGAGGTACCATAAGGAGTCAGGGTGCTGTGAAGTTGAAGACTTGGCTCGTAGCTGTCAGCTGATCTCCATAATCCTCTATGCCTTGGATATTTTTTTCAGGCCCTGGAATTATTCTTAGTGATCCAGCTGGACTCCCATAGGTGATGTGGCTCAGAGCCACTGCTGCTATGGCGGCAGGGAAGTGAAAGTACTCTTGATGACTTCCACATAGACTGCAAGCCACAATTTTATTTAATATAGCACCAGGAGGTTCCAATTATTCCCCACAGGGCTGGGGGCGGGGGAAGCTGCCTGTTGATTCTGATATGCAAAAGTATGAGCTAAAAGACCATCTCATCCTTTATATACCCAGCAGTTACCATCTTATCATGAGATGCATTCTGTACAATGTTGGAATCAGACCTTTAGTGTGGCAGCACCTTCTCATTATGTTTGAGACAGGCACCATCTCTGTGGTCTTTTCAGCAACCAGTTAAGGACTTTCCTTTTTAAAGCAAGGATTTTTTTAAAAAAATTAGGTTCTTTATTGGATTTGAAATTGTTTCTATAAATGTATAGGACGTGGGTGGCGCTGTGGGTTAAACCACAAAGCCTAGGGCTTGCCGATCAGAAGGTTGGCGGTTTGAATCCCCGCAACGGGGTGAGCTCCCGTTGCTTGGTCCCAGCTCCTGCCAACCTAGCAGTTCGAAAGTACGGCAAGTAGGTAAATAGGTACTGCTACAGCAGGAAGGTAAACAGCGTTTCTGTGTGCTGCTCTGGTTCTCCAGAAGTGGCTTAGTCATGCTGGCCACATGACCTGGAAGCTGTACGCAAGAATTTTTTAAAAAATGCTTTGGGGATGAGCGCCGCAACCCCACAGTCGGTCACGACTGGACCTAATGGTCAGGGGTCCCATTACCTTTAGGTAATTGCATATTCCAACCCCTTCTATGCAGGAACATAATCCATGACAGATGGCCATCCAACCTCAGCCTAAAAACCTCCAAGGAAGGAGAGTCCACAACCCCCTGAAGGAGGCCATTCCACTGTCGAACAGTTCTTGTTGTCAGAAAGTTTTTCCTTATGCTTAGTCAGAATCTCCTTTCTTGTAACTTGAAGCCATTGGTTCAAGTCCTACCTTCCAGAGCAGGGTATGTAATGGTTTTTAATTGGTTTTTTTTTTTATAAAAAAAGTTATTTTGTTGCATTGTGAAATTGCTTTGATATGCTTTATAGGAAGCGATTCATAAAGGAAATTAATAATTAAAGATGGTGTATCGTTGGTACATGACTCCAGCAAAGCTGGCAAAGATGTACAGAAAAAAAGATAAAGCGTGCTGGAAATGTAAGGCAGCAGAAGGCCACTTCTACCACATGTGGTGGACGCGCGAGAAAGTTAAAAGTTTTTGGGAACAAGTCTATAATGAACTAAAAAAACTATTTAAATACACGTTCCCAAAAAGACCCGAGGCCTTTTTGCTAGGGCTGATGGGAAATGAAATTCAGAAAATAGATCAAAGACTGTTCATGTACGCCACAGTGGCAGCGAGAGTCTTATTAGCCCAGAGGTGGAAGACGACTGAAATGCCTACAATTGAGGACTGGCGAGTGAAAATGTTGGAATATTTGGAATTTGCGAATCTGACATGCAGAATCCGGGACCAGGAGGATACGAAATTCAGTGAAGAATGGAACAAATTCTGAGAGTATGTTAAAGAGAACTATAAAAGTTTAAAGACTCTGGCGGGCATGTGTTAGAACCTACAAAGTTGATGTTTCTAAGATATTCTTTTTCCCCGGTTAATCTTTTAAGTTGTCAGGGTTGTGATATGTCTTTTTAAAATGCGCGAACTAAAGGGAACTATAACTTCTACCAAAGAGAGGAGGGAAGTTTGAATCTGTAAGAAACTGATAAAGGTACAATGCTTGAGATATTAAGTTGTTGTAAAAAGTTTAATAAAAAAAAATCAATAAAAACTTATTATAAAAAAATAAAATAAAGGAAATTAATAAAAATAAAAATAATCATCATAGCAAGTTCTTATTTATTTATTTGTATCCTGCCTTTTCTCTTTGGTGCTCAAGGTGACATATGTAGTCCCAGGGGTGGACTATGGTAATCTTTCGTAATATGGCGCTTTGAGTGAGGCCCAAATTTGGTGCCCCCAATCTGTCACTGATGGTATTTTGCACTACCTTTCATAGTGAGAAAACTATACTTCTTCATTCCTTGATGTGTTTATTCCCTATTTCACAAAAAGTAGCCTCTCAATACCCCGTCCATCTGGATTGTCCTGCCCACATTCAGAGAAAGACAAAACAGGGTTGGAATAGCAAGAAATATAATGTGTTCTAATGCCAATAACTTGTCCTTGAGAAGCAATATTCCAGCCTGCTTGGATTTATGGTTTGGCCTTGGGCAAGTCACTTTTCCAGTGTCGGTCTCCCATCTGTACACTAGCCCCACATTTCAGCACTGTGTAACATCTGGGGTTATATTTTAACTTCTGTTAGCTAGCTTAAGAGCGGAAGGATTTGTTCCTGTTATGCCTCCAAGACTTCCACATTTCATTTGATTGTTCAGCCTGCAGTTGAATAGATTGAAGCTGTGCCTTCCAGCCAAAGGTTTTCAGAAAATTTAATGCTCAGGTAGAAGCTTGACCCGACCTCTTTGTTGCTCATCAACATGCAAAGAACAGGGCTCAAGGATACTTACTCCTGTGGAACAGTCTTCCTGTCATGACATGGCAGGTGCTTACTATTTGCACTTCTATTAAAAAATTGAAAACATGTTTGTTCCAATGACTTTCTCAGCTGGTTGAATGATTCTCTGCCATGGGTCTCTCTCCCAACCACTCTCTTTTTATATTTGAACTGGACTTGGAGCAGATACCCCTTCATTTATCATCATCATCATCATCATCATCATCATCACTATCCTTCCCTTCCTCCCAAAGTAACCCAGGGTGACAAACACACTTAGAACATCTAAAAAGTCTAATGCAGGCTGGAAAAGATCTTTTCTTAAAAGGATTGAAAAGGAAGGTTTTCATTACAGTACATGCCAGTTGTTTCTGCTAAATGCAAGCACCAATTGAGCCTTATAAAGCAGAAGGTTGGAGAAGCTACCTCTCTAGCTCGCCTCTCTCTTCTCTAGCTCTTATAGTCTGGAGGATGTAAGTTCTGTTGTGCTTTGTTACTTCTTGAGTTCCAAGTGTTTTGAATTAAGAATAAGATGGAAAGTTCACGACGAGAAAAGCATAATGTTGGCTGCAACAGAGCTAACCAAAGAAAAACTGAGTAGTAGTTGGATAGTATTTGAAAAGCATTAAAATATTTCTCGCCCTCAATTTCCAGTGAGTGCTGTACATTTTACAAGTAATGAATGGGCTATATATTGCCGGCATTATTCTTTGGGCCAGGATTATGACTTGTGTGATGAAGTTTTGATTGAGGGTGGGTGGGGGAATATTTTTACTAGAGTGATAGATTGGAACAAAGGGAAATGAAAGAGGTAGAAAAGGCTTAAAACAAGTCACTTGCTTGATGAATGGTCCCCATGGGAATGATCATGAGAATCTACATAGAGTATAATGTGAATGGATTGAGATTCATTGCCTAGCCTTTTTCTAGGATTTCAATAAAAGGGAGGGTTGTAGTGCTGCAGGATAGAGTCCGTGCAATGATAGTACTGGTTACTGATCTGTCATACTTCCTAAACTCACAGACTCTTGATTTTCTCAATATTGTTCTGCCTTCCTCTTCTTCCTCCAACCCTGCCGCAAAGCTAGATTTAGCTCTGTGGATGTTTGAAAGAAACAGTGAGAGATAAGATCACATATATCCCAATATATTCTTCAGAATTTAAAAGAAGCTAGAGGAATTTTGGACTGGTGTTGTGGTGCACAGGGGGCAATTTAACTCTTTCTCCATGTACTCATTCAACTTCCTCACCCCAAAAGTTGCTAAATCCCTTTTTGGGGAAACAGAGAGACACCACAGGCTCCCTACCCGCTCTCCAAATGTGCCGTGGTGAGGCTTTCCCAGTCTCAGTGATATCTAAAAATTGGGGGGGATTAAATTCATTTTGCATATTAACTTTTACTTTCTGAAATACTACATAAACTGAAATGCAGCCATTCTTTGAAATTTGCATTTCTCCTAATTTAATTATGCAGTTTTCCTAACAAATGATGTGTACAAAACTGTGTACAGTATCGGGGGGGGGGGATGTGCTTAACTGCATATACACTAAAGAAAATGGGTCTACTCTAAGTATTCTAGATGATAGCTATCACCCAATGATTCTAAGCATGCAAAACAATTCACACAAGTGAAAAAAAACTTCACTGCACATTTTTTTGAAGTGAGACCTTCTTTATGAAATCTTTAGTGCCTATTTACTTGCTTTTACACGCTTGACAGCCTGTAACGATGTGTGAGATGATAACTACATATGGTCACTTATTAACTGTAATAAAGTGAAATACTTTACTGACTCCAGAGTCACCCAGTAGCTAGAATAGAACTTTCCTGTGGGCAGTTGCCACAGTCGACTTTTCTCCCATTCTCTTTATTTTTTTTAATCAGGGTCCAATTTCCTCCATTGAAAGGTGTGTCTCCTTGATAACTAGCAGAACCTGCCTTAAATTTGTATCATTGACGCAGACTTCCCAAGTGGCTCCCACAAATAGGCACGGGAGTGTAATTAAACTGACAAAATTACAGTGAGTGGAAAAGTTGCTTATCTTGTACTTGTCAGCATGTATATATACAGCCTTCCTTTTTTTGCCAGGAGACCATTTTCAAGCTCCACAAAATTGGAACCTCCTGCTTCAGCTGATAGTTCGGCAAATAATCTCTTGCTACAGCTGGCTACAACTCTTTCTAATGTGCTGTTCTTTAAGAGGAATGGCCAGGATTGTAAACGTTTTAGGGGAAATGCAGGTCTTTTGCATTAGCTATTGTCCCTCCATGAGGGTTGATAGCTGCAGGGTGGTGGTGGTGGTAAGCACCAGATACAATACATGAAGTAAGGAAGAGCCTGTGTTGGGTAGTCATTACGGCAGGGGTCACCGACATTTCTCGGTTAGTGAGCACATTTGGAATTCTGAGGAAGTGTCATGGGATCCAGTCACAAAATGGATGTCCTGTGAGTGTGGCACTTCACAAAATGGATGCCATAGCGGCATGGCATAAAAAGAGGAGTCAGGGCCACAAAATGGCAAAGGCACACCCTCTATCAACCACACTCCCTCAATGAGGGGAAAGGTTATTGCATCCGTCACTTCCTTTCACTTCTATGTTTAGAATGGAAGGGAAGGTGGGTGTTCAAACCTGGCATCAGGTGGATTTCTAGGGGGTAGGAAATCTACCCTACCCTCTAAAAAACACTTGGAGCTTAGCAGAGAACCATTAAGGAAGCCTCACGTACAGAGATCTTAACTACCAGACAGGAACATACAGGGAGAGGCGCTCCTTCAATAACTTATTTGTTTTCTCTAACCCTTCTGACATCTTTTTCTCTGTGTCCAGAACAGCCTCCACCTCTCTATTTACCAATTTCATATCCCTCCAAATGATAGTTGTAAAAATGCAGGTCTGCTCTCACAGACCCGGGAAAAAAACAACATGCAGAGGGAAGACTTTATTGCAATGATGTAATAGGTTAACTTCACCCACCCATTTAAGCAGATACAATTTATGAGAGGTCAAAGGTAACAAAAAATATATATGATGCTTTTGTGGTTTCATTTTCTGCATGTGACCATGATAGAAGGGCAGAGTGTGAGCCATATGAAAAATGCAGCTTCAGAAGTCTTTTTCTTCACAAATTTCTGTGTTTTTGCCTCCTCCCCCCTCATTTCTTCCTGCTGACCTTCTTTTTCCACTTTCATGTCAAGCCAAGTATATCTCGCAAATCCCTGGACTTTTATAGTCCATCTCTCTACAGATTGCTAGAGATGCAAACACTTTGTGAATGAAACAGGTGCAACATTGTTGAACAATCCAAGTCATTCTGCTTGAAATCACAGGTGGGTCTAGAAGGCAGCAGCATTGGGTCTAACTGTTCCTGAACAGGAGAGAACTTTTGATCCTGAAGCAATTCTATTTTTATTGTCTCAATCTGTTCCTCTGCTCAGCATCCAGGTCAATATGCTATACACCTGGCAGATTAATTTTAACATTTCCCCCACATTCTTTTTGCACTTCACATTCCAAATTCATATTTGAACAAACACGGACCTGCACTTTTAAAATTGCTAGCTGTTGCTTATTGAAAGGTGCTTGAGATTTGTGCAATAAAAGAATCCCCTCTTCCAAATTATACAGTTGATAAATCAAGATGTTTAAGAATAACCCTCCATTTCTGATTGCTTTCTCCCACCTCCTTTCATTCTCTACTACACCTGAGAGAAGCTAGCTACATTAGGGGGTGCAAGGCAAGCAGTGTGGCACACACAATTCTGCCCTGTCAATACCTAAGTGCAGAGGACTCACCTCTGCTTCACACCTGCTTGCTGCCAATTCAAACAGATGCTGCAATTTAAGAGTGGTGTCACCAGTGTGCGTTGCACAAGCAAAGCAACGTATGCAGAAGTGGTGTAGGTTGCTGGACTTCCTTGGCCTAGACTATTGGTCTCACTGCTTGCAAATCATCAGCATTTCCTGACAGCGGTGCTGTTTGTAAGGAATTGCCAGAAGGCTACTCTCAGGTGAGATAGCACCACTGTTGGAAGGTCAGCTCAGGAGGATTGGAGTAGCAGGGAAAACTCAAGAGAAATGACTGCAGGGGCTGCTGCTGCTCCGCATCCACTGCCAGAGGTGGCTACCTCACTGCCTAATAGTAGGGCTGGCCCTGTATCCAGTTAGGAAGTACCTGGGTCAATTAGAGAGGCTTGTGGTGGTGGTGGTGGTGGGAGGAGGTTTGTTATGGAGGACATATTGCCTCGGACCATCATGGTGAAGGGCAGGTAAGAAATCTAATCACCAACATTTTCAGGTTCCCTTTTCTGCTGAATCTCTCCCCCTCATATCTTATTCTGCAACCTGGACTTGGGAACCATTGGCCCACAGTGCCTCAGTCTTGCCAGGATTCACTCAGTTTGTTAGCCCAGCCTACCACCCCAACCAGGCACAGGTCTAGGGCTTGCACACCCTTTAATGATTCAGATGTTACTGAGAAATAGAATTGGGACATCTCACCCCAAATTTTATAATGGCCTCATATAGATGTTAATTAGCAATAGGGTCAGGATGATACTCTGCAGTATCCCACAGCTCAGCTGTCAGGTCATTGAAAGACAATCACCCAGTGCTATTTTCTAAAGCTGATCCCAGAGACAGGACCAGAACCACTGCAGAAACTTTGTGCCCAAAAGCCATCTTGGTTCAGATGAATACCATGGTCATAGATATCAAAAGCCACTGAGAAATCAAGTAAGAATAACAAGGTCACACTCTCCTTCATCTTTGATGAAGGCCAGTTCAGTCCCCAAACCAGGCCAGAAGCTAGACTGGAATGAGTCAAGGTGATCAGTTTCATCCAAGATCAGACTCGTTTGCTGTAGAAATAAATAAACAAAACCTGAAACTTATATCAAGTCAAGACCTCTTGGAAGTATTGAAAATTCATTATAGCAACACATTGTCAAATGGAGGCCTATTCTACAAAAATTATAAAAATATAGCTATATCTACTTCTTTGCTATGACAGCATCACTCAGTTTCATATTGTACTGACATTGCAAATACGTTACTTCGGTGCCAGAATCATATTCTGTATCCACATTGCTACAGGGAAGTTGTTTGCCCTGTAGGTCTTCCTAAACTGTTCCCAAGAAACGCATCATACCTATTATTCCAAATGAAATCACAGCAAACAGCTTATGTCTGTTTTCAGTTCCCATTTTGGTGCTTCAGGGGAATAACATGCCCCTCCCCAATCCTTGCTCAATGCTTCGAAATAATGTTTTGCATGGTTGGTGGGTGGGTGGCAAGATCTCCTTCACATGCCTAGGACATATGCTGCTAAGAAAGATCACAAGAGGCAGATGAAAAAAGCAAAACAAAACACCAAGCTATTTGAATTACTTTATTTCTGATTGTGGAATTTCTGGCCACTTTTGAGAACAAAACCAGATGCTGAAAAATCAGGGGGGGCGCCCCTCTGAAGCCTTCTAAGTGTTAGAGTGCTCCAGGCTTTGGTGCATGCGGGGGCTTGGCTCCCACTCGTCATCTCAAACAAGGCTTGTGTAGCAAGATCTCACTTCTAGGAAGCAGTGACTAAGTCAGGATGTTAATCCAATTTCACTGAACCTCAGGGTTGTTTCTCTATTGGACCACTTGCAAGACCATCTTCCATTTCATCTTAGAAGGCAATCCACCCACATGTCAACAGCTGTTCGTGAACAAATGTCAGCCTGCAGCTAAAAGGACATGTTTTTGGTTTTTTTTGAAGTTGCACCCAGTCTCCCTCATGACAATGGCATGTGAGTGACAGTCTTGACCATTTTGTTTTGACCTCATGACCTTGAGATATGAAAATGTTACTGCCAAGTGTTTAGTATGGTGATTGTCCCATATGTTTCTTGAAAAGGGGCTTCAACTTGCTTGTAGAGAACATCTGATTTGCATGAAGATAGTCTCCAGATTCAGTACCCAGTACATTGAGTTAAAGGCTATTGGGTAGTCGGAGAATCAGTGCTAGTCACAGTAGATGATGCTGAGCTACACTGAACAATGGCCTTGCTGCTTAAGGAAGTTTAATATGTTCAGGAAAAGTGGTGCCAACATGATGAATGGAAGTAACAAACGAACAAAAATCAGTTTGTGAAGAATGGGCTTCCAAGATACATTGTTTTGATGAGCATATTGTAACAAACAGGTGTTGATGTGCTGAAGGACATAATCTCTAAGCCACCATGGAATGAACTTCCATTGCATGTGGTACCACAAGAAGCCCCCCCCCAAATGTTAGCAATGAATGAGCAGGTATAAGAATTTAAGAACATTAGTTGAGCCTGCTGGATCAGGTGAATGTAGACTAGCATCCTGCTCTCACCTTGTCAAACTGCATGCCTATATGAAGCCCACAAGCAATACTTTGATATGCTTCATAGGTGGTTCCCAGTAGCTGATATTCAGAAGCATACTGCCTTTGACTGTGAACTTAGGACATAGACAGGGTTAGTTGCCTTTTATAGCCTTATCTACCATGAATTTGCCTAATCATTTTTAAGCCATCCAAGATGGATGTTGGAGGTATGTAGGGAGTAAGGTGATTTCTTTGATATCCTGGTTGCAAGTTGTTTAGGGCTTTAGAACAACAAAACCTTAAACTTGGCACAGTAGCACACTGGCAGTCCATGCAGTTTCCTCAGAACTGGAGTTAAATGCTGAGAGTTGACAACTGTGGCTACAAGTCATGCCACCACATTCGGCATTAGCTTCAACTTCTGGACCAAATACAGGGGCAGTCCCTCCTATAGTGCATTGGGATAATATACTCATGAGATCACCAATGCTTATACCACTGCAGCTAAATGATCCCTTTCCAGGAATGGCTGAAGCTGTTTAAAAAAACAACCCACCTAGACACAGAGACCACTTGTACTTCCAGTCCCAATGAAAAGTCAAGGATTATTCATTTATTTATTTTATTAATAAACAAATTTATAGACTTCTTCCCGACCTAAAGCCTTCAAAGTGGCATACACACTCAAAGCAAGAGAAAACACACAAGCACAAGCTCTAAAAACAATAAAACCATCCATGCAAAATCTAAAAGCAGCAAAACAATTTCATTTGATAGAAAATTGATCTTCCATGGGTGACTGGTTTGCACTTCAGGGAAAGCTATTATAAACAAAAAGGTCTTCAGTGGGTGCCTAAGAATCGTCACAGTAAGTGCCTGTCTGATTTCAGCTTGTAATTCATTCTAGAGATCTGGTTACAGGTAGGTAGCCGTGTTGGTCTGGATCGAAGTAAAATAAAAAAATCTTAAGTCTGGACTTAAGACTTAACATGGACACTGGTACCAGAGCCTGCAATAAACCCAGATGCCAACTTTGCTGCCACATACACCCAGACAACACCATTACTGGCCCCAACAACATCCAACATACCATCTCAGGACTATTTAATTGCTCATCCTCTAACATTGTGTATGCCATCAAATGCCAACAGTGCCCTTCAGCTCTCTATATTGGACAAACAGGCCAAACCCTACGCCAAAGGATAAATGGACATAAATCTGACATCAGGAACCAGAAGACAGAAAAACCAGTAGGAGAACACTTCAATCTCCCAGGACATTCTATACAAGATCTCAAAGTAGCTGTCTTACTACAAAAGAATTTCAGAAATAGACTGGAAAGAGAAGTTGCTGAATTGCAACTTATCACCAAGCTCAAAACCATGGAGGGACCTGGTTTGAACAGAGATATCGGGTTCTTATCTCATTATACATGATAAGCGATCTTCAGCCATCTCAACCCTTGCTTTTTCATGCAAAACCATTTGCAGTCGTTTGCGGTCATCAACAGCTATCAGTCAGTCAATCACCCATTTCCACCACCCTTCTGAGTGATCCCCCCTCCCCATCCCCACCCCTCCCCACCCCTTCTCTACATAAGTGCCTGGAAACTTCCATTTCACTGTATCTGAAGAAGTGTGCATGCACACGAAAGCTCATACCAAAATAAAAACTTAGTTGGTCTTTAAGGTGCTACTGAAGGAATTTTTTTATTTCATTCTAGAGAGTGAGAGTTGCAATGCTAAAAGCCCAGCTTCTAATACAGGTACGCTGCTCTCAGCAGTGCCCCACCTGAGGAGCACAGTTCTAGACAAGGCAGTCCCTTAGGGGTCCTGGTCCCAAGATGTTTAGGGATTTATGGGCTAAATGCAAAAGCTTCAGCTGAGCCCAGTAGCTCATTGGCAGCCAATGTGGTGTTGACCAAGCACCTCGAGCAACCAGTTAGCTGCTGCATTCTTCACCAGCTTCAGCTTCTGGGTTAAGCCCAAGGGAAGACCTACGGAGAATGCGTTGCAGTAATCAAATTGTTAGATTAAGCCTTCAGTCAACAAGCTGTGCTCCCTGCATTTCAAGTCAATGTGTCTTCTACTGGGGCTTATATACAAAAGGACTGGCCTCGGTGGTTTGTGGGCCATAGTTTGAAAGGCTGGTTACACATTACATTCCCCCACGTGGAGCACAGCACAAATGGCATATGCCTGGTGTCTTTTGGATGTGCTATATGTGAACCCTTTGCATTACATTGAATGTCTCTGTGTCACTGTTGTAGTTCCAGGTGGTTGTTGAGAGTGGTGGCATGAAGGTATTGTAGGATCAATGTGGTGAACTGTGCTGCATTATTCCTGCAGTGTGCAGAAACTATGTGGCAGAAGACGCTTAGACCCTGCGGTCTTAGTTGTGCTGCAGCATGGTATGGCAGTTTGCAATTTTGGACCATTAAAAGTTAGGCTACGCAGACTAAATATGGATGCAGAAACCTGTGTTGCTCAGCCTTTTTTCTTTCTTTTTTTGAACCTTGCCCAAAGCAAAGATCTTACAATCACGATGTGTTTTGGCAGGTATTTAAAACTCGAAGAAAGGTTTTCCAGTTCTGGCAAAATCTCTTGTATATTTGCAAAAGTGAAATTTGTGAATCCCAATGGAAGGAGGAGCTGAAGGTCACTGAGGCGTCCATCTGGGTCAACCACTTGCCAGCTCCCAGTGAGAACAGGTTTAAAGGAAAAGCCTGTGAGAGTCTTGGATGTGCAGCTAATACTGTATTATGTGATAAAATTGGCAGACGTGTTGGCATATGTTTTAGCTTCTCATTTCATTTTGGTCTCTTCTTCTGTTAGTGAGCCAGAGATAATGGCTAGAACAGCAAAGAGGTGCCAGTTTAGGCTCATTTCCCACATTATATGGTGACTGGAGAAGCCTCGCTAGGAATCATTGAGAACATTATTTAAGAACACAACTCTGGACAGAAGCCACATGCTAATATTTAATTTCCCTTTTTGGTTCATGAGCACTTGCAATAGATAGACACCGGTATCAAACAAACTACTGAGCAAGAGGAGGAAATTAAAATTTATTACATGGTCTAGAGGATGGCCTCTTCCAATAAAGAAGTGCAAAGTGAAACAACATGATCATAAATGATACAATGATGTGCGTTGTGAGATATTGCTCCCCCAGTATCAAATTTTCAATTGTAAGCTCCGCAGGTAAGGGACCCTTGAAAGCCCCAATGCACACTGCTGCTGCTATATTCTCAACAGCAGCAACACAAAACCCAAAGGAGGGACATTCAAGCTCCTTATCCTGATGTCAAAGTTCACACTTAGGCCTAGGTTGAAATTTCTTACAGAACGACTAGACCCTACTTCTTCTCCCCTCCATTATTTGTCCGGCACTTCTTCCCCACAACACTGGGGCTTTGGGTCAATTGAAGGAACTGCAAGCAGTTCAAGCTCAGGCATGCGCAAAGAAGACCGTAATCATCCTGGCCCGGGAAGTCACGTGACATCAAAGGGCAAATCAGCTTCTGCTGTGTGACAGATGGCTGCCAGTTCTGCTGCTCCCAGTTCTGTTGCTATCTACCCACAGTCTAGGTGACTTGCTGCTGAATGAGGACAGCAGGGTCTACTTCTGTATTACCAGTCTTGAACCTACCTGATGTTCATCCGCTTGCCATCTATTCCACATTCTTGACTACCCCTAACCCATAATAATAATAATAATAATAATAATAATAATAATAATAATAATTTATTATTTATACCCTGCCCACCTGGCTGGGTTTCCCCAGCCACTCTGGGCAGCTTCCAACAGAAAAATAAAACACAGTAATCTATTAAACATTAAAAAGCCTCCCTAAACAGGGTTGCCTTCAGATGTCTTCTAAAAGCCTGGTAGTTGTTTTTCTCTTTGACATCTGATGGGAGGGCGTTCCACAGGGCGGGCGCCACTACCGAGAAGGCCCTCTGCCTAGTTCCCTGCAACTTGGCTTCTCGCAACGAGGGAACCGCCAGAAGGCCCTCAGTGCTGGACCTCAGTGTCCGGGCAAAACTATGGAGGTGGAGACGCTCCTTCAGGTATACTGGACCGAGGTCATTTAGGGCTTTAAAGGTCAGCACCAACACTTTGAATTGTGCTCAGAAACGTACTGGGAGCCGCATTCTGGGTTAGTTGTAGTTTCCGGGTCACCTTCAAAGGTAGCCCCACGTAGAGCGCATTGCAATAGTCCAAGCGGGAGATAACTAGAGCATGCACCACTCTGGCGAGACAGTCTGCAGGCAGGTAGGGTCTCAGCCTGCGTACCAGATGGAGCTGATAGACAGCTGCCCTGGACACAGAATTGACCTGCGCCTCCATGGACAGCTGTGAGTCCAAAATGACTCCCAGGCTGTGCACCTGGTCCTTCAGGGGCACAGTTACCCCATTCAGGACCAAGGAGTCCTCCACACCTGCCCGCCTCCTGTCCCCCACAAACAGTACTTCTGTCTTGTCAGGATTCAACCTCAATCTGTTAGCCGCCATCCATCCTCCAACCAGGCACTCTTGGCTTCTGGTAATATTTTACTTACAATTATTGCACTTGAACCACCAGGAAGTGCAAACATTTTAATAATATGGTCCTAGGGAAGGCCTTCAGCCCAGTTTGCATAACTATCTGATCCTTCAATTTACCATCTCAGCTGTCTTGTTGGATGCCACAAATATTAATACAATATAGAAAGGAAAAGGAATATAAATCCACCAACAGAAACTGGATTAGAGAGCATGTTGATTTTGGAAACTCGTATATTTCTTTTGCATATTCTACCTAAGTCCTAGGATGGAATTCTGTAGACCATGGCGAGCAAATACAAGACTTTTGTGAAGACTACACATGGTAAAAGTAGGTGATGGTTGCAAGTTCTGACCATCAAAATAGAACCATTGGTGGGATGCATAGGAAAATTCCTTAAACCAAGCCTGACCATTGGGTCATCTAACTCAGTATTGTTGACACGGACCAGCAGTTCTTTAAAGTTACAGGTAGGGGACTTCCCCATACCTACCTGTAGAAGCCAGAGATTGATCCTGGGACTTTCTGCAAAGAAAGCATGTGCTCTTCTCTGCAATGGTGATTTCTGGATTACCTGTATTATCAAAAACAAAAATCAGTATTTAGTGTTAGATGATTCCATTGCCTTTTGCAAGTATTTTGGATGAACTATTTTACATGGAGATTAATTGAGTTTACATTCAGCATGCTTCCACCCCCCCCCCCTGGCCACCCAGAGTGAGAAAGAGCTATGACAATTGGGGAGACTAAGATTTTTAAATGCATAATAGGTTGGTTAATTTTCAAGAAGGTTTAGAGCAGAATCCAGAATTTGCCTCTGATAATACATGTGGATGACCTCCAGTTTGTTGATGTCTTCTTTAAGCAGAAACTGTATTTCTGAGCCAGATCCTTTGGCTCAGGGGGATACTGACACATGTAGATACATTTCATCCTGCACTTCTGTGCTCCAAGTCAGGAATTCTGAAACATAACCTTAGGAATATTTCTTCCTTACTGTTTTCAAAATTCTGAAGAAAAAGTAATTATGGGCTGGGAAACTGAAATATGATTGCAAAACATTGGGGAAGCAGCAGCTTTTCATTTCTTTTCTGGCCTCGTGTTTCTTCATTAAAATGCACTTAATATGCTTGTGTGATGAATTGTTTTCTTCTTCACACTAACCACAATAAACTTGGGAGGAGAAGTTATCCCTATTAGAGCTTGCTCCAAGTACAAATAATTTATAGCATCCCCAACAGTGTCGTGAATATACCATTTCTGTGGAATGAACGATTTGGGGGATATCTTGAAGTTTCCTACCAGTCGCAGAGTTCAGGAGAGGCTAATGTATAGCTTTCACTTTTGGGGTGTGTGGGAGGGAGGAGAGAGATATTCCCTTTAAATGGCTCATTTGAGAAATGCAGCAAAAAGCACACATCATGCCTGGTAATCATTTGCTTTTTCTTGCAGAGTGCAAACCTAGTGATTTCCTAATACTTTTGGAAGCAGTCTTGCAATTCAGCGTTAAGCTACAGAAATGCAGAATGTTGCAGATGAAAGAAGCCCCATGTTTCTTTATTTCTGATCCTTTCCAATCTGATCCATGTAAAACTACCCTAAGGTAAACAACTGTGTTCTTCTTCTTGTTTTCCATGGCCAAGTGAAAGTTTTCTGCTTCATGGGTCTTAAACCAGACTCTTGGCTGCTCAAGGCAATGTTTTACTGCATATATAATACCTTTGACTCAGAGTGCACTTGTAGGTGTGAGTGAAATGTCTGTTTCTGCATCTGCACTTATGACATTCTTTCCCACAATCTGCTTCTACTTGCTCCTAAAAAATGCATTCATGTCTGATCCCATAAGCTGGCCCATAAAGTATGTCAACTTCTGAGCCATGAACACTTTAAACAATAAAGAAGATTCCGCTTCATTGTTTTGATAGATGATTTCTTCTTCTTCTTCTTCTTCTTCTTCTTCTTCTTCTTCTTCTTCTTCTTCTTCTTCTTCTTCTTCTTCTTCTTCTTCTTCTTCTTCTTCTTCTTCTTCCTAAAATCATTGATAGATTGATGAAAGCACTCTGTGAAACTGCAACCAATCTGATAGTTTGTTTGTTTTTTATTAAAAAAAACCAATGGATGAACTGGATTGATGATGAACAGCAATAGACAATCCGTTGCAGAGAAGCATTCATATGGCACAATCCGTCTATCCAAAATTTAGCAAGTCCCATTGAATCTATGCACCTACTTCTAAACCCACATTTTGTTATTTCCTCTTGAACCATTCTCCCTGACCTTGACTCCTAGGTTACTTTCATGCTAGCCATTTAGTTTGGATTTACTGTCCTTCGTCTGCTAATGTTTTAGGGAGAATCCAAACAGCCTATGGCCAGATTCACACCAAACATTTTAAACAAATCCAACACATTCCTAAAGTCTCCTGGGAACGATACTTTCCCCACACAAAACTATAATTCCCGGCACCATTTAAAACTATAGCTACCAGGATTCTTTGAGGGAAACTATGTGCTTTAGATGTGCATTGCCACCCTTTTATACTGATCTTAGTATATTTTAATTTACTCCCTGGAACATTCTTTGGGAGGAAAGATGGCATGTAAGTCTTATAAATAATTTCCCCTTGTTTCAGAGCAAAGGTTAAAATGTGCTGGAGAGGGGATGGCACATAATCCAATTCATATTTATGAGCAGTTTAGCTTGTGGCAATAGTATTTTTTCCCCTGTTAAACTAGATTAAAAACTTAGAACAACTTTTTGGCTTCGCAGTACAGTCCATATGTTAAAATCCTGCCTGCATATAGTTGTTCTTTGATATTTCATGTTTGCAATAGGATAGACTGAGGTATATGATCTGTTACTATACTCCAGAGCCACCTTGTTTCCATAAAAATGGTTCCCCTCCCCACACTCTACAAGAGAAGCACAGACTATTCTTTGACTGCTGGGATGTGCAGTGAATTATTGGGGATTGCTGTCATCCATCCAGAGTCCCTGCAGTGCAAAATGGTACATAGATGTCTCTGCATGGCAGGTGCTGGCTAATAAAATAGAGGAAAGGCAAACTCTTTCTGCCACCTGATTTGTCAGGAACCATCCAGATGCACTGAAATTAAGTGAGCCCAGCTGCAATGGTTTTATTGTATACTTTACCACACGGCACATCTATCTATCTATATAAATAATCACTGAGCCAGTGTAATATGTAACATATGAGTGCTTTACAGCACCGATGCTCCAAGTTCCTAAAGAACAAACAGCATGGAAATGGATGGGCCCTGGAAAGATTCTGCAGCTCAGTGCAGCTATAGTTTAAGGGAGGATTCCTGGCTGAAGCAAGTGCTGATAATCTAGTATGGTTTCCAAAAGTTGCATCATGTTAGCGAGTATCGAAATTCCATAACTGTTGACTGAGCTATCCCGGAGTGCTACTCCCCCTGAATGCGCCCAGTGTATTTTCTGTTTAGATAACCTCTCCATTGTCACCATTCTGACTTTAATTTTAAAAATGTATATGTCACAATATATATTTATATACTGTATATGAGGCCCCTAGAACCATAAGAAATGCAAAAAAATTCACTGTTAATAACTCTTTCTCAAATTGCTGCCCCTTTAAAAATCTAATTGCCCCCCTGTGGAGCGTGTGCCCCATGTTGGGATAAGGTAAAGGGACCCCTGACCATTAGGTCCAGTCGTGACCAACTCTGGGGCTGCGGTGCTCATCTCGTGTTATTGGCCGAGGGAGCCGGCGTACAGCTTCCAGGTCATGTGGCCAGCATGACAAAGCCACTTCTGGCGAACCAGAGCAGCGCACAGAAACACAATTTACCTTCCCGCTGTAACGGTACGTATTTATCTATTGCACTGGTATGCTTTCGAACTGCTAGGTTGGCAGGAGCTGGGACCGAGCAACGGGAGCTTATCCCGTCACGGGGATTTGAACCTCCGACCTTTTGATCGGCAAGCCCTGGGCTCAGTGGTTTAACCCACAGCGCTACTCGTGTCCCTTTCCATGTTGGGAGCCACGGCTCTATATCCTACTGCCATCCGAATTATGGGGAAGAGTGACCTTTAATGTTGTGGTACCCAGAGCAATGTTGCTCACCTAGCCTCTCCACTAGTGGAAGCCAGCTCAAGGACTCCCACTCCCACAGTGGGTCCATCTTGCCCGGCATGCTGTTCTCACAGTGTTCAAGTGGATGCTTATGGGGCGTCCCTAAGCAGGATCTGAGTGCAGCTGCACCCTTGTCACCTAGCAGTTCCTGGCATTCAAAAGCATACTCACTCCCACAGTGGAGCTGGTTCTTGTTAAACTTGGTTTTGAAATGAAAGAAAGCCTGTTTTTTTCACGAGGAGAGTACACAAGTTGTCAGTTATGTCTCTCTCATTTCCCCCCTCAAGACTCCGGAGAAAAACTATTGTGTGTCCTCCAGCTTGAAAGATATTCACAATCAAAACAGCAACGTCATGGAAATACTCTGACTACAGTAATGGAATAGTTAACACGGCTCCAAAAGAAATTGTGGGTGAAACTAAAGTTGGAATTATCCTCACCCCCACCTCCTCCTTCCACGTAATCAGACGGTAGGGTCATCAGCAAAACACGCCAGCGCCTCGGATGGAGCCGTAGATGGAAGAAGCCGCTGACATAGTCATGCTGGCATATGTGTGAGTGGGAAAGGATGCAAATGAGACATCCTAAAAATAAGTCATAATTTTTGTAACATTCGTGCTGTGCACCACATTGAAAGGAAACAGATTTCAGCAAACCGGGGTGGCTTTATTTAATCCACCAGGAATTTCATCTAAAGCTCAGAGGGTTCACAGTTCAGTTCACTTATGAGCACTGACAATGTTAATTGCTGTGGATTTAAGATAGTTGTTATTAGTGGCCTGAGACAGTGGCAGGATCTCACTCTAGATGACTATCCTCTGATCTTCATGTGCTGCTCCCAATCCAAGACGGCCAAGTCTGCTTCCATGTGCACATGATGAATTTCACAAACACCAATGGTGCTTGCGCAAGGAACCCAGATACTCGGGTGTAGGGAGCCCTCTGCTATTTGTCAAGCAATGGGGCACCTAGGGTGCTACTATATTAAAAATGCCAATTGATGATCAATTTTAGCCAAGCTTCTGGTGGGTTTATGACTGTTTTTCTTGGCTTCATGGAGTGATGAAGGGGCCACAAGAGGATTGATTCATTAGGAGTCAGCAGTGCACAGGCATAATTAACAATGTACTATTAGCATTCTGTTTTGTAGTAATTCCTAAGTAGCACCTTTTGGCCATTTAAAGTATTTTGGCAAACTGTTGGGTAGGAATGGGGCTATTTCCCTTTCTCGTTTTTTTAAAATCAGCTCTCCACATTTCCACACCAGTTTACAAATTCATTTTTAAAAGTTCATGAAAATTCACCAGCATTTTAGTGCAAATTTCTTCCAATGTACACATTTTTTGTATGCAATTTTACCTAACACACACATTTTTGCAAGCAGTTTCCCCCAATACAACACAGTTTTGTCTGTTATTGTCACTAACACAATGCATTCTACACACACTTTATTAGATATTACTTGGTTGGAAAACAGCATTGTGAAATTGGGGGGAAATGCAAATTTTGAAGGAGGTGGTTGCGTTTTGGGTCGCATATTGTTTCAGACTGCAAAATAGGAAGGGCTCCTTTTCAAGCCAAATTGAATCAAATTTCTTCCCCAAACATCATTTTGTCTTTATAGGAGACCCCCTTCCCCATTTACTCATTGCTGTGCTGGGTTTTATTGTTGTTTGTCTGGGTTTGGCTAGGGTGAAAAGGGTTAAACCTCTTGCTGCAAGTGCTGCTTCTGGTATAAATTGACTTTATTGCACCAAGGATTACTTTTAAAGACAAACAGAAATGCAAACCTGTTGAGGCTGCAACAGACACATTGGTTATTGTCCTAATTCTCCAAGGTTGTAAGAGTCAGATTAAACATATTACAGAATCACAGCATAATTTTTTTTCCTGAACTGTACAGCCTTCAGTTCCACGTGTGAGTCTGAATGTTTCCCTTTTTCTCTTTGGTTATGTGAGAATTTTCAGATGTCTTGTACAGTGGTACCTCTGGTTAAGAACTTAATTCGTTCCGGAGGTCCATTCTTAACCTGAAACTGTTCTTAACCTGAGGTACTACTTTAGCTAATGGGGCCTCCCGCTGTTGCCGCGCCATCGCCACGTGATTTCTGTTCCCATCCTGAGTTCTTAACCCGAGGTACTATTTCTGGGTTAGCGGAGTCTGTAACCTGAAGCATCTGTAACCTGAAGCGTCTGTAACCCAAGGTACCACTGTACATATGATCCACCATCCCAGGGCCAAAATTTTGTTGAATCCTTTTTCAATGGCCAGCTTATTTTCTGTGATTACAGCATTCCTTCCTGGGACAACTTTCAGTCACAGTTAGGAATGGGGGAGAGAATTGATTTCATCCACATTTAAAGGCAAATCTACCTAATTTTCACTTTTTAAACATTACAGAAATTGCAACGCATCCATCCTTTGAAATTTGGCACTGCTCTGAATTTTGCAGTACAGTTCTCCAGCTAAGTAATGTGTACAAAAATGCATGCACCGGGTGAAATTATGCATAAAGATGCATAAGCTTGCGAAAATAACATAGAAAAATGTTATTCTATTAGGGGAAATTGCTTTGCAAAAATATGTACACCATGCAAAATTGCATTAAAATTGTGTGATATTAGGAGAAATTTGCATAGAAATACTGGTGGATTTCCATGAAGACTTTTTAAAAAAATTGCAAACTGATGTGGAAAAATGGAGAATTGAATTTAAGATTGGAAAAATGAAAAACTGAGAGAAACTGAAATTGACACCATTTTCAATCCCTAGTCACAGTCTGAAATCAGACAATGCAGAAGACATTTTTACTACTTGACTGTTCTTAATCAAACAGTTATGACTTTTAATACATTGTCACAAATAGAAATAACAGCTTGAGAAAAATAAACTGAGCGAATATTCTTATGGCCATAAAGATAAGATAAAACTGTATAATTGTATTCAATTTGTTTCCCAAAGCTTTAGGGAATGCCCAGTGTTGTTTTCTTTCTGATTTATGTGAGGGATTTTTTTTTAAAGTTCATTTTTGGGGGAATTTCCAAATTGTTTTCTTGGGAAAATGGTAACAATTTTGAATGACAGTAGATCACATTTGACATATAAAGAATTTTGTCAACATTTATCCATGCTGACCAATGACTCTTTTCAGAATTTGAAAGGACAAAGGGGCATGCAAAAATAATAATAAGTCTGTGACTAAAATATTGTTATCATTGGAAATAACCTACAATTGCCTTCCTCTTTCTTCAATTGATGCACAGATTATTTTAGATTTAAATACTAGTTCATTTTAACATATGCATGTGATTCTTAAAACCCTAGCTGGATAGGATTTAGTGATTGCATATGTACATTTATGTGAAACCTTTGTCTTAAATCAGAAACCAGAGCTGTTTCTTGACCTTTGGTCGACTCTATATAACTATCTAGTTCTGATAAACTATAACAAATCTAAAAACTGTCTTGTATTGAAGCCAGGAGTAACAAAAGGCCAACTAAAATGATGAAGCACAACTTCTCTCAAAGATCTAGTATCACATTACTTGGTTACTTTGTCTATGGAGCAAAACCCAACTAATTTATTATTTTTATTATTGCTCTTAGTCATTCCTGCTTTGGCTCCATTAGTGAGACTGGGAAAAGGCTTTTATTCAGGTCACTGTTTTCCAACCTTTCTGGTATGGCGGCCCACAAGTCCAAATCTCATTGGTATGGTGACAAATGATTTATTGTCACATGAAGTTTGGACCTTAAATGCACCTTTGACCATCTTATAGCTGGAGTGGTATAGCAGTTACAGTAGCGGCTTGGGAGACCGCATGGGTTTATGGCTGTAGAACAGCCTTCCACAACCTCAGCTCCCACTAAAACATCTGGAAGGCACTGTGGGGAAAGCTACCAATGGACTTTGAGTAACCATGTTTGATTGGGTTGCTACTCAGTGTGGCGAGTTATACTTAAGCCACTGTGGTTATAGTGGTTAGGATTTCAGACTAGGACTTGGGATACCTGGGTTCAAATCCCCACTTGGCCATGAAACTCACTGGGTGATCTAAGACCAGTCACTGTCTCTCGACCTAACAGGTTGTTACGGGGATTAAATGAAGAGGGGGAGAACTATATAGGCCACCTTGAGCTTTTGGAGATAAAAGTAGAATATAAATGCAAATGCCAAACAACAACAACAACTTGTTAAATTACACCTTCAGAGGAAAACACACACACATGTTAAGAAATCTCCGAGCTTCTTCAGCTTGGGAATCTTGCTTGGCTAAGGCTAGCTCTGATTCTTTTGCCAGCTGAGTACAAGAATGGTGTTGCTGGATTCCGTAATCACCTTATCTCACTGAATATCTAGGCCAGGTTTACAAGCAAAAATAATGCCTTTTCTCATTGGCAGCCCCACAAAATATGATTCCAAGGATGACCCAATTCTGCATGGCTTCTCCATCTTTTACAGGCAGCACAAGTTATTAAACAGAACAATCAATAATATCTTACAGAAATCCCTAGCAGTGATTGAACTAAGGTGACTCCAGAGTCTCCTACGAAAACATTGCTGAAATTATTCCCAAACCTCAGGATGATAACCCTTAGTTCTTATGCTCCAAACCAAACTAAGCAGCCATGCTACAGCTGATCACCACAGATAAGATTGTCTTGAGAAGCCTTAGAAAATAATCCACTTCTATTATATTCTATAGGCATTTCCTGTGTGTGAACCTAGACAACTAATAAAACAACGGTTCTATTGCTTGTGTTTTATTAGGTGCTGATAAAAATTCCTTCTCTGATTCAAGGTGATGTTAGCGGTATTTCATTAAATGGAGTAGATATGTATGTAGGATTTTCCCGTTGGAATTACTCAGAAGTATTACAGTGGGCTTTCAAAGTGCTGATTCTGATGTAATGTTATCCACTGGCATCTCCCTTTCCCTCTCCCTCTCTCCTGCCACCGTCACTCTTAACATTCTTTTTGCCTGAATGAAAATTCATGGCTGTGCTCCAAAACTACAAAGGGCTCCGATAAGCACACAGAGCTTCAGTTCAAGCAAAAACGATGCAAATTACTTTAATTGTGTTGATTGTTCCATGTGTGTATTGTACATCTTGCTTGCTCCATCGTATTTTTTGTATAATCTGGAGAGTCAGCCCAATCACGCTCTGGGACATGTTTTGTTGCAGCTGGGGCAGATGAAGGCATCTGTTGTGCTGACGCAAGTGTATTGCGACATTTCTTCATTGTGCACTGCTCCCATTCCTCTTCTGGTCATGCTGTGCATGCATGACCTGATGGATTTTTTCCAGGCACTGTGGTCGTCTGGAAATTCCCACATAGCGGGTGACAGTTACTAAGCTATCCCTATTCAGGAACAGGCATTAGCACACTAAAACTGATAATAGGTGCTCCAGAGGCCATTTGAGTCTGGGGCGCTGACTTGCCCACTACATCGGGGGCCCCTGGTGTCATGTTCTGTCCCTGCCCAGTGGGTCACACTTGCCTGTCAGCGGTGGGGGGCGTGGAGGGTGAAACTGACCCTCTGTGCATCCTGTCCCCACCTGATGCCAATGGTCACCTGGGGATGGCAGGGCTTGCCCTCCTGTCTAGAAATATTGAGGGGGCTGAAGCCCCACTGCCCCCTATAGTTGGTGCACCTGTTGGATCTTCACGTAACAATGAGGGATCCAAAAGCATCCCCAGACTACATACCTGTTACTTCAGACACACAAAAACAGTTGCTGCCAGTGTGCCATGCTAGGCCATTTCAGGAGTTGTCTGCTATTTCAGAAGCACAATTTTAACATTGCATTTGCCTTGTGGTGCTTAACTGTGTGTGGGTGTTCTGAATATTGTCTCCCCCCACTTTTTCTGTGGACAAAGTAAAGCAATCCTCCAGTGTGGTCACCCTCAACACTGGAAACCCCCTCTACCTAATTCTTTTTTTAAAAATATATATTTTTAATTTTCCAATATAAACAGCAAATTAACATATAATCAAAATCCAATGGAAAACAATAAACTAAAAACAAAACAAAACAACAACTTATTATTTGTACCCCGCCCATCTGGCTGGGTTTCCCCAGCCACTCTGGGCAGCTTCCAACAAAAATTTAAAATGCATTAAAATGTCACACATTAAAAACTTCCCTGAACAGGGCTGCCATCAGATGTCTTCTAAATGTCAGGTAAAAAAAAAAATCCTTCCAGTAGCACCTTAGAGACCAACTAAGTTTGTCATAGATATGAGCTTTCGTGTGCATGCACACTTCTTCAGATACACTAAAACAGAAGTCACCAGACCCTTATGTATAGTCAGAGGGTGGGGTGGGGGTGATGGGAATGGGTGATGGGCTAATAGGAGTGGTAAACCTGTTGATGACTGTTAGCGACTGTTAATGACTGCAATTGGTCTTGCAGGAAAAAGCAAGGGCTGAGGTGCTAAAGAAAGCTTGATCATGTATAATGAGATAAGAATCCTATGTCTCTGTTCATACCAGGTCTCTCCATAGTTTTAAGCTTGGTAACGAGTTGCAATTCAGCAACTTCTCTTTCCAGTCTGTTTCTGAAATTTTTCTGTAATTAAACAGCTACTTTGAGATCTTGTATAGAATGTCCTGGGAGATTGAAGTGTTCTCCTACTGGTTTCTCTGTCTTGTGATTCCTCATGTCAGATTTATGTCCATTTAGTTATTTATCTCTTTGACATCTGATGGGAGGGCATTCCACAGGGTGGGTGCCACTACCAAGAAGGCCCTCTGCCTGGTTCCCTGTAGCTTTGCTTCTTGCAGTGAGGAACCTCCAGAAGGCCTTTGGTGCTGGACCTCAGTGTCCGGGCTGAACGATGGGGGTGGAGACGCTCCTTCAGGTATACTGGGCCAAGGCCATTCAGGGCTTTAAAGGTCAACACCAACACTTTGAATTGTGCTTGGAAACGTACTGGGAGGACCGGTGTTAGTTATATGGTCTCGGCGGCCACCCCCAATCACCAGTCTAGCTGCCGCATTCTGGATTAGTTGTAGTTTCTGGGTCACCTTCAAAGGCAGCCCCACGTAGAGCGCATTGCAGTAGTCCAAGCGGGAGATAACTATATGCATAGAGGAAGAATTCTGTATAGAGTTACAAAGGAAAAAAGGGACTTGACTCTAAGGTATCGTCTGCATATATAAAGTAGGTAGTCTCTCTCTCTCTCTCTCTCTCTCTCTCTCTCTCTCTCTCTCTCTCTCTGTGTGTGTGTGTGTGTGTGTGTGCTTGCAATTGGGCCAATAAGGACAGGCACACATGCTACATTTCTATTGGTGTTGACCACATAGTACTTGTCAGCGGCTATCTACAACTTATTAAGCCATCTATTTTTTTAAAAAGGAAGAATTGGGTTTATTGTGTAGGAGATATTTTTATATATAAAAAGGAAATAATCCCTATGGTGACTTGAAGGTTATCTGATCAAGAGTCAAGTCTTGGGATTCATCTGCTGAAGAATCACGTAAAATCTAGTTTATTTTTTCGCTTTTACTTACCCTTCGTGTGTCGTTATGACATCATTCCTCATAAAGGTAGAAATGGATTATCAAGCCCACAAAACAATGAGTTTGTATGCGATCTAGTGAATATCCCAAGAGTGGAGGGAACAAGACATAATTTGAAGTTGGAGCCGAGAGTGATTTATGATTGTCATTGTCTTGCTAGTTCAGATACTTTCCATATGTTCCTGTAGAAACCCCCTTAACGTACAGTATGCAAAAAACATATGTAGCAAATTAGGGACTCTTTAATTCTTTCTCCCCCTTGAATATGTTTTGATTTAAGAATGACAGTGTCTTTGTTTATCTGATCTATTGTGTCCAGCCTATTTTTTTTTTATAAAGGGGGCACTTGGAACATGAAAGAGAGTGTCTAGAAGACAATAGCGTGTTTTGCTTTGGCGGCTGTCGGAAAGCAAGCAAGGTGTTCTTAAGATGCTAAAGCGTCCCACTGCTTTGGATTTATGGCTTAACTTCTGTATCACGCTTAGCTTGCCTTACACATTGCATATTCTGTATCACAACAAAAAAGCCCTCAAGGCGCTCACCTCTTCCAATCTGGGGGAAATGCTTGCCTTGTTCTTTTCTTTTCCTTTCTCCCAGCTGTTGTATATTATGGCCACATACACACCATTAAAAGCACCATCATACCATTTTAACATGCCATGGCTTCCCCAAAAGACTCCTGTGAGCTGTAGGGTACTGAGAATTGTTAGGAGGCTTCCTATTCCCCTCATAGAGCTCCCCTTGGAAGGACTGATTATTATTATGCCACCTGGGAATTGAACGTCAGTGAGGGAAATGGTTTCCTAACCACCCTCAGCATCCTTATCAATCTACAGTTCCCAGAATTCTTTGGCAGAAGCCATGACTGTTTAAAGTGGTACAAAAGTGCTTTAAGTGTGTAGTACAGATGTGGCCTCATATCTATCTTTTTGTTGTTGTTGTTGTTGTTTAGTCGTTTAGTCGTGTCCGACTCTTTGTGACCCCATGGACCATAGCACGCCAGGCACTCCTGTCTTCCACTGCCTCCCGCAGTTTGGTCAAACTCATGTTCGTAGCTTCGAGAACACTGTCCAACCATCTCGTCCTCTGTCGTCCCCTTCTCCTAGTGCCCTCAATCTTTCCCAACATCAGGGTCTTTTCCAAGGATTCTTCTCTTCTCATGAGGTGGCCAAAGTATTGGAGCCTCAGCTTCACAATCTGTCCTTCCAGTGAGCACTCAGGGCTGATTTCCTTCAGAATGGATAGGTTTGATCTTCTTGCAGTCCATGGGACTCTCAAGAGTCTATTCCAGCACCATAATTCAAAAGCATCAATTCTTCAGCGATCAGCCTTCTTTATGGCCATACACATTACATATTCTGCATATCTATCTTACATATCTACCTTACATTACTTAAATGGAATAATTTGAAGATGAAACTATTCCTCTTATGGAAACAGCAACACTCAAACTGTTGCGGCACTACTCAGTATGGTTTAATGACCCATGAAAAAAAAACACTATATATTAGATAGGCTGTTGGATCTTCCCCATTTCCCTCCACTGGTTGTTTAATATATGAGGGAACATTTATGGACGAAATAAATCAGCACCACTCGAAACTCAGCCTCAAAGTACCTACAGAGAAGACTTTGTTTAGTACCCATATGGAATAATTTACACTGTGTCATCTTTGTTCTGTTGATTATTCAGTCACAGATAGCCATTGTCTGCAACAAATCTTCCCGACCAATTCTGCCGTGAGAACAAAACCATAGAAGTATCTTGGCAATGTTTTTCGTTCATAACCTTTTTTTGTTTTGAAGATATGATGCGGCTTTGACTAAATGTCAATTAATTATGACAATGGTTGCTTCTTTTAGGACCACAAATAGATATCTGTATAAAGAATTTGAGAGTATAAGGCAGCTTCCTAGGGTCAGCTGGAAAACTCATTGGGTGCCCTTGGGTCTGCCACCTACCCCACAGGGGTGCTGGGGGAGGAATACATAAGAAGGGAAAAACCTTGTTCACCTCTCTGAGGTTATTGGAGGAAGGGTGAGATAACATATTATTATTTACATGTATACTATTTAGAAGCATGTTTCTAGAGCCCAGCTCTGCAAGTAAGCCTCACTGAAATCAATGGGTTGTGAATCTGAATAAACACGTTTAAAACTGATGCATGACTACAATTAGCCAAAATATATTTATAGGGACCTACTTTTATGTTCTCTGGTAATTATGCAAAGCAGAAATTGTTCCACTGTTCAAGAACATGATAAGGGCTTTTTTTTGGTAAGTGGTTCTTCTCTTCCTTCCAGCAGGTGGTGCTTGAGAACCTAAAATGCAAGCTTCTGGTCACTGGATGCTAATTGTTCAGAAAACTGTCTTACTTTATCCATGAGATGGCTGTCCAGGATTATTGCATCACAGATCTAACTCAGAAAGCTCCAAAGTTCAGACCAGCAACACTGGGAAAGTAGGAAAAAACTGGCACACCCTAACTCGTTCAATGGTAAGCCTCTTTGTCAGTTTCACCCCTTGTTTAGATTACCACTTTATTCAGCGTTCATCCTGATTTGTGTGTAGAAAGCATGCATCGTGGTAGTGATGAGCGAATGAGTCTATTTCAGTTTCTCTCAGCTTCTCATTTTTCCAGTCTTCAGTTTAGTACCCCATATTTCCACGTCAGTCTGAGTTTTTTTTTTTTTTAATAAAAAACGTTTTCATGAAAATTCACCTGTAAGTAAACGTGAATATCTCTCAATAGGAACATAAAAGCCTGAGGGATTAGGCCAGGCATCCCCAAACTGCGGCCCTCCAGATGTTTTGGCCTACAACTCCCATGATCCCTAGCTAACAGGACCAGTGGTCGGGGAAGATGGGAATTGTATCAAGAGCTTAGTCATCATGCCTAGTAGGCACCAATAGCCCCTTTCTCCATGAATTTGTTTGATCCTCTTTTAAAGACATCCACATTGGTGGTTGTCACTGCCTCCTGTGGGAGCACAGCTTTAATACAGTTTTGCCTATTTTAATGCATGTTATTTTCACCAATAAATGTATTTTTATGCCCTTTACATAGAACATGCCTATTACTTGACAAGTAATAGAAATTCAGAGAACTGCAAATTTCAAAGGAGGGCTGTGCCTTGATTCAGATTTTGTTTTGAAAAGTGAGAATTAGGTCAGTTCACCTATAAATGTGAACTGAGCTGAAGCCTGGATCCAATCTTATATTACTAACTTTATTTCAATATCAATTTCTGCTATTAGAAGGGGTGAAAATTGTTGGCCAGTTAATTATTCATACATGAAAGACATATTATGCCTCTTATGCTAACAATTTGGGAAACAGCCTCTTATTACAGCATCAACAGTGGAAACAGATGCTGACTCCTTCCAAAGACTTCTCCGTATTGTTGCTGAAATGCTTTTTTCCCAAATCTGTCTTCAAGGCCACCTGATTATTTTGGTTACCTTGTCATTCATAGCTAAAAGCTATTTAAGTATTAAGGTTGTAATCCTATGCATGTTTTCCTGGCAGTAAGTCATGGAGAACGCAGTAGGATTTACTTATGAGTCTGCCCTGACAGGTGTGATTTGGGGCCCTGTTACAGTGGTGGAATAACTAGACAGGACACAAGGTTGGGAAAAATCAGCCCAAATCCGAGAGCAATAGAAAGCGGGGCTCACATGGCAGTAGAGCAAGATCCTGTTGCAAATTCCAGCAGTCCTTGCTGACGGAATGGACCTCTGCCACAGGGTTGAGAAATGCCCCACTCCCCTCAGTGGGAACCACCCAGCATTGGGGCCTGGTATGGTGCAAACCAGGCCTCCCGGGTTTCCCTGGGTGACCAGGGCAAGAGATTCTAGCCATGCAGGGGCTGTAACCTGTGTGCAGGGCATACTATGGCCAATCTTTCTCCAAGGCCCCTTGTGGACCCCTGTGTAGTATGTTGATCTGGCCCAATGCCATTTCCACCAGTAAACACAATTTCCAGACCCTCCAAGTGTCCCTATTTTCCAAGGACAGCCCCAGATTTACCAAAGCCATCCCAGTTTCTTTTCTTTTCTTTTAAATAAAAATCAAGCTTTATTAATTTTCCAGAAAAAATACAGAAATAATAACATATAAGTTTAAAAACAAATAATAACCTATAAACAAATACCTATAAACAAATATTTAAACAAAATATAAGTCCTGTGGTCTGTGCCTTTTACGCCCTCCCTGCCCTCCCCCATCCCCCCTTTCCCTTTACTTCTCAACCATCTCTATACTACGCTATATTTTTCCTTTCAATTTTCTGCAGATTACTATTTTTAATTTATTTTTCATTTACAACTCATTTGTTTGAGCTTTTTAAAAGGCTGAAAAGAGATCGGTTTTTTTCTACCTGGCATTTAATATACTCTGTAAACAGTTTCCAGTTTTCCGCTCTTTTATTTTCCTTAATTCCTTTAACTTCTTCATATTTTGTTGCCATATTGTAATAAATTAATAATTTGAGTTGCCAATCTTCTTTATTTGGTATTCTTTGAGACTTCCAATCTTTTGCAACAAGTAGTCTGGCTGTTGCTGTAGCATAACTCATTAGGCACAAAGCCATCCCAGTTTCTGATTTGATCGTGGAATGTTCCGCTTTCCTTAGGATATCCCTATTTTCATTGGAGAAATATTGGAGGTTATGGGGTTATGGGACCCCCAAGCCAAGGAAATAAGTAACCATACAACCTTTAGAAGACAGCCCTGTATAGGGAAGGTTTTTTTATTAAAAAAATTAATGTCTTATTATGTTTTATATATGTCGGAAGCTGCCCAGAGTGGCTGGGACAACCCAGTCAGATGGGTGGGGTATAATAATAATAATAATAATAATAATAATAATAATAATAATGGAATAGGACATCCTATTTGTCAGGGATGAGCCAGGGGTGTCAGGTTTCCCAGAAGGCGGGGGAGATGCAGGGTTGGAAGAAGGAGGAGGTGTTCCCAAGGAGGATGAGGAGGAGAGAGTTATTGATGTCAGTCTAGAGGAGCAGGCAGGGAGAGATGTAGAGTCAGGAGGTTCACAGGAGCAACAAGGGTTAAGTTCCAGCTTAGAATCGGGGGGGGGGGGGAAGGTTTAAGCCCACTCTCGCAAGACATGTAGAGAAGAGGAGGGGCCAAAGATGGAGCTTGAGAGTTTGCCATTTTCTGGTGTCCTGGCCGGGCAAATGCAGCCCTCAGCAGAGATCGGAACTGAGTGACTCTGATGAATGATCATTATGTGCTAATGACTGCTTGTAAATACTGTAATAAAAGGCTATAAAATGCCAGGAGGCTCTCCTGGTGACTGTGTGAAGAGAGGAAGCCAGTCGGCTTTGACACTATTTTCATTGGAGAAATGTACAAGGCTAAAGTCACTAAGGGAAATGCACCCCCCCCCCGCCCACAAAGAGGCCAATTAAGGCTGGGAGGGGAAAAAATGTTTCTGGCCCTGTCAACCAGCAAGCTAAAGAGCTCAGTGAGGTTTTAACATGGAGGGTGGATGGGAAACTCACAAGGGTCAACATGGCCCTGAGGACACATGCGCAAGGCTTTTTATCATCTCACCCCCCCCATGCTATATCACGGTTTATCACCACCCTGTAAGATCCCATGTGAAATCAGGAAGACACAAACACAAACACCCCACCACTGTTAGGGACCCGCACCACTGGGCAAAGTTGCCCTGTGCTCAGAGGTGCCTGGAACAAGGCAAACATGCATAGAATCTCTAGATTTTGAATTACAAGGTTCAACGAAATTCTAACTTATCTTCAGCCAGTCAAGTGGTGATTTTAGGAGCTTTTACTTTTTCATTTTAATGCTTAGGTGCTCCATTTTGCAAATCTCTACTTATAAACTGTTAACAATGAATAAAGCCTTTGAATCTGTGCACTCTGTTTTTCATCCAAGTTTTGAATATTTGAACCTAAGATCTCAAGTCAAAAATTTATGCTCAGCATATGTCGGGAGAGGAGCATGTCCAAAACACATTCGCTTTTATACATTTATGCTTATACACCACCCTTCCTCCAAATCCCCAGGGTGATGCATAAAACCATGAAATATCTGTCAATCACACAGTCATTTACAGAAGAAATGAAAACATATAAAAACTGCAAACTTTGTGAGGTTATAATAGATGGATTAATGAGGTCAAATGAACCAGATTCAGGGTTGTATCCCAACACTTCTTTTTCACTGAAGGCAAGTGGCAGAATATACCACTATCATTTAGCAATATACATTTGTTCATACCACTGTTATAAGAGATGTACCTGTCAATAGTATTTTCACAGCTAAAAGGACAAGAAACAGGGTCTCCTTACAGCACTTAAAAAAAAAAAACCTCGAAAATTAACAGCTCTTCTAAACACAGCACCTAAACTAATATTCGTAACCATTTGACAGAATAAATCTCTGAAAATGCTGACACAGTAATGACTTGAAAGGAAGTAGATACTTATCTGGCCAGATGCTTGAATCCCTAGGGATAGCTTCTTCCAGAAAGGAGTCAAAGTTAGATGCCCCCCTCCCCATCAGTGGATTTTGCCCCTTTCACCTTTGTGGATTATCTTACTCCCTATTGCTTCCTAAAGCGAAATTACCTCTGGAGGTCTGCGGTAATGCATTTTAAATCATATACAGTGATAGGAGAAGATAGGAGTGAGGCTAAGGTTCTGACTTTGAATCGGAAAGATCAACTTAGGTATTATTATATTGCAGCTGAAGCAGGACAAGTGCATTAGGGCTTCTTTGGTTTGCTGGATTTATCATCTTCTTCTTTTTGTGTGTGTAAGACTCTATATTTCAGAGCTGTCATCTGCATCTGCCTGGCTCATGGGTGTTTTGTGTGCAGGGATAAGCTCTTAGGACTCAAGGGAAAGGTTTGTGGATGCGGACCATTAGGCAGGTCGTAAGGCATGTGATCTCCCAAATGTACTGGGAAGCAGCAGACTGACTGCCCAGTCCTATCGTTTGTCAAGGATTGAAGGAGAAAGATCAGACCGCAACCCTGTTTCCCTTTGCACATTGCCATTAGTTGCAAATTCAGAGGGAGCCTAGCTCAGTGGTAGAGAACACGTGCGCACAGAAAGCCTTGAGGTTCAATCCATGACGACTCCAGTTAAAAGGGTCAAATAGCGGCTTATGTGGCACACCATCTGCTTGAGATTATGGGGAGTCACTGCCGGTCAGAATAGACAATGCTAAGCTATATGGACAACAGTCTTATGCCTCTATTTTGTGCCACCTCAGCTGTTACATTTGTACTCCTACAACCATGTCGGTGCACTTGCGCCAGCATTGCCAGGAAATGCGCTTCTCATGCGCTTCCTGCATTGCAGAAGGAAGTCCCTTCCAGCTCTACAATTCTATGGTTCTAAGTAGGTAAATAAGAACTGTGATGTAGAAGGGATCTGGGAGAGCTGAGTTTGGTTGCAATTATTTATTAAATTTGTATCCCTCCCTTCTTCCCACAGAAGCTGAGGGCCCAGTCCAGAAATTACCGTCGCTGGTTTACTGGTTGTAGAAGGAAAAGGCACCACAGGTAAGAGTCACTCATAGCCACTTGACCCCTAGCTCCTAACAAATCACTCTTTACTGTGGTTAAAAGGTAAAGGGACCCCTGACTGTTAGGTCCAGTCACGGACGACTCTGGGGTTGCGGCTCTCATCTCGCTTTACTGGCCGAGGGAGCTGGCGTACATATCATATGCCAGCATGACTAAGCCGCTTCTGGTGAACCAGAGCAACTCACGGAAACGCCGTTTACTTGCCCACTGGAGCGGTACCTTTTTTTCTACTTGCACTTTGATGTGCTTTCGAACTGCTAGGTGGGCAGCAGCTGGGACCAAACAGCGGGAGCTCACCCCATCGTGGGGATTCAAACCGCTGGCCTTCTGATCGGCAAGCCCTAGGCTCTGTGGTTTAGACCACAGCGCCCATGCTTACAACTCTGTAAGATAGACATGTTCAACTGGTCAACCACGATTGACAGGTAGATCCCAGGGGTGATCCTGGTTGATCAAGGGTGATCCTTGTTGATTACTGGATTACGTAAATAAATTGGGCAAGGAATGTAGACTGCCCCTGCCCCCAGTGCTTGGTCCTTCCTCTGCCACAGCGGCATCAGTCATTAAGCAGAAGTAAGCGCGATTCGTACGAGTGGCAGTGTAGGCAAGGCTTTTTGATTGATTCTCGACATTTCCCCCTAAGAAAAGCTAAATAATCCCCCCAAAGGCTTAGCAACTCTTTGCAACCCTCCCCCCAAAGCCCAGCAACCCTAGCAAAAAAAAAAAGGGGGACAACAACTGCCCCCCCTAAACAGCTCAACAACTCAGGGCAACCCTTCCCAAAAGAAGCTTGCCAACTATCCCACACATGTTCCTCCTCCATCCAATGACAATGGGTAGATCACTGCCAGTTTTTTTTTATATTGGGAGTAGATCGCAATCCGCTGGGAGTTGGACATGCCTGCTGTAAGACAATGATAGTCAGGGTTGGATAGTGGCCCTATCCAGAGATGGGGCCAGAGATGGACAGATGCTGTTCAACTCTGACTCTCAGCAGCCCAAGCTAGTATGGTCAGTGGCCAAGGGTGACATTTGGAAAAGCATAGGTTCCCCAAGTGTGCCATGGACAAACAACACAATATACTCCAAAGCTAAGGTGTAATAATATCTTAATGAATTCACATTAAGTTATTATATATGACAACCATATAGCTGTTTTATGTTGTGAACCACCCTATACCCTGTGAGTATAGGATGGTGTACTACTACTACTACTACTACTACTAATAATAATAATCAGTGCTTTTTTCTGGGGGTTACGCAGGGGTACGCATACCCCTAAACATTTTGTGACTCTTTATACTTTTGTCCATTTCCTGTATTTATTTTTCCCGATTTGAACTATACAATGGTGATCTTCTTGAGTCAAAATGAGAGTACCCCAAACATTTTTTTAAGAAAAAAAACTCTGATAAATAATACACTGAAATTAATAACTAAGTCAAAATTGATTAAATAGCCAAAGGGGATTGGTTCTATTTATAATCATAAACTGTTGGTATTGTTATCAATTAATGTAGCATGATTAGTAATCAAATGAAACTTTAACACATGGCATGATACAAGTCTGTAATTTTATCAAGTTATCTGTTGTTTACTGTTGTAACAATTGTTTTCTCAAAATTTATCTTCTGTACCATTAAAATAATAAAAAGTATACACACACACACACACACACACAGAGAGAGAGAGAGAGAGAGAGAGTATTTAATATTCTAGAATCACTGGACAAACTTATTATAATATATATAATGTTGCACCATATCTTTTTTCTCTTGCATATCTTTATCCAAACTTCCACAGCTAAAGTACCATTTAGTTCATGCTTAGAGGAGGGGGTAATAGCATGATACACAACTGCAATGTCAAGTCCTCCAAACACACATTTCCCCCTCCCACCACCACGCACAACAGGCGTTCCAGCGAATACCAAAACAAAAATAGCTTTTCAACGGAAGTAGTCACTTGGGTCCATCAAAATACCCAACTCTCTGAGGAAAATCAAGCTGGAGAAGGTTACTAAGCAGTTCATCATCATGTCAGCTTCTATGGACACAGTCAACAGCCATCGTGTACGGATGACGGCACGAAAGCTGAAGAGAATTTTCATCTTCCTCCAGTGACAAATTCTTCGCCTCTCCAGATTAAATGAAATCAAATCCTCCAGTGCCTCTGGAGGTTTAAAGTTATGATGCCCCCCCCCCAGCCTGCCCTTTTCCGAGGCCAGATGAGGCAATCAAATGTGAGCAATTCTTTCTCTCTCTTGCAGCAGCTGCTGATTCTTTTGATCAAACCTACTCTCTGTTTTCAGTGACTATAAATCTGAAGAGAGAAGTACTTTAGGTTGATGGACTTGACATGAATCACCCTCTCTGCTTCTCAGTCAATGGGCCCTTCCAGACTGCCATTATTTTTGGGTGGGATTTAATCAAATACCAGCAAATCCAGGGTTTCATAGCCATAGTTGATTGGGAACTCTCATGCAACCTCCCCCCCCGCCAAAAAAAAACACATCTTCCCAAAAGACTGGTCTTTTTGTGATCTGGAAAGCGACTGGAAAATGTAAAAAAACAAAAACAAAAACAAATGCTTACTAAATAGCAGCCACCGTTGAACCTCCCTGCAAATTATTCAGGATGTAGCTGAGGTTTCTGGTAGTGGCCATTATCTTCCAATTAACAAGTCACACAAGTAGGGTTGGGGGAGAAAGATGATTCAGCTTGCATTTAAAGGCAAAACTACTAAATTTGCAATTTCTGAAACAAAAACACAGCCATAATTTGAATTTTGCACTGAATTTTGCAATGTAGTTCTTCAGTCAAGTAATGGGTTGCATAAATGCATACACTGAGGTCAAGTGTGCATGAAAATACACAAATTGGTGAAAATAACATACAAAAATGCATGATATTAGTGAATGAATGCTTTGCAAAAAGGTACATTAGGTAAAATTTCATAAAAATGTATATTAGTATAAATATGCACTAAAATGCTGATGACGTTGAGGAGGGCTTTTTAAACAAACAATAAATAAATAAATAAATAAATCACAAAGTAAGGTGGAAATGTGGAGAGCAGAATTTAAAAGTGTAAAAATGAGAAACAGGGAGCGACTGAAATCTATCGATTGTCCCATCCTACTCATGAGTGAAACAATGAACCATATATAAAACAGCAACTAACTGCAGGCAGTTTAAGTTTACAGATCAAAGAGTTTGGTTTCCCGGTGTAACACCTCTGCACATGCAGCTATACTTGAATAATTTGTCTAATCCCTCTTTAAAACCATCAAAGGCAGTAACCATCCCATGTGACAACAGTGAATTCTACAAACAAACTATGCGAAAAAGAATTCCCTGGATCTACTGCCAGTCGATACCATTGAATGACTCAGAATTCTAGTGTCAACAGGGAGGGTTGAGAAAAAGTTCACTTCCTCCACAAAAATGCATGACATATAAGCAGTTTGAATTCAGTGGGACCAAATCCTGATTAGCATGCATAGATTTGGACTGGGAATCATACATCCCTCCCAAAGACGCTTTTGCTTTTCCTTGTAGGAAAGGTGCTTTAACCCCTTAATCATTTGATACCTTCTGCTGAAGGAATTGCACTGGCTGCCAATTAGCTACAGGGCAAAGTTCAAGGTGTTGGTTTTGGTATATAAATCCTTATGCAGCTTGGGATAAGGAAACCCGGACACAGTGCTGGTTTTACGTATAAGCTAAACAAGCTACATAGCTTAGGGCCTCACTCTCTTGCCCCCCCCCCATATACTTCTTAATTGTATTTCACTATTAATATACTTCTTCTTAATTGTATTTCAGTTCAATAATTACTTTGATAAAATACACATTTTGTTATGTGCAAAAGGCTTTAGATACTTATTAGGTCCATAAATTACCATATAGCATATATTCAACACAAAAAACAGCAACAATTTGTTGTTGACAAAGGACAGCTGGACATATAAAGGGCCCCATTACCTTCAGTAGCTTAAAGGTAAAGGTACCCCTGACTTTGGGGTTGCGTGCTCATCTTGCTCTATAGGCCGAGGGAGCCCGCGTTTGTCCGAAGACAGCTTCCGGGTCATGTGGCCAGCATGACTAATCCACTTCTGGCAAAACCAGAGCAGTGCATGGAAACACCATTTACCTTCCCACTGGAGCAGTACCTATTTATCTTCTTGCACTTTGACGTGCTTTCGAACTGCTAGGTGGGCTTACTTAGGGCCTCATCAAACCTAAAACCAGCCATGCCTGGACACCATGCTATCAGGAGGTCCATTCTGCACAATGTAGAGCTACACTGGCAGCTACGCTTTGGAATGCCATCCTGTTAAATATTAGACAGGCGCTGTCCCTGTTGTCTTTTCAGCACCCTCTGAAGACCCTCCTCTTCCAACCAGCCTTTTCAGTAGAGATCTTTCCCAATCTGTACCTGCCATGAAATTGTTTTCAGTATGTTTTTATTGCTTGTTGTTTGCTTCCCCTCTGGACTTCCTTTTTTTAAAGGTGATGTTCCATTGGCTATGTCCCAGTTGTCTTGTAGAGAGGCAAATTTTAGTCCTATGATTTTGATTTTGCAATTTGTCAGGCCTGGGAGTTCAAATTTTGTCATCTCCGTTTGATTTTCAAATGCATGCACATTTACTCAGAAGTGATTCTCACTGTGTTCAGTAGAGCTTACTTCCCAGGTAAGCATTCATGGGATCACAGTCTTAGTTCTTCAGATGGTAAACATTAGATGCTTCTTTACAAGTATATTAAGCTATGTTCTCTGTCCAAAATCTTCCCTAGTGGTGAAAGATACAAAGAATTTGTTTAATGACTCTGTGACAGTGTAACATGAAGTTGGGGACTATTTAGTCTATAGCTTGAGTCTATGTACCCACTTTATATATCTCCAATAGAAGAACCTCTACTCATAGGACTGTATCCAGCTCTACAGCTCTGCTTATGCAACAGACGTCTCTGTGTGTGATGAAACTTCCTCTCCAGCTCCCCATGTGCCCTTAAAACCAGCTCAAGAGGGCTGAGTGAACCCTCCAGAGCACATTTTGGGGATGCACACTGTGAAGAGAGGAAACTGAAGTCCTGTTACACAAGCTGGGAGTGTTGCTTATAACTCATAGGAATTACAACACTGTAAATTCGGAGTTAAGGAGCCACAACAAGTTGTAGTCAATTAACCTTTACTCAGAGTAGACCTATTGAAATCAATGGACGGGACCAATGTAACCCCAGTAATTTCACTGAATTTACTCTGAGTAAAAGTCAATTGAATACAGCCCAAAATATTTGATTATATGATGGGTTAGAATTGTTTCTTAAGGACGTTCAAGGAATAAAATGAGTTGTTTATCATCACTGGGGGTAGTTAATTTTCTCTTCAGTGGCCCCTGTGTAATCTTATTGACCCTATAGCTTTATGGCTGAAGATGACTGGCGGCTGTACAGTAGCTATAGAATGAAACAACAGACAATTGATTCCCTATGTTTGATGGAGTGCCTGTTGGAAGAGATTCTTTCCTTTTGTCAGACTATAAAGTTGTGTTTGTCAAGCTATAATAGTTGTTCCATAATAAAAACCAGACAGAACCCACCTCTCTGTTATAACCTTGGGTAAAGTCTTGCAAACATGAAAGCTGGCTTTCTGTTTCTAAGGTCTAGAAAAGTCAAGTCTCTTGTGATGTATTGAGTAAGGGGATTTAAATGTGGAACTAAACCAGATTACAAAAAGTCAATCTTACGTGTTCCAAGTTTATTACTTTTTAAAAAATAATTCCACTTAGCAGCTGAAGACTGTGGCTTTGTCCAGATGTTCTACTTATTTCAAAAGACCACTCATTGGTAATACTAATGCGGGATGAATTAGATGGCTTGATTCATATGAAGTTAATCCTCGAAAAGCCGGTTTACTCTAAGATGTTGCAAATTTCTTGGAATCTTGCTTTGTTTCATACTCAGCAAAGAAAAGCTTAAGTCCCAGCCACTTGGTAAGACAACTGTTAACCATAATGAAACACATAAATTCCTGCTATCATCTATCGCAGGACACTGCAAAAATGAATGCATGTGCAAATGCATCCCAAAAAGTTTGTGGGTAAGAAATTGGTACAATGGGCAGTCACTCCATTTGTGCAAGAATTGCCAGATGACCAACATGCAACAAGTATTCATGGCAGGAGCAGGGTTGCACTGGAGCATTGTTCCTTGTCAGTCAGTCATTGGCTACAATCCTAAGTATGCTTATTTGAATGTAGGGATGGGTAAATCTGTCATTTTTAGTTTCTCAGTTTCTCATTTTCCTAGTCTTAAATTCATACCTTAACATTTCTACATCAGCGTGCAAATTTATTTCGATATACCTTTTTCTTTGCAAAAGAATCCCCCCTAATATAATGGATTTTTGTATGTTATCTTCACTAACATATGCATTTTTTTGCACACCTTACCCCAGTAGAGTTCTACTTTGGAAGTTCCAGAAGTCTGTTCAACTTCCAAAGCATTCAGAAACCAAAGCGTGACTTCTGATTGGCTGCAGGAAGCTCCTGCAGCCTATCAAAAGCTGTGGAAGCTCCATCGGACATTTGGCTTCCAAAAATAGTTTGCAAACCGGAACAGTCACTTCCAGGTTTGCAACGTTCAGGAGCCAAAATGTTTGAGAACTAAGCTGTTTGAAAATCAAGGTATGACCATACTGTGTTTCTCCGAAAATAAGACACCGTCTTATATTTATTTTTCCTCAAAAAAACCCACACTATGGCTTATTTTCAGGGGGTGTCTTATTTTTTTCCTCCTGCTCATGCCGCGGACTGCATTGCTGCTGCGCCTATCACTATGCCTTATTTTCGGGGTATGGCTTATATTCCTTGAATGCTTAAAAATCCTGTTACGGCTTATTTTATGGCTACATCTTAATTTTGGAGAAACAGGGTATGTGCATTTTTGAACACAGTACTTAGCTGTAGAATTGCTTTGCAAAATTCGCAAAAGTGTGAATTTTGAAGGATGGCTGTATTTTGGTTCGCATGTTGTTTTGGAATATGTTAATTAGGCAGAATCACCTTTAAATGAATTGAATTTCTCCCCCTCTACTAGTAAGCTGCATTGAAATCTATAGGGGATTTCTATCCAAACATGGTTATCATGGTTATTTAATGCAAAGAACCAAGGTCAGTTTAATGACCACTCTTTCTCTTGATTTTTAAGCCTGCCATTAACTGTTTATAAGCCATGGCCAATCTGGTGCCCTCCAGCTGTTTCAGATGATAACTTCCACCAACCCCAGAAAGCCTCAGTTTAGATAACAGCTGAACTGAAGGTAAATTAGTGGGCCCATGTCTGCACAATTACAAAAACAATTGACCATAAAGCTATACAATCTGTGAAATTTCCAAACACCCTTCAGAACTGCTCAAGCATGGTTATGTTTTATTGTGTATCTAATACATGTGGCATACCATACACAGAGTCCACAAACAGACTGTGGCGGTTAGGGAAGATGCAAGTGAGATCATCTAAAATTTGACATTGCATACGGACACAGAGGGAAACTAATGTTCTAAATGACCCAAAGTGAAAACATCAAACATGGAGAATCCAGAATAGGAAATGGTTGCTAACTGTAATAATAAAAATATCCAAAACAGGAAGAGGAATTGTAAATGTTGAGGTTACTGAGTTATGTAGAAGTTAAATATCCTGAAAGTGCATGATTAAAAAATCTGTTACTCATATAGTAGTGTTCGAAGTATGTTGTTTATTCCCTTATGGTTGATGGCAGAAAAACCTGGACTAAGTCCAGCGATCGAGTGTGGCAATTCGAAGCAGATACTCATTCGCAACTGATAGAAGAGCGATCCAAGTTTTCCCTTTACATTTTCTGGTCTGCAATGACTTTGACCATATTTCTGCATGCAGAGCATTGATCTTTGAAAGGGCACTTGCTTTTTTACCCGAGTACAGCAGCATCCATTGTATTGTGCGCAAACAGAACAGCTGAGCTTGCCATCACTTTCTGGAGCAGAGCACTTATTGTACAATTTGGGGAAAATGAAACACAACAGTTGTAGCCAATGTTAGTCCTACTCAGAGTAGACACCCTTTGAAATTAATGACCATGACTAACAGGTTCAATAATTTTAATGAGTCTTCTATAACTTGGTTGAATACTACTAAATAGTACTATCCCACCCCCCTTTAAGGCCAATTTCAGTGATTGATCCTGGGAACTGGTGAATTTTGGGACCAATCAAAAGTCAATAATATTTTTCACAAATGCAGATTACAAGCACATGTTGGGCACAATCCATAAGTGTCAAGGATGCTTAAATTTACATTGAAGTTAATTGGACATCACCTATTGACATAGCTGCCAAGTTATCCCTTATTTTAAGGGATTTTCCCTTATGCTGAATAGGCTTCCTCGCGAGAAAAGGGAAAACTTGGCAGCTATGCCTATTGATGCCTCATTGATTTCATGGTTTTAGGAGGTTTAATCCCTTTGAAATGCTTATGTTCCATTGATTTCAAGAAGTCAGCAGGTCTTGCCTTTTCATCTCATTTCTTTTTCACCATGGAAACATCTTCCGTATTTGTGTTCATAAGATATTCATGCTAGCCATGCCTACTCGACATGGGCAACAGCATATGATGCACAAAACAAAAGCAAACTATTGGCCACTGTTGGAATGAAAAAAAGAGAGAGCTGCATTTCTGTTGTATACTTCATACAAATGAATGTCTTCCTATCCACATTTGTAGTATAAAAGAATAGTTTATGTCTTGTTCCTTTATTCAGTTCTGGACCATCATGCAAAGATTGTGCGAGCCGTAAGACTCCCCCCCCCCAAAAGTAATTTAATAATCTGTTGTGTAAGGCTGAAAATATCAGAATAAGAATTTGCCAAGAAACCTGTAATGATTCACAACAGAAAACCCCCCACTGGACAATATTTCTTTCCTATGCAAAATGAAATCTCATCTAATTACTTTCACTAGGGCCCTATTTAAATGCCTTTAAATGATGCTTTGGTGCAAAGGGAAATGTGCTGAGTAAACTAGAGCTTTACTTTTAGTGAACGGCATTTAAACCATGTTAACAGTTGCTTTCGCTCCACAGATGTGCATCAATGCGCTGGTGCAAAGATTAGGGAGCATTGATCTAGCAGCATTCTATATGAGGCAAGTAGGCAGAAATAAGGCGAGTCTGCTGGATCAGGCCAGGGGCCCATCTAGTCCAGCATCCTGTTCTCACAGTGGCCGTGGTGTGACCTAATCACAAGAGCACTCTCCACTCTTGTGGTTTCCAGCAACTGGCATTCACAAGCAACACTCTTTCTGACCACGGGGGCAGAGCATAGCCTTCACGGTTAGAAGCCATTGATAGCCTTCAGTTGTCTAATTCTCTTTTAAAGCCATCTGTGTTCGTGGCAATCACTGACTGAGAAAAAGAGAGGGGCTTGTCATTGCTGGGTATTTTATGAACATGGGAAAGGGTTTCAGAGGGGCAGACAGATGCTATGCTGTGTCAAGTCCCCACAGCAGTGAGGCATACTGTTTACGTAGCCACTGCTATACAACGTTGAAATATCTCTATCTAGCACATGGGCGTAGGCAGGGGGGGCAGGAGGGGGCAGCTGCCCCCCCTAGAAGCAAAAAATTAATGTATTTTACAGACCATAACCAGCACTTTTCCCCTCCAAAAACTGAAGTGGAAAGGGCTTTGCTTTAGCAAGAGCAGCTGAGTCTCTGCTTGCTTGGGGGGGGGGAGAGACACAGCTGTAACAAAAACACATCAAATAAATAAAGCAAAGTGGCTACCAGTAGTTAAGCAGTTAAGACAATGGAGCATATATCCCCAGGCAAGATTCGATAGCTGACCATTTCACCCTATTGTTCTTAAGTGGGAGTTGTTAATGAGCATTCAGGAGCATTAAGAGTTCTATTGGCGATTTAATGAGGGTGCAGACTCAGAGGATTCAATTTGACTAAGGTGGCTCTGCAAGGCTAAAAGGAAGTGAATAAGAAAGGGGGGCTGTAGCTTTGACAGACACAGTGATGTTTATAAAAAGCAGTGGTGTTCCTGTCTGCCCCTCCTCCTGCATCTGTATACTGTAAATCAGGGGTGGCCACCTCCCAAGAGACTCTGATCTACTCACAGAGTTTAAAACTGGGGGTGATCTACCCCCTTTTGGGGGGTTCAGGTCAAAGCTGTTGAGTTTTTTTAAGGAAGGGAAGCCCTGTTTTTTGGGGTTTAGGTCAAACTTGTTGAGCTTCTTTTAGGAGGGAGGGAGGGAGGCCCATTATTTTTGTTTAGGGCTTCAGGTCATAGTTCAACTTTTTTTAGGGAGGAGGAAAATTTTGGGTGAGCTTTTTTTAGGGGTGCCAGTGATCTACCACAGACATCCAGTGATCTACTGGTAGATCACAATCTACCTGTTGGACGTGCCTGCTGTAAATCAAGCAGAGAGAAAGCTGCTTACAAGGCTCCTGTACAGGCGTACCGGTATATTCCTCTTGCTGCAGAGTTCCAGCATCACAGCGTCACCCAGAGGCACCCACAAATATGAGTTATCCCTCTCTCTATTTCTTCCTTCCTTCCCTCCCTCTTCCATCCTTAATAAAATACTGGGGGGGAGAGAGATAAGCCCCACATAGAAAGCCCATCAACATGGGGGGATGACTCTTTCAAATACGGTATTTACCAATAATTGGGGGGGGGAGGCACCTAGGCCTCTAGGAGTTGGCTGCTATGCCTAGGAGTAGGACAATTCAAGAAAGCAGAATGATGCATATGCTATGGTAATATATCAATAGAATCATAGAATTGTAGTCGGAAGGGACCACAAGGGTCATCTAGTCCAACCCCCTGCAATGCAGAAATTTTTTCCTAAGGTGGGGCTTGAACCATGGTTGAAATATTATGCTGATATGCAGCAACGCCTCGGAGCCGTCGTGGCTGCGGCTGTGCCTTGCCTCGCCCTTGCCCGCCCTGCCACCCCCTCTTGCCTGCCCGACCCTCCCGTCCTCTCCAGCCAAGCAGGGTAGCCGCCAACGCTGCCAGCCCCAGAAGCACAAGGTGGCCGCTGCCGCTGCCGCCGCTACGATGTCATCAGGCCCGCTGGCCATGTAGCCCCGCCCACATTCCCACTTCGTGGCCCCTCCCCTCCCGTGCCTTGGCCCCGCCCCTGAACGACCATGGCTTGCCCCCCCCTAGTTTTGATCCTGGCTACGCCCCTGATCTAGCATATTGTAGAAGAGAACTGAGACACCTGCTTAAAATGGGATATCCTCCCAGCCAGCACAGTGGACTTGATCTGAAGGCTGCACATTTATGACAGGGATTAGCATCTTGTGGAACAACCCAGACTCCCCTGCTGGTCTGGTGGGGGTTTAGGGAACAGCAAGACCACCAGAGTGTCTGTAATCCCATCGTGCATGGCAACCAGGTGGAAGATGTGGGATGCAGACAGATTGCTGCATCAGTCTTGAGGTGGTGCAGTGATCAGGGCTGGATTGGGCCCATTTGGGGGGGGGGGTCTTATTACTGGCTGCTGCTGGATTGGGATCTCTCCAACCCCCATTTCTACCTACTCATTTAGAAGACAGAAGGAGGAGCTGTATGGGAGGCTGATAAGGCTAGCAGAGAGGGACACCAAACCGCCTTCAGACCTCACACAAAGGGGGTTTGGATTGCTCAGTAAGTTATATTGTGTTATACTATGGATCTTACACTGGTTTCAGCGTGAATTTATCCCCTGCTTTCTAGCAAAAAGCAAAGATCCTCAAGACAGAACACACAGGATAGAAAATCTCTAAAGGGCTGGGCTGGCTCAAACCATTTATCCGGATTATGAGACTTGAATTTACCCATGCAGATACAACTAGTCATAGAAATATAGGATTGCCATCTTCAGTTCTGCGTCCAGTGTATAACACAATTTGTTGGCTTCCGAAAGGTATCTGGTTGGCCACTGTGAAAATATAAACTAGACTAGGCAAGACTTTGGTGTGATCCAATCATGCTCTTCTTCTGTATAAGAGTGTCAGTTCCCTCTTCCCCTGTTTTGTTATTTTTTATTTAATTTTTAAAAATCTTTATCATCTTTCCCATTCCCATTTATATATTTTTCATCATTTTAATGTCTCAATAATAATAATAATAATAATAATAATAATAATAATAATAATATTCTAATAAAAATGTGACCCCCATCCCAGAACTGTTCTTCAAACTCCATGTATAGTAAGGACAGGTTTTGATTCTTGCATAGTTAAACCCCCCACTTTTAATGGGATTGTGTTTGTAGGGGGGCAGACAGCGCACCAATTCCTGCAGTCCCTTTAACGTGCCCTTACTTGGGGTAAGACTCCATGCTGATCAACCCTAGTTCTGGTTGCTGAACTCTCTGAAACTTTTTGTAAAATGCATCTGTAATGTTTATGAGGTGCTGCTGTTTTTATAGTGTGCCAGTGTCAATTGCTGAGCTGTTTATTGGGAGGAGATATATAAGGCCTGTGGTAAAAAGGCATTTTCAAAAGTTGGGTCTTCATTAAAAAGGCAAGTACTTTTCATACGACTTTTGAGGGATGCAACAGGGAAAAATGGAAATATAAAAAATATGGCTGGATGCTCTCTTTACCACCTTTATACAAATATGAATGATTGCCTGCACAAGTTTTGGATGTTCTGTTGTCTCTATACTTTATGCACAAGCAAATTGAATGCCCTGCCATCCACAGACTACCCACTTGAATATCTGATTTCCTGCATGTGCCTTTATTCGCATCTGGGAGAAAAGGAAAAAAAGCCTGGAATAACCCAGACTGTGCAGTCTCCCCTTCTTTTATAAATTCAATTTGTTCTTAACTGATTGATGGGGAATAGCAATAACTTCATGGTATTGATCTGCTTTGTAGCAGAGCATCCCTATATTAAAAAGTCTGCTTTTGTTTCAATTGGTCAGACAAATGATATTTTACATTGATCATAGCAATGTATTTCAGCAAACTAATTGCTTGATCAGCAAGGGACAATCTGCATTTGTTTTAAATCAAGTAAGCTTCAGAAACCAGAGCATTTGTCCTTGTGGCTTTGATCCAAAGCCTCATTAAAAGTCTCTTTTAACTGATATAGAGCTGCATCTCATTAATATAGAAATGGTGATATTAAAGAGCCTTTAACATTTAGCTATGATGTGACCTGCTTAACAAACTAGATTGAAGGGGGGGGGGGGGAGAGAGATATGAGCTTCCTGGAGCTTGGCTCTGAATGAATGGATGGGATCTCCATAGGCATTTATGTAAGCGCTCCCTCTTCCCCCCATTGGCTCTTAGCCAGGTGTGCAGCTGTTTTACTGTGTGCCGCATTGTTTGTTTGGCCATTGCTGAGTCTCATGTACAGCTATCTGGTGGAATATTTATTTATTTTATTTCTTAAAATATTTATATCCTACCTGCTGTATCCCTGAAGGAGCGTCTCCACCCTCATCATTCAGCCCGGACACTGAGGTAAAGCACCGAGGGCCTTCTGGTGGTTCCCTCACTGCGAGAAGTAAAGCTACAGGGAACCAGGCATAGGGCCTTCTCGGTAGTGGCACCCACCCTGTGGAACACCCTCCCATCAGATGTCAAGGGAATAAACAACTATCTGACTTTTAGAAGACATCTGAAGGCAGCCCTGTTTTAGGCATATTTTAATGTTTGATGTTTTAATATTCTGTTGGGAGCTGCCCTAAGTGGACGGGGTATAAACAACAACAACAACAACAACAACAACAACAACAACAACAACAACATGTTTACAGCATGTGCTGAAATTAAACTAATGTCTTGTTTCTGTGGGAAACATTATTCCAGAGAGCAGGTGCCACCACAAAAAGGCCTTCTTCCTTGTTGTAGTGCAAGAGACATCTGTAGGATGTAGCCCAACCAAAATGGTCTCTTTTAGTGACTAGGCAGGTGTATATTTAAGAAGGTGTTCAAACGTCCCTATTTTCATTGTGGAAATGTTGGAGGGTATGTGTTCCCTCAGATAACCTAGTTGATTGTAGCTTTGTAGAGTAAGACCAATAAGTTGGCCCCGTAGCATATTGGCAGCCTATGTAGCAATGTGATTTGCTTTGTGATGAACCCCTGCTCACAAAAGCCACCAGAAGCATATTGTGCACTGAGAAAATGGAAGGGAGTGGACCACCAGATGCAACATGCATGGAAAGTGTTGGAAGAACACATGTTATTTGCAATGGCATGGTGCACTCTGTGGAGGGAGGTGAGGTGAAGGGAACGGGAGCAGCTCCAAGAATGTTTATAAGGAGGCTAGAGGTGGTGTTCATAGAGGGCATGGTAGCCAGGAAGCTAGACAATAACTTTACTGTCTCTCTTAAGCAAGAACAAAACAGCAAAAGAAGACTCCTGAAACCACCCAGATACAACTAAGTTCCTAAACTATAAAATGTGACACTGCAAAATTGGTATAATCTGTTGATGGGAGATAGAGACAGATAACCAAACAGAGAGTGGTGTCATTTGTTGCTCCAAAAGTGGTCGGTCCAAAGCCTGCGTGTTCTATGGAGCTGCCCATTATTTATTTCAAGGCATCTGCAGGCCAAGTTTCATTCAATGATTCTGAAGGGCTAAACAGTTTTGAGAATTGGACTATACAATAGTCAAATGCTGTGTCTCAATGTGATTTTTTTAGCATGATGCTGAATATTGGTAAAAATGTTGGTGTGGCCCTCAGAAGGCTGTCCAGAGTGGAATGTGGCCCTTGGGCTGAAAAAGACTCCCTACCCATCGGCATGTCAAACCTGCGGCCCTCCAGATGTTTTGGACTACAATTCCCATCTTCCCCAACCACTGGTCCTGCTAGCTAGGGATCATGGGAGTTGTAGGCCAAAACATCTGGAGGGCCGCAGGTTTGACATGCCTGAAGTAGAGAATTCATCCTGAGATACTATCCTTATGTTCACCTGGTCTTGGATGCCGCCCTCCCTCTGAAAAACACCTCCATTTTCTTCCCTTGTGAGCAATCTTCCCACATTCATCTTTGGACCTATTCCCCTCCTCACATACAATTACTCAGTAACTTCTTGTAAATAATGTTAAATGGAACAAATCTGACGTATTTTTTAATGAATAATCTCTCCTTTATAGCACTTTATAAATCAGCTACTTTCAAATGGAGCCCATCAGGAATTAAGTGTGCTTGGAGGAGTTAGGGGAACAGACTGAGGAAGAAACATAAAAAGAGCTCAAAGCAGATATGATTTGGCCAAACAATCCCTACTGGGGATGGTGGTGCAGTATGGGGAGTGCAAGAACCTCACATTTCAAGGGTATAATCATTAGTAGAAGATGAGAGTCATTTAAGAGACTTAAAACAAAGGAATGGAGAGGATCTTCTCTATGCAAAGAGGGTGGCCCTGTGAACTACTTCATAGACGACAGCTATTTGACAGCATCTTCTCTCTGAAGGACTACCTGGTCCAGGTCTGGTTTAAATATAAAGTATCATAACAAAGGAGAGTAGGCAGGGTCTTGTGTTTGCCTATCAGCAGTTACACCTGGACGCAGCAGGCAAACAGCCATACCACTATTGTAAGATTCAATCTATTTCTGTTTAAATCATAGGGTGGTATTCAACAAAGTTTTACTTAGAATAGACTTTTTGAAACAAATGGACCTAAGTGAGGTCAACTAATTTCAATAGATCTACTCTGAGGAAAACATTGTTCAATACCACCCATAACAATTATTTCCAAATTTGCATCTAGACACAGGATACATAAAAGTTATAGAAATATGTGTCCTCTTTTGTCCTCCATTTGGTGATGTGATTCTGCCACATCTCCAGAATGAAAGGGGTTGTGCTAAGAGATAGCCAACCACCAGACACTGGTGGAATGTGCATTCCGTGATGGTATGTGAGGAAGGGCTAGAAAACCACAGGAGGTGAGAGTGCTCTTGTGCTCAGGTCCTGGTTTTGATTTCGCACAGACATATATGTTTGCTGCTGTAACAACAGGATACTGGACTAGATGGGCCATTGGCCTGATCCAGCGGGCTCTGTTTAGGTTACCTTATGCTCCTCTTTTCTTTTGTGTTATTCTGGTGCATGGGGAATATTGGATGCATTTAGGGTGCATTCTAATTTGTGTGGGATGATGCTGAGGCACAATAGGCCCAGCCAGTGTTTTGAGTGCGCATCCTGCAATGCTCTCCAGAATTCTCTGCAACACACAGGAGGTTTAGAGAGCCATCTTTACTATTAGGGCAAGTGGGATGGCTGCCTAAGTGGTCTGGAGTAGGCTGGGTGTTTGCTAGGAGGCCCGGGGAGATTCACTGTGATTTGGGGGGTCATGGATCAGGGCCACAGGATAGATTGGAGAGGTCTGTGAATTCCATTTAATGCAGCATCACACTGCTTTGAACAGTCATGGAACTCCCCAAAGAATCCTAGGAACTCTAGTTTGTTAATACAGTGGTACCTCAGGTTACAGAAGCTTAAGGTTACAGACGCTTCAGGTTACAGACTCCACTGACCCAGAAATAGTACCTCGGGTTAAGAACTTTGCTTCAGGATCAGAACAGAAATTGTGCTCTGGCATCGCGGTGGCAGCAGGAGGCCTCATTAGCGAAAGTGGTATCTCAGGTTAAGAACAGTTTCAGGTTAAGAACGGACCTCCGGAACAAATTAAGTTCTTAACCCGAGGTACCACTGTAGTGCTGAGAGTTATTAGGAGACCTCCATTCCACTCACAGAGCTATGGTCAATCCCTCTTCCCAGGGAATTCTGGATTTTGTAGGACTGTGAAATAGGGGGTTTCCTAATAACTTTCAGAACTCATAACAAGCTACAGTTCCCAAGATTCTTTGGGGGAAGCCATGACTGTTTAAAGAGGTATGATACTGCGTTAACTGCATAATTCAGATGGGCCTCAGCTTAAGACAATATTAAGCATCCTCTTACGGTGGTTTGGTGGAATTTCCGTTTGAGTCCAGTTCTGAACTCCTGTTTAGCTCTTTTCAGAGTGTTTAGTGCTTTGCAATTATTATCCTGAGCCTTTTGCCCTTTGTATGCAGAAGGCCTCAAATGGGACCACTTCCAGAACAAGCAGGAGGAGTTAACTTCCCTGACCTGTTAAACTGCCATCAATCTTCCGCCTTTGTCCAGGGGTTAAATGGTTTGAAAAATGTGGTGTTGTACAAGTTCCTCCCTAGTTCACCATGGGAAGAAACCTGGCCTCCTGTTTTCACTTTCTCCTTTCACTTTCCCAGTGGATATAAAATATATGAGCATCCCACTATCTTGGCAACAGCTAACACTTTCCAAATGCTAAATAAATGCAGTTTATGTGAGTATGCTAATTGTGATATCTAAATGGAAAAGCTGATTCTCATTTTTTGTTTAGAAGCTTTGTTCTTATGAGGTTTGAATGAATGAAAAATTGGTGCAGGACTGTGGGGAGGGGAAAGTGGGGAAAGTATCCTTTGCGCGGTCAGGGGGAGACCCCCCAAACCCCAGGCAGCCCCTGAGCGGAATAACAACACCAGACGTTGGCCACAACTTTATTAAGATTCAGATGTAGGGAGGCCTTGGCACAGGCATTGGGCGTTTATCCTTCCCAGCCCCCCAGCTGGGAGTCTGGGTAATTTCTGGGTTATCCAGCATATGTGGGGGTTGGGCTAGCTCTGGAGAACATATGTTCAAGCAGATAGCCCGCCCCCCTTTTCGCCGCCGCTGGAGGGGGAGGGCAATGACAGCCCCTAGGCATTGACCATTCGGTCAATGCCTCCCCCCAGACCCCTTTAATGGGAATCCTGGTATCACCGCCGCACTGGGGGCGGGGGGTCACCTCCCCACGCCCCCCATTTTGGTAAATGTCTAAAGGATGCTGCCCAAGGCCTGCAACCACCAAAGTTGTGATGAATTGCTATGGGAAAGGTGAAAATCCTTTCCAGCCTTGTCGTAGCAGCGCCTGCGTGCGTGTTCACCTGCGGAAGAAAAAGAGGTTAACCTGCAATGTAAGCATTAATTTTTTGGGAGTGGAGGGTGGGAAAGCCCTGGAGCCGTCAACTGCTTCCCAGGTATGTCTCGCCTTCTGCTGTGGGCACTGGATGGTTACCTCCTCCTACCTGGCCAATCCCCCCTTGGAAACACCTCCCCCGGCTGGATTGGACGGCTGGCTGTGTGGGCGGAGACCACAGGTATCCAGCCTGGGAAGGTGTTGCCAGCCTCTGAACTGAGACTCTTAGGGTGCTACGAACGACCGCGCAAAATGTGCACCCCTTTTATATGGGGAACGGTCATTATGTCTATAGTGAGAAAATACCGGTAGTTATTGGTAGTGTGGCAAAACTTCTCACCAGGATCTCTTCCAGCTCTTACCAGGAGGGAGGGGGGACAAGGTTGACGTGGGACAAATGTGCACTGAAAATGCCAGAGGGTATTTGGTGCAGTTGTTAGATTTGTTTTTGCCAAAGTGCCATTAAAATGTTATTACCTAGATCTAATTTAGAAATAGAAGATCTTGAAGCAGAAGACGTCACAGTAATAAGGTGCTTTTTGAAGGTGGGACCAAATGTAAAAGAGATGGAGCTGGGATGGCTCACTGTTTTTGGCCTGAAGATACCATTCACCCTTGGTCAACTCTCCAGGGTGGTCACATGCCAACAGTGGGTGTGCCCAGTGCAAAAGGGGCACTGTCCTACTAACCTCATTCTACCCTCAGCCGTATCCCACCCTGCCTGCTTTCTTACACCCAGCCCCAGGGTGTTGCATTGGCAAGCAGTTTTCTCTTCTTTAGTACTCGTATTGCTTTTGCAGAACCCGCCTGGGAAAAGAACAGGGAGCAAACTAGAATAAGTTGGCTTCACCTGCCATTGGCTTTGGTTCCACTTGTCATTTGCCTCCCTGCTTTCTGCCCTATTAGTCCCAATGTGCAGCAGACACAGCTGGATGTGTCCATCCCACACTCATGCATTCACACTCATCCCTGCACACACAAAGACTTACACAGTGTGTGCACATACACATATACAGTTCATCAAATGATGATCTGATGACTGGGGAGCTGGTCATTTGCATCCCTATCAGGGAGCTGGGTTAGAGAGAGTTGCAAACCCATCTCTCCACCCCAGCATTATGTCTCCTTGATCCCCCCCTTTTTTCTACTTCACTTCTGAAATTAGAGGTGTCTTGGGAATGTCCTTAGGGAAGCAAATCTGGCCTTTGGTTCAGGGGTTAGTAGACCCCGAGTGAAGGAAGGGACCTCAAGTCTTCTGATTCTGCATGAGCTAAGCTAGGAGCTACTGCCTTGAATTGAGTTCAATTGTCTTCCTTCCAGTCCCAGCACTGAGGATGGTTTTTTAAGGAAACATATGGTTGTTTCATTTTCTTTTTCTCTGCAGAAATTGAAGCTGCATCAGAATAGAGCACGGGTAGGCAAACTAAGGCCTGGGGGCCAGATCTGGCCCAATCACCTTCTAAATCCGGCCCGCGGATGGTCTGGGAATCACTGTGTTTTTACATGAGTAGAATGTCTGCTTTTGTTTAAAATGCATCTCTGGGTTATTTATGGGGAATAGGAATTCGTTCATCTCCCCCCCCCCATAGTCCAGCCCCCCACAAGGTCTGAGGGACAGTGAACCGGCCCCCTACTGAAAATGTTTCCTGACCCCTGGAATAGAGGTTCTTACGACTTCATTGGAGGCATTAACAGCTGCCTAAGGCTGTTCTCTCCCACTTCTTATTGTTCCAAAGTTAATTTCCTTGAAGGTGTGTCTTGCAAGTGTTGCCACATTTGCTAATAGGGTGTAAATTCTTAACAGAATAGTCAAACGAAGACGTCACATCCTTGGTACTCCTTAGGTTGTTTGGCTCGGAGTTTGGAATTAGAACGCACATGGCTTTTATTTATTTACATGTGAATAGTCTTATATACCCCACTGTAAACAAAATACTAAGGTGAAGAACCTAACATGCCCATTAAACAGCATAAAAATAGTGTATCTGAAGAAGTGTGCATGCACACGAAAGTTCATACCAAAATAAAAACTTAGTTGGTCTTTAAGGTGCTACTGAATGAATTTTTTTATTTTGCTTCGACTCAGACCAACACGGCTACCTACCTGTAACTGAAGAAGTGTGCATGCACACGGAAGCTCATACCAAAATAAAAACTTAGTTGGTCTTTAAGGTGCTACTGAATGAATTTTTTTTATCTTGTAGTGTATCTTTTTTTATCTTGTAGTATATCTGAAGAAGTGTGCATGCACACGAAAGCTCATACCAAAATAAAAACTTAGTTGGTCTTTAAGGTGCTACTGAAGGAATTTTTTTATTTAGCATAAAAATACTTAGTCTGGACAGTGTTCAGTAACCCATGGGCATACATTTTAGACTTAGATTTTTGAGGCCACTGTGATCAGAGAAATCAGGGCCGAGTTGACTTGGAAACCTATGAAGTGGATGAAATTCTGCGTGTGGTACTGGGTCGTGGTAAAGTTTATTGCAAAACTTCCATCATTTTAGTGGGACTCATCCGTGAGAATTTCTACACAAACTGTAAACTTTGTCAGGGGAATCCATTTCATTTCAGTGGAACTGCATGAACACTGATTACACAGACCCCCCCAAGTGTCCCTAATTTCCAGGGATGTCCCTGATTTAGAGAAGCCATCCCAGTTTCTGATTTGATCCCAGAATGTCCTACTTTTCCTTAGGATGTCCCTGTTTTCACTGGAGAAATGTTGGAGGGTGTGGATTTATCCAACCCCCTGGGCCATCTGAAGGCAATCCTGTACAGGGAAGTGGTTTTTTAAATGTTTAATGTTTTATTATGTTTTTATATATGTTGGATGCTGCCCAGAGTGCTGGGGGAACCCAATAAGTTATAAATAGTAAAATTAACATTATGGAATGGGACGTCGCTATATTCATTGGAGAAATGTTTGAGGGTATGCTTACAGTTAGTGGGGATACATGGGCCTTCTTGAAGTGTTGCCCCACATGTTTTACTAACTAGCTGTGTGCTTTTTACCCCTGTCCAGTTTCCATGAGCAAAGCGCAGTGACAATTCATAAAACACAGTGTCTGTTTTTGTGTGTATTTAGCTTTACAATCTGAAATGGCAGCCGTGTGTTATAAGGAGAAATCCCAGCAGCACGGACAGGAACAACAGCCTCCTTTCGTAACGTGCACAAGTGATACAAAACTCCTTTGTTTTAGAGGTTGATTTATGAACTTATTCTTATATACTTTTAAAGAAGTTTGAATTCTAATAAGATTACATCACCCCCTGGGATTCTGAGAATCCATATGTGCTTTTATTAGTCCAATTCTGTCATATAGCTTCTGCAGCAGGGATAGGAGCCAGGCACGCTATTCATTTACGGTCAGAATGACCCAGGGTTTCTGGTGACCCAAGATTGTATCTTAATAGGTAGTGCAATCCATGGCGCTTAAACCGGTGCAACAGCTCTTAAGATTGCGGCCTGCGCGTACATATGCAGGTATGTAGGAAGTTGAAGATTTAGTTACAGCCCACCTCTTGATTGGGTGATCCTCAAGGCAGCTGTTGTGTTTCATCATTGGAATGGAATTATCCCAATGCTTGCTATGTTAGCTGATCAGTACATAGGGTTGGGCTCATTGATTGCTGCTCCAACAGAAGGTCATAACACATGCATGTTCAGGATACTTTGATCTGATATCTGGAATTCAACCTATGTGGTGTTTTTTTAGTTCCGGCTTTTGAACCCAATGATAAGATCCCAGTTCAGGCATGACCAAACGCTATAGCAGTGATGGGCAACCTTTTGAGCTTGGTGTGTCAAAATTCGCCAAAAAAACTGAGCATAACTCGGGTGGTGTGAGACTTTGAGAAAAAAACCATAATTTCGTGATATTTATGCTTTAAATAACAAAAATGTATAATTGTAATATATAACTGTATTTAATAAACCAAAGACTAATTATTTAACCAAAACAAAATAAAAACCCCTTATTTATCACAAAGTGCCCAGAGTTGTTGAGCTTTTTTGGGGGAGCTGCTGACCAAAGTTTTGGAGGTTTCTTTGGGGGGGTGCAAAAGTTGCTTGCTTTTTCGGGGGGATGCCCCAAAGTTGCTGCACTTTTTGGGGGGAAAGGGAACATAAATAAATGATTAATAATACCTTCGCTGGAACTAACACGCAGCACTGACATAGTCTGCCAAAGCGCCAAAAAAACCCCCCAGCACAGAACGGGTTAAAATGAATGTTGTTACACCCAATCATCGTCTGCCAAAGCGCCAGAAAAACAGCACAGAAAGGGTTAAAAAACAATCTCTGGCTACCAGTAACAACAACAACAACAACAAAGGACCCGAGTTTTAACAGCGGAGACAAGCTGTAGCGTGAGGAGGATCGGGAGAACAAATTGGGGGGGGGGACACAACAACAACAGCGCGAATGGGCCGATGGGGCGCATGCCAGCAGTGAGGGTTCTGTGTGTCACGTCTGACACGCGTGTCATAGGTTCGCCATCACTGCGCTATAGGATAGGGATAGCATTTTAAACTGGGTGGAAGGAGCAAATTGTCACCCTCCGCCACTGACCTAGTTTAACTGACTCAAAACTTTGAACCCCACGTGTCATAAAGGATGTCGTTAAAGGAACACAACCCTGGTCAGCAGTGCAGCACGGATTTCCCAGCCAAAAGCTGTGAGTGTCTTGTCATCTTTAGGATATTACAGCAGAGGGTTTTGCTGTTAAAACAAAACAAAACTTTCAAACAACATGGCAAATCTTTTCCAAGGAGGTTTATATAAAGAGCTGGTGTCTGTAATAAATCAGATACCAATAAAACCACACAATCTAAAACTAAAATATCAACAAGCTACAACATTAAAACAGCAGCAGTTTAAACCATATGGAACACCACATTTTGAAAAGCTGTTTGAAATAGGAATGGACAAATTTAAATTTGCTTTGTATTTTTAAGTGAATAATTCACACCTCTTGGACTAAAACTTTGAATCCAAAGTAACTGACCTCCATATTTCATGCTTCTCCAAATGTTGTGATACAGTTCAGAGCTAAAAACAAGGAAAACAAATGCATAGATGTGCATAAAATGTATTTCAGGGTAAAATATATTATAATTATTTTAATTTATTAGCTACACTTCAATCTAAGGTCCCAGGGTGGGTTACAACAACTTAAAACACATCATTAAATACACTTAGGAATCTCTACTGTGAGCTAAAATATGTATTTAAATGTGCATCTTGTGAACAAAATATATATTTAAATACAGATTTTCATATGGATTTTAAAAAACAAAACAAAACAAAACAGATTATAGCAAAAGAAAAAAGTCAATATGGACTCAAGAATGGACACATGAGAAACTGGTGAGGACCAGAAATTTGACTGTTTTCTCCATTTCTAAAAATAATAAAAGAAGTTTTCCAGGTGTGAATGGTGCTTCACAATCACAGAGCCCCTCCTGGAAAAGGTCTTATCTTCTGTGCTTGTCAGTCTCATAGATCTTGACCGCTGCAGTGTAAACAAAGGCCAGCCAGCCATGTGCTTCTGCATCCTTATACCTTGGCCAGAGTTAATCTGAGAAAATGAGAAAATGCCGCTGAGCTGTTTACTAAAAGGGGAAGACCAAGTATTTTCTTAGCACCACAGCAGTTCTGTTTTGTCGCTAGCTTCATACAGAAGGAACAAGCAGGTGGCATGCAAAGTAAGCCGAGCCTTACCTTGGTAAGTTTTTGGTGACTCAGCATGAGCCAGCATCGTTATACTCAAAGGGCTAAACTACCTCAGCAGTTAGCTACACTCCTCAAAAGGTGAAATAAAGGCAGAAAGCAATGGACCAGTTTGAGGTGTTATCATGGGATATGCAAGCTGTTTGTCCTCCACCCTGCACTGCCTCCAGCAAGATCTCTCTTTCAATTGAACTCAGCAAGGGATGGTGCCTTATTTATTAAGCATGCCCCCCCACCACCACCTTGTTCCCATTCCATTTTGAATGCTACATACTTTTTAGATATGCAGCGCTAAAACCTGCCCAGTAAGTCCTATATCCTGAGCAAGGAGACAATTACAGTGCAGAGATGAAGGAAGAAACAAACCAAATGTGGCTGGATTATGGAGTCAAGAAACAGCTCGACACACTTGTCTGATCTTTCCCTTTGCTCAGGGGACCGCTGCGTTATTGCTCGCAATTCTCTTTTGTTTCAGTTGGTTATTGCAATAGTAATTGCTCATCAGTGTATAATAAACCATGTCTTGTTTATCTCATAAATGGCTGGGGCTGTTTGTCATTCCTCCAGGGAGAGTGTTGAAAGCATGGTGGGTTTCTTAGTGGCGTCATGGTTCTGGGAATACTCCTGCAAATGGGCTCCAGATGCCCATTTTCTCCACCCCATGTTAGCTCTCTTTCTCCAAGGTGAAATAATCTCTTTGCACCAGGCTGAGAGGATGGGAAAAATCTTATCTCCACTCTTCCTGACCCTCACCTGTGGCAACGAATCCCCACCACCTGTCTCAATATAGGTATTTCACCTATATTTCTTGATTACACGAAGTGGTCTTCTGCCACCCTAGGCTGCTTGGGGAGGAAGGCCCGAGTATAAATTCAATAAATAAAAAATTCCAACAAATAATCAATTCTTAGAAATTTCTTGCTGCAATGTGCCATCATTGAAATTTGTAGCCCTGTTAACAACTTCCACATTTAAAATGTCATTTTCATTGGTAGACCTATTTTTAGATCTGATGAAGAGTGATTTCAATATGTGAGTCTCAAAACCAATCTTTGGCTAAAGCTGAAGTCATGTAACCAAATGTTTAAAAAATCTCTTTCTCTCTCCCAGTCATAGACACATGAATTGAATTCCACTCAAATAACTAAAAGTTAAGTTGATGAAAACATGTATTGGGAAGTCGCTTATTATTATGAATGCTGATGAGACTCAGCTCTGTATCTCCACAATATCTGACTCATGAGATGGCATGTGAGCCATGGACTGGTGATTTGACGTAGTGGTGGGATGGATGACCATAAATAAGCTGAGCTTTAACATTGTCAAGATGGAGGCACTGTGGATGAGTGGGACCCGAGTTCAAGTGTGATGCAGCAGCTAAAAAAGCCAATGCAATTCTGGGCTGCATCAATAGGAGTATAGCGTCCAAATCAAGGGAAGTAATAGTACCACCGTATTCTGCTCTGGTCATACCTCACCTGGAGTACTGTGTCCAGTTCTGGGCACCACAGTTCAAGAAGGATACTGGCAAGCTGGAACGTGTCCAGAGGAGGGCAACCAAAATGGTCAAAGACCTGGAAACAATGCCTTATGAGGAACGGCTTAGGGAGCTGGGTATGTTTAGCCTGGAGAAGAGAAGGTTAAGGGGTGAGCTGTTCGACAGTGGAACTTGCTGCCAAGGAGTGTGGTGGAGTCTCCTTCTTTGGAGGTCTTTAAGCGGAGGCTTGACAGCCACCTGTCAGGAATGCTTTGATGGTGTTTCCTGCTTGGCAGGGGGTTGGACTGGATGGCCCTTGTCGTCTCTTCCAATTCTATGATTCTATGATTCTAAGAAACTGGTCAATTGTCTGTCGTGGTTGGGATTGCACTCACACTAAAGGAGCAGGTATGTGGTTTGCAGATGCTTCTGGATCTAGCTTTATCAATGGAGGCCCAGAGAGCCCCAGAGATTAGAAGAACCTTTTACCAGCCATAATTAAGATTGTGGCCTTTGCCCACTCATTATGGAGATGTCGTACTGGGGGAGAGAGAGAAAGGGTTAATAGGCTGACCAAAAAGAAAGCCCAGGGGCGGAGCCTAACTGTGTTTAAGGCTCAACGCAGGGGTTTGGGCAGTTAGTTCGGTTGGTTTCTTGTGGGTGGGAGGCATAGGAGTCAGAGTGAGAGACAGAGGGGAGACAGAGAGAGTGAATCGGATTACAGTTAATATGTTACAACCTGACTGAGTCTGAATATATTACCGGGGAAATCTGGTTGGTGGCAGTGGAAGAGATAAGCCGTGATGGCGCAGGGTCAATAGCTTGTGGAACGACCGGGGGGCTCTGTGCGAATGCCACAAAGATCTACTGCAATAAACTTATGCCATGCCATTGTTGCTTTTTAAATGTATTTTGGTAGTTGTCCGTTTTATGTAATTTTAAAATTTCAGGTCCAGGATGTAACTACATCTTAAACTAGCAGTAGCCACTGTGGTGCCTTTTCTATTTTGCTGGGCTCCAGTTCCCATCAACCCAAGCTAGCTAGGTCAGGGATAATGGGTATTTTAATCCAGTGAAGGCTTACTGGGCGGCACACTGGCTATCCCTGACTTAAAGTGAGAAAGAGCAGCTCCAGTGAAACCCTCTAATGAAACCCTCCATGCTTACCTACAACTTCCACTGGCTGTGTTGCCCAGCCACATATGGAGTAAAATCTGGGAATACTTATGTTCATTGGGAGCACATTTCAAAGAGCAGGTACTAAGACTAAGGCTCCATTCAGACAGCACTTGATTCTGTTTTCCGAATGTTTCCTTAACTGACATTTCCCACATTTTGAGACATTTCACACAGCTTCTGGAAATCTGGTGGTTTCTAGTAGAAGTTTAGCAATAATTTCCATGTTAATTATTTCTAGAAAATAATCAATTCGCAACCCCATTAGCTCAGAAAACAAGCCCAGGAGTTTTGCACTGTAATTTCACATGACAAATTTGAGGCTGCATATGGTGTTTAAAACTTAGCACTACATGGTGTTATAAAATAAAGTCTTCCCAAGTAATGGATTAAAGAGTACTCTCACCAACATTAAACCCCACACACTTTGAGCTGGAAACCTGAGCAGATGGGAGATACTTAAAAAGCTTCCTTCAACTAGAGCAATTTAGTGGTGCTATTCCTGGATGTGAAATTCCTGGATGTGAATGCTGCCAAACTTTAGCAATTTTTTCCTCCCAGAGGGAGATTCCAGTATGATGCTGCTGATTTGGAATTCATTTACAGATTTTATATTATCAGATGTGAACTGAATAGAATTTGGGGTCAGTGAGCTCCTTGTTGACAAGGGAATTGTCCTTTTGCAGGTGATAATATACATGTCTTCATCTTGCTTTCCTCATTCACGACTATTTGGGAGAGGATCACACTCACTCTAATAAGTCCCCCCCCCTTTTATAACTACATATTGTTTACGCCCATGCCTAGTTTTCAAAATAACAGGAACATCTCCCCCTTGCATGGCTTGGCCTTCAGGCTATCCCTTTGTAAGAACATTCCACACAGAGATGTTCTCTTAGGATGCTTACAGGCTGTTGTTCTTTCCAGGTGGGATTCCATCACTTACCAACAAATTTTGGTTGCACAATTATATGGGAGACTTGCACCACAATCTCACTTCCTCAGAAAGCGCATTCTCCAATTAGGGAGAGTGTGGGTTGTGGAAGGGTTAAAAAGACATCTCCCTGGGTTGGGAGTGGTGTCAATTGAGAGGGAGTGCGTGTAGCAAATTAGCATGTAGCAAATTTTGATTGACAGCAAATTTTGATTGACCTCAGAGTCCAGCAGTTAGTTTCACTTTGCAAAGTGCTTCAGATCTCCCTCCCGCCCTCCGCCTTTTTCTAATGGTTTGGCCTGACATTGCTTTGCCTTTCATGGGGTCGCTTGCTTTGCAAGGGCCCAGCAGGAATTTTGCCATTTGGCTGATTGGCTGTTGCTACTTGGTTTTTGCCTACTGCTTAGCAAATCGTCACAACTTGTTAGGTTGGCGGAGGGGTATGGTATGGAGGTGCCTACCCCTCATTAAAATGCTGCTCCACATAGAAGTATTCCGTTAAAGGAATCCTGGGGCTCCGGGGCTCTAGTCCATACACCCCCGCAATGGGCGGGGCTGGGGCCATTACAGAGCACGAGGCTTGGGGAACATTTCTGGTCGAGGGGAGAATGCCTGCACACAGCTACGTCCTCTCCCATGGGGTGTTTTCTTGACTTCCCTAGACGGCTAGGGAAGTTGGAGCTGATCTGTCCCAGGCGGGGGACAGATGGATTAACCAATGCCTAAGCCAGCATTTAATTGTATTTAAATAAAGTTTTGGCCAAATTATTGCCAAAACCCAAACTAAAATTCTTTGTGTGGTGTGAGTTATTTTGGGGGGATGTCTGGTAACCTCGTCACGCAAGATCAGACAAAAGAAAATGATGGAAAAATGCAATGGGAATAGTGGGATAATGCATGTTGCATCTAACTTTGCCACAAGCAAAATAAGATGAATGCTCACTAAATAGCCTATTTCTCCTAATCTCTGTGAAAACAAATCAAATTTTTCCTAAATTAACCGGTCATCCTAAAGCTCCCTTATTCTGCTCATACCTATATATAAGTACATATATATGCTAAATGAAAACAAGACATACTTTATGCATATGATGAAATGAGCTGTGGACCATTAAAGCAGGCATCCCCAAACTGCGGCCCTCCAGATGTTTTGGCCTACAACTCCCATGATCCCTAGCTAACAGGACCAGTGGTTGGGGAAGATTGGAATTGTAGTCCAAAACATCTGGAGGGCCAAAGTTTGGGGATGCCTGCATTAAAGCTTATCCTGCTATATCTATATATGTCTTCAAGGTTGCAAGGGCCTATGGCTACAAGCAAAAATATATATTTATTGGATAGTTTTTAAGATGCTACAGGGATCTTTGTGTTCTTCATTGCAATAGACAAATGTTGTTTCTGCTACTTAATGTATACAGAGTTTAATGTCAAAATAGGCCTTTAAGCAGTTTGCAAGCACAACAACCATTGGCACAAACATTAATATATAAGCATCCATAATTTTAAAAAGTCCAATAAAACTACCCCATTAAAACAACACAGCAATTAAAGCAAAAGACTTGGGTCAAGAGATCAAGGGCTAGGGTCCTAAACAAAAGAAATGATTAAGGCTGTTACGAAGTAGAATTCCAGAGAAAACTATCAGTGCTTAGCATAGTTATAATTGAAGCGATATGAAGATTGTTTTATTCATCAGCAACTATAGTTGGATGCAGTTCTGACCTTTTAGCAGCATCCAGATACGGACACACAATAGCCTTTTACCTCAAGTTCAAACTTAGTGCTACGTGTCAACAGGACTCTGCCGTGGTTAATATATTAATGACATCAAATACCTTCACAGGTGCTATTTTACCAGAGTGCCAGCATTCTGTTATTAGAGGTGCTTGAGGTCTTTGGGAAAGCTGGATGATTCAAGAATAGTCACTGGAACTATTGTTTTGTCCAGACAATCATTTGGGGTTGGGGGAAGCAAAGTGCATTGGAGCTGGGTCACAGACAGCGATACATTTCTTTCGGTATTTGAAAGGTATCCTGAGAGAACTAGCTCTATAAATTGGAAACAGATGGGCAGAGATGCATGTTTGGCCATGGAGAACTCATAGGAGCACAGCACAGTTAAGTCAGGTGTCTGACACCCTGTGACATTTTTGTGTCTCGGTAGAAAAGGAGAAAACACCTGGAGAGGCTTGAGTGATTGGTATCGGTGGTGGCGAGTTAACATTTTTATAGTTAGGATACAATGGTGACTGCTTTAATGATGTGCTCCAAATTTAATAAACTGTGCATTTGCAAAATTATATGTATTTAGTTGCATCACATTCGGTCTTATGGATAGCACACAGAGTACATTCTGTAACGCTTCATGCTCTCCATAGAGATGTGCATGGAGTGTGGAACATCATGGCTTTCACAATGGTCCGTAATGATGATTCCTCTGGTGTGTGTGATGCTGGTGCATTCATGTAAAGTAACATCCAACTATTATGCAAACGAGTGCCTTCTTTTGTCCCACTTTTGATGGTGCTTTGTGTCTTTCTGGCAATGTGTAAGTGGCCACCCTATTGATATAACACCTGAAGGAGTATTGCCTGTGTAACAGAATGAGTTTACTTTAGAACCATCAGCCTATGCTGTAGTACAGGCACCCCCAAACTGCGGCCCTCCAGATGTTTTGGCCTACAACTCCCATGATCCCTAGCTAACAGGACCAGTGGTCAGGGAAGATGGGAATTGTAGTCCAAAACATCTGGAGGGCCAAAGTTTGGGGATGCCTGCTGTAGTACCTTGGCATATCTAAGAAACTATGCTGATGGAGCAACATATTGCCATACCCATTTAATCAACACATAGCATCTCTAGGTTTTTTGTGTGAATTGTTGCTGTTTGTTTTTTGCTCATATCATGCAGATAAGAGGTCCACAGCCCTGCTTTGCTCATGTTGGGGGAATATATGCCCTTGATGCATTTAATTTCCAGGTGCTGCATTTTTACCTCCTTAGACGTAATGTTTTGCCTGTAAATGTATATTTTTGAACATTTATTTTTCTCCTGGTCCTGTGTCGCCTATAAAGTATCTCATCTGTCTCACACTTCTTCACCATGCAGAATGCTTGCAAGTGGCCTCTTTTGCTTCAAGTTACTATCCCCTGGTTTCCAGAACAATATGTGTATCTAACCTCTGGGGATCAGGGGGAAACCCAAATGTTTTCTATACATACAGATGGAAATTATTGTTTCTGCATTTGCAATATATTTCACATCACCATTATAAAACACCTTTGTGTCATATCAGACAGCTTGGAAGGTATTATTGAAACTATGCCGTGTATGTTTTCTCCCATGGATTTGTTAATTGCACAGCTAATACTTGATACATGTGTAAAATATTATTCAGGCTTTGCTGTCATCTCCCTCCCACCCCAATAGTATTGAAACCAGATCAAACTGCAATGAAGTAATGGGATTTTGTTATTGTCAATGGTTTTCAAGCTTTTTCACTTCAAGGAACCCTTTCCACATTGAAGGCCTGGAAGACTGGTGCTGGATCCATGTGTTCTGCAGGGGACTCTGGGAAATCTATTAGCCAGGGTAGTATATCAATCACATTTTAGATTACAGCTCCCAGCAGCTCCAGATGTACCCATCACATCTGCAGGGTGCCAGGTTTGCAAAGGCACATGCTCAGTTCATGCAGGGTGTTCAAATCCTAGGGCAGTATACAAAGAACATGACAAAATCATCACACTGAACTAAAATGCAATAGTCCCATCAATAAACAGATAAATAATAGCAAAGGGAAACAAAGAAAATGTATTTCAGCTGACAGACCAACAGTTAGAATGTTTAAGCTGTCTGGTTCAGGGGGAAAGGTTTAACCTGGGGCTGAAAAGATTATAATGTTGGCATGAGTCATACCTCTCTGTGCAAGTTTGTAGCACCAGCATATTGCAAATAAATGCACCTTAGAGAAGGCACCCAACGTATTTCTGCAGATGTACATTGGCAGGGGAAGCTTGAAATTGTAGGGCAAGTGGGGGATGCCTTGGAGACAGAAGAAAATAAAATGTTGCATTGGGCAGCCTCCCCCACACCTGCTCCCCTCCTGGAATAATCCAGTTGGCAACCTTAGGAATGGGCACGGGAAATCAATTTGGATAAAGAAAAGAAAGGAGCGATGGAGGGTGTTTAAGAAAAACAACAACGAAATACTAAAATCTGGATTGAAGACGGAGTTACACCTGCTAGCTCCGTGGCGTTTTTGGTTCCCACCCTCTCAGTGTCTTAAACACAGACCTCAAGGAGAGCACTTGTGTCTGTGTGCAATGCAGAAGTTTGGAAAGGTCTATTCTTGGTGTTAGGAGAGAAACTTTGTGCAAGATTGCTTCCTGCTCCTGTCAGATTGCGTTCTGCGCCAGGCAGGCAGTCCTGCGCAGGTGATGTTGATGTTAGTGTTATGAGTTGCTATGAACTCTTAAATGAGTTCTTTTTGTTTTGTTTTTTTCCCAAATAAGGAAGAATGCCTGGTAGCACCTTACAGAATAATATGTTGTGTGTGTAGATAGTAAGATCAGAAGGAACTTATAAATGCACACAATACTGACTGTCAATTGCATCATTAATACTGGCAGCTCACAATAAGGAAAGAAACAAGGGCTCATCCACACCTCCAGTTGCTCTTCGACAGGTCCAAGAGGTCCCTGGGAAAATCCACTGGTAACTGCTGAATCACAGCAAACGCCAATTGTGTTTTCTGCAGATTGACATATTCAGCAGTAAACAGTGGGTTTTCCTGGGAAAAGCAGCAGGACGAAATAAAAACCCCTCGAACCTGTGCTTAGTAGTCATGGACCAAATGGAAAAAAATGAGGGACAATGGGAAGTTCTAAGTTCCTCTGAAACCACATTTTTAACTATAATTTTTGCTTTTTGCTCAGAATAAATCACATTAATACCATTTAAAGAACTTTGACCAACCTCCATATTATGCACATTCATCTTCATAAAACTCCAAGACACATTATTGAAGGTCTTCTCTGCATCAATGAACGTTAAAATTACTTCACAATTCTTTTTAACCTCTTAACATTTCCAAAATATCTATCACATTACTCACATTATCTTTCGTATGTGAAATTGGGACCCATTTCTAAAGTAGTTTGATGAAAACAAATTCAATGGTATGCAACATTATTGAATACAGATACGACACCTAGTTGCTTCTCTGCATTGCTTTGCTGATTCTTGCTCCATTCCTGTATCCTATCTTCCCTAGTGTACGTAGTGCAATGAACCAAATATATTAAATAAATAAATAAAGATTTATCTACTCCTGCCTAAGATGAACAAACATCCGGAAGATGTCCACACAAACATTTGCACTTGGAGGAACCCGAATATCAATTGTTTGCCCCTGCCCTCCTCTGCCATCTCCTGTAGTGTATGGAACAGAGGATTTTGAGAGGCTACTTCAGTCTTGAAACGAAAGGTAACTCTTATAAGACAAGATGATTAGGAACTGGCAAATAATGGAATGCAATTAGAGGTGAGATCAGATGCCTGGCTTAAAGCAAACTCCTCTGTTGATGCCTCTCTGCATTAAAAGGCATTTCAAATGGATATCCAAATGGATGTTCAAATTGAATCAATTATAGCTGAGTATACATTAGTGCATATTTTTTTCTCATACTTTGTGACTTTGAATGAACATATCTTCTGAGGAACCTTGTGGCAAAAAAAAAGCAAGAATGAAAATGAAAAAGAAATAAAACCAGTGAGGTATTTCTCTCTCTCTTGTGTCAACAAGATATATTGGCTACATTGACTTATATTTTTTTGTTTAAGGAAAACAGCATACTGTATCCATGACAACTGAGATACACAAAGAAGAGTGTAAGAAAAAATCTGGAGCACCTTAAATCCCCTCTTGCCTCCTACTGGGAAATCTCTGAAAACATTCAGTGTGGAGCAAAGCATGAACAACACTTTTTGAGAAAACATGTCCATGTTATTTAAAGGGAAGGCTGTATGAAAAGCAGTGCTTTTTTGTCCTTTATTGGCAGGAATTAGACTCTCCCCTTTGTTATATCACAATTTATTGCCTGAGGCAGTGGGAATTATGATGTCCATAGATTGTTATTTTGCATGAAATAAGTTACAAAAGAGGGCGAATGCCTTGCATCTATCGACAAAAAAGAGCATATGCAAAAGAGAGGATGAGGGAGGACACAAATTTGCATAACACTCACATCTTCTGATTTATACATATAGATCAGGGGAGGGGAACTATATGCTGTGGGCAGGCTCGCTCCTGGGTTCACCAAATCCTAATGGACACTCTGATGTCAGGCGACACATTTTCCCATTGTAGTGTGGCAAGGTGTGCGGTAAAAGAAAATTCAATGCAAGCAAATTTCGCAGTAACCACATACCAGATTTTCTGCAGGGATTGGTACTTGGCCATGCATCCAATCCAGTGGGCACGAAGTCACCAAAACTGCTTTGTGCAAGGGTTGGCTGCATGACCAAATACCTTACAGTGAACTTACAGACTTGCGGACTGCCACACCTTTACTTGGAGTCTATGACATACAGTCAAGCTAGAGCTGTGATTGCTCAGAGATTGGGCGATATTGCTAGACAAGAGGACGTAGCCTGCATGAAACCAGGGATGTTCCTGGGGGAGCAGATCTATCAGGTTACACCAGCCCCTTATCTCGCGGTAATCCACTATGTGGAATACTGCAGACTCCTCACTGTGGCCAGACTGAACCTCCTCGAATCTGCAGTATTATGGAGAAGGTACAGGGGAGTTCCATATGATTAGAGAACTTGCCATTGTGCCTTGGGTGAGGTAGAGTCCACCGAACATATCCTCCTGAGTTGCCCTTTCTATGTAGATTTAAGACAATGTCTCGTAGCCCCATGCCTATCTCAGCTTAGCTCTCTATCCAGAGAAAGTCAGGTTGTACATTTGTTGAATAATCCCACTGGGAAAACAGCTTTCTTGGTGGCCAAATTTCTCTTCCTAGCTCTCAAGCGTCGTAAGAGTAAAATCGACTGCATTGATGCGGGTTTATCTGTATAGCCTTTATTAGTGCTGCCCATGTTTTATTTTAGTTTTTAGATGTCTTAGATGTTTTAACTTTGTACTGAGAATTGTATCTTTTCTGACTGACGGTTGAGTAAAGAATGATGATGATGCTTACAGCGAACTTGAGCACAGGGCCGGCTCATCGTAGACCCCCGGTAGCGCAGGGCACCATGGCGCCGGCCCGCCAGGAGGACGCCGTGAGCTGCGCCCGCCCGCTGGCTGGCTGGCTGGCTGGTCCGCCGGTCCGCTGCGCAGCTGCGCGCGGCGCCCACCTGCCCACCATGCTGGGAAACGGGGCGGGAGGGCGCCGGAGAGATCGCGCTGTGTCTGCCCGCCCGCCCGCCGCGACAGGGGCGCTTAAGACGGCGCTGCTTGAGCAGGCAGCTGACCCAGCGAGCTTGAAGTCACCACCTATCAGTTGGCAGTGGGTGACCCCAAGCCTCAGAACGGGTGCCCACCAGAGGGTTTTCCTGAAATATTTCTGGGAAGTATACACCTATACATTCAGCGAGGGACACTGCTAGGTACTTAAATGACTCAGTATTGTCCACACTGACTTGCAGCAGCTCTCTCCAGGGTTTTCAGGAGAAGCCAGGTATTGAAGCTGGGACTGATGCTCTGCCCATTGAGCTAAGGCCCTTCCTGCATCCTGCAGTTTGAAGCAAGAGTTTCATTGAGTCAAGACACTCTGTCTTTGCTGTTCAATTTGAGGTTGTATAAGGAATTACTTAATTAGCAAATATTAATAATATGAGGCACTTTCTTCTTCTTTTTGGCTGAGATCATTTCAATTTTAAACATTACATTTCCCTCCCTCCGCATCCAGAAGTGCAAGAACTTAAACTGAAAAAGGATGATGAACATTAGTACAGTGGTACCTCGAGTTACAAACACTTCAGGTTACAAACGCCGCTAACCTGGAAGAGTTACCTCGAGTTGAGAACTTTGCCCCAGGATGAGAATGGAAATCATGTGCCGGCGGTGCAGTGGCAGTAAGAGGCCCCATTAGCGAAAGCACGCCTCTAGTTAAGAACAGTTTCAGGTTAAGAACGGACCTATGGAACGAATTAAGTTCGTAACTAGAGGTACCACTGTATAAACATTGAGATTATCAATGCAAATTATTGAGAAAATTAAATTTTTGCTGAGTACAGCAATGACACAACATCGGAGGTATTTGCCACAATAAACCAAAAATGTGAATGTTTTATAATAGTTTGCTCTGATGGACTGTGGGAAAAGGGCTGAAAATGACCTTAAGGTTAGCATTTCATGTACTTGTGTTTGACAAAACTATGTGAGTCAAAGAGGCCATGGTTCAACCATCATTCAGTAGGGTTCAGATGTAGGCACCAGAGGTGAACTTCATTCATATCTGCACAATGAGAGAATTCAGTGAGATGGATATGGAAAAAAATATGTAGCAATTTTCTTGGGGGAGCTGAATAAAGTTATTATGTGAATGTGTGAGCAGCACAATGATTTCTTATTATTATTCTTATATGTAATTTGCTCTGATGAGAAGTTCTCTACCAGCAGCCCTCTTTTGAACAAAATCATTCATCTTTCTTCATCAAGTTTGTTAACTTGATGGTGGGAGATGTTTTCCTGAGCAATTTATCTTCTAATCCTCCTCAGATATCATTCAACAATAAATTGCATTGCAATACAAGTGCAGCGCAATCCTATGCATATCCAGGTTACAGGTAGGTAGCCGTGTTGGTCTGGGTCGAAGTAAAATAAAAAAATTCCTTCAGTAGCACCTTAAAGACCAACTAAGTTTTTATTTTGGTATGAGCTTTCGTGTGCATGCACACTTCTTCAGATACAGTGAAATAGAAGTCCCCAGGCACTTATGTAGAGAAGGGGTGGGGAGGGGTGGGGACAACGCATCATCAGAGATCTACAGCCTCTCCTGGACAATGACAGCTCCCTTTCTCAAGCTCTGGGAGGAAGACCTTTCATTGCCTACAGACAGCCACCCAATCTTAAACAACTCCTCACCCACAATAATACAACCACCAGACTTAACATGGACACTGGTACCAGAGCCTGCAATAAACCCAGATGCCAACTTTGCTGCCACATACACCCGGACAACATCATTACTGGCCCCAACAACATCCAACATACCATCTCAGGACTATTTAATTGCTCATCTTCTAACATTGTGTATGCCATCAAATGCCAACAGTGCCCTTCAGCTCTCTATATTGGACAAACAGGCCAAACCCTACGCCAAAGGATAAATGGACATAAATCTGACATCAGGAACCAGAAGACAGAAAAACCAGTAGGAGAACACTTCAATCTCCCAGGACATTCTATACAAGATCTCAAAGTAGCTGTCTTACTACAAAAGAATTTCAGAAATAGACTGGAAAGAGAAGTTGCTGAATTACAACTTATCACCAAGCTCAAAACAATGGAGGGACCTGGTTTGAACAGAGATATCGGATTCTTATCTCATTATACATGATAAGCAATCTTCAGCCATCTCAACCCTTGCTTTTTCATGCAAAACCATTTGCAGTCGTTTTCGGTCATCAACAGCTATCAGTCAGTCAATCACCCATTTCCACCACCCTTCTGAGTGATCTCCCCTCCCCATCCCCACCCCTCCCCACCCCTTCTCTACATAAGTGCCTGGGGACTTCTATTTCACTGTATCTGAAGAAGTGTGCATGCACACGAAAGCTCATACCAAAATAAAAACTTAGTTGGTCTTTAAGGTGCTACTGAAGGAATTTTTTTATGCATATCCAGCTACTCAGAAATAAGCTCCATTTATTTCAGTGGGGCTTGTTCCCAATTTAACATGTCTGCATCCAACTAGATATATGATGTTAATGGTTACATAGAGTCTCAGGCAACAGAGAAAGCGTAGGAAAGGGAGCCTTTATTACACAGGGCTTGATGTTGAGGGGTTCGATCAAGGGGTTCGTGTTGGTGCGATACCAGAGTGGTGTTGCAGGATCAGATGGGGTCCCCTTGAGGACATTGTTGCCAATCTTGATTCCCAAATGAAGCCTCGTTTGGGTGCCCCCCCCATAAAATTCCCTAACAATGATAATGAGACCAATTCTATGCATGTTAAGTTGGGAACAAGCCCCACTGAAACATATTTTAATATGTCTGTGTCAATTTTATTGATATGGTCTTACCTTCTCATGGATATTGTGTTGTGATTACCCCAGAGGTGTGCTTGGCCTGTACCAAAAGCTGGGCTTTTAGTGTTGCAGCTCTAGCTCACTGGAATAAATTTTGTCTTTCCCATTTCTTACATTTATTTTCCACCCTTTGAGGCGCTCTCAATGTGTTTTAAAGGTATAGTGTGTACAGAGCCCAACTTTTCACACTGATTCCAATGGGACCTGAAGTGCAGCTTAGTTTAGATCCATTTATATAAACTATAATTATCATGTGGATGTGGATGGAAATGTTTTGGTGAAAGTTGCTGTAGAGAGAGATTTATGTCATGGATGGCTAAATTCTGTACTTTCAGGGGCTGGATAATGTGGTCCAGGGGGAAAGGGTGCTCTGAGGTGATAATTGCACTGGGAGCACAGGGCACCAGGGCCAGGTGACCCAATTTCAAATGCTCACTTAGCCATGAAGCTCATCAAGGGATCTGAGTCAGTTCACCATCTCTGGGCTTAATCCACAGGGTCGCTGCAAGGATAGCATGAGCATATGAAACCTTGTGGATTGCTGTGAGCTCCTTGGAGGACGAAGGGTGTGATATGAATACAACAGATAATAATGTGTTGGATAGTCAGGCTTTGCTGTGCTTCACCCAGCAGTAAAGCTTTCTTTGTGTGCAGTCTAGCAAGATATTTAGCATTACAATGTTTCATATATCTGACCTGATACAAATTCGTAAACCATTACCGACTCCCCTTTTTCTGATTAAATGCAATTGGCAGCATTTTCATTCCACCTAAATTTTCCTTTGGAGGATTCACCCCCCACCCCACATTTTATTGCATCATAAGGTTGTAAGTCCTATGCATGCTTAAAAGGTAAAGGTAAAGGGACCCACAGCACCACCCGCGTCCCTCTATGCATGCTTACTTAGCACCAAACATTATTGAAATCAATTGGACTTCCTGTGAGTAGACATGCACAGGTTTGGGTCACATGCCTCCTACACACTCTTGAAAATATTTCTCCTCCTCCTCCTCCTCCTCCTCCTCCTCCTCCTCCTCCTCCTCCTCCTCCTCCTCCTCCTCCTTTAAAAACATCCTTAATAGGACTTGATAGTAATATCCAGGTTTTCAATGCACTTAAATTTTAGTGGGTGCAATCTTAAAACTGTAAAAGATGAAGGGTGTGAATTGTGCTTTGCAGCAGTTTATTTAATTATACATTAGTCATCAGGCTGGGCATAAAGATTATATTGAAGGGCTCAAATACTATCATGAGCTATTCTTTTTCCTGAATGTATGATTACCACCCTCCTGATCAAAGAAATGGAAGAATGCAATTGCGAAGGGACTTTGCTTGTTGTTTTGCCAGAGGATCTGTGAATCTCCTTTGTGTTGTGTTAACAAAAAAAGTATTAATAGTACACTGATCCTTTATCTGAATGTGTTAAGCTTTTTCCATGAGACAAGCCTACCTCCAATGAAAGAGGAGGGATTATTTGAATAACCAGAATATGCTTTGTGGTGGTTCTTGTTCAAAACAATGCGTTTTTATAGAAGTTGCGGGCATTAGAGGTCTGGATAAATAAGGCTGCAATGTCCTAGGACAAGCTTAGTGTTAAGTCCCCTGCCATAAAACCACTGGAACACTGGCACTGTGGAAGAGGATTGCTTTCATTAAGCAGCAGAGTCAGCAAAATTTCCTTCAGAGAAACACTACTCGTTTTAGAGGGATGTCATGCCACCAGCACAGTAGGGCAGCCCAAGTTGCTCAACCCAAGGACACCTTGCTTGGTCCTCTGATAACCCCACATACTACATCTCCGATCTTCATCTCCAGCTTCCAGACCCAGCAAGAAGTCGACTCCTGTTGGACTGACAACTAGAGGGCTCCACTATCAGGGGTCTTCCTGAAAGGTTAGAGAAGCCAGGGAAGGAGCAGTTATACATTGGGGCCCACCCAGAAGGTGACCAGCAAAGGGTAGGATATGAGAGGAGATGAACTTCTCTATCTCTTCTGGGATAACTTCTCTCTATTGTGCTCCCATAGGAAGCTACAGTTTGTTCCAGCACCACTTACGATGAAGTTTTGAGCCCAAGTTTAGAGTTCAATCTCACTCTAGCTCCAAGTGACTTTCTATTAAGTTATGGGGAACTGGTAGCTTTGTCTTCCATACCAATGATGATCAGTGATGGGCTGTATGTGGAAAGGCACATATCCCATCACAGACTAGCAATCTGTACTCATGATGAACCAAACTCTGATGGTTACACGTAAATTCAGGCTGCACTGATGAAGGAGCAGCTGAGTTTGAAAACCAGTGTATTAGCCAATGAGCCACTCCCATTGTTTCCCCAGATTTCTCCATTGGCTAAAGTCATAGCATAAGAAAAATTTGCAAGAATGGTTCCACACAAGACAGAATCAATGGACACATTGAGGCTTATACTGCATAGTCGGTGTAAGTGATATGTAGCTATTTGGCAAGTTTATTTGGGATTGTGCTCTAGACCATTTTTTTGGGGGGGGGGACGGGAAACAAAAATGAGGATCTGCAGGCTGTGATCCTAAACCAAAGTACTTGCGAGCAAATTTCCATTGACTTCAGTGGGACACTCCCCAAAGTAAGCATGTTTATAAGTCACTTAGGTGCTTTTGAAAACATTGCCGCATCTCATGCATCATGCATACGTCTCTCCCATGTTTATCCATCTGTGACCGCGTTAAAGGAGATGGAGAAATGAGAGGAGGGAAATGGAAAGAGACCCGTGGTTTTCTAGCCCTTGGGGCTTGTGAGCTATAGGTAAAAGTGCAGAGGAGAGGGATCCATAGCAGAGAAGCTGATTAGAAGGTCTGGTTTAGATCGCTGTGTAAGCAGGAAATGATGAATCTTGGCAAGGGACCAAGAGCCAAAACAAAGCAGCAAGGAAAGCTGATGCTGATGCTTTGGAAAGACAAGGGAGGAGAAAGAAAGCAGCTGGAAAAAGCTGGAGAAAAAGGACCTAAAAATAGGAAATTGTGGACATATTTCAATTCAGCAGAGCTCAAGAAATGGGTTCGGTTGTCTCTTCCTAGGAGTGCTTATTTGTTAGCCAATATTATCTGAAGAAAAATGCAAAGGGGGAGAAGAAGGGGAGTGATTTGGGGATTTGGCATTGGTAAGTTAGTTGGACTACTTGTGCATGGTTTGAGGAAACCAAATTATAAAGGAGAATTTCTTCACTTGGTAAAGATAAATAGGAGAGATGCAAAGAGGAGGAGGAGTAGTAGTTTGGATTTGATATCCCACTTTATCACTACCCGAAGGAGTCTCAAAGCGGCTAACAATCTCCTTTCCCTTCCTCCCCCACAGCAGACACCCTGTGAGGTGAGTGGGGCTGAGAGACTTCAAAGAAGTGTGACTAGCCCAAGGTCACCCAGCAGCTGCAGGTGGAGGAGCGGAGACGCAAACCCGGTTCCCCAGATTACGAGTCTACCACTCTTAACCACTACACCACAATGGCATTTGCAGGAGTCTACAGTTCATTATCCATGAAGGGAAGACAGGAGTGCCTGGCGTGCTGTGGTCCATGGGGTCGCGAAGGGTCGGACACGACTAAACGACTAAACAACAAAACAACACAGTTCATTACCTTTCTTTCTGTGAAATGGACACAGTTAATAACAGTAGCAATAATGATGACTATATTAACAACCATGTATTCTTTTAAATAGGTCCCATTTTACAATTTTACAATTTATTGGATTTCTTACTCAGCCTTCAGCAGAAGGTCCCAGGCCAGGTTTCAACAATATAAAATAGAATACTAAAATATTAATTTCTCATCATTAATTAAGAAAAGCCTATCAACATGTAAACTGCATTCTTCTCTACATATTATACTATACCCCCAAGATAGATGGTGCAATAGGATAATGTTTGGAAGATGCCCATCAAATAAGTCACACCATTTCCTCCATGGAGAATGACTGACACCACTACTGAAGTCAATATAAAGATGTTTAATATCTTCAGTAGATTTTTGGTCTATCCCTTTCCCTCCGTAGGACTATCAGTCAGCATCTTTCTTCTCTTGTTTTTAAAAGTAAATGATTGTGGTCTCTGAATCATCTGCTTTGGTTTGTGTCTTATGACTCCTAGAAATGATCAAATATGTTGATTTTTTTTGATTTTTTAAAAAATCATCTTTGTTGGTTCTGTACATGTTTTCAAAGCTGTATATCAGCTTGCCCCAACTGGGTGCCCTATGGATGTTCTGGGGCAAATTCCCACAATCCCTGCCCATTGACCATTCTGGCTGATGAGAATTGTCACCCAAAACATCTGGTGGGCACCAAGTTGGTGAAGGCTGGGAGCATGCCATTCCAGCTTGCATGCCTTAGTAAATTGTTGCCGGTTATACATCATTGGATATAGTGCTGATTTTGTCATTTAAAGCCCTACAGTCTCAGTTCTAAATGTTTCAAGTGCAGCCTTCTCCTGTATCAGCTCCTAGTATGTATGCTTAGGCAGACAAATGCTCCTTACATTTCTGTTGGACTACTAATAACTGGGAAGCAAGGGAATTAATGTTAACTCTTCATTATTCCATTATTATTTTTTGTTGGCAAATCTATAAGTGAATTCCTTGGTTTAAGAAAATGTTTACTTGCACAGAAAATATTGTAATAGTTCTGTCTTCTCCTACTGGATACCTCATGAGAAGAGAAGAATCCTTGGAAAAGACCCTGATGTTGGGAAAGATTGAGGGCACTAGGAGAAGGGGACGTCAGAGGACAAGATGGTTGGACAGTGTTCTCGAAGCTACCAACATGAGTTTGACCAAACTGCGGGAGGCAGTGCAAGACAGGAGTGCCTGGCGTGCTATGGTCCATGGGGTCACGAAGAGTCGGACACGACTAAACGACTAAACAACAACAACACTGGATATTATTTTACATATGATTTAAGTGCTTCTTTGTTGTTTTCTTTTGTTTGTAAGTGAAAGAAAGCTTTTAGTTTTTTTTTTTAAAAGGTGGCTTCAAGTTCCCCCAGTACTCACCTGATAGGTGAAAAAGGGAAGGCTAGCATAGGCACCAGTGGTGGACTCCATTCCCACTGTCCCCCCCCCTCACCTTGCTCCACCAACCTAAGGGAACCTGAGCTAGAGAACATACCCTCCATGTCCAGGCCCGGAAATGATCACCCATATCTCAGCCTGGTGGCTGATGTCCATTGGGACTGGTAGGACACTAGGCAGGAAGACCACCGTTAGGTGGCGCCAGAGCCAATAACAGGCTCCTGCTAACAGTTTCTAAGAAACACAGCATGCAGGTAGAGGCTGATGGAAGGCAGACTGAGGTTGGTGGAGCAGTGCCCCATTCACCATAATAGGCCAGTCTCCATTATCTGCTACCACATACCTTGTTCAGAGCAACTGTCTCCCCACCCACAGCTTTGCAGCTGTGTCCATGGCTTAATGGCGCTGCAAGGATCAGAAAGGCCTGTCATATACGGACCTATAGGTGGGCGGGTTTCTCTGAAGCTTTCGGCACTATCCATGTTGAAAGAGTGGTGGCAGAGAGCTTTGGCACAAGGCCAGGAGCATGTACGATTCCAAGCTTATCCCAAAGTCAATCCGTGCCATTTTTGTCATCCGATTTTGCGTTACCCTTTTATGCTCTGCATCAGCTCAGTGTCAGACTGATCCAAGGACGGTTTCTGCTGCATGGAATTTATAGGAGATATATGCTAGATTTTCAGGGCTATAGGGCAAAACAAAACAAGTCATCTGCCCTAGCAATGGGGGATAAATTTAGTTTACTTTGCATTTCAATGAGAGACCTACTTAACCAACACTTCCCAGTACAATGCATCGATTGAACTGCAGCTACCCTTCAAAATTTGAAGGCTGTGGTCCTGTTCTCCAACCAAAAAATGTGTATAAATATGCATATATCAGATGAAATTGGGCATTAAAAAGATATTAATAGTGCTATGATCCTTTATCTAAATGTGTTATAATTTTAAATGAGGAAGGCTCAATAAAAGAGAGGGAATGAAAAAGATGTTTTTAGTGGGCACAAATAAATCCCAGTGGAACACTGATAGTGTGAAAGAGTGGTGCTTTTATTGAACCACAAAATCGGCAATATCTCTTTCAGAGGAACACTATTTGCACATTAGTGAAAATAATATACAAAACCTGCTTTATTAGGGAAAATTGATTGCAAAAATGTGTTCATTAGAAGTAATGCACACTAAAACACATCTCTCTCTCACCTCTCTATCTATCTCTATCTATCATCTATCTATCTATCATCTATGTATCTCACAAACTGATGCAGAACTATGCTGAACTGATGACTAGAAAAATAAGAAACCAACATTGACAGTTTTGCTTATCCCTCATCTACTCCTTTTTTCTCCTTCCCCTAAAAAACTCCTCTAAAAAAGCCACTGTGAGAATGTGAGAAATGGTGTGGAATGGGACTGCTGAAGGAAACGACTTGAAAATAGATTCTGAAATATGGAAAGGATTGGTTTGTGTTTGGGCTAATGTATGAATTGGTTGGGTTCCAAAACAATGTATCCAGCTATCCCTAGTGAAATTCTACAGTGTATAAGTTCTCTGTAGCAAGCTGAAAAATTACCAGTTCCTTACTGAGGTAACCCAACTAGGATTTGGTTTGTCAAGATATTCCAGATAAACCATATTTCATGGTTTCTATAAAACACTCAGCTATTAAGATTCTACGGCTTTTGTTTTTATTGGCTACACATTTTTCCACCAAAAGGCAGTCAAGAGAGCAAATTCAAACAGCTGGTCAAAATCCATCTATGTACGTAAAACAGCACCTGCTACCAACAGCGTTGTTTAGAGCGATCTTTCTTTGTTTCTTTTAGAACGTGGCTTAAGCACAGAAAGGCTAACTTTTAAAAAACGGTCCATTCATTTATTTGGGTTCAATAGGCCATGATCCATCCTCCCATGCATGCATAGCTGTAAATGTGGAAGGAGGGATTGTGACTTCGTCATTTGTTTTCTGTCTCGCTTGTGTACAGTTCCAGGAACCATGCAGTAACATTCCAGTAAAATCACTCAGAATAAAACCCATGCATAGATCAAACACACAGTCTCTCTCTGTACAACTTGCAGATGCCTCAAAACAACATAAGGCAATGCTTCTACGTTAGCCTGTCAGTAGCACTAAAGATTGGTTCAGGTCAGACATGATGAGGACACAGTGGCAGAGTGTGGATCATGGAAGCACAGCTACTGTATAAGGAGAACTCATTGCTCAGTAATAGAATTGATGTGCTGCCTGCATGAGGGATGGAGGCCAACCTCTGTGGCAACTGCAGTTATGATGAGGAAAGAACCAAGGCAGACAACACCAGGCTTGAAGGACTGATAGCATAAGATACATTCACACAGAAGAAAAATATCAACTTTAAGAAGGGCCACAGCTCTGTATCAGAGCAGATACTTTTCACACGTAAGGACACAGGTTTAATCTCCAGTCAAAGCAGGGATGATGAACCTGTGGCCCTCCAGATGTTGCTGAAGCTCAGTTCCCATAAGCCCCAGCCATCATGGCCAAAGGTTAGGGATAATGGGAATTATAGCCCAACAACATCTGAAGTGCTACAGATTCACCATCCCTGAATTAAAGGGATTTCAGAGAGTAGACCTGGAAAAAACCTCTGCCTTAGATTTGGGATCAGCTGCCAGTCAAACAGTAGTTTGACTCAATATAAGGCTGCTTTGTATGTTCATAATAATAATAATAATAATAATAATAATAATAATAATATGGGTTTCCACGCTGCATTGTGCTGATATGTGAGAAGAGGTATGATGCCCAACTTCAAGCTGTAGAACTTACTCTGAGCTGTTACTGGTCATGGTACAAGAGGCTCTTAGTTCCCAGGTAGGAAGCCAACTACGGTAGTTTCTGACTGTGTAGCCACTGTCTTCAACATGGGATGCCCAGGGAGACCACCAGCCTTCTGGATCCTCCTACCAGCACTTCCAGCTCAGCACTGTACCCCAGTGCTTGAACCATGGCTGAAAAAAAAGAGTGGACAAAGACATCATGCAATCCACCAAAGTGAACTTGGCTTAACCTGCCAGTGTACTTGCAATGTCGGTGAAATAACGCCCCACCTCCAACATATTGACCTGCCATTGTCATGTCTCTGGAGTAACCTTGACATGTTAAAATGTTCTGAACCCAAGCCATGAAATATTCTGATTTATATTTGTTTTTTAAAAAAGGACGTTCACCTGCTTACTGTTTGAACAGGATGGTTATTAAGAGTGATTTATTGGTGGTCTCTCACAACTGATGCTAACCTTTGGACTTCAGCTCTATGGCAACAGAATCTAACACCCTCCAAAAATGCTCTGTTCTCACATCCAGGTGAAATGGTGCCAGCTCTTAACAAGTTTCCCTGGGATTTAATGGCTTAATGTGGGACCCTTAAATCGTGTTTTTTAACAGCAGCCTGCGTTTGCTAGACTTAGCAGCCATTCCTATGAACTTTGCTACTTGTGCCAAGCTTAAATAAAACTGCTCTGATGCTTCTTCTGATACTTTCCATGCCAAATAAGGCCAAGGCCAATGTGTAATTTTGGCAAGGTGTCCAACGAATGCTGGTATAATTAGTCTTTCTTTCTTGCTTTTATTTGTTTGGCAAAAGACCATTTTCCACCAAGATCTGAATGGGATAAGGACAGTGTTCCATCTGACCTTAGTTTCAACATTCAACCCCTTTCATCAGACAATCCATGGGAATCTCTGCCTTTTCCTGAATGCAAAAGGTGAGCCTGGCTTGTCTGTCACATTATAAATAGCCACTTTCCATGCAGTGTATGTAGTGGAATAATATTCTCTCCGTATCATACGCATGTGCAGAAAGCGCAAGCAGAGCTGTTCCTGTGTTTGTTTCCACAAATCTTGCTGTGTGCCTTGTTGGTCAAGAAAGAAGAGCAGAATTGTCCAATACACATCACCACATGCAGCTCATTACTGTGAATGCAGATGAAGCAGATTGATTTGTATCTGTAGAGTTGCCACTCAATAAGCACACATTTGGAATGAAGAGTCAATTTATTAACATACCGAAAAATTGACCCTGGCAGTATGGTGAATTCAATGGTCATTACAGCTGAGCTGGGTATGCAATGAACAGGCTTCCTGGTTGCTCAGTCGTGTTGCCAGATTGATTTTCAAGACATGTTCTGAGGTGCATGCAAAAAGTTACATCATTGTGGGCTGGAACTCAATCTGGCTCCATGATGGAGCACTTTGGGCATTATGCCTTGGTTAACAGAAATGCGTGTGAAACTCATGAAGTGCCCAAGGGCTGATTTGCAATTGTGTGAACTGGCCCACTTTCCCATGGACTTCATTTGACAATATCACTGAGTATTTGTGTGCAGTACCACAGCATACATGAGGAAAGAGGCTGTTGATGATCATATGCTGCCGTCATTTTTTTTTAAAAAAAGTGTTCCTATTTGGCTGGGTCAACCATGTTTGGCTGGGTCAACCATATGCCGTGGAGGTCTGTCCATGATCGAGAGAGGGACCCCTCCTCAGTATGCTATCAACAGCCTCCCCTTCAGTACTTGGGGGGGGGGAGGTTGTTGTTGTTGTTAATATAAGATATTTATTTATACCCCTTATATTTCCCCTACAAGGTGGCTTGATATCATTAGCCTCCTCCTCCTCCTCCTCCTCCTCAGCACATTTTGGTATTTATTTTAAACGTCTTGAGTCTCTTCTTTTATTAGATTGGTAACAGGGACAGTAGTAATGCAGAAATGCTGTGTGCAAGGATGGCCCTAGGATCCTTTCCATCCAGTCAACAGCTTTGTCCTGGTAAAGAGCCACTTGAGATGGAAACAGCAATATGACCCACCATTCTCCTATAGAGGCAGTAAAATAGGGGCAGCACACACACACACACACACACACACACACACACACAAAAACACAAATACACTTTGAACCATGAGGAAATACCACAATGGGATAGTGATTGCGGATGCATGTGTGTGTGTGTGTGCAGGAACAAAAAAGGACAGGGAATTTAATTATTCCGGACCAAAGAAAAATAGCAAACAATATGAAAGTGAGGGGAAACAATATACTACAAGGCACATTGAGCATTTTACACACTCTGTATCATAAAATGATTAAAACCAAGCAAAACCAAAACATGTACAAATATTTTAAACACATGAGAGGTTTTTGCCTGTGGATGGCAGGGGTGACCGGTGGTTGAGGCAGCAGCTAGGAAGTCCCTAAGCAGTTGTGTGAAGAGACACAGCACTGCCGACATGGGGCTATCACCCTTCTTTTTTTGAACCGCCCCCTGCTGGTCCATCTGTGGTGTGAAGTTTGCCATCCTCCCTGGCACACACTCATCGGCTTGTTCATTAGGTGGGTATTGCAAGGAAAAAATGCTTACAGACTATATCTTATGTATATACAGTATGTGAAGATGACCCTTGATCTAAGTCAGGGGTAGGTAACCTAAGGCCTGTGGGCTGGATGTGGCCGAATTGCCTTCTCGATCTGGCCCCCGGACAGTCTGGGAATCAGAGTGTTTTTACATGAGTATAATGTGACATTTTATTTAAAATGTATCTCTGGGTTATTTGTGGGCCTGCCTGGTGTTTTTACATGAGTAGAATGTGTGCTTTTATTTAAAATGCATCTCTGGGTTATTTGTGGGGCATAGGAATTCATTCATCCCCCCCAATATATATATATCCCGGCCCACCAAATGGTCTGAGGGATGGTGGACCAGCCCACAGCTGAAAAAGGTTGCTGACCCCTGATCTAAGTACGCCTAAATTATCTTATCAGACTCTGGAGGAGCTATAACTAGTTCCCTTTCCCTAAAGGAAAATACCTTTCTGTCTCTAAAGAAGACCAAAAGCTTGTAAATCATCAGGCAGTTCAGATTATTATTCACCACACGGCAAGGCATGGCTTATATTTGGTGGCATCCAATGCCCTTGTTCCACTAGCCCACGAGACATAGAGGACATCCCCTTCCTCCTTTCTCCCCTGTAGCTCTCAGTGGGCCCTCAAAATCAGCTCTGAGGGTTTGAGAACTCTCCAGGGAAGATATTTTTGGGGTGGTTAGAGGAAACAGAACTGTGGTTGTATCAGTGGAATCTCACTAAGGCTGCTTTGGATGCAACCCATTATCTCTACAATGCCATTCTGTTTGAACAATGCTAAACTATATGTATTTTAATTTATTTCAGTGGTGTTTTTTTTTAAATAGTTGACTGTATGCAATGGTAAGCTGTGTAAAGTATTTTGCAGTATATTGTCTTTCCTGAATATTATTATACTAGGATTCAGGTATGTGTCTGTTTCAAGGAGGTCTGATTCAGGGCATATATTTTATTTGTTTCTCGAAATATATTTTATGGATGGGTCTCTCTGCAACCTCCTTTTACATTGGCCGAATTGGGCTATGATGACAATTATAAATCTGTATTGAACTCTGAATAAAATAGTGTGATATGCTTTCAGACCTACTGACTTTCCATTTGTATGGTATTGCATTTTTGCCCATATGTGTAACATGGTGAGTTTCCAGCAGTTCACAGACATCTGAACAAAAGTGTTCACCAGACTTCAATTATTGCAATTTCTTTACAGAAACATCTTTTTGGGGTTTCTTTTTTAGTCAGGAGTCAGGATAATTGCTCCAAATAACGAAGCAACAGCATCATGCTTACTTTTCCGAGGCAATATTCACGTATTTCACATAGGGTGATCAGAGCGATGATTGATAGACCTCATTATCATGAAATACCATTGCACTGTAATGTAACCAGATGTTTTCCAATGGAGTATCTTGCTGCTACGATGGGGAAAAGATCATCCAGTAAATAGCCCATATCATTCATTATTGGGCTGTGGAATCGCAGGTTTTTGATCTTGTGGTTTGGCTGTACACACAAAAGAATGTATCAGTTCAAATATATCTTGACTTTGCTTGGTATAGTGCAGACCTGCAATAATATGTTTTTTGAGTTTTTGATCCCATCACATATTGTTAACTAAGCAAGACCAATCTGATGAATTCTGGGAAAGTGTGGGGGTGGAGACTGTACATTTCCTCCAACACCTTACCTCCCCTTAAACCATTGCTCTAACCACTTTTATCCAATCCTGCACACTTTTGTATCAAAACCAGGAGGCGTGTGAGCGATGCGGCCATCTTGGCAGATTAGGATGGCTAGCATACTCAAATAATGCAGACCAAGTCCAGATAGAAAAGAAATCCTGATAACAATTTCTTGAGGAAAAATGGAACAAAACATAGTGTATGATTTAAGGAGAAAGTGGAGGACAGAGTGGTTTTGTCTTGCTTAATTCAGGCCTTGTTCATGCACCCAATGAAATCCTCCCACCTCCCACAGAAGTGCACAGCCAATAAGGGCCCCTGATACTTTAGCAAACATCTTGTCACACAACCTGGTTGTTAAGCAACATCTCCCAGATTTTATTTTTAAAAATAATAATGCAATGTATAAATGTTATGAAATGAATAAATAAATAAATAATAAACACTAACAGAATTAACCCTTAAGTTACACACTGAATGATCCCTGCTGTTGCACTTCTAACAAGGACCCGGTCCATGCCTGATTGAGGGATGACCTTGAGTTACATGATGGTCGAAAGAGCCTTGAGTTACATGATGGTCAAAAGGCAGTATATAAATGTCCCCAATAAATAAGGAACTTATTGGGTTGGGTCCAAAGTGGTGTGAATGGAAGGCGGCTCATTCAAGAGGACTTGCCTGCCTGCTCTAACAACTGCTGCCCTGAAAAGTCTCTCCTGAAAGCTGGGGAACCTGAACAGCATGGGATACAGTGGGAGAAAGAAATCTCTCAAAATCTGGTGTATAGCTTGAACCACTGGTGCTTCCACATGCCAAAGGTGCTTCCACCAATTCTTCCCATTCCTATCCCTTTGACTGCATCTAACTGACCACAGCCTAGGCCTTTACTGAAAGCCCCCTAAACCCACCAATGGAGAGGCCTTATCAGTTGGGCAAGTGCAGGAAATTCCCATTACATGTTCCATGTTCCCAAATTCTGGATCCAATAAATTGTTGCTTTTATTGCTTATTTTAGAAAATGTCTACCCCCAAAGAGCCCTGTAAGTGCCTTCTATTTCCTTTTCTTTTTTAATATAATACATTTTTTAAAAAAATATAAAGTGGGTTACAAGCTAATGAAATTATACAGCAATAATATTATTGCCAATAATATCCTACACTAATGGACTTTTGACAGCAAATTCAAACAGTTACTATATCAATATATATTCTCTCTCTCTCTCTCTCTCTCTCTCTCTCTCTCTCTCTCTCTCTCTCTCTCTCTCTCTCCTGCACACACCTCTGTCAGTTTGTCTGTCTGTCTGTCTGTCTGTCTGTCTGTCTGTCTGTCTGTCTGTCTCTCTCTCTCTCTCTCTCTCTTGGCTGTACACCTCTCTCTTGTGCCTACTGAAAGCCAGCCATCACAATGTTCAAGAGTTTAAGAGTTCCACTTTGAAGTGTGATACGAAAGTTCAGCTTTGAAGTATAACACGTTCGGAGCTTCCCGAGATCTGACGTTCAAGTGATGTGCAATCTTGCATGAATTTGAAAACACAAGATGTGCAAGAGCACATTTCTCAGAATTGCATCAGAAATTTAGCTGAGCTTTATGATGAATGTGGCCTGAAATGGTATGTTGGTTAAAACAGTCACAGTCAGCACAAGATCCAGGAAGGCCCTGCCAACTACCTCTTCAAAGTGATGAGCTTGCCAGTGAGCTTTGAAATTAGTTAGAGACACTTTGAAATTAGGTAGAGACTAGGTCAGTGCTGTCATGGCTTGTATGGCTTTATTCCAACTTCATCGTTCTGCCCTAAGAACTTTTATTTCTTCATAAATGTGCAATTGCAGAAAGAAGAGCTTAAGTCTCAAATGCTGTCTTCTTAATTGCATTAATGTTCACACAGGAAATCAAGGGGGGGGATCATAAAAAGCCAACAAACTTATTATCAGGATGTTCTTTTTGATTCTGAACAAACCAAAAACGGGGGAGTGGGAAATGCTTGATCTGCCAACATCAAAAGCTAAAGCTAGCTGGGCTTAGTTAGTTTTGCTTTAGGATTTCTTCCCCCTCAATTGCAAAATAGGAGGATTTACTTGATTTTTCCTGGATCGTACAGCTGCAGTTGTCTTATTTCATGTGCATCAGGATACACACACATCCTTATGGGGCGCATTTTACGACAGGCAGTTGCAGGCATGCAAGGCGTTGCAATATATTGGGGATGACAGAGGTTCTGCACATGCATGCAAGGGTGTTGTTGTTGTTGTTGTTGTTGTTGTTGTTGTTGTTGTTGTTGTTGTTGTTGTTTAGCATCCACATGGCATTCTCCTCATTAAATTATCATCCCAAAACCCTCACTACAAGCTGGGTGTCTGCATCAAACACTGAATGCACATTAGCATGCAGTGCGTACATACCCATTGTGTTCTACATAAAGTTCTTTCTTTCTTTCTTTCTTTCTTTCTTTCTTTCTTTCTTTCTTTCTTTCTTTCTTTCTTTCTTTCTTTCCTTCCTTCCTTCCTTCCTTCCTTCCTTCCTTCCTTCCTTCCTTCCTTCCTTCCTTTCTGGGACAAGAGTTTCAACGGACAGACCTGTGGCTCTCCAGAAGTTGCTAGTCTACACTATACATTGGCCATACTGGTTGGGGTCAATGGGAGTCCAACAAGACCTGGGGGGCTCAAAAGTCTCTCCATCTCTAGACTAGAGCAGGGGTAGTTAGTGCTACCAGACTACAACTTGTAGTCCAACATAAGAGTTGTTATCTGGTTACCAAATCTACCTCTATCTCTCTTTTATTATTTTAGTCCTGTTCTTCCATGACTGATGCTTTCTATTATTTGATGCATATTTTTAAATATAATTTTATAGGGCATGGGTAGTGCTAAGTTAAAGTCACTTAGTTGTATACTTGTTGCAGTGGAAGAAGCTTGTTGCACAAGGGAAAAGACAAGTACGTTATCAAAGATTGTTGTGCCGTGGATAGCACCACAGGAACCATCTACTACTGCAACTGCTGCATTGGATTCCTTTGCTGCACAACAACAACCATAACAACAACAGCAGCAGCAGCAGCAGCAGCAACAACGTTTGTATGCTTCCCATCTGATTGGGTTGCCCCAGCCACTCTGGGCAATTCCCAACAGAATATTAGAAACACAATAACCTTGAAGATCTGTCATCCACTAACACAAGAACTCTTGTGCTAGTGCTGGATAGAGTATGTTGGATATGGCCTTTAATGTGTTGGGTGATGTTTTTAATGCTTTCAGCTCACTGTCGGAAAAAGACAAGTGATAAATTATTTATAAAATAAATAAATTTAAACAAAGAAATATCTGTTCGATTGCCACCTTTTAACCAATTAATGGACCCTGTTTGAATCAATGTGCGTCATCACTCATGCCTCGGTGTAAATGCTTGTTTGAGTTTCTGGGGAAAGAGTGAAATGGTTTTTCTGTATGACTCTCTCATTGGTACCTTTGGTAACCCCTTCAAACAGTAACCCAGAGAAAAAACGAGCAGGCAGAATGGGAGGAGAACAGCAGCATCGCAGCAAGCTCCTCTTCTAGTCTATTCACATTCCTGTGCGTGTGCCGTCTCAGTGCAACACCCCACCCAAAAGAACTGGACATTTGGGCAATCTGGTTGCCAGTTAGAAGGGCCTGCTACCTTTCTTCTTTTTAAAGAGAACACCAGACACTCTTTTCTTCCAGAGAGTATCCTACCGATCTGGCAGGTAAATTTAAAAGCTGTTCCAGTGGCTGTAACAGATCAGTCAAAGGCTACGTTTTTGCAAATCTATTATCTACCTTTAAAAAAAAGAAGCAAAAAAGTATTTTAGCTAACAGACTATGGCATAAACTTTAGCTAAGCTGCAATTTACTCTGAAGCAGAAGGAAATGGCTACATTCCAAGTTTCAGTCACAGAGCCAATCTGACATTACTGCAGTGGAAATATATTATGTTTCTGCATACATCACATAATTGTGTTTGAGAGATCCCAGCGTACCAACCTGATTAATGGCCTGCAACAAGTTCATATCCCAACAATGAACTGATGCTGTCTGTAAGCTGTGCTACCTGGCTTCTCTCCACACTAATGCATCTTGCTATTTTCGCTGCAGGCTAGATATTTAGTGTATTCTTGGCCAATGGGTTCCTTTCCACCAAAACACATTTGTATCACCCTGTAAAGATATCAAAAATGGTCAGAGTTTTCATTTGTGCGGTTTCTGACCTCAATAAAGCTTAATATATTTTTGACAGGGTTACCGATGCTAACATTACATGAGGGACAACTCAGTGGCATAGGCGGACACCTGAGGGTTGACCTAAGGATAATGAAGTGTTGCTCTGCATAGTCTGAAAGTGATATTCACCAAATGCAATTCCTTCCTAACATTCAACACTGAATTGCAAACTCAAGGCGACAGCTGGAAAGGCCCCCCTCCTCTATTGTTTCGTGCCTTTTGATATTGTAGGAAAGTATCAAACCTATAATGAGTTCCAGAAAGCCAAGAGAATTTCCATTGTGTACAGTATCAGAATGTTGGATGTGTGATCAGCAAGAAATGAAAAAATAACAGTGTTTTTGGTGGGGAGAAGAAGGTTGGGTAGGAAGGAGGGTGGGTAATGCAGGGGATTCCTTGTGGAAGAAAATGACCTCGTTTGTCTTTACTCAATTAAGTTCAGGTGAACAGTGGCCTATGGCAGTTACCCATACAATCCTATTGGGTGGTCTTTGTTGAAGAGTATGGGGTCTAACGAAAGTATTTGCACAGCTGCCCTGATGGCAGTGTCTCAGTCCTCAAATTATTTTTGAATATTTTTATTGGTGAAACATCCTGTGAGGTAGAAAGGTGTCACAATTCCCATGCTGGAGGTAAAGGGTGTTAATATGTAAAAGACTGATTGACAAATCAATTAGACCACAGTGCTTGGTATGGAGGAGATGAAGTCTTGTGGAAGGCAATAATATTACAATAGCATTGCATTTATTTACAAGGGGGCCGCATCACCAGTGCTAATGTAATGAAGATTGAGTGAATGTCCCAACAAATCCCGAGGGCTAATTTCTGAATACTTCTGCATTATTGAGAATGTCTTCACATGGTAAGGATTCAAAGTTGTCACCATCATGCACTGAGAATTAAGAACTGAATAGGTCAAACTTCTGTGTTCTAGTTCATAGATCCTGGAATAAACTGGTTCTGTTAAATCAGAGTCTATAACATGGGTAGGCAAACTAAGGCCCGGGGGCCGCATCTGGCCCAATCGCCTTCCAAATCCGGCTTGCAGACGGTACGGGAAATAAAAATAAGAAACACCAGGCCAAAATGTGTCATATTTCTTGTCTTAATAAATCAGCTGTACATCTTTATCTTAGAATTTCGAAGTGTCAGGCATAGCTCTAGTGGCTTTAGCCCAAACGTAGCAGAGTTTTCCTGCACAGCACAGAAGCTAGTTGAGGTGGAAATGACTAGTCGGCTAGACGCAGAATAACTATTTACAGGATTTATTAAAAGAAAATAAAAGCAGCAGAGTTTCTGCATACAAAGCAAAGCAAAATAAATCCCCCCCTCTCTCTCCAACCACACGCAGCACTCCTACTCCTAACACCCAACAAGAAACAACTCTGCTAGCATTCCTAGATAACAGAGTTCAGTGCTGGTCATTAACCAATCAGAGAGCTGTTGCCAGGCCAGGCAGACCTTGGCTTTCTGCCAAGAGTAAATTGACACTGCCTTGAGTTAAATGTGTGAAGCAAGAATCTGTAAGTTTCCCATGAGAACCAATTAACAGAAACTGAACAATTTACCTTTTCCTTACATCACTGTGTGATCCAATCCTACTCTTTAGTTTTGAACCACCTGTGGTCAGTGCCATTTATGTGATCATAGCAGTTGGAAGAATTAAAATCATGATCATGGATATTGTTTGTAGGCCTGTCATCTGGGGAAATAGACAGTAGAATTAAATAAAGTATACATTTTTGTGAATGTGGGGCAACAATGTTTTGCTTATTGATATGCACTAAAGATAAAGTGTAGATTAAAAAAGAATTGATACAGTAACAGCTTCTTACCTAGCATTGCTCCGGAATTCTAAGAAGCAAAAATAGTGCAGACAGAAATCAGTGGAGTTCTGAAATCTGTGGTTAAAATCAGAGCAGTTTTGAAAGTTTAAGTCCACCATCTTGATTCAAAATGGCACCCAACTGTATCCAAACATTAAAATAAATAAAAATCCACTCCTTAATCACAGAAGCCAGCATGCACAATTTGGTAACAATATCTTAAGAGGTGTCCAAATGTATAACAAAGAAACAAACAACTTTCCAAAATATGTAGCAGATTGTACTGGAAATAAGGGAAATTCCAACAGTAACTGAGTGGTATGTTATGTCTATTGAAAAAGTTATACGATTGTGAAAGGCAGGGGAAGAGACTGTGTGCTTTTGTTAAAAACTGGAAATATTTAATTGAATATTGTGATAGTCTTGTGAAATTTTGGAATTTTCAAATAAGTATTATTTATAAAAATAAAAAAAACATGTGGGTGATTTTGCTGCCAGCTGCCAGTTATTGTTCCATCACATACGGTAAGCAACATACCAGGGAACAGAACCAAAGAAAATGTATTTTGTCTAAATCCCTCCGTTGAAGTTTTGTTTAGCCCTGTTAGACACATCAATGCTTCACTGTTGGACAACTTGCAATAGAGAGTGATGATATTTCTCCATCACTCTATCAGTTAAAAGACACAACTAGGAGTAATAATCGTGTATTAGAGTTATAGTCATCTAACTGTTTGCTGCAACTGTCTTCATGAGGGCAACATTTCAAGAGCAGAGCAAGCTATGTTTTGACAAGATGTAATCTTTTATTTTCTTCCTACAATTCTTTATACGGATTCCTCCTCTATCCCTCCACTCTCTGGGGGAAGTAGAGTTCACACACATGTTGCTGGACAAGAGACAAAGAGAATCTGTCCAACACGTGTAGAACAGATGCTTGCGAGCGGGAAGGCGGGGGGATCAGTTCAATTGCTGCATGACTCATTTCCGCTGTCTTGCTGTCCAAGCAAGTGTTGACCCACATGGAACTGGTCTTTGGGATTTTTCCATGTCAGAAGCAGACAGACAGCCCACCCAAGAGATCATCACAGTCAGTATTTGTGAACCACAAACTGTTTCATGTCGGGTACCACCTGCTTTTATGGAGAGAAGGCTACAAAGAAAATGTACAATACATTATGAATATAATAGGAGGGGGGATCTTAAGCGTGGTCGAGCATCTGTCTTGCATGCTGAAGGTCCTAAGGTCAACCCCTGGCATTTCCAAGAGTCTTGTCGGAAATCCTGTAGAGCCACTGCATAAAAAGTCCACATGAAAATTCACCAGAAATTTAGTGTGAATTTTCCCTAATAGGCACCATTAGAATCATTGTGAATATGAAGTAACTGTAAGTAAAGAAACTTTTTTCCTGTGTTTTTTTTTGCCCTTGTAAGCAATCCTAGTGGTGTGTGGATGAGATACAAGCCAACCAATTTTATATTTAGAACATTTGGCCAGCAATTTCCTCAAATGCAACACATTTTAATGCAATGTTCAGTAATTTATTTTTCTGAACATTTCACCCCAGTATATGCATTTTTGCACACATTGCTTAGCTTGTACACCGTGGGTGCCATGGCGCCCATGAAGGCTTTTATCACTGCTTCTGCAAAGGTGCTCCATACTCTAAGGTTTCATTTGTTTAAAAAATGAAGTCTCTAGGCCTTCTAGAAAGAAATCTATGGGGCAAAATATACAGGTAAGTTCTAAGTGATTTCTGTGAAATGAGAGTGTGGTGTAGCCGGTGTGTATATTTTTCCTGGTACTGAAGAATCGCCCCCTGTTGTTATTAGAGAGCAACAACATCTCTCTCTCTCTCTCTCTCTCTCTCTCTCTCTCTCTCTCTCTCTCTCTCTCTCTCTCTCTCTGTGTGTGTGTGTGTGTGTGTGTGTGTGTGTGAGAGAGAACAATATTCTGTGATCTTCACAATCAGAACCAGCTGCACATTGTTGACTTCCCATGGCAAGCATACAGGGTTTCTTTGTCTTATGTGTCTTATGCCACATCACCCAAAGCATCTATTTTGTGACTGGTGCTCCCAGAACTCTCACAAAATGTGCCCACTGATCCAAAAAGGTTGGGGACTCCTGGTTCATAGGAATGACAGTGAGGAGCCCATTCATTCCCTGACTTCCTTTCTCTACCTCCAGTCTAACATCCTGTGGAATTCTCTGGCATGAAAAGGCTATGCAAGCAAGACATCCATGGTATGTTTGGGGAGGAAAATATAGAGAATGTAAATCTAGGCTCCATGTAAATGTCAGGAGCTATTTTATTTCTAATGTCAGTAGCTTAATTTACAATTCCCTACTTCAAGGTGGTTTGGAAGAGTTTCGGAAACTGTCCTGCTAGAGTTTCTTATGGATAAGAATCCAGCTTTGAAATCTGGCAAGCTTCTGTATCTCGTTTTGGCAGCTCATCCATTTTGCATGTGTGAGGCCTCAGGTATAAAGAGCTACAGTCTTCTTTAGCTAAAGGTTCTCCAATAGTATCCTGTGCTCAAATGACACTATGTCCCAGTCCTACACCAGAGATCCTTACATGATGATGTAATATAAGTAGGGAGATGGGCAAACCTGTCATTCTCTCACTTGCAGTCTATTAGCTGAGGGTTGTTGTTCACCATGAAAATTCACCAGCATTCTGGTGCAAATTTCTATGAATATACTATAGAATATTTGTACACAAACAGCAATTTGCTAGTGCTCTATTAGACATGTCCAACACATCGACCATGATCGACCAGTAGATCCTGGCATGAATTCTGTTCGATCGCTACCTGCCCTCCACTGAAGACATGCCTGGGCAGCCACTGCCTCCTCCTCAGCTGCTCTCATGGGAGGGGCTATTTTGACATTGCACATGCGCCCATCCCTGCCCCATAGGCATGTGCTTGCCCACCCTGTACCCATAACTGCCCCCTCAGGGGAAGCAGCCAGTGCCCGCCCACCCTGCTCCCATCACTGCCCCCTCAGGGCCTGCCCACCCTGCACCCATCCCTGGATGGTAGATCACTGTCAGTTTCTATACTGGATCGTGGATCACAGTCAACTTCAAGTTGGACATGGCTGCCCTATACGGTAGCAACAAATCCATTCTCTATGTAGGTGGCTGGAAATATCCTCAACATGCTTTGGATACATAGAACAGCAAAGAAACAATCAAACTTAACTGGCTCACAGTCCTTTGGATTTGATGACTAGATCGTAGCATGAAGGAGGCATAGTCTGTCCTTCCTGTTTGAATCCTGCAAATAGTTAAAAGCAGGCCTATAAGTTAACAAACTCTGGAGCCCTTCCGATCTGTGCTCCCTACAAAGCAAGTTCCAACAGCTTTCACTCGGAAGAGAAAGGGTAATTCCTGCATTGAATGCTGGCAAATGCAGGCATGCTGGATTTCTATAAAATAAAAAAAATCCTTCCAGTAGCACTTTAGAGACCAACTAAGTTTGTCATAGGTATGAGCTTTCGTGTGCATGCACACTTCTTCAGATATTCTTCAGGTATCTGAAGAAGTGTGCATGCACACGAAAGCTCATACCTATGACAAACTTAGTTGGTCTCTAAGGTGCTACTGGAAGGATTTTTTTAATTTTGTTTTGACTGCGTCAGACCTACATGGCTACCTACCTGTAACTAGTACTATGAATTTCTATATTTTGAGTACCTGTGCTTTGAACTTTAAGGCTGCTTCCAAATTCTACTGCAATCTTCCCCAACCAGGTGACCTCCAGATGTTATTGGAGGCTTCCATCAGCTCTAGCCAGCATGGCGAATGGTCAGGAATGATGAGAGTTGCAGTCCAACAACATCCGGAAGGAACCAGGTTGGGGAAGACTGCTTTAGTGGATATGCTTTGCAGATTATACAGGTTCAAAAATTCTATGCTTCCTTTCCCCAAACTGTATCAAGTGGGTTGTTAAAACAGTCAGACGCCAAAACAAAGCAGCGAATAATGTTATGATGCTGAAAACAACATCAACCCTCAGAACTATAACAGTGCATTAGGATAGGAAACACTTTTTTATTTTTAAAGAAACCATATGTAGTTATATGGTGGGTGATAATCCATGTATTATTATGCAGATATTTACATGATTTTTTTATTTTAAAAAAACCATAGCTAAGTGGCTTTATTTTTAAGGAGTTTCAAGGGCGATTGCTTTTTAAAATCAGATTAGTTCCACAGCAAGAAAAAAAGGAAGAAACACAATGATTGCCTTTTCCAGGAACCTTCCTAAGGTCTTTGATGTCCAATTGATGGTTTTCATTTTTGTATGGTTTTAATATTGTTCCATCACCATTTTTATTACTGGTTCCACCACCCCCCCAAAAAAGCTTTCCTCCTTTACTGGCTGATTTTGGATTTCTTTTAACACATATGGTAGGACTGTGGCAAAAGGAGAAACCATCTATATTTGATTATTGGATAAGCAATGAACATTGACTCTGATATAAGGCAAATCCAGTGATTTGGTAGTGTACCCCCTTCTAAGTAAAGGTGCAGTGTCAGTAAAGCCCCTGTACTGGATCATGACCTTACAGATAGGAGCAGAACCATTGTAATATAGTACCTCCAATTCCTGATTTGCAGAGTCAACCCAGGAGGATACCATAGTCATAGGCCACAGCTATGAGAACCAAGTTCTCTAGGAGAACCAAGAAGGAGGCATTTCCTTTGTCCTCTCCCGATAAATGTAATCAATTGGGGCAACCAAGGCTGTTTCAGTACTGAAGCCAAACTGAAATGGGTTTCATTTAGCTTCCTCCAGGCATTCCTAAAGCTGTCTGGCCACCACCCTCTTGCCCCCAAATGTGACATTTGAGACCAAGGAGAGCCTCTTGAGAGGACAATGCAGATTATTAGCTTGCTGAGTGGTTGCATGCATGCCACAATATAATACCTGGTTTTAGGTTTTTCTGCTGCACCACAAGTAAAATTGCTGGAGTGAAGTGATTGTTCATTGACTTGACTTCCAACTTGTGATACCTCTTGACTTCTATCCTTTTGTCTCAAATGTGTTTATCTGCAGCTAAATTCCCAACCTCTAAAATAGCAGAGCAAAATGGCTTGGGTTACGTAAATAATAACATTACAACAGAGGTGTCATTAAGCAATTTTATAAGGTTATGCACATCAGTAATTACTATGAACCCAGATGTTTTCAATCTATATTTCTATTTCCCATAATGTGGCACTTAAATATCAGTGAATAGAAATGTTTTGTCTTAACATTTGGGTTCATCTCAGGATACAGGTTGTGTGCGTGTTTAGACCCTGTTTGTTTCCCGTATTGCTGCTTCCTGTTAGCATTCTTCCATCAAAAAAAGCAATAGCTAACAAATAAATATGGCATGATTTTTCATGGGAAAAGACAAGGAACATAATAAAAGCATGCTCTAGACCAGACATCCCCAAACTGCGGCCCTCCAGATGTTTTGGCCTACAACTCCCATGATCCCTAGCTAACAGGACCAGTGGTCGGGGAAGATGGGAATTGTAGTCCAAAACATCTGGAGGGCCAAAGTTTGGGGATGCCTGCTCTAGACAGATTGAGCATCTCTGTATCGTAGGTTATGAAGGATCCAACTCAAGCACATTTGCTTTTGATGCCTTGGCTGGATCCTGAATTTACTCTCCATTTGGAAAGCAGTGAAGATGTAATTCACCCATCTCTCTATTCACCTCTTCCGGAACAAATTTTGCCCCATCCCTTTCTGCTTACCAGATGTCCCTTGGATGGTGATTCTCCCTACCCCACCCCCCAGGAGGGAAACAAAATGGCTAGTATAAGCAATATTAATCATCATATGAGAAACTACATAATGCACTTTCCCCCATTAAGGAACAGTTCAAAGGCTAGCTTTTAATGAAATATTTAATTATCCTCTTTACTAATGCAATGCATGGGTTCCATAAAAGTAGTTTAGAAAAAAGCAAAGAAAAAAGCAGTGAGCGCCACTTCCTGTTTGTATGAATTGGGACTGACAGATTCCCCCATAAACAGACTTTCCCATGAAGAAATAATAAAAAAAGATAAGGTTCGCTGTTCAAACCATGTGGACGCTCTGGAGTTTACTTCATTTAAAAGTCGGAATATATTGATGTCCCCCTGTTTCATATAACATCTAATCAATAGCCCTTTAAATCAACTTCTTTGTTTTAAAAATGTCTTGTGCATATTGCTATAGCTCTGAAGTGCACGGTGCATTTGAGGAATCGCCCTGGCACTCACAAAGTCTCTGAGCCTTGCCTACTACCCCCTTGGTCATGAGATGGCTATTCCTCACTCCCCGAGATACATAGTGAAGGAAGTTTGAAAAGTGATGCTCTTTCCCATTTCCTCATTCAGCTCTATGCGCCTTTAAAGGCTCAGATTGGCCACTGCCAATTGGAAGGGGACTGAACTGGGAGTCTGGCCATCAGATCACATCTGTCTCCACTGTCTGATTGGCCAATATTATGGATCCAACCCTTTCCAGCCAGGATGCAAAAATGTGAATTCAAGGCATGGATCCTCACAACTTTTACAATGGATCCCTCCAAAACTGCCATCAAGTCACAGGTTGCCTCTTATTTTTTTGGAGGTTTCATTGTCATCTTGTAAATACATGAAGATCCATGGAAATCTGTGCCTTGGTTCACTGATTTTCAGATACCGGAACAGTCCACCGCTGTAAGCAGCAGGCCCAATCCACTATTGCAGGCTTTATTTGGTGATAGTTTTTGGAGGGATTCTTTGCCAAATCATGCCAATTCATGAGGATCCATTTTCATTCAGTTGGATCAGGCTTTTATCTAGACTCTTTGGAAAACAAAGAATCTCTAGGTGACTCTTTGTGTGCTTTCTGTCTTTATATCTGTCAGGGGGAAGTGATCTATGAGAGGGCACAGAAACACACCCAGAAGTCGTGGTGCCCATGGCATCCTTCCAAAATTCCAACTACGCACATGAGCCGCAAACATAGCTGCCAAGTTATCCCTTTTTTACAGGGATTTTCCCTTATGCTGAATAGGCTTCCTCGCGAGAAAAGTGAAAACTTGGCAGCTATGGCCGCAAATGGTTGGCAACCCTTGCTTGCAAGGTGTCTGGTATCTACAGTGAAAAGATTTCTTTTAACACCTTCCTTCCTTCCTTCCTTCCTTCCTTCCTTCCTTCCTTCCTTCCTTCCTTCCTTCCTTTCTGTTAAATATCGACTCTATCCCTGGGCAAATATTTGAACCTCACTCAAGAGTCCCTCCCTACCATGTCACCTCTGAGGGACTGATAGCCAGACTTGCGAGCAAAATGTAAGTTATTAAAATGAACAGAGGGGGGGGGGGAGTGACAATGGCAAAATATGTCTTTAATGGTGAGCAGAAAGACGGAACAAAAACTTTGATTTAATTTATTGATTTGCTTTTTAAGTAATAGCACAGATGTTTTCCGTTATATCCCTGGAGAAAATTCAGTAGGCGCCAGTAATCCTTATGGACCAGAGGCCTCTGATAAGAGGAAAAATCGACGTCTGGTCTATTGTTACCAAATGGAAGTGGCAGGTTTCACCGCTGTAGGTTGCTTGTGCTTCCGACAGCACTTTTAACGCAGGAATGAGATCGCTTTTCCTATGCAGAGGCTAAAGCTAGACCTCTTTTGCCAATAGCGGCGCTCAGTTCCAAAGAAGTGTCAGGTCATGACGCTGAAAAAACCTTTCCAGAAGATTTTTAACATTTACGGTAGTAGCGGTTGCTCTTGACACTATTGAATTACTTCACTTTAATACTGAAAGATCCCTTGTGCGTCAAGGAAGACAACCTTATCTTCATTTGCATCATTTCTTTCTATCAGCCAACTCTTTGGATTTCTAATTATGTCCACTGGAGCTCCAGGACATATGGCTATATTGCTGAGATGTAGAAGCCAGGTCATGTTAACCAATTGAACCTCCTCCAGCAGCCCCCCCCCTCCAATCTTTATGCACAAACATTAACCAGACCACTATTTAATGGAAGTTCAAAGCTCCCTCAAATAATAATAATAATAATAAAAGTTTCAGAAGGCTTTCTTCACTTTCAGATATTCATTTCTCCTTTCAGACTTCTTGGAACCCATGCAGAGGACTGTAATTGCCAAATTCAAGCTGTTTGGGGCTGCTTATGCATCAGGATCATAGTGCAAAACTTGTTGGAATCAAAGGGAGGGGAGAACTGGGCAGATACGAAGGGGTAAGACACTATTTTGGAGGTAGAAACGCTTGATCAACTAAATACGAACACAGGAAGCTGTCTTATTATGAATCAGAACATTGGTTCATCCAGATCAGTATTGGCAACATGGCTCTCCAGGGTTTCAGACAGGGTTGCGTGCCGAGGCACCAAGATATCCCCCCAATAAATCACACCAAACATCGTAATTTTAGTTTAAGGTTTTTGGCATTAAATTTGGCCACAACTTTATTAAAATACAAATAATAATGTGAGTGGTTGCTTTGGCATTGGTTCCCCAGCCATCTGTCCCCTGCGTGGGACAGATCTGACTCCCTCTAGGGGAGCCAGTAAGTAAGCACCCCCTGAGAGAGGACGGGGCAGGGGGCACATGCCCTTCTTGTCCTCTCCCCAGATGCTCCCCAAGGCTCATGCGCGGTCCTGGCCCCTAGCGGGGATAAACAGACAAACATGTGGAGCACCAGGTTTCCTTTAACGGAATACTTCTATATGGCACCAGCAATCAATGAGGGTCAGGCCCAGCCAAAATCTGTACCCCTCGTCCATTTTATTTGAACCACAACCTTACAAGTTGTGACTAATTGCAGTGTAGTAGGCAAAAACCACCTGGCACCAGCCAATCAGCCAAGTGGCAAAATTCCTACCCGGCCCCTGAATACAGGCGACCCCATGACAGGCGCCACAAGGTCAGTGCAAAGGGCCTAAACATAGCGGAGGGCGGGCGGGAGATTCGATGCGAGAAGCAAAGAGGTGGCACAAACTGCTCAGTATGCATATATATATTGCAACATGCTAAATTCCCTCCAATCAGATACCAGAGGTCATCCAAACTGACCCACCCACCCAGGCCCTGGGATATCTTGTTAGCCCTTCCGCAACCCATGTTCTATCCTATGGACAGAACCTGCTATCTCTTCCAGCTCTACTTAAAGATGCACTGGACTGAACCGGAGACCTTCTGCATGCAAAGCAGATAATTGACCACTGAGCCATGGCCCTTCCCCAAAGATGGGAAAGTCCATAGACTCCATGTCACTTTTTGCAGGAGAACCTCTATTTATGCTGGATGTGTCAGCCCCAATTCATCCATCGCCTACACAATCAAGGCAATGGATTTCCCCATCCAGATACAACAAGTGCAGAAATTGTTGACGTTCAAAGTCTGATTGGCTAGTTCATTGGCTAGTACTAGGAGAAAGGGACGACAGAGGACGAGATGGTTGGACAGTGTTCTCAAAGCTACGAACATGAGTTTGACCAAACTGTGGGAGGCAGTAGAAGACAGGAGTGCCTGGCGTGCTCTGGTCCATGGGGTCATGAAGAGTCGGACACGACTAAACGACTAAACAACAACAACAAATGCTTCCCACTATTCGTGTTTATCAGGGACAATCCTTGGGTGCCAATCAGTCATAAATAACAATCCATTGTTAGTCTTGGAGGATACCTTGTTTAAAAATCCTGTTAGTGTGAATAGCTAGGGTCTGTGGTAGGGCTGCCATAGTCCCAAAACTGAAAATCTGGACAGCTTTTTTGGGGAACACCTGCCTTCCAAAAAAACCCGGGCCTTTTCTTTGATTTTTTAAGATTTTTTTCCATAAAAATAGCCCAACTTGCCATACTTCTGGGTTTTTCCGGACATTTTGCAGATTCAGCAAAATTCTGCCTGGCTCGGACACAATTTTTTTGAGCTATTCCCAGATCCATGTCTGGGGAAACCCAGAAGTATGGCAGCCCTAGTGTCTGGAAGTTATATCTTTGTCTGAGTGGATATATGTGCACATGTAGGTAAACTGATAGGCATGAATAGTCAGCCTGCCATTTCACACTGTGGTTGCTGAGGCCCTTCACAAACAGTGGGTTGTACGGACAATTGCTTTTTACGCATATATACCTAACCAGAAGAACTATCATCTTCTTGGCTTCTAAAGAAGTAGATAAGAGGGTATTGCAGAAGAGTAAATCAATACAACTATCAGCAAACAGCATACCGTACAGAAAGCTGTCTTATTTCATTGGTCCATTGAAATTAAGTATTGTCTACACTGATTGGTTCCAGTCCTATCTGGAGATGCCGGGGATTAAACCTGGGATCTTATGAAAGCAAAGCATGTGCTCTACCACTGAGTTATGCCTCTTCTCCATAACTACGTGCAATTGTGAAGAGGATGGGGCACACTAAGTCATCTGCAATGTTGAGAATAGGACTGTAACAAACATCAAGCATGTCTCTAATTTCAGCTATGAAATGTTGGCAGGTATGCTAGTGCTTAAGCTAGGAAGGTGTGAGTGAAACCTATTGAATGAATCGGACCCAAGATGCCTTCAGAAAAAATGGAAATGGCCATAGGCCTTGATATCAGCTAATTTGGGGATGCAATGCTAGACAAGCTTACCTGGAAGTCAAGCCTCTTGAATTCAATGGGGCTTTATGCTAAGGAGAGATGCAAAGGGGTTGTTCTGTCAAGCAGGCATTGCTAATGGTTAACTTAAAAATTGTCATAATTAAGTCCAAATGCCTGAGGACATTTTCCTATGCAAAGCTAAATGTAGAATGACTTGAAATGCAAATTCAAGCAATTTGAATTCCATAGTTCTTGTGGAACATGAAAGAGCTCCAGGAATTACAATAATTAGATTACCAGCAAAAAATAATAATCAGAAAATGTGATACATGTAAGAAAGTGAATTCATTGTATTTTTTTTTTAAAAAAAGCCATAGCAATTTAGTTATATGCTGGATAGCAAATTTCTTCTCTTTTTCCACATCAACTGCCATCTCATCCCACCATTTCCATGCTAGTCAAATCTGTTCAGAGATAATACCGTATTATGATTACAAATGTTGGTTTCACTTTTTTAAAAAAACACACAAAAACTGTCTGATTCTCAATATAGAAAATAAACATGCTGTGTGATGTATCTTCTGTGGTCTTGGAAAATACTGGTTCTCTAGATGTGGTGATATACAGAAGAGGGCAGTTTCTTCTAACCATGTTAAATCTTATCGCTCATATATGTTGGAAGGGTTCACTTTCATGAGTAATACCTAAAGCATAGCTGCCAAGTACCCCGTTTCCCCCAGGAAACCCCCATATTTTATTACCATTTCCCGCAGGTGTCCCGAATGGCAAAATACCCCGTATTCCCCCGGATTACGGAGCTCCTGCCGGCGGCCATGTTCTTCTGGTGCTGCGCCGGCTCCGGAAGTCACTTCTACGCAGTTCTGGACATGCGTAGAAGTGACTTCTGATGCCGCTGTGCCCATTTCCAAAATGTCTGCAGCGCCAGAAGTCGCTTCTACGCACTTCCGGACATGCATAGAAGCGACTTCTGATGCCGCTGTGCCCATTTCCAAAATGTCTGCAGCGCCAGCTTCTATGCATGTCCGGAAGTGCGTAGAAGCGACTTCTGGCGCTGCAGACATTTTGGAAATGGGCACAGCAGCATCGGAAGTCTCTTCTACGCATGTCCGGAACTTCAATCCGGAACTTGGCACCTATAACCTAAAGATATCAGGTTTCCAAACAGAATCCGTATCCCCATCCCTTTGTGTGAAGCATCAGAAATAGCATTCTCCCTTGGCCACCTGCATGCACAATAACATTCCTTGGGAAATGTGGCAGCAAGATCTTTCATATAGTGTAAAGTGGAATCAAACTTAGGCGTTGAAATGGCAAATTTGAGCAATATAAGTAATAGCCGTTGGGGCAAGCAGCTTCACATACACATTTAGGAAGTCAGAATTGGCAGTGACTTACCAGGAAAGAGATATTTAGATTGTGGTGGATTGTAGTGCCATGAAGATGTTTATTCAGTGTGCAGCATCTGTGAGGGGGGTAACGGTAAATTCCACATTCAGGATCATTAGGAAAGAGCTTGAAAAGGACCTTGCCAGTTTTAGAATGCTATTATACAAATCTATGGTGCAATGCATCTGCATTTGGAATACTGTGTACAATTCTGCATCTGAAAATGGTATTGTAGAGCTGGAAAGGTTCGGAAAAGGGCAACCAAAATGATTATGGGGCTGGAGCAACTCCCCTATGAGGAAAAGTACAACCTTTGGGGCTTTTTAATTCAGAAAAAGGTGAGCGAGAGACAACATAACAAAGATGTATAAAATTATACAGGATGTGGCGAAAGCGAATAGGGATATGTTTTTCTCCCTTTCCCATTATGCTAGAAACCAGGATCGTCCAATGAAACTGAACACTGCAAAACTCAAGAAATAAAAAGTAAGCACTTCATTGTTAAGTTGCGGAACTTGCTACCATAAGATGTAACAATGGCCACCAACTTGGATGGCTTTAAAAAGGGGGTTGGTCAAATCTAGAGATGATGTGGCTGTCAATGGCTACTAGCCTTCATAACCGTGTGCTGCCTCCTGTATCAGCGGTGGTATATCTGTGAATGCCAGTTGCTGGAGAGTGCAAGTGGGAGTGAGAGTGCTGTTGGGTTTATTTCCTGCTTCTGGACTTTCCATGGGGGAATTGGTTGGACGATGTGATGACAGGGTGCTGGAATAAATGGGTCTTTTGGTGTGATCCAGCAGGACTCTTATGTGATGGATGCATGTACCCATGGCTGTGCATATGCCATTGTATGTTAGCTCAGAGTTGGCATACATCGTCACATTTCAACTGATATAAAGGACGGTGGAAATCAGGTGGACGTTGCACAAATCCCTAACCCTTATGCAGGGTCATTCACATCACTGAAGGCGTGCTCTTTCTGAAGCAGGTGCCTGTTCCTTTCTATGTGTATAAGGGTTTGCCAGGTCAGATGGCTGAACCAGTCCTTTGACATATTGCAAGCACCTGTGTATCCACCCTTAGTCTATTCCCTGAAGCAGAAACTTGATAAAAATAGACAGTAGTCATTTAGCTAACATCCCACTGGGTGTCAGTGTTTACTGCATACAAATGAAAGTGAATTAAATTCTATAGTTTTTCAGGGGGGGAAGCAAGACTCTCATATCAAGAGGTAGGGATTCGAAAGAAAGTTTTGTATTAATTTTTGTGGCCATCGCAATTTTAACTATTTTGCAATCAAGATCAAAGTTCACATGATTTTGTAACCCCAAAGACAAGTCCTAAAGACCACCTTCTTTCCCACCCAAGATGATGGTTGCAATTTTCATGGAGTTCCTAGCTTGGCAAGCCAAGCCAATTCCACACAATTTTGAACTGAGCATAGTGACTTGTGAGCATAGTGACAATATGATGTCTCTATGATGCTGATCGCCTTATTCATCTGAACAATACAGAGAATGTTAGGGGATGGTTTTCTGGGTGTTTGATAAGAGGTGATCCTGATGCAAGCTGGGCTGTGGATTTACAAGTATCCTCTCTCAAGTGGCTGTGTGGATCAGTCTTCTGATATAGTACAGAAAGTGTTCTGAATGTTTCATTCAAAGGCTTATTTGCACAAGTTTGTGTGTTCCACTTTGGATAACACTTGAATCTGCTTCAGACGGTACAGCTGCTTTGGCTTTCAACTCTGAAGCCACAATCAACACTGGTAGTTCAAAAGTTAGAACAACTCTGCAGCCTTTTGTTATATGTCTTTGAAACTCAGCTGACGCCTCCCATTTTGAAGGGCTGTGTTGAGTTAACCCAGTAAAAACTACAGTGTCCTTTCATAGCTCTTTTAGTGTATGTGTGTGTGCTAAAAAAGAAGTTGTTCTTGGTGCATTGCATTTCATAATAGAGTGGCCCTGTGTCCTACTTTAGAGAATGGTTCTCTGTTTGCAGTGCTGTCTAGCTCAAGTATGGTTTAAAGAAGTATCAGAAGGGAGACCAGAGGCCTTAAGTTGCTCATCAAAAATCTGCACCCGAACAGATCACCTGGTTGCAGACCTTCCCTCTATAGTGAAATATACTGCACTTCTGTTCAAATTGTAGTAATTCTTTGTAATTTTGCATTCACACAAATAAATTAGCACATGTTAATCTGTGCCCTTGTTTTTGATAACATGAGAACTGTCCTCTTTTTCGGCAATGCTTAAGTGGTCACCTCACTCTATAGTGAACTGAAGAGCAAAAATTTGTTTTCACACAGCTTTCTTATGGAGTTAATTATAGAACTGGTGTGCATTACTGGGTGCTGAATATAATTCGGTGTGTCATTCAAAATAGATTTAGAAATGGTCCAAGAAAAGTGTGCACAGATCATCTCACTTCATTGAAATGAATGTGGAAGCCAATATTGCTTCTGGGCAAGCATCAGAATTATCCTGTTGATTATGGATTGGGGTGATGATATAGCAATGTGTGTACCAAAAATGGATGACCCTTTGACTCTGCAAAACCAAAATTCAGGTGGGGGGAGAGGAAACCACTGTGTGAAATGAATACCCAGCTCTAAGTTGATTATACCTCTTCCTGGACTTTAATTCTAGGCATTTTTGCTGAAAAGTAAATCCCATTGTTTTCAATGGTTCTTACTTCCAAGTAGGTTTGCTTCAGATTGCAATGTAAAGTTACAAAGCAACTTCTATTTTCCCCCCATTTCCAGCAACACTCAGATCTCAAACTCTTCAAATCAAAGCTGACTTCTTTTCCCTTTTCTTTTTCCCTTTTCTTTTTCCCCTTTACAAAAAGCATGCCAGGAGTTCTGCAAACTCCATGTTTGTGTTGCATTGCTATAGATTCCTGCAGAATCAACAGTCAGCTGAAAGCGGTTTGTAGGAGTCAATGTTGCAGCTGCAGCTCTGCTAAAGAAGGACGCCAAGTGAGGTGTGAAGTTGCACAAACATTTGTGTCTAGGATCTTGGGGCCTCTTTTTCGGCATACGTACCCATCTGAGTTCTGCACTTAACTGACAAATTTTGTTTTTACAGCAAAAGGCAAAATAGGCTCCAGCTGACGCCCTCCCAGCTGCACTCACTTTGCTGCTCTAAAAGTAGCAGAATCACAGCACTCCTATACATGCTGTGTGCTTCTTCACCAACTTATGCTCCTCGGTAATATAAATAGCCAAGACTAGGGAAACAACAACACAGCCATCAAAGCAGATGTCCTGGGCATGAAAGCCTATAGTCTGAGTCAGGCGGTCTGTAAGTGAAATTTAATTTTTTAAGTGTTTTGAGACAAACCTGAGAAGAAGAAGAAAGCCCACACTTTTAAAAGGCTGTCAAATGCAACTGGAAATATCTGGGTCTTCCTGTTTTTTACCCCCTGAATTCCATGCCATCCATTATGTTTTTGTTTTCCATTTTAAATCATTCCAATGATAATTTAATTAGTTATATAGGATTATAGATGCATTTTGGAAATGACAAAGCACATTGATCGCATTGATTTCCTGCCAAGGAAATCACAGATTTGATTCCAGGGCTGCCAGAAATAGAACTTTATGAAGCATGACAATTCTTCGATATTTAAAGATTTTAGTTCATATGGTTCCCAGAGGTTCAGACAGGGTATGCTCCAAGCCTGACCTGGAGATGTTGGGAGTTAAACCTTCTCCATGCAAAGTAGTTGCTGTACCGCTGAACTATGGCTCTTCCCTTTTCATTTTGTTTTAATATATTAATACTAATTACAATACTAATTACAATACTAATTACAATACAATACAATACCCCATTAATACTAATGGGGACCCAGGTGGCGCTGTGGTTAAACCACTGAGCCTAGGGCTTGCTGATCAGAAGGTCGGCGGTTCGAATCCCTGTGATGGGGTGAGCTCCCGTTGCTTGGTCCCAGCTCCTGCCAACCTAGCAGTTCGAAAGCACGTCAAAATGCAAGTAGATAAATAGGAACCGCTACAGCGGGAAGGTAAACGGCGTTTCCATGTGCTGCTCTGGTTTGCCAGAAGCAGGTTTGTCATGCTGGCCACATGACCTGGAAGCTATACGCCGGCTCCCTCGGCCGATAATGCGAGATGAGCACGCAACCCCAGAGTCGGTCACGACTGGACCTAATGGTCAGGGGTCCCTTTACCTTTACTAATTACAAACCACCTAATGAGCAGTTTCCTTGCTATATGCCCCCCCCCAATGCATGATATGTAAGTATATGTATATATACATGCGTAGCACATTTCACCCATGAAATTCCCCCATATAATTATTCTTGCTGTTAAGAAATATGATGAGAGCCCTCTATCTGTGGATATTTTCCCCACCCCTACTAAGTGTGCATCCTATAAATTCAGCAGTCATTGGTCTGAGATAGGTTTCATTTCTGAGAATTGCAATACTAGTGTTTTTACGGTCAATTCATGATGCCTACATGAAAATTCTAGGTCAACATTCATTTTAAAATTAAAAGTTTCAGTTATCCAATAATACCCTCATTTCCTTTCATCCTGCACACAAGAAACAAATGCCGGGGGTGGGGTGGGGGAAGCAACTGTTTATGTGATCGACATAAAAATACAATTCAATGTGAAGCTGAACTACAAGTCACAAGATGTTCCAATAAATTTAAAGAATGATAAATTTAGCTTTGGAGACCAAGCTCCAAAATTGTACGAATTGATCTTGTTTGCTTTGGAACTTTCCTGTGTTATAATAGAGTCATGATTGCAACTCCAGCTATCTGCCTTACCGTGAATGTCTAAGACAATCCCAGATACGTTTCAAGAAGATTAACAATCCAGAGAATGCCAACAGTTAAATAAATGCGGTCTGGGATTTACTGGTGGATACGTTGGGAAAGCATACAGGAAGTTGCCTATACTAAGTCAGCCCAGTAGTCTATCTAGCTCAGGAATCTACAGTGACTGACAATGGCTCTCAAGGGTTTCAGACAGCTGTCTTTCCCAGTCCTACTAGGAGATGCAAGGGATTGAATCTGGGATCTGTTGCATACAAAGCATACTGTTCTACGATCTAATCCATATAAAAGCTAATTCTTCAGTTTGTGTGGTTCTTTGTCATGCTTCAAGTATGATGAAAATGATGAACTGGCTCTGTGCACCTTCCCTGTTACAATGTTCTTCCTTGGCATCACCACTGAAGAAAGAGAAAGGTGAGAAAAGGAGAAGGAGTCAACAGTGAGGAATCTCTAGGTTCCACCAACCTAGGAGAATACCTTCTATCCACGGCAACAGAACCACAAGGGGAACGTGGAGTTCTAAAGTTATAGGGGTGGTATATGGTATGGGGTGGAATGGGAAGCCTCCCCCACCCCAAACAACCCCTGCCCATCAAATTGACCAATCATCATCCTGTCTGTGTGTCTGTCTCCCGCCTCCACTACCTACACACACACACACACACACACACACACACACACACACACACACACTCTTTCCACTCTTAAATGCCATATTGTATCTATTTTAATTAACTAAAAAAGAACCTTATGAGAAGGAGGTCTTTGTAAAGCCCTTGAATCACTTACCCTATGAATCAAGCCAACATTTGGTTTGAGTTGTTTGAAGTCACTTGATGAAAATTAACGAATAAAGGAAGAACTTTAAAACATATGACACATTTCTCATCACTTTATTGGGAGTAACTGTGGGGCTCTTCAAGCATTACCCTTGCCTCATGGGAGCTGCTGCTCATGAGTGACTCCCATACAGCTGGGATAATGTTTAAATAGCCAAACCACATGGGTGGGGGAGCGATGGTTTGGGTTTATCCCCGTTGACTCCACACCCAAGGTGCCAATTTTGTGGTTGGGACCCATATGGCCTACCTCGCCATGTGGTAGTGTCATTTGAATATTATGTGCTCGTGTCACTTAAATGTGCCAGCTCCGGAGATGTTACTCAAGAGAAACTGGCTCTATGTAGCTAGGGTAATGTTTTCAATTTATTACTGAATTTTAACATAGAGAAGATAGAATAACACAAAACCGATGCTAAGCCAAGTAAAAGAAAAATGGTCTCCACCTAGTTACAGCTTAAAACTAGGTGAATTCTTTTTGCCTAGTCATTTTCCTCTGGCTTATTGCTATTCCAGGAAAACATTACAGTATTTATTGTCCGTGCTTGATTACAAATGGCATTTCAAAAGTGCTTGAAAAAAGGCAGTTGCTTCATAAGAATAGCAGGTAACTCTTTTCTACTCTTGAGAAACATTCCACCATATATATATTAGTAGAATCATGAAGAAACCTCTAACCTCACCTCTATCATCCACTCTTAAGAATTCTTTAAGGAATCTGATAATATAGCTTTCAATCACAATGCAATATCATATGTACTCATAGCCCTTTACAACTTTCTTCCAATAACCCTGAACATATGTACAGTCCCACCATATATGTGAGAAAGTGCCAACTACTTGATTCCATTACAAAAACTGGTACTAATTCAATAGCATTTTTATTTATTTGTGTATATGTATGTATTTTTTTGCCTTATATTGAATAAATAAGAGAGTCCCTGCAAATGTAACTTCATTTTATTATCTGGCATTTTGCTTTGGAAATGTTCTTTCATGCATTTCAAGATTCATGAGAATTCTGTAAACTTTAGAAAGCAGCTTATTCATATTTTTTAAATTAAAAAAAAACCCCAGTTTAATTAACTTTTAAATTTGATTAATCTTCTGAATATGTCGTCATTTCTTTATAGGCCTTATATGGAATTTCTAATTCACAGGTACTCAAAGACAGCAGGAATCAAATGAAACATTTCCCCCCTTTTATTACTGAATTTAAGGAAACATACCCTGCTATCCTCAATTGAATCAGCATACCTCAACACCCAATGCTTTTTTTTAAACTCCAAAATAATTTTGTCTTATGACAAGGGGCCCACTGTTACCTGCATTTATTTCACACTTTAATTCCTGCATTCTGGATGTAACTTCTTTCTAGTTTTACGCAATCATAGAACCATAGAATTGTGGAGTTGGAAGATACCCCCCCAAGGGTCATCTCGTCCAACCCCCTGCAATGCAGGAATCTCAACTATAGCATCCATGACAGATGGCCATCCAACCTCTGCTTAGAAACCTCCAAGGAAGGAAAGCCCATCACCTTCTGAGATAGTCACTATTTTTAACCACAACAAAGCTGTCTGTCTTTTATATTTTCAGTTTTATGATGGTTAAATGTTGTATGTATAGGCTGGGGCTCATCTGTCTCTGAAATAGCTCCTTACATTTTCCCTAGTGACATCACTATAGCACACAATCTGCCTTCGCCTTTGTTAATATTCCCGGCTCATAAAAATACCACACTGATTGTTTTCTATAGCAGAAAATAAAGCAGTTGTTATAAACATTTTGCATCACCGAAGCTTTATGTTTCTCAGTTATATGTGAATTTAGATAGCTTGGCCTGAGCCAAATATAAAGTGAAGTAGTATCCAGATGCTTAAATATGCAAATACAGTTTGGGGTTTTTTTTCTGAGTCAACATGTTGTTTAAATAAAAATAATATGAATTAGAGAGTGGGTTACAGTTCTGCCAGAGAAAATAATTAGATTAAACGGCTACACATATTTTAATAGATTTTATTTTGCCTGACTGACATGTATTTGAATTAAATTTCAGGGCCGTTGTTTCATAAAATGAAGAAATCCAGAACAACTGTAATGCCCAGAACAAGGGAAAATGTAATTTACGTTTCATAGAAGTTTTTTTTTTTCATTTTCAATTTTCATTTAATTGTTTGCTTACATGGGAAAAGGATTCTATGATTCTATGATTGATTGAGTTCCTTTTTAATGGAAGACACATTTCATGGGTAATGGACTAATGGGTGATGTTCAGAAGGCAGAAGCAAAATATACTTCTCTGTGTCTAGACCAGAGTTTCCCAAACTTGGATCTCTAGCTGTTTTTGGACTACTATTCCTGACCACTGGTCCTGCTATCTAGGGATGATGGGAGTTGTAGTCCAACAACAGCTGGAGGCCCAAGTTGATGGGCTGCATCAATAGGAGTATAGCATCTAGATCAAGGGAAGTAATAGTACCACAGTATTCTGCTCTGGTCAGACCTCACCTGGAGTACTGTGTCCAGTTCTGGGCACCACAGTTCAAGAAGGATACTGACAAGCTGGAACGTGTCTAGAAGAGGGCAACCAAAATGGTCAAAGGCCTGGAAACGATGCCTTAGGGAGCTGGGTATGTTTAGCCCGGAACGGCTTAGGGAGCTGGGTATGTTTAGCCCGGAGAAGAGAAAGTTTAGGGGTGAGCTGTTCGACAGTGGAACTTGCTGCCAAGGAGTGTGATGCATATGATAGCCATGTTCAAATATATAAAAGGATGTCATATAGAGGAGGGGAAAAGGTTGTTTTCTGCTGCTCCAGAGAAGCGGACACGGAGCAATGGATTCAAACTACAAGAAAGAAGATTCCACCTAAACATTAGGAAGAACTTCCTGACAGTAAGAGCTGTTCGGCAGTGGAATTTGCTACTAAGGAGTGTGGTGGAGTCTCCTTCTTTGGAGGTCTTTAAGCAGAGGCTTGACAGGCATATGTCAAGAATGCTTTGGTGGTGTTTCCTGCTCGGCAGGGGGTTGGACTGGATGACCCTTGTGGTCTCTTCCAACTCTATGATTCTATGATTCTAAGTTTGGGAAACCTTGCTCTAGACACATAGAGCAAGTGAACCTATGGATCTCCAAATGTAGCTGGACTCCCATCATCTTGACCTTGGCCATGCTGTCTGGGGCTGAGGGCACTGTGGTTCAGCAACATATGGAGGGCCAAGGATTTCCCACCCCCCTGCTCTAGTTCTTCCAGTTAGCTACAGTCACTAATTCTTTTTCAGTTTTCCATTTTGGCTCCAGGATAAAAGTGTTCTCCCACACCTGCATCAAATTGCCCAAAGACACTTCCAAAAATCATTTGGGGCTGCAATGTTCTAACAGCTATTACTGAAGTTTTCTAGCAGATGTCAATTGTATGATTCCAGACCAAATATTGACCATCTCAGCCTCACCCCTGCCTCTTTGCCCAGAGTCTGATGTAAAGAACGTGTTGCCTTGAATTTGAATTTGCCTGCTTTTGGGAGGTCACCAAATGGCAAGACTTTGGAAGCTGTCCTTTAAAATAGCCAGAAGAAAAGAAAATGAAACTTTGCTTTCTCTGTTGGGCCATCTTTTCTCTTTTGCAGTCATATGCATACTGCCTACTCTGAAGAAAGTGCTATTGACTTCAGTAGGACTTACTCTCTCCCAAGTTAGTGTGTATAGGTTCGCAGATCAAAACGCAGGCGAGAAAAAAAAAACTGCATGGCTTTCTATTTCTATTTTCTGTTTTGCAGGTTAACAATTGCAGGTTAACAACACGATAAGCCTAACTATGGCTTACCAGGACTGTGTGAATGTCCTGATTCTTGGAAAGGCGCTTCACTCCTATACAGTTCCACCTGGAGATGCTGAGTTTGTAGCTGAGACCTTTTACATCCAAACATCCATTCTTTCACTGAGCTACAACCTTCCCCTAAACACCCACCAGCTTTGTCCCCTGTGTGACTTGATGTTAGTTGGCTAAAGATGCAAATGAAATCTAGCATGTCAGAGGCACAAGTTGTCCATATTTTCAGATAACGTTTTATCTGGTGTCTTCCTTTCAAAGGCAATAAATATGACTGTTCCTCTCTAGACTCTAGACTCCCCTCCCCACTTCCCACCAGTCATGTGAAGAATGTATTAATATCACTTTGATATATTTGCGGAATGTGGATTCTAATGGGATTTTTTTTCTGAACTTGGTGGGGGGAGCATAAAAGGAGCAGGCTCCAGGAGGATGGAATCTCTACTCCCTCCAGGAGGCAGAGATGGAATTTCATTTGTACCACACTTTCATTCTGCAGTTCCTACCACTTTTGCCAGAGTATTGTAGCCCAATATTAAATCATTTGTTCCTAACTGCAGGTCAATGTGAATGTCTTCTGAATGACCTTGGGACAATAGGGTGGTGGTGGTGGGAATAAAATCAGCCATACAGCTTTATTTTCTTCCTGGGAACTGGAAAAGTGGAGGTTCAAAAGAATTGCTTGAAAGGAGGTTCAAAAGAATTGCTTGAAATTGCCCACTGTTTAAATATTTGCTATTATATCTAGGTTGATTGCAGGTGAAATGCAATAAGAGGGACATGTGTTTTCTTAATGTGTATTAAGAATTGCATCCAATAATCCTTTACAAAGAGCAGACTCATTGGAATTAATGGAGCTGTTAGTAATGTCTATTCATGTCAACAAGTCTACGTTGAGTAGGGTTGGGAGAGAAATTTGATTCAATTTACAGTTGGATATATATCTATCAAATTCACACTTTCTGGAGCACTTGGAGAACCAAAACACAGCCTTTTTTTTTAAATTCACACATTCGAATTTTGTGGTGCAGATGTCTAACCAAACAATGTTTACAAAAGTATTAGGGGAAAGTGTGTATTAAAGTAAATAGATTAATATAACATACCAAAAATGCATCATGTTAAAATAATGTGTTTGCAAAAATGTGTGTATTAATAAAAACTGGTTACAAAAATGTGTTTATTAGGAGAAATTCACACGTACAATGCTGAATAATCTTCATGGGATTTTTTTTTAAAAAAATGATAGCTTTTGCAAATTGCTGCAGAAATGTGAAGAACTGCATTCCAGATTGAAAAAAGGAGAAACTGAGAAAAACGAAGCTGACAGTTCTTTCTGTCCCTGATTCAGAGTATAAATGACATTGGATTTAAGCCTAGACATCTATAGCTAGTACATGTTACATAAAGTAAGTGCATGCAGTTTCATGAATGAATATTGTAGATTATTATTTACTAAGTCCTTATTAAAACTTTATTGTTAAAGTTGGCAGTGAACTGAAAAGACATGCAACATTTTGAAGTGGAGGCCACTCTGAAGGTGTCTCACTGCAGCCCAGCGATACGTCTGCAATAGAAGCTGGCTGTGTGTGGTACCCACTCTGTGGGATTCCCAAGGAACAATCCCCCACCCTAAGAGCAGCTTTGCACTTTAAAAAGAACCCTTTTATTATTGTGATAGATGGACTGATTTGAAAGCTCCTGCAGTGCTCCTGAGCAGAAAGAAATGAAGACAGACAACAACTGAAGCATCAAGGAGCAAGATTGACAACTGAGATCTGGAGAAGGCAGATGAGTCCACATGTATCGGCTTCTCCTCCTTTCCTGCTCTCTCATTGCTTCGCCCTTATCTAAGAGTCAGTATTATTTTCTTTATCTCCCCCCTCCTTCTTTGCAATACAGTGGTACCTCTGGTTACGAACTTTATTTGTTCCAGAGGTCTGTTCTTAACCTGAAACCGTTCTTAACCCGAGGATCACTTTAGCTAATGGGGCCTCTCACTGCCACGGCTCGATTTCTGTTCTCATCCTGAGGTAAAGTTCTTAACCCGAGGTACTACTTCCAGGTCAGTGGAGTCTGTAACCCAAAGTGTTTGTTACCTGAAGTGTTTGTAACCTGAAGTGTTTGTAACCTGAGGTACCACTGTACAGTAGTTTCCTCTCCCATTGATCCAAACGACAAAAGCATAATCAATATTGAAGTGTGCAAAGGTTAGACGGGACTGACGGAAGGTAGTTTAGGCCCAGGATGTATTGGGTATGGCAGAATTCCTTTCCTAGGCCCCGGTGTCAGTCACAGTATCACCACAATATGTACATGAGCTCCTTGTTAATTCAAGGCAACACAGACCTGGGAATTCACTGTAGCAGGGGGAAGAATAGTTTCAAAGCATGAATAAAACAAAACAGATTCAGAGCACCAGAGGCTGCGTTTTATTTTCTGGAGCATGTCCCCATTCCTTTGCGGATGTCAGTGGCACCTTTCCCAGTTATAATAAACCAGCTTTTAAACTTCTTTTCAGAGTTCTTCCTGGGGCAAACAGCCATTGACGTCAGTAAGATATTTTTTATTAGACAACAAAATGAACAGTGATCAGGGGTGGCTGTGTCATTTTCTGTGTCAACCAGTAGCAACGGTATCTCACTGAAAGTTGTGTGACATCTGTTGTCAAAAATGTATGATTTGTTGTTAGAATGGTATACGAAAGATGAATTGACAAAAGATGTGATGATAAAATGGGCAAAAGATTTTGGGTATAATATTGAATACCATGTGTGGTTGAAATTGTGGAATCAAACATTGAAATTTACTGCGTGTACTGCCCTGAAAGAGAATGTCTTGAAGATGATGTATAGATGGTATTTAACACCAGTAAAATTAGCTAAGATGTACAGGATGAGTAGTAAAACATGCTGGAAATGTAAAGAGAAGGATGGTGAATTTTATCATATGTGGTGGACATGCGAAAAAATTAAAAGATTTTGGGAAATGATATATAATGAGCTGAAAAAGATCTTTAAATACACTTTCCCCCCAAAACCGGAGGCTTTTTTATTGGGACATATAGATCAGGAGATTGCAAAAGGAGACCAAGTATTATTTATGTATGTGACAACCGCGGCTAGGACTTTGTTAGCCCAAAAATGGAAAACTCAGGCGTTACCGATGATTGAAGAGTGGCAGACAAAAATGATGGACTATGTGGAATTAGCAAGGCTGACTAGCAGGATCCGAAACCAGGGAGAGGCAAGGTTCCAAAAAAGACTGGAGTCAATTTGTGGACTATATGGAGAGGAACTGTAGAAGTTTAAAGACACTTGCAGGACTGAAATAAATCCTACAAAATGACTCTAAGTAGAGGGAGTAAAGGAACTGCGAGATAGGAGTGGATAAGAAAACCGAATGAGGGGAGGGAGGGAAGTCAAAGCTTGGCAGAGCACAGTGAATTTGAGATAATGGAATAGATGTTAAAAGGAGAAAATTTTGTGTTTATTGTGTGTTGTTGTGTTTGTTGTTGAATGTTTGTTATTGTCTAATATGTTTATTTGAAAATTTAATAAATTGTTTTTTTAAAAAGAAAGTTGTGTGACATCTGGAAAAGAAATCAGTCACGAAAATTAATGCATACTCCTGTGATCCGCTGCTGACATTTGTGCATAGCTGTGCATTTGAGACATGGCAACCCTGTGATCTCTTAGCAGAGTCTAAACTCAAGGCACGAGAGACTTAAACCTTGTCCTCGATCAGTTCGAGTTGGGGATAAACAATGACATGTAGGGTGTGCTTGGGTAGATATAAATAAGCTATCATGAATTAGACCTAAGCACTTAATAACTGGATAAAGCTAGGTAGGAAAAGCTGAGCTCCGGGCTAATTGTAACCAATGAAGGTAGCTTCAGGACGGCAAGGGTGTCTGAGAGACTTAGATCTGCAGTGGTCAGGCTCCGTCTTGAAAGCATTCCTAATGTTGATGCCTCAAGCTTTTACCACCCCATCTCCAATATTCTCTTTAGTTACAGAATATGTGGCTGCCTATCAGCAGTCATTGAACTGCAGTTGCATAACAGCATTGGCAAGCCATAGCCACACAGTTTGAGGGCCTAAAGGCACAAGGGGTTACTGCAGAGCAGCCAAAAGATACATTACAGGTAGCCTAATAGGTTTAAAGTTACTCAGTTGTAACACTTTGTGGCGAGCAATTAGATGGGATATTACCTGAATGCCTTTCCTAATAGATGGACATCTAGAGAGGGGTGGTGCTTCGTGATATCCCTGAAGTGGGGGCATCTCCTCACCCCTGATCCATGTGGCTTTGACCCCGGGCTTTGATCAATTACCCTCTGCAATTGGCAGGCACAACCAGATTCTTTAGTGGCTTCTGAAAGCTCTCTGCATGATTGGAGAGGGGTACAAAAGAGCAGAATATACCTTGGAGCGCTTTGCATAGTCACAAAAATTGTGAGGCACTTGTCATATTGAATGCAAGGGTAGAGACCGTGCTCGCTGCCTCTGATCAAGCCGGTGAGAACCAAGATGGCGGCGCTGACTCATGGCAAGTGAGTTCTGACAGGAGTTGGGATCAGTCAGAGAAGACGATGCAGTGGAGGGCCCCTCGATTCATCATGATTTGGGCTCATGATGCTATTGAGATGGTCACACATGCTCTCACTTTCAGTATTGTTTGCTCCTGCAAAAGTTTTCAAGTGGCCACACTGCTTCATTTCCATTCAGTGCATATCCTACAACATCATGCTAAAATCCAACCAATGTTTATTTTTGTCCCATTTCCATCACTCTGTAGCCCCTCCGGATAGCAATAATGTGGCACCATTAAATCCACCACTCTTATTGTGTCAATAACATGTTGCAGAAAACATCTGCCAAAAAAAATCCTCAACACACCAATTTTGAGAGGCCCTTAGATGCACAAAACAATTTGATCTACAATGAAGTGTGCTCTTATGTTCCAGCCACTCAGACCTTTGTTACGTTTCTGTAGCTGGCTTGCTTGAAAACAAAGAGATTTGTAGGATGTTTAAAATTCACAAGGATGTGCCATATTGTGCAAAATTCCCTTAATCCTATGACCTAAGAATATTAGTGTTTGGTTTGGGAACAAGGTAAGATGATTTCTCTGGGATAGCAACCAGGTACTCACCAGTAGAAAATATTTCACCCCCTCTTTTCCTAAATTAAACAAAAGCCTGAAGCATTTTCTTGCACTGTGGTAGATTATGAACAGATTCAGAATTGTGACAGACCAGGAAATTTGAATGGAATAGATTGCAAAGTCAATGATTTATCTTCTTTGCGGTGCCCCACTTTTAACAAAGCCAAGATCTGAAATTGTCACTTTGAATTTGCTTTCAGTTCTTTCCAATTCTAAGACTGTTTTGACTCTAGTGCTTGGCTCTAGGATTTGGAGACATTAAAGAATATTCTGTATGACAATTATAAAGTATTTCCCCATATTTTATCAGTCAAAGGGCACATAACATGTAATAAGCAACTGACCATCTGAAAGTCGTTTGGTTTTGAAGCTCTGGAAGCTGTTTGTAAGCTCTAGAAGCAGTGCTGTTTTCTGAAGTTTTATTTCAGTGTTTAGCTATCTGTCATCCAGAAGTGCAATGTTTACTTAAACGCTACAACTTCAGTGTTGCAAATTAACAGGCACTGTCGTAAATTAGAAGTGTTGGCTTTAAACAGTTGTGTTGAACGTTATAATTAAAAACAGCTCCACAAATGCTTTTCTCTTTGGGACCAGAATTGCAGAAATATCTATATTTTAAAAAGCAGCAAAGCCCCCAAAAGAAACCGTCAATATGTACAACGCTAAATGGCCAATAGGATTATACTATTATTGGCCAGAGAAAAATGCCGAATCAAATTTGAAGTGCTGAAAAGTTTGAGGATTGTTACAACTGTTGTTCTTAGTTTCTCTTTGGATTGCAGAGATGATGATGATGAAGATGATGATGATGAAGAAGGTTGTTTTCTGCTGCTCCAGAGAAGCGGACATGGAGCAATGGATTCAAGCTACAAGAAAGAAGATTCCACCTAAACATTAGGAAGAACTTACTGACAGTAAGAGCTGTTTGACAGTGGAATTTGCTGCCAAGGAGTGTGGTGGAGTCTCCTTCTTTGGAGGTCTTTAAGCAGAGGCTTGACAGCCATATGTCAGGAATGCTTTGATGGTGTTTCCTGCTTGGCAGGGGGTTGGACTGGATGGCCCTTGTGGTCTCTTCCAATTCGATGATGATGATGATGATGATGATGATGATGATAATAATAATAATAATAATAATAATAATGGGATATCAGGTAGAATTAGTTTTTAACTGATGTTTTGATAACCATGCCAATTAATTCTCTTGAATCCTGACCTTGGGATACTTGTATGCATTGGTTGAAGTATTAGAATACTCATTGTCATTGACACTGAAAAATGAATAGGAATGCACACCTTCATTGATACCGGATGTCACAGTGAACGGATGTGTGTTCACCCTATCCTACTGATCTGAATGCACACGCGTGTATGTCTTATATAAGATGTTCTCTGTGCAATTGCATTTGGTACTGCCTCAGGCATTCAGAAGGTGGACCTATAGGCCCAAATTTCCTCCTTGGTAGGGTGGGGGTCCTCTACTTATGTACAGTTGTGCCTCGCTTAACGAACGCCCTGTAAGACGAAATTTTCGCTTAAAGAAAGGATTTTTCTAGCGGAGGTTGCCTCGCTAGACGAATTCATTTTACGAGAAATTCGTCTAGCGAATCATGGTTTCCCATAGGAGTGCATTGAAATTCAATTAATGCGTTCCTATGGGCAAAAAAAAAAAAAATTAAAAAAAAATTCAATGCATTCCTATGGAATTCACTAGATGAATTTTCCGTTATAAGAATAGACCCGTGGAATGAATTAAATTTGTCTAGCGAGGCACCACTGTACATGGAAAATTTCTTCCACTCAAGCAATGTTCGTTCCATTCAGCTAAGACAATTGTTGGATAGGCTTTTGAATGATTGAACAGCCTTCTATGTGACGCTTAGGCTGCATACACACAAGGACATCTGTAGCAGAAAATTATATATGTTGTGTATTGAGTCAAAGGATTTTATATCTGTATTATTATTGTCTGTATTTGCATTAGGATAAAGTAACTGCCTTTTGGTTCCAGAGGGTACAGCTACTATTGGTTCATTTAAGCTGCTGTATTTGGATCCTCTGTCTTATTGGTTCCCTCCAAAAGGCAGCACTGTGATTGCCTGATATTGTTCCCTCCAAAATGTATCCCTTCCTAGCCAGTCCCCTGTCCCTATAAATGTAGCCTTCCTGCCCTCACAGTCAGTCTTGTTCACTTTAATAAAGAGCTGTTACTAGAGAACTGTCTCCAGCATGTTATGTCAAGAGAGCTGAAATCACAAACCCCACGTCACAACAACTGGCGACGAGGATGGGATCCGGAATGCTGAGGAGCGGTTAAACACAGCCCTGCCTCAGAGTCCGGATTGCAGCTTAGAACAAGACTCACTGGCCAGCTGAGAAGACGACCCTGCCCGCTAGGACAATGGAGAGTCCAAGGGTATTGGAGCCCTTCCAGCCATCAGAGCCCCACACATGGGAAGACTACGTCGAACGCTTCGAGTTCTTTGCAGTGGCTCAAGGGATCACCGATGCCAGCAAAAGAAGGGCCACATTCCTGAGCTACTGTGGGCCCGAGACCTTCAAGCTGGCCAAGGCATTACTTGCTCCAGCGAAGCTGAGTGAGACATCTCTCAAAGATATTCTTGCCTGCCTAACAAGCCACTTGGCGCCTACTGAGACCAAGATGGCCCGGCGGATGGAGTTCCATAAGAGGCAGCAGCATGCTGGGGAGTCTGTATCCACATTTCTGGCTGAACTCCGGAAGCTCGCTCAGCACTGCGGCTTCCAAAATCTGGAAGAGACTCTCCTGGATCGGTTTATTGGTGGTCTGAGCAGCAAGAAAGCCAGAAGACGCATCGTGGCTAAAGAAGAGGTTACCCTTGCTTCAGCCTTGAAGGAGGCCACCGCCACGGAGAATTATGAAAGAGAGGAGCTTGATGCCAGTCGCAAGGCCACTAAGCCACAGATAGAAGTTGCGCATGCCATGGACGAGCTAGAGGCTACTCCGAGCCAGAGCCCAGTCCGTGGGGTCGAGTTGGTGCGTCAGGCCTGCACAGTGCACAAAGATCGCCGAGGCAGTTGCCCAGGTTGTGGCGGAAACCATGAGCGGAAGAGTTGTCGTTTCAGGGATGCTATGTGCCGGACGTGCGGAAAGACGGGTCACATCGCCAGGGTCTGTAGATCGGCGGCGTCGGGAGCAACAGGAGCACCTAGACTGGAGCATCGCAGACCGCCCACAGCAACTCGTTTTCTAAAGGACTGCCACTACGTAACGGAGATCAACGGGAGGGCCGTGCAGTTTCCAGCGCAAGGCAAGGCACACGTCAAGGTGAAGATTGAGGGTCAGCAGTGCGACATGGAGGTGGACTCCGGATCTGCATTCACCATCGTGTCGGACCAGACCGCGAAGACATTCTTCCCCAGGGGTAAGTTGCCCCCTCTGGAGCCCTTCCCGGCAACCTTGCAGTCGTACTCAGCAGGCCGCATCCATGTTATGGGAATGTGTGCCGTGAGAGTACAGTTCCGGGACAAACAGGCTGTACTCAAACTGGTGATTGCGAAGGGCAGTCGCCCCAGTCTCCTGGGCACTGACTGGTTCCCCGCCCTGGGACTGAGTATCTCAGGGCTTAATTCAATCCAAACCTGCCCTGAGATGAGTGAGGCATTATGCAAGGAATTTGCTGGTCTCTTTAATGGAAAACTGGGTTGTTATAAAGGGCCCCCAGTTGACTTCGAGTTGGACCCCGGTGTGGCCCCAATCCGACTCAAACCAAGGCGAGTGCCATTTGCACTGCAACCCAAGATCGAGGCAGAGCTGGATAAATTGGTCAAGCAGGGAGTTCTCTCACCCGTGGACTCTGCTAAGTGGGAGACTCCAATCGTCACGCCCCTTAAAGCAAATGGGGAAGTCAGGATATGTGCAGATTACAAATGTACTATCAATAAGGCACTCAGGGGAAACTCATACCCCATTCCAGTCGTATCACATCTGTTGGCTAAACTGGCTGGGGGCAAGGTGTTCGCCAAAATTGACCTGGCACAAGCTTACCAACAGCTGCCAGTAACCCCACAATCAGCGGAAGCACAGACTATTGTCACACATAAAGGGGCGTTCAGAGTTAACAGATTACAGTTCGGAGTTTGTGTGGCCCCAGGGATTTTTCAAGGGCTCATGGAACGCCTGTTAAGAGGTCTGCCGGGGGTCTTGCCATTTTTTGATGACGTTTTGATTGCTGGAAAAGACCCACAGGAACTGGTTGCGCGTGTCCGTGCAGTGTTGCTCAAGTTCAAGGAGGTGGGGTTGCAACTGAAAAAAGAAAAATGCAGTTTTGGGGTGCCAACTGTGGATTTCTTGGGGTTTAAAATTGATGCATCAGGCATCCACCCCACAGATGCTAAGATTAAGGCCATCATCGAGGCACCACGACCACAGAACAAGACGGAGTTGCAGTCATTCCTGGGACTTATTAACTTTTATCATTCGTTCTTACCCCAGAAAGCTTCGGTAGCTGAACCATTACATAGACTATTGCAGAAAAAGAATGTGTGGCGATGGGGGCGGGAGCAGCAGAAGGCTTTTGACTCCTTGCGAGGAATGCTGAGTAGCAGGAGCGTCCTTGCTCATTATGATGAGTCAAAGCCGCTGGTCCTGGCATGTGATGCCTCTCAATACGGTCTGGGGGCTGTGCTGAGTCATAGGGAACCGGATGGGTCGGAAAAGCCCATCTCTTTCTATTCCCGTACGTTGTCGCCCACAGAGCGCAACTATGCTCAAATTGATAAAGAGGCACTGGCTATTGTGTCCGGAATCAAAAGGTTCTATGATTATTTGTACGGTCGCCATTTCTCCATTGAAACGGACCACAAACCACTGTTAGGGTTGTTCAACCCAAACAAACAAACGCCACAAATTCTCTCCCCCAGAATGTTGCGTTGGTCAATATTCCTGAATGGGTTCCAGTACACCTTGACCCATGTGCCGGGGAAACAGTTGTGCCATGCTGATGCGCTGAGTCGATTGCCCCTTCCTGGCGGGAGCAATGAGGATCCTGCTCCGGCGGAGCACATTATGATGCTAGAAACACTTCCGGGGGCTCCTGTAACAGCTACGGATATAGCTGAGAAAACTAGGAAAGATGCTGTTCTCTCCCGTGTGCTCACTTGGGTGGGGAGGGGGTGGCCAGGTGGTCCGCATGAAGAAAAATTCAGGCCTTATGCGACAAGGCAGCACGAATTGTCCATGCATAAGGGTTGTCTCCTATGGGGAGATAGGGTGATCATCCCAGCACCACTGAGAAACAGGGTTCTTGAGACGCTTCACATGGGACACCCGGGAATGGTCAGGATGAAGTCGCTAGCCCGATGTTATGTGTGGTGGCCTGGAATGGACCAGAACATAGAACAATGGGTACGAACATGCAAGGCATGCCAAGAGGTGCGGCCAGAAGTGGCCAGAGCACCAGTCCACTGGTGGGAGCAGTCCAGGACTCCCTGGAGCCGGCTGCACATAGATTTTGCTGGGCCATTCCAAGGGAAGGTCTTTTTGGTTATCGTTGATGCATATTCCAAATGGTTAGAAGTGGCGATGGTCCCTAGCATGGCATCAGCTGCCGTAATCAAGGTGTTGAGGCAGCTGTTTGCAACCCACGGGTTACCTGAGACCATTGTATCAGATAATGGGGCAGCTTTTGTATCCCAAGAATTCAGGGCATTCTTGGCTGATAACTTCATAAGAGGGGTCACATCCGCGCCCTTTCACCCATCCTCCAATGGGCAGGCTGAGCGCATGGTACGAACAGCCAAAGAATCCATTGCGCGCTTAATGGAGGGTAACTGGTCGGCTCGCATTGCACGAATGTTATTTTTGCAGCATGCGACGCCGTGTACTGCGACGGGCAAGTCGCCAGCCGAGCTGCTCTTAGGTAGAAGACTGGTAACAGTGCTGGATTATGTCCACCCAGATAAAATGCCAAACCGTAATTCAAGAGCAACCCCCCAGGATGAGACTGACACAACAAGGTATCTCGCCCCTGAAGATCTGGTCTGGGTGAGGAACTATTCACGAGGTCCGCGGTGGGTGGCCGGTGTGATCACCCGGGCTAGTGGACCTGTGTCCTATTATGTGACCTTGGAAAATGGGCAGGTTTGGAAGAGACATATAGATCAGCTGAGGCGCCGGGCGCTCAGCAGGGAGGAGTCAGATAATTCATCCCTGGCTAATGACGCACAGCTGCAAGACCAGAGTGAAGATGGCCCAGAGGTGCAGTCACCAGGGGCTTCAGCAAATGAACCAGGGTCTGCTAGTCCTCAGGATGACGAGGTACAGGTAGGGGACCCTGAGGTGTCTGGGACTCCATCTGTTCCTGACGAAACCCCTATAGCAGCCCCTCCACCACAGGTAACACCCAATCCAGAACCTGCAACACCTGTTGTCAGGAGATCAGGTAGAAGTTGTAGGACCCCACAGTACCTGAGGGATTACGTCTGCTGTGCTCACTAGGGGGGGAGGGGTGTTGTGTATTGAGTCAAAGGATTTTATATCTGTATTATTATTGTCTGTATTTGCATTAGGATAAAGTAACTGCCTTTTGGTTCCAGAGGGTACAGCTACTATTGGTTCATTTAAGCTGCTGTATTTGGATCCTCTGTCTTATTGGTTCCCTCCAAAAGGCAGCACTGTGATTGCCTGATATTGTTCCCTCCAAAATGTATCCCTTCCTAGCCAGTCCCCTGTCCCTATAAATGTAGCCTTCCTGCCCTCACAGTCAGTCTTGTTCACTTTAATAAAGAGCTGTTACTAGAGAACTGTCTCCAGCATGTTATGTCAAGAGAGCTGAAATCACAAACCCCACGTCACAACAATATATAGTTTTATTTTGCCCACGCTCAACATGTTGGTTTCAATCTAGATTCATCCTGCTGCCCATAATGGTGGTTTTGGTTACTTGCAGTGGTGTGGTAATGGGTGGGGTGGGGGGGTGCCACGCTGGGCGGGGGGGGGCAGCAGGCTGGACGGGGGTGACCACCTCCAACTGCTGCTGCCGCTGCGAGCGCCCTCACCGCCCAAGTGGAGGCGATGTCGGGGTGCGCTGCGGAAAGAGCTCTGGCAGCTTCCGAGCCCGGCTCCTCCACGGCCTCTGCTCCCTGCCGGAGGAGACGCCCTCCGTCGGCAGCGCAGCCCTTGCCCACCTCCACGATGGCCCTGAAGAAAGCCAGGCGGCGGGCAAGCAGGACCAGCCCCCATGGAGCCAGCGCAAACTGGCTGTGAGGAGAACCACCTCAAGCACGGTAAGGACGGGTGGAGGGAGGGCCAGAGGGAGAGGCGTCATCGCGGCACCGCATCGTATGCCACTGGTTACTTGATGCATTTTTGAAAGCCCTGCCCTTGATTATATTATCCTTTCTTTCTTCTTCTCCCTGTGCATGTGGATGAAGAAGGAAGCATGGATTGTGATCTTGGTAAACGCTCACCCATAATGTCATTGGGAAACTGGGCCTGCCTCCATCTGTGTTAATCTGTTTTAAAATGGACACACTGTAGGGTAATGCAGAATCAATCTGCAATGAGATTTTATTCACAATGAAACCAGCTTCTCAAGAAGCTATTAACAGGGACATATATATATATATATGGGACCCAGGTGGCACTGTGGTTAAACCACTGAGCCTAGGGCTTGCTGATCAGAAGGTTGGCGGTTCGAATCCCTGTGACGGGGTGAGCTCCCGTTGCTTGGTCCCAGCTCCTGCCAACCTAGCAGTTCGAAAGCACGTCAAAATGCAAGTAGATAAATAGGAACCGCTACAGCGGGAAGGTAAACGGCGTTTCCATGTGCTGCTCTGGTTTGCCAAAAGCGGCTTTGTCATGCTGGCCACATGACCTGGAAGCTATACGCCGGCTCCCTCGGCCAATAATGCAAGATGAGCGCCGCAACCCCAGAGTCGGTCACAACTGGACCTAATGGTCAGGGCCCCCTTTACCTTTTATATATATACACCGTATATATATGCATGGACTGAATAGGGGGGGGGAGTACTCATTTTATTGATTCTCTAATAAAATGTCATGTGTATGCAGCTGATGGGTTTTGTTTCTACATGATGATTAAGATATCATATCTAACTAAATACAATAAAGCCATCAAGTGTGGCTTACTGTGTGGCCACATGAAGTGATTTTAAATCAGCCTCCATGTGGTAAGCATCACATGTAAGCCAGCCCTACATCACCACAAGCTAACTTTAACATGTTAGTTTTAAACCGTGGCACATATGTCATCTGAATGTACCTCCACAGGGTGATACACCTTATGTAGTAGGGCAGCGCAAAGCCACATTTCCAGTGTTTCATGTTAAATGACAGATCTTATATTCAAATGAAGTATTTGTTTAGCATATGTGTTTCACATGATAAACTATCCTATAGTGACTACTTTGAAAGGGTACATTTGATTGTAATCATCAGCAGGGAGGAAAATGAGGTTTAGCAGTGAGTGCAGAAGAAATATATTTGATTTACTTTCTATTGATTTGATTTCTGTACTGTGCAGCATTACAAATCCTTGAAACAGTTTACAACATTAAGAAAGACATCAATGCTATACAAAGAGCAAATACCATAGACAGTGTATGTCAAAGAGCCAGTTGTACATGTCAGCCATCTTCCAACTGTACTTCCTCTAACCAACTGGAAAGGACCCATTGGTGTCACAGTCTGTGAGCAGCTGCCCTGGGTGGTGAGTCACTGAACTGCAGGTGTCAGCTTCTCATTGAAGGACCATATGACTTTTGACTGGCTGGTCAACTGGATCCTCCTGGGCAGAAAGTATTGTAGCTCTGTGAGGGGGGGGCTACCATTCCCAGGATTCTTTGTGGAAGATGTGCTTTAAATGTGCATTGGATGTGCTTTAAATTTATGGCGTGGATCTACCCATTATGACTCTGAATACCGATTATGAGCTATTGCCTTCATGTGCTGCTTTCCAAAGGTATGTGCTTGGCCACTTTGAAGAAGGGATGCTAAGCTAGATACAGTCATACCTCAGTTTAAGTATGCTTTGGTTTGAGTACTTTCAGTTTAAGTACCCTGCGGACCCGTCTGGAATGGATTAATCCACTTTCCATTACTTTCAATGGGAAAGTTCGCTTCAGGTTAAGTACGCTTCAGGTTAAGTACGGACTTCCGGAAGCAATTGTGTTTGTAAACGGAGGTACCACTATATCCATTTATGCTGAATCCTGTTGGGAAACCAACTCATCCACCCACTAGGTTGGACTTCTGTTCATGCCAGTGATTTGTTCAACCCCCTTTCTGGTTAAAGGTAAGCTGATTAGAAGGGGCCTGGCATTCTTAGATCCATAGCTGTCAAGTGCTCCCTTTTTTAAAAGGGAAATTCCCTTATGTGAATAGGCTTCCTCACGAGAAAAGGGAAAACTTGACAGCTATGCTTGGATCCCTTCACCACAATAGGACAATTCTGACAAACCTCCTTGTGTGATCAAAGAACACAGGGGGAGGCAGTCTATCCTTGATGTACTACAGATGTGCAAGTGGAGTGCACATCGGCTCGCTCAGTGCAGAGTCTATACAATCAGGAATATTGCAGCAGGTGGAGTTACTCAATGTGTGTTCAGTACTAATATCCATATATAATTGAATGTGTTATAGGCTCTGCTCAGACATGAAGCATGGTGCCAAGGGGCCTGGGGTTTGCCCCTGATCACCCTGCAGATTCAATAGTGTGGGTCAAGTACTGCCTTTATCAATACAGACAGCTAAGCAAATTCATGGCAGAAAACCTTATCACTTGATGAGTGTTTTTTTTGTTTTTTGTTTTGTTTGGGGCTGATGTCAAAGAAGGTTTTGTCTTAGCATTTTACCCCCAGTTATCACCATGGTGTCTCGGGAGCTTCAAAGATATTGTGTAAAATAAACAAAGACATACTTTTTCTTCTTCACTTGCAAATTATGTGTTAGAGGTTTGGGATTGTGGATATTTTTAACTTTTTATTTGGAGTAGTTAAATTTAATGGATGGTAAAAATCCATGGTCATTCTCAGCTCCTGAAGAAATGAGTTCCATACTCAGTTTCTCCAATTACTGCACTTCAAGTTAGCTGTAAATTCTTATGGTGAGATTCCTGTTTTTGGTGGAGGAAAGTTGCTTCAATTAAATGATCAAACTGAGCTGATGGGGCAAGTGTCTTACATTAAATGTGCAATCAGAGAAGTCACCTCCATGTATTTGCTGTACTTTTTTGGGGGGGAGGGGATAGGTCTTTTCTGTTTTATCTCCCACCTTGCCATTATGCAGATGATTGGATCAAAGTCTGGAGGGTTTTGACAGGAGGCAGCTAAAGCTTTTGGAACTCTGAGAAACACAAGAGGCATGGAATGTGGAATGTACAAGCAGGTTAAATCTTTCCCATAAAATGAAAATGATTAGCAGCAGGGGAGGCAGGGTCAATATCTGCATTCTTGCTATTGTTAACATTGTCACCTTTAACATTCAGGTTACAGTTTGTCTTTCTGCAGGTTCAGGAAGGCATTGTTGCTTTGGCTATATCCTTTGCACAGGTAATACATGGGTTAAAAAAGAAACAAGTACACAGAGCATCTGTACTTTAAAATTCTGAAGTCACATGATAGTGCCACTATGGCCATAGGAATAAAATGGGAAATGTTTCTTACTTGAGAATATTGTCAATATTACAGATATTACACTATTGCAGATATTAAGGTAAAGGTAAAGGACCCCTGGATGGTTAAGTCCAATCAAAGGCGACTATGGGGTGCGGTGCTCATCTTGCTTTCAGGCCAAGGAAGCCGGCGTTCGTTCACAGACAGCTTGCCATCTCATGTGTGACTAAACAACTTCTGGCGCAACAGAACACTGTGACGGAAAGCAGACCACACAGAAAAACCATTTACCTTCCTTCCTGCTGCAGCGGTACCTATTTATCTACTTGCACTGGTATGCTTTTGAACTGCTAGGTTGGCAGAAGCTGGGACAGAGCAATGGGAGCTCACCCTGTTGCACATATTCGAACTGCCGACCTTCCAATCAGCAAGCCCAAGAGGCTCAGTGGTTTAGACCACAGCGCCACCCGCGTCCCCTATCAACCTCAGCATTGTCTACATGGCCTGGCAATGGCTTTCTGGGCTTGAGATATGAGATGCTCCCAGGTTTACTTGGAGATGACAGGGATTGAACCTGAAACCTTTCACATGCAAAACATGTGCTCTATCACTGAGCCATCTCCAAAAGGATGTTTGAGTAAACTGCTGGGCACTTTCATGCCTGTTTTTCACCATATGGTGTTGCTAGGCCTGCCTGCCACTGCCCCAGTTACCTGCTGCTCTCCAGGTGGACATTTGGGGGGGGATGTCCCATGGCCTGTGGGACCCTGGACCTCCCACCTGAGGTCCAAACCTAGTTGCACCATTCCAACCCTTCCTTGAGGTGCCAGACATTGAACCTGGTACCTTTTACATGCAAACCGAATGCTCTACCACTGATCTACCGTCCTGTTCCATGCATTAATCTGGAAGTATTGAAGGGAGAGGTTTGCCAATTGTGTTATTGAGCTAGATCTGATCCTATAGTTTGCATTGCCCCCCCCCATATTCCTCCTAAAATGCTTCTTAAAGAAGCTTTCCTCTTTGCCTCTATGCCTCTGTGTGTTAAAGTGCAATGTCACAGTGAGACTGGCTATCAAGGCCAAGAGCTGACCTTGTCTGGCTTGTCTGGAACACAGAATGAGAGGCAGAGAGGTTTATCAGCGGTACTGCCAGCCTGACGCTGACGCTGGAATCCTTGACGCATAGTCTTACTCAAGGCTGAGTGAGGATGCTACCGGGGCAGCATGAGTCAGCATGTGTTTATGCACAGGACCGGACACAGGAAGATCCATATATGTACTTGTGACCCCCTTGCGTGCACACATTTACAGAGGAGGGGGAAAGGAGCCCAAGGAGTGTATAAGAAGCTTTGCAATTTGTGTTTCTTTACTCTTGTCATGAGCTGATCACCTTGAGTCTCTTATTAATAAGAAATTAAAATTCTTTCTCTGAATTCAACCCCGGTGTCATCATTGACTATCTCTGTCCTGCCTGGGCGCAACTTAAAGGACCCTTAGTAGCTGATAAGGCTACAGCATAAATTAGGTGGGTTCGCTTAAAAATGTGGACAGAACAAAATTACCCTCCATCCCTAAATATGGTAACAGCTTTCAACTCTTTTAAAAGCTCTTGACTGTCTCCAGCTTGTCTAACTTTCCCCATCAAACTGAGGAAGGTTTGGTTCTGAAATTTCTGCTTCCTGTCTGAGGGGTGGGTGGGAAACCTACCACAAAATTTCTCACCTAATCATTTCATAATGACCCATCATGAAGTCTTCATCTTTTTCAGAGAGCGGAACTGACCTGAGGACCATTGTTTGAATAAAATCGACAGACTGAAATTACAACGCAGCTTCTTTTACAACTTGTCCCTTATGCTTCAGTTATCAATGGGAGCTGATTTAAGACAGCAGGCAAATGAGAAACATGCGTGCTACATTGTGGTGAGTGTGGTGCCAATTAAAATGCCATCCTTTGTGAGACTTCAAAGATAACAATCCGTTCCCAGCCCACAAAAGCATTATTAGAAAATAGAACTGAAGTCTCACTGAGGGGGCTCATTGAGATGGAGGCTGGGACAGACAAAATGGCCGCTTCAGGACAGCGGCTTTCAATATCTTGGCTGATCCTTCTGTCACAATTTATGTTTGTTTGCTGTTGATGCTGTTGGTTTGGATTTTGTTATTTCTTTTTTAAAATGCTAAGATGAATTAATTTAAAAACAGTGTATGATTTGCTCAATCATACAAACCGGTCGAATGGCGGTGCACTCTGTGTTGTCCAATTAAAGATGGCACAGTCCTGGCTGATAGGGCACAGGGGGTGAGTGCCAGGGCTAGGTGGCCCCCCGAACTCCCCCCCATGGATTAGTGGGGACTCCAGGGGTCCAGCAGAGCATGGGATCTCGCCCTAACCCAATCTTCTCGTTATGAGCACTAGATAAACTTTATTTCGGCCATAGGCCCATAATGTACTGCAACCAAGAATAAAAACAGTATAAAACTGACATACATAAAAACAATCAGACAAATTAAAAACATAAAAGAATCAGAACAATCAGGCAAAATTAGTGGATCTTCCGATCAGAGGTAAAAGCCAAAAAAAAAAAAAGTTTAAAGACGAAATTAGGTGTAAATTAACTGATATGGTAAAATGGAAGCCAAAGTTGTATAAGAAAGGAAATGAAAAAGTTTTTAAGTTAGAGGAATATATATATATAAGTAATCTGCCAAAAATAAAAGAGGAACAATTAGTGATTCTAAATTTCCCAAATAACAGTGCAAGATGTATTAGAGGCAATGAATTGGACAAAAAGTGGCAAGTCTCCGGGACCAGATGGACTAATGGCAAAATATTATAAAAAGCTAAGTGAGGAATTAGTAAATAATTAGTAATAAACCTCAAAACATGTAAATTTTGAGAGGTTGCATTCTAAAATAAACACAACACAAATTATGCACAAAGCTAATTGAATAATTAGCATTTTCAATTAGAAGTGCAAAGAGAAGTCACCTGACAGATTTATCTAGGATGGAAATTGCATAATGAACTGTTTTAGTCCTGTTTTTGTTGTCCAGTGCAACTAGACACTCTGAAGTCTGAATCTTATTTACCACACATTTTTGAAGTGCTTTTTGAGGTCTAGGACAGTCCAAAGAAGTAGACCGAATGTCTCCAACTTCAGAGTGGCTACTTTGCATCCCATATGTGGAAGAACGGAGAACAGTTTCACTACCAAACTCATGACAAACAAGGATTATGAATAGGATTTTTTTTTTAAAAGAGAACATTACTCCAAAATCATGGCCTATGCCTTGAGCTGAAATTATGTTTGACAAATGGGTAAGGAGAGACAAAGGACAAGTGCTTTTGAAAACAACTCCAGAAAATTTAGATGCATAGAGATCAAAGCTGAAGAAATATATCCATTGCCCAAGCATCGGGAGTTTGTGTTCTCTTTTCAGAACTTGAACATGTGTGGCAGAGTGTGGTTAAAGCTTTTAAGAAAAGCAGAGGACTCTTTCCAAACAGTCCTTTTATGGAGGAAGGCAGTCGCGTGAAGCTCGCTCTGAAGAAACCCAGACGCACCAGGGTCAAACCATGTAATGTATGTAATCTCTCCTCAACCACCACCCTAATATTTTCTCTTTCTCTTTTTATCTCCTACAAAAACCCTTTCTTTTCTCTCTTTTTTTTTTTGCAAAGGCTGCAATCTGCAGTGGAAGACTGGTGTGGGGCATGAAGGGTTTCCTTTAACCCTTTCCCTTCAGCCCCATCTTTTGATGTGAATCACTTCTCCCCAGCTGTTTTCCACGAAGCAACAAGAACACTGGGGTACCCATGATTTTACATGAAGGGAGGCAAGTGGCAAGTGATTTTTAGCTGCTTTTCCATTGCTGGTTACAGTCTCAACATCTGTGTCTTGTGAAAAAGAAAAGAGCACAGCAAGACAAAACCAAGTGACTCATTTTAGCATTGCTCAGTATTGCTACTTTGGTCCAATACAAAAGGTACAGGGTGCCAATTTTTGCCAGTCATGCAACTTTCTAAAAACAGGAGCTTATGAAGCAAGCCCCAAAGAAAAGGGGGTGACCCCCCCACTCCCACCCCTATAATTCAAGTACTGTTCCAGTGCTTGGCAGTCTATAAGTAACATGGATATTGTGCTTGGCAGTACATAGAAAATTAACATATACCGAGTCTGACCACTGGTCCATCTAGCTCAGAATTGTGTAATAGAATCATAGAGTTGGAAGAGACCACGAGGGCCATCCAGTCCAACCCCCTGCCAAGCAGGAAATACCATCAAACCATTCCTGACATATGGCTGTCAAGCCTCTGCTTAAAGACCTCAAAAGAAGGAGACTCCACCACACTCCTTGGCAGCAAATTCCACTGTCAAACAGCTCTTACTGTCAGGAAGTTCTTCCTAATGTTTAGGTAGAATCTTCTTTCTTGTAGCTTGAATCCATTGCTCCGTGTCCACTTCTCTGGAGCAGCAGAAAACAACCTTTCACCCTCTTCTATATGACATCCTTTTATATATTTGAACATGGCTATCATATCACCCCTAAACCTTCTCTTCTCCAGGCTAAACATACCCAGCTCCCTAAGCCATTCCTCATAAGGCATTGTTTCCAGGCTTTTGACCATTTTGGTTGCCCTCCTCTGGACACGTTCCAGCTATACAATATCCTTCTTGAACTTTGGTGCCAGAACTGGACACAGTATTCCAGGTGAGGTCTGACCAGAGCGGAATACAGTGGTACTATTACTTCCCTTGATCTAGATGCTATACTTCCCTTGATCTTGATGCAGCCCAGAATTGCATTGGCTTTTTTAGCCGCTGCATCACACTGTTGACTCATGTCCACTCACTGGCAGCAAGATTTCAGTCAGGGTCTCTCCCAGCCCTACTTGAAGATGCTGAGGATTGAACCTGGGACCTTCTCAAAGGCAGATGCCCTCTCACTGAGCTATGGCCCTTCCCACAAGTGGAGGGGGATGCTATGTGCCTCGGTCTTTGCCCATTTCCCATGCAGATATGTTTTTTTGGAATTGGCTTTACGCTGAGGGTCAAGCTAGAAGTGAAGTTAGTTCATATGCGTTTTGGTGATGTGAAAAAGTAGCGATGGGGCAGCCTGAGCAACTCAAGATGGCAAGGATAGAATGAGTCAGGCTGAAACCTTCCCATGATATGGCCATAGCTATTTCAGAGAGGAGATTTTTATGGGGAGAGAAAGAATTAAACTTACACACTCCACCATGGTATACTGGAGGAAGGCGAGAAGCATCAGGGAGAATGGGACAAAAATCTGAAGTCTGTCTTCTCCTGGTGCTGTGAATGTCGTTATCCCAATGCTAACACCAAGAGAAGGAAGCCTGGATGGGAGCTGAATGAGAGAAGCACTTTCTCCCTTTTGTGTCCACCCCACCCCAAACCACCACTGTCAAGGGAATGAAGCCTGTGCAGAACCTCAGCCAGGAGAGAGCCTGGTAGTCAGGTGGATGGCTGAGTGACTCCACCTTGGGACGAGGAAGCTTCCAACGCTCCTGAAACTGCAGAACCACCTGGTAGGGGGAGGGAGAACTTTCACTTTGTAAGACCCTCATGGATTGGCTGAGACTTTGCTTGTGAATGGAGGAGGCACAGTCCCCTGGGCACAACAGCATACACCGCAAGTGCCTCATTTTAAGTGGGACATCCCAGATCACATAAGCCAATCCTGGCTTCTGCTTGGATCCCAGATTGTCTTGCTTTTTTGGTCCAGTGCTCTGGCGTGGGTCTTTCCAGTCCAGCGCTCTGGCGATCATCAGCAGGGTTGCGACAGAGCCCTTTCCTTCCACTGCTCTGGGATGACCCTGCAGACAATCACCATAGCACCAGATTGGATGGCATCTGCCTCCTGATGTCTCATTTTGGGGATGAAAACATAGGGGGGAATATGCATATGAGGGGCTTATTCTTGAGGAAACAGGTGAGGCTGTGCAAAATGTTGCTTCTTACTGCAAAACGTTTAGGGTTCATTGAGCTGGACGAAGAAGCAATGCTGCTATCAGCTGAATTGGATACTAGGTTTTGGGTACGTTTTTAAAGTATTAGTCTCCTTATGAAATATCAACAACCTCAGATATGCAGATGACACAACCTTGATGGCAGAAAGTGTGGAGGAATTAAAGAACCTTTTAATGAGGGTGAAAGAGGAGAGCGCAAAATATGGTCTGAAGCTCAACATCAAAAAACCCAAGATCATGGCCACTGGTCCCATCACCTCCTGGCAAATAGAAGGGGAAGAAATGGAGAAAGTGAGAGATTTTACTTTCTTGGGCTCCTTGATCACTGCAGATGGTGACAGCAGTCACGAAATTAAAAGACGCCTGCTTCTTGGGAGAAAAGCAATGACAAACCTAGACAGCATCTTAAAAAGCAGAGACATCACCTTGCCAACAAAGGTCCGTATAGTTAAAGCTATGGTTTTCCCAGTAGTGATGTGTGGAAGTGAGAGCTGGACCATAAAGAAAACTGATCGCCGAAGAATTGATGCTTTTGAATTATGGTGCTGGAGGAGACTCTTGAGAGTCCCATGGACTACAAGAAGATCTAACCTATCCATTCTGAAGGAAATCAGCCCTGAGTGCTCACTGGAAGGACAGATTGTGAAGCTGAGGCTCCAATACTTTGGCCACCTCATGAGAAGAGAAGAATCCTTGGAAAAGACCCTGATGTTGGGAAAGATTGAGGGCACTAGGAGAAGGGGACGACAGAGGACAAGATGGTTGGACAGTGTTCTCGAAGCTACGAACATGAGTTTGACCAAACTGCGGGAGGCAGTGCAAGACAGGAGTGCCTGGCGTGATATGGTCCATGGGGTCACGAAGAGTCGGACAGGACTAAACGACTAAACAAACAAACAAAGTCTCCTTATGCAAGGTAGGAGCTCTCCCCCCCCCATCCCATGCCCGACTATTTCAGCGATAACAGGAGCAGGCTGTCAGCCGGTTCTACTGACAGCTGTGTGATTAGCTGCTCCTTCTCCTTTGTGCTGTTTATGGGTCCAATTTTCAAGGAGTCGGTAGTGGGGCCAAAGGAGGAAGGTGGGAATTCTTAGAGTCTAAGACTTAAGACCCTGCCAATGTCACTCAGTCCAACCGAAAGAATGGAAATTACAAAAAGATGTTCTTACAAGCATAAGGAGATAGTGCCAAAATTACACAGTCAGCATAGCAAATGACTGTAATGGATTTTGACACGAAGGCTACTCAATCACTGCTTCACCAATCAGGAAGAAAGAAGAATGGGAAACTTCTGCATGTTTCCGGAGATGTTCACTACGTTCTGCGAAAAAGAGGGGCTGGGAGCCCCACACCGCTGACATATTTATGGCTCTTTGTTTCACACATGTGTGGATATTGGCCCATAAAGCGAGGCTGTATGTGCATGTGTGCGATTTATCTGGCTTCTGGTAAACAAACAAATAGGAGATTCCTGTGGCTTTATCCCTTGGCTGTGGTCCACAGAGGCAGTGGTCAATGGGGAGTGGGGACTTAATCTACGTAATGGATCATTGCCTCTCCCCCCACCGATAAATATCTCTCTGATTGCATTCACTATGGAGACAAGCAGGAGTTGGAGCAGAAATTAGTTATGCTGAAAACATGCGAGAAATGGAGAGCATCGAACCATTAAGGCAAGCCCTTTCCATTTAAAATGGCCTGCTTAGGGCTCATGTATAAATGAATCATATGACTTAAGGGAGTTAGTACATTTAGATATCGGTTCCCATATACATATTGCAGAGAAGCAAAGAACTCTGTCTCTGTCTCTCTGATCTGGCCCTTGCAGAAGCCCTTCTTTAGGGAAAACAGGCACCAGCATCATGGATATGCAGTGGGCAAGGAAGAACTATCAAACCATTTTTAATTCTTAAAAGCTTCCCTTGAAAAAGTAGCCATTTGACCTTGAATGTAGCAGGAACATTCTGAAGTGTGAGGTAATGGAGTTACTGTCATTGAGACGGGACTGTTGTTGAACAGCAGATATCTGAAGCGCCTTCATTTCCCAAAGAGACTAATCCTGACCAGATTGATAGCAGGACCTCCCATATGAAATGAATATGCAGAACTGCCATGTACTGACTCAGAATATTGGTCCTCCGAGTCCAGAGTTGGGGAAGCTGTGCCACTCCAGATATTGTTAAACTGCAGCTCCCATCAACCCTAACCACTAGCCCTGCTGGCTGGAGCTGATGGGAGTTGGAGAGCCACATATCTGGAGGACCAAAGGCTTCCCAACCCTTGGTCTAACCCAATACTGGCTAACTCAGTGTGCTCAGTGCTATTTTTCTAGGAAAAGAGATGCCAGAACACCTCCCTCGTTCTCTTGGAATGGCAATGGCGCCCACCCGAGAGCCGCCACAACTGAGTTCCAGCGAGTTCTGGCTCAAGAAAAGCCCTGAGTGTGCTCCCAGCACTGGTTTGGGAAGCATAAGATCACAAGAAGAGCCTTCTGGTTCAAGCCAATGGCCCATCTAGTCTCACATGATTTATTTTACACCTGAATTGACCACCCTGAACTCCTATTCAATGAAGCCGTCATCTGCACATGTGTAACAGCTGTCTGAAATGTATACACCCCAGCTTAATCATAGCTTGCATTTTCAAACTGGATGGATGCTGCTTTGAAAGAAAACACATTGAACTTCAACATTTCTCAGAAAACTGCAAGATAGATATGGATTGTGGCTAACAGCATGTGCACTTGGCCTCGGACACCAGCAGTGGGAATGCACTGGAGCAGGAGTAAATAGTAATGTGTACACAGCCAAATGCTCAATCCCAGCACGTGACCCATCACTGAGCATTAAAAGCAACTTAGCTGCTTGCTGAACCAATACCTATTTGTGTCTTCCGGGATGAGGAATTAGGCAACAATACCATGGGAATCCCAAGGCTGGGAAATAGCATTCTTTTTTCTCTCTTTTTTTTACAAGAAATGTGATATTTGACATTTAAAGGAAATGCACATGGAAAACAAATGCTCAAAGCCCAGACACACGCCATACTGATTATTATCATATTGGACTAGTCATCTACAGTTTGTTTATTTTAGGGGGAAGGTACAGAGATTCAGTCACATGTTATTGTCGCACATTGAAGCCAGAGCGGAATAAATTCAATGTGTCTAAAATTGAGTGAAAACCACACTGGCCAACAATAACAGCAGAAAAGAATTAGGACTGATCTGGGGCAGCAGAATGGTGGGACTGACTGCCTTGTGGAGGTGCCCTAGCGGTGATTCTGTACAGCTCTATCATTGCTGGGTGCTGAGGAGCACTGTGAATGGGTCTTTGCGGAACGCAATGACCAGCTGGTCCTTGGCACTTGCAGAGTGCTGTGCACGGGACTATGCAAGATTTGATGACTGGCTGGTGGCTGGAGTCTGCTCTGCAAAGTCCCATGCAGAGCACTTGCCTTCACAGGCAGTAGCTTTGCCTGCACAGTTCGATTGCAAACTATGTGGACAAAAATGAGTCGCCTGACGTGACAATGATCTTTGGTGATTGACAGGTGGATGACTCTGCCCACCTGTCAAGCATGACCCACAGTGGGTAGGGGAGACAAGGATTCAGTCTGCTGACCAGATTCAGTTCTCCACAATAGAGATTTTAGGCTAAGGGTGGTAAACCTATGACCCAGGGGCTCAGGTGTGGCACATCCCGCTTCACGAATTGGAGCCTTGCCTTGTCTGCTGCTGCCACCACTACCATACTTGCTGCTACCGCCACCTTTTCCGCCCACCCTGCCACCTCTGCTACTGGTGGAGAAATGGTGCTGGCTTGGCACCAATTTCAGGTGAAAGGTGGCAAGGCAGGCAGAGCTGCCGCCTGAGGGCTTCTGCCACCTGAGGCAACCTCCTCAGTCTGCCTAATGGTGGGTCCTATCCCACCTATCTGCATGGGCCCTATGCGGCTAATTCCATTTGGCTTTTGGTGTTCAGCAGATCCCAATGTCATGCCACTTGCTTCCTCTGCTCATCCAGCTTCAACCCATAGGAAGGCTGGGTGGGAGGAGGGTGTATTGGTTCCTGTTGTCTAAACATGCTCCACTTATTTATAGAGAGAAGCCCATGGTGCATGCTCCCTCCCCCACCAAGCTTTCAACCTGGAAAGGCTTGGCTAGAGGAGGGAATATTGGTCACCATTGCCTAAAGGCATTCACCTCTCCATTGGGTAACAACACCCAACCATATGTACTCCATGCATGGAATCCAAATCCAAATAAAAGGCTGGGTGGGAGGGTGGAAATGCCTTTGAAAACATGGGTTGGTCCGATGTCAGCCAGCCCAATTTGCTTGTTCAAATGCCTGGATTGCCCCGAGTCCTGCTTGAGGTGGGAAGGAGACAGAGGGAACAAGGTGGATGGGATGATGGGGGGGGGGGTGAGAGCCTGAGGAGAGCTTTGAAGATGCAAAATGAACCAGCTGACCCTGTCACTGGTGTACATCAAAGCCAGCCAGGCCCCGACTGACTGTGTGGCCCCCAATTGATTTTAATGTGGCTTAATGGCCCTTGTTAGGAAAAAGAGCCCCTAAGCCTGCTTTAAATTACAATCCTGTAAAATGTCATTTCATTTCTTTCTTTTTTTAAAAGCAGCACAAGTCTTTAGTCTTCATGGCTGTAGAGCAAAGCTGTCTGAATCACATTATTTTGATGTGTTTTCAAAAGCTGTCTCAATTCTCAGGCACTGTCTTATGATTGTCAACTTTAGAGTAGGTTTACTATCCTTGCAGCTGCACACCTCCTTATAAAAGGCACTACTGTTGGTGTCACAATGGGCCACAACCAATTCATCAGAAAATAAATACTATATATAAATAATGCTGAAAGTCAAACTAGACATGAGGATGGTAATTCCCTATGTTTACACACAATGAGTAGCAGCAGAAAGGGTGAGTGGGTGAGAATCCTCCATACACCCGTTGTTGCAGCTTATTTTGCTTCACCTCTGCTAATGGAGCAATTAGGTAACTTTAGAAGCAATTCTAACCTCCAACTGGGAGAAGTGGAGTAGAGTGGCAGAACTACCACCACATTCAAAACTCTGATGGTAGTGCCATAGAACCATAGAATCATAGACCAACCAGAATGTTTCTCCCCTCATTCTTTGCTGTGCCATTTCCAGGCTGGTGCAGCAGACGAACCTAGATCAGGCCCATTGCTGGTACCTGGACAGGCTTAGGATCCAGCAGATCCTTGGCTGGACCAGGTCCGCCCCTCTCCACCTCCATGATTTTGGAGGTTTACACTGGTTACCTGATGGCACCGATCCACCTTCACACCTCTTCTGCTGTGGAAATTGAACCCCAATTTCTTTTCTTGTCTATATATTCAGGGCAGTTGCACATTTAACTTCGAGGAATGACTGGGCAGCTGCTCTGCTCAGATGCTCAAGATCATTCCACAATGCCTCCTTATGATGAGATGCTTTGAAAATGGGAGATAATGGGCTTCAGATGGAACTGGATGGGTGCTTCCAACCAGGTAGACTTCAACTCATTTGTCTGAAAGTCCCTGCTAATTATGCATGCATGGGATGTGTCTTCCTGGGCCGAGATGCATTTGTAAGGCAGCCAGCAGCGATGGATGAAATGCAAGAACCAGATCTAAACAGCCCCATTAGATTGCTTCTATCAGATCCTTTCTACTCCGGGGTGTTTGGAATGTGGGCTCTGGTTCAAAACCTCTGCTAGCAGTCCAAGCATATGCAGCTCAGAGATAACTTTTAGGAAATATTGTTATATACCAACAGGTAATAAAGAAGGGAGAAAGGAACATCTTGAGCCAATCAGACATAGCTGCCCCCTCCCCCTATCCAACATGTGCCAGCATCTTCATGTGTGTGCAGTCTAAAAATATGCAACTGTATGTGCATGGTTTTTCCCTCCCTGCTAGTGGGGAGAAAGCACTAATTGTTTACAGTCATAGAATCATAGAATTGTCAAGTTGGAAGGGACCACAAGGGTCATCGAGTCCAACCCCCCGCAATGCAGGAATGTTTTTGCCCAATGTGGGGCTCAAACCCATGACCCTGAGATCAAGAGTCTCATGTTCTACCAACTGAACTATATAGGCTCTATCTCAAGACAGGGGAACCTTTGGGCCTCCAAATTTTATTGGACTTCAGCTCCATTCATCCCTGACCATGCAACATGGGAGCATGAATGAAGAAGTCATAAGCAGCTGGACACTAAATTACATTTTCTTTCAGGCTTGGGAAGTCAGCTCTTTCAGAGCCAAGCCATTCATAAAAACAGTCAACATCACTGGACCTGCCATAAGATAGTTAAGAGTGGATGCTATGAAAAACGGTTTTTCAACTGGACAGGTCTGATGGACGATTAGGGCAAAAAAGAGGAAATACATGATATAAAAGGGGGCAAAAATGGACACAGTTTTGCATGCCACCTGCATGTGCTAATTTATATAGATGGGTGGGATTTCAGAAATAATTCCTGTAATTTAAATAGGAATAAACTGGCGTAGACCGGAAGACTGACCTGGTGATCTGAGTGCCTCCTCATTCTGCCGTTCATGCACATCTTCTGGTCTCCCTTCACCTATCTTTAAACTGAACCTGGGATAGGAAGCCCTTTAAGCAGGACACTGTCCTCAAACAGTCCTCAAAATAGATGATGGACTCTGTAAAGTAGAACACATGACGGCCCTCCTACTGAGAATGTCAGGGTACACCATGTCATTCAGATCATTCCTTTAGAAAACCATTAGCCTCTGCTAAGCAAATCCCTTTTGAACCCCATTTTACTTTAAAGTTGCCAGTCTGATTAACCATGGTCTTTGACAGTTGCTTGGATGTTATACCTTGGAATCCATTTTCTTTGCACTTGTCACAAACATTTCAGCTAACATTTCTCAAGGAGGCGGTCTGGATTTATCATAGTAGGCAGACATTCCCAATTTGTTTTTCGGTGGGATGTCGGCAGCTAATTCCTGTCTGATGCATTACCTAGCTATCTGAACAAGGAAAAGGAAATGGGGAAGATTTGCACATTTTCTGTTCCTCTTAATTGCACTGTGAAAGCAATCTATCCATATATATTTACCACCAATTATTCAAGAACATTAATGTGATTTACAGCAAACTAAAATACCAGTTGATTAAAATCAGTATGTTAAAAAAACTATAATAAATGCATATTAATAAAAACAACCATGACTTTCAGCATCCTGAACAAACTACAGTTCCCAGGATTCTTTGGGAGAAGCCATGACCTTTTAAAGTGGTATGATGTATAATGAAAATGGGTACTTATTATTATTTTATGCTGGAGGACCTTTGGCTCTTCAGATATCGCTGAAGTATAATTCTCATCAGCCGTAGCAACCATAGCCAATGGCTGAGGCAAAATTGTAGTCTGATTTGTAGTCCAAGAGCACCTGGAGGGCCAAAGTTTCCCCACCCCTGCTTTAACACAAAAGAGAAGGCAACGTGTTATCAGACAGCAAAGCTTCTATTGGCAAGGAGTTCCATAGGGCAGAGCATGCCACTCTGAAAGCTTGGACCTAGTAAAGGCCAGCTGAACTACAGGGCCAAGTGAGACTACCCAAAGTGCCCCACGAGAAGACCTGAGCAATCAAGGCAGGACATAAAGAATCAAGCAGTCCTTAAGGAACCAAGTTGTTTAACACAAGAGTAAATTAGTAGCCAGCGCCAAGTGCTTCTAGATGCCACTTCTGCATGCCAGCGCCAAACATTTCAGTATCAATGTGTGTGGTATTCAACTGTAGTCCTACTCGGAGTAGACTAAATGAAGCTAATGCACATTATTAGATTAGGTTCACTAATTGCAGTGGGTCTCCTCTGAGTAGGACTACTTTGCTTATACTGGGGGGAAACCATATGTGTTTCAATGAAGACAACAGCCTTCCACGGCAAAGTGCTGCAGCAGTGAAGGGCTTGTCCCCAGGCCTCGCACAATATCCTTTTGTGTTCTTTCCCAGAACAAATCTAACTACTTTTTGTGTTAAACTCAGTGCTTTTCTTCTAGAAAAAAAAAGGTGCTGGTTTCGCATACCCTCGTGTACCCCCCCCCGGGGGGGGGGGAAGCACTGACCAGTTAAACTGTATGTTCTAATTACAGGTAGGTAGCCGTGTTGGTCTGGGTCGAAGTAAAATAAAAAAATTCCTTCAGTAGCACCTTAAAGACCAACTAAGTTTTTATTTTGGTATGAGCTTTCGTGTGCATGCACACTTCTTCAGATGCTCTAAGTTTGTGTGTGTGTGTGTGTGTGTGTGTGTGTGTGTGTGTGTGTTTATAAAAGAAAGAGAATTGTTTCCTTTAGCAGCAACAGAAAGCCTCCTCTCCGTCTGATATTAACGTTTGATGGCGGCTTAAGATCACACAATAAAAGTCAGGGTGGGCTCCATCAGAAAAAGTTGTGTTTCACAGAACATTTGCTATTGATATGTTGGGAAAGTGGCAGACTTGGTGGGGTGGGGTGGGGGCTGCTGGGGAGAGCTTGCATGATCCATTAATAAGAAACAGTTTGGCACACTAGATTACTAAAGCATGGCTAATCTCTCAGCCAAAACCCACGCATTCTTCATTTGTGTTTCCCAGCCTTTTTTGAGCTTGTGTGTGTACACACACACACACACACACACACACACACACACACACACACACAAAACATATACACTGTACAATACAGAGGAACTGGCTAATTAAATCTTGGAAAGTAAATTCAGGTTTCTTTAGGCATTTCTGAAAGGGAATTAAAAACACAGTGGATTGGATTCATAGAGGATGTGCTTTCAAACAGCAGCACAGAAAGAGGAAGAGAATTGCTGTCTTTGTTACGAGACTGCTTGTTTGTAGAAAAGTGAGGAGGTGTTCTGAAATACGATGAATATATGGATATATACTCTGGAAACTATCGAGGACGTTTTGGTGTTTCAACAAGCTTTTCCAGCTGGATGAAAAGGTCTCTGCCTTAGATGTTCATTTTGTATTGTTTTAAAACCTGTCTTCAGAGAGAGAATGTGTGTGTGTTATAGATGGGGGAACCTCCATAAATCCTAGAAATTAATAAATGGTAGGATTTTGATTATTTGGAGTATTGAAGGGAAGCTTGGAGGGCAGTGGAAAAATACAAGCTGAGCTTCCTTCCAAGCAAGTGCCTCACCTGGGATAGATAGAGGCAGTGCTATTTTTATAGGAAAAGTGCTGGAAGTCACCATCGTGAACACCTCCTTCATTCTCTTAGAATTGTAATAGCACCCACCTGAGAGGTGCCAGAACTGAGTTCTGGCAAGTTCTGGCTTTTAAAAAGTTCTGGATAGAGACATTAACATGACAAAAGGTGTTGACGTCCCATCTAAGGGGAATCTTGGGCCTGGGCAGACGGAGGTTGCCATGCTGATGGGGCATGTGGGAAAAGAGAGTCTTTAGACTGAGCAAGGTGTGTTGGGAAGGAAAAGGGGAAAACAAAAGGAAGGGATCCATCTTGGGCAGACCGGCTGAAGGCTGGCTGAGAGAGATGCCTTGCATTCCAGTGCAGAACTGCTGTGGGGAACAAGTCCCTCTCGAAATGACCATGCTGTAAGATCTGGACTCCCTCCATGCAGACTGAAGGTGCAAATATGTGAATAAATTCAATTTCTTAAAGTTACGGCAGCCTTCACACCACATCTTCAATTCCCTAAAGGAGCACAAACTCTGGGAAGCCCCTGGAACCTTGCTATTGCTTGGCAGAGAGTGGCGTGGTACCCAACTTCTATAACAATATAAATCGTTTTGATGCACGTATACAAGGTGTATAGTTATTGCTAATAATATTGATGATAATAATTTGCTGAGTTGCTGCTCACACTCCTTTCTTTGTTCACGGACCTCAGTTTCTTTCAAATCAGAAGAGGTGTTTGTTGGCAGTTGGAGCGGAAGCTATCAGACCCAACCACCATAATTAATCAGCATCTTCCAGGGACGACAGGCAAAAACTGACCAAATCTCTGGGTTTGGGCTGGAGACCATTTTTTATGATAGTTCTCCTGCCTAGAATTTGTGTTTTCAACATACTGTGGTGTTGGGTGGAATTAGAGAGCTAATAAGCATTTGCTTTGCTTGGTTTAGGGGGCAATTGCCATAGCGTAGAGGGAAAATGGTGGAAGTGGGGGTGGGTGGTCGGAGCAGAAAGCATATTTCCTCATTTGTATTTCATAATGTTGGCATATATCAAGGTATGATACCTTACTTACAGACTTCCCTCCCCCCGGTCTTCCACTCAAATGAATTACTGAATGGCTTTGTTTGCCATAGGAAGTTAGACTTCCATGAAACAACTTTAACATGATTTACAGAAGCATAGCTATGTTAGTCTATTATAGCAAAAACAATAGAGTCCTTTGGCATCTTAAAGACTAACATATTCACCGAGGCATAAGAGCTTGTGGACTAAAGCCCACTTTGTCAAATCGGAGGCCACGGGACTCTTGGTTGTTGTTTTCTCTTTTAAAAGTTGACATTGAAAAGTTGTCTTGTTCTTTTTGGGGCTTCTGGGTTTTAGAGATGTGAGTGTTCAACTTAAGCCTTCCATCCTGGGTCCTTGCAGAGGTTTTGGACTCCAGATCCCATCAGCACCAGCCATCACGGTCAATGGTCAGGCATCATGGGAGTTGTAGTTCAAAACATCTGGACAGTATCTACCAGGTTGAGGAATGTTGGTTTAACTGGTTGGCAAGCATTGTGAATATCACATCAGATGTATATTGCAAGGGTATTGCTTTGCAGTTTCTTCACTGTTTGCCTTTGCATCTCCCAAAATCCATAATGGTTTGTTTGGTGCCTGTGGCAGAAGTCAAGATTACCAATATGACGTTGCAGAGTATCACGTGAATGGTCTCTGCCAAGTGCAAGCTCAGTTACCCAAGGTAGCAGGGTTTTATTATTTATTTGTCTATTGCATTCGCATTCCCCCCACCCCCAAGTTGCTCAAGGCAGCATATGTAGTTGTCTCCCAACATTTTTATCCTCACAACAACCTACACAGGGATCCTAAAGAAGGTACATGGAGGTGTGGGAGGAATAGTACCATGGGAGCAAAGAATTTGGGAAAATAAAGGGAAGGCAGCTTGTGCAAGCCTTGGATGCCACTCATAATATTTAACATTTCATTTTGGTGACAAGTTTAGTTAACTCCTCTTAAATTAGCATGGTGATTAGCACACACATAGAAATGATCAGGCAGAAGTTCTGTAAATATAACAGAAAAATAGGATATAAACATACTGATACCCTATGCAGAAACAACTCGTTTTCCTTTTCTTCAGTGTTTGAGCGGTCTACTAGTCTCACTGACTCTCTGGCAAGTTTCCTATGTTCAGCTTTCTTTTATTTAAGAAAAAAAATCGTATTGTTCATTTTAATGTTTTTTTTAGCTGGTTACACCAAAAAAAATTCCCCCTTGACCAGCTTTTTTATAGGTTTCCCCCCACCCCTTCATTTAACTTCCCAGAGTTTATGCTCCCTTCTGTTTTCTTCATTTGGACTTGACTTCCAGGATATATATATATATATATATATATATATATATATATATATATAATTTGCTCTAAAACTTCTAGTAACACTTCAATTTGCTCCTAAAACACATCTTTCTAGACTAATGTAAATTGGTCCCTTTCTCCCTGCTCATATGGGTCATTTCCCCAAACAGGCAATTCAGACAGCCGTCCCCGATGTCTCGTTCGTTTTATTCTTTGAGAGGACTGCAAAGAGCAACGAGCAAGAAAACATGGAAAGATGTACTAGAAGAAAGCATGCAGAAATGCGGAAAAGGTGAAGAAAGAGTAAAGGGAGAACACAAGAGAGATATTGCAATAATATTGTCCTCTCAGGACTCAAATCGCTGCTTGACTCTTTAGGCCTCATGCCTAGATCTTTAGTGTTCATTACTCTCAGGCTGTTGGCTGAATGATGTTCAGCCTGATCCATCTTCTTGCTTGGCCGGGTTATGCCACGATACAGGTCTCATTCACACGCAGCCCCAACATGTTTCCTTTACATGTGGTGGGCACTGAAGAAAACCTTCAGCTCATCTATCTTTCTGCTGCCACCCTGCACCTTTAATATGAATCGGAGCCCATGCATTTGGAGTCCATATTTAATATGTGTGAAGGTCCTGCTAAGGCAATCCACCTACTCTGTAGGTCGGGTGGCATCCGAAGAAGAGCTACGCTGGTAGACAAATTACTTGCACTACAGCCTTGTCGTTGCATTGAAGTCAGAAGCAGCTAATGGCCTGATCCTATGCAAGCCATTAAGCCAAGTAACTGTGCAGGGATTGAAATCCATAAGTGACTCGATTCAGAAAACTCCACGGTTCGGTTCAGTCCATTCTCTTCAATACAATAAAGACTCAGGGTGGGAAACAGCATACCGTGTGCCACATTCAGCCCTTGAATTACTCTGTATGCCCCCAATGCCCACCCCCCCGGCATCTTCCAAATCTTACTTTGATCAAGTATCAACTGACATGGCAACTGAGCTGCCTATGGAGAAATAAATTGCCTTATTCTTGCTCCAGCAGATCGCTTTTCTTCCCTGCTAAGCTTAGAGAAAGAGAAGCCTCTTTTTCTGCTCCCAGGATGCCAGTGGAGAAACAGATCAATCTATTCTTGCCCTAGCATCTCACTTTATTTCCTTGCTAGGCTGGCTGGGGGGAAATGAAGCTTTGTCTCCCTTGCCCATCACGGAAGGAGAGGAGAATGGGAGGTGATTATGTGAATGGGAGGGAAAGAAAGTGTGGGATGAGACTCTTAATTCCAGGGGTGTGGGTTCGAGTCCCGCACTGGGCAAAAGTTTCCTGCATTGCAGGGGATTGGACTAGATAACCCTACAATTCTATTATTCTATGAATGTGTGTATGAAAAAAAGAAATGGAGAGAGGGAAGCGGGTGGTGAAGAGAGAGACTGAGAGAGAGAAAGAGAGAAGGTGCTTCCTTTTTTTTTTTACTGTGCTTTGTGTGATGATGATGATGAACTGGGGAGTTTGCGTATATGGCTCTGTATTTGTGTGAATGTGGATGGATAGGTTGATGGGAGCGAGAATGAGTGCATGTAAAGGCTGGATGAAGAAGAGATGGGGTGCTTGCCAGCTTTTGACACACCCACCACTACTTTGCACTCCCTGGCCACTTTCCCTTGAGGGTAAAAGGTAAAGGCTGACTGTTGGCTCCAGTCGTGGACGGCTCTGGGGTTGCGGCACTAATCTCGCTCTATAGGCCGAGGGAGCCGGCGTTTGTCTGTAGACAGCTTCCGGGTCATGCGGCCAGCATGACTAAGCCGCTTCTGGAGAACCAGAGCAGCACACAGAAATGCCATTTACCTTCCTACTGGAGTGGTACCTATTTATCTACTTGCACTTTGACGTGCTTTCGAACTGCTAGGTTGGCAGGAGCTGGGACCAAACAACCGGAGCTCACCCCGTCACAGGGATTCAAACCGCCAACCTTCCGATCAGCAAGCCCTAGGCTCTGCGGTTTAGACCACAGCACCACCCGTGTCCCGACTCCCTTGACTACCCTAAAAGTGAAAAAAAGTTTGCCCACCCTTGAAAACACCGCGATCCCAAATGCTTCCATTTCCAAGTTAGCCTTTAAAACTAATGTTTAGTGCACTCATGCTTGGCTGGCTTATAGAATGGACAAACCTCAGCATAAGTATGGCAGCCTAAATTGCTTATGAATTGCACTATGGTTATGATGCATATGAGTCAATGGATTACTCTTGTTAGTAGAATGACATTATGAATCCTTGCCTTTAAATATTTGAAGTCATGTTACTGTTTTGTTACACGCAGCATCTTTGATGCAAATAATTGCTTTTGTGTGTGGGACGAGTGTCGTTGATTGTATTTGTCAGAAATTCCTGGTTTCTGACCAGGAATGATGGCAAGAGAACAATGCTGCCTAAACTGTCCCAATCATCCCATTTTTTGTGGGAGTTGTGGAAGTTCCTAATGACAAATCAATATCCATGCCTATAACCGAGTGACACACATCAGGGAGAATCAGGAAATGGACCATCTTTTTCATAGACTGCAGTGTGAGTAATGTGGCCTGATTCAGAAGGCTGTTGATTAAGGAAGCCATTTCGTATGAGCCATAAATGGAAACGTATCTGACATGAGTGCAGTAGGAAAAATGGGGAGGCAAGCACAACAGATCCAAAAGCAGTTGTTTCTTGGGCTGCTGTTAAATAACTCTTCATCTCAGAATGCCAATAAAGAAGTGGGAGCCCTAATGGTAATTTGGTCTGGCTCCAGACGCAACGATGCTCAGCAAGAAGGCACAGGTGATGGAACTGAGCACCCCCACCCCCCAAACTTCATTCCAGCTTTGCTAGTCACATAGAAATTTCCTTCCTCTTCCCTATAAGTAACCAGGACTTCATACTCTCTTCACACACTTTGCTTGGTCCACTGTTATTATGGACAACCGGGGAATGTCTTTATGACCTACAATATATTTTTCAATTGGTAATTAAATAAAACTGCGAAGGGAGCACTTTGGGGAGAATACGTCAAGGGATGAGCTCTTACTATATATGGCTTATAAGGGTTGCTGAATGGGATGTCAGAAATTCATTGCAGCTGGAAAGGAAAATTGTAAAAAAGCTTCAGAATCACTGAACAATACACCTTTATTTTTTTTATACAACGTCTTTCATTCAGTCATTGTCTCCGAAACTTCACAGAGAATGAAAAACAGATTTCATTTTTTTAAGAGCAGGTAATGTTGTTTATTTAAAGGGGGAAATATGCAGGATCCGGGGGGGGGGGGAAATGACCTCATGCTTGTGTAAGTCAGGTATGGTTGCATTTAAATGATTTGACTTACTAATGGTAACGCAGCCTAAACCAGAGTGAATCTACAGAGTGATCACCAACATTAGTCATACTCTGAGTTGGCTCACTTAAATGAATGGACCATTGATTTCAATGGGTCTATTATGACTATGATGTTTGGATACACCCTCCCATGAAGATGAGTGAGATGCTGAACTCCTATGGTAGTATGCTGGGCAGAGGCAGGGAACTTCAGACCTGGGGTAGGTGACTGCCCACTGTATCTGGCCCTCAGAACTTTCCAGGACAACACCCTCTTTCTCCAAGGCCACACTTCTAACAAGTCCTGCTTTTCACCCTCCCCTATTATTTGCCTGTCTGGAATTAGGGGAAGGATTTGATTCAGTTCACTGATCTAATTTACACTTTTTAAAAAACAAAACAAAAAAACAACCATCCATGAACCAAAACACAGCCATCCTTTGAGATTCGCACTTCTCTAAATGTTGTAGTGCAGTTCTCAGGCCAGCTAATGTGAGCAAAAACACATATACATGTGAAACGTGTGCATATATAGCATATATTGGTGAAAATAACATATAAAACACATGCTTTAGGTTGGGGAGGAAAAAATGAGACATTGAGATAAGTTGAAATTGGCAGATTTGCCCATCCCCATCTGAAATGTGTCCTCGAACTGAGATGTTGCATCTTACTTGCCTGGATAGAAGATAAAGGGATGTGTGTTGTTATACATGTACAGAAGCATCTGTGTACTCCCCTGGTGCTGGAGTATGAAGCTCCACCACTGGCTAAAGCAAAGCCTATTATAATAAAAGACATGTCCCAGCTGACCACAGACATGTGGCCCTTGCAAAGTTTCCTTGGGCTGAAGAAGTTTCCTCACTCCTGCAATAGGAGGCATTCAATTTTTTAATGTTCCCCTGGGGAAGAAAACACCACAATGCAACTCTTTATAAGTAAAAATCTAACATGTCAAGGGGAGGACTATACTGAATTCTTCTCCCTGACATGCTCATTTCCTACGTGCAGGAAGTTATTTACTGTAATGATAATTCAGAAATGGTATTTCCCATCTGCAGCTTGAAGTGCATCCTATAGTTCGGAATCCAACTATCTCTGTCTCACCTGAGCTGGAGGAGAATGTGATTGCACAGGGATTGGAACCCAGATTCTTCCAGGCCTGAGTCCAACTCTTTCTACACTATATGTGTGTGTCAAATGCCAATTTACCTGTACTCAGCTCTGAGGCCTTTTCTGACCCCATTCCACCTCCTTCTCAGCACAGTCTGCATCTGGCTAGGATTTGCTGCTAAAATTTTCAGCTGTTTCCATGTAGCATCCAATAATGTCGGTCTTCCTTCTGATCCAATCTCTCACACTGTCTTGGAAATTTAGAACGCCACCCCACCTTCAGAAATACTTAGAAAGCATTACATTGTAAGATGTTTCTTACAGATGGTCAGATGCTCTTCAGAGGAATTCACCCTCCAGAGCAGGAAATCCTTTCTGGAGGAAAAGGAATTTTAAGGCTCAAGGACTCTCGCAAAGCTACTTAATCTGTTGCATCGTTTAGATCCAAGTGCAGAAGAATGTAGGTGCCTATGGAGAGCACTAGGGCTGGTGATTAAAATTCACTATTGGGGTTCCACTTCCACAGCTTCTCAGAGCTAAAGTCTTTGTCTGAAAAGAGTAGATAGAATGAATGAGATAAAAGGAATTCATAGTCTTTAAGTACAGAAACAGTGTAAATAAAATGGGATAGCATGTTTTGGACACTGCTTTATGGACAACCTCCTCTGGCAGATGTTTAATAGAATCACAGAATTGTAAAGTTGGAAGGGACCCCAAGGGGCATCTAGTCCAATCCCCTGCAATGCAGAAATCTCAGCTAAAGCATCCATGAGAGATGGCCACCCAACCTTTGCTTAAAAACCTCTAAGGAAAGAGAGCCCACAACTTCCCAAAGGAGACCGTTCCACTGTCAAACAGCTCTTATTGTCAAAAAGTTATTCCTGATGTTTAGTCGGAATCTCCTTTCTTGTAGATTGAAGCCATTGGTTTGAGTTCAACCCTCCAGAACAGGAGAAAATAAACTTTTTTCCCTCTTCCATGAGACAGCTCTTGAGGTATTTGAGGATGGCTATCATATCTCCTCTCCGTCTTCTCTTTTCCAGGCAAAACATATCCAGATCCTTCAACCGTTCTTCATAAGGCTTGGTTTCTCAGACCCTTGATCATCTTGGTTGCCCTCCTCTGCACACATTTCAGCTTGTCAGCATCCTTGTGCCCAGAAATTGTGGTGCTCAGAATTGGACACAGTGTTCCAGGTGTGGTCTGACCGAAGCAGAATAGAGTGGTACTCTTACTTCCTATTTGCAAGGCATCTTTTGAGTGGCTTTGCTCAGTTTTGATGAGAAGGCTCCTTCGGTGGTGGAAAGTGGACCAGCCTTTCTTCCTTTCAAGAGCTCCACTCCAGTCTCACTCACTTCCACTCAACATATATGAGACCACTAGGTGATATTATGGATAGCTATGTAGCACTTGTAACTGCCGACAGCAGCCAACTTCCATCTTTTCTTAACATCCAACCCACTATCCTCAGTTCTTAGACAGTGTCCATGGCCGTCACTATTTCTCAATGACTGGGAACTTACTGTATCCCAGAGGTCTGTGATACTGTGGAGTTTTCCCTGTGACCCTCTGAGGCCCTCCTCAAATCTGTCCATTAAAAAAGAAGCTTTTAATTAAATTGAATTGCTGCTGTCATAGCAATAAGTTAAAACAATGATGCCCAAAGGGGTTTCTCCCCCAATTTTCCAATTCCTTTTTAAATTTTTAATATTTTATTGACCACTTCCATGTGCCCCCTGCTGTGATTCTGTGATGCCAAAAAGGTATTTGTGGCCTGTCATAACCTCCTCACCTTGAAATTTAACATCTCCATGCAGAATATAAGAATGATGAGAACAGCAACAGCAATAATGTAGAATATTTAAACCATCACTCACATTTTGGTGTGGTTTAGATTTCACAAAAGCCTAAAACTAGTGAATAGATTTGCATATATCTAAGCCAAGTGGTTATGAAAATGTTTCTCGATCTTCCCAGGCCAAGTACACTGTTTACTACTAACTAAGCAAACTTTAGCTGATACTCCCTTTTCTGTAAATAAATACATCTGTCAAATATGAATTGAACAGCCTTGTCCTTAACCATGAAGCCAAGGAACTTTGAATAATTAGAGGAAGTTGCCTTATGCCGCTCAGTCTGCTACACTGATTGGCTGCAGCTCTGCAGGGCTTCAGAGGCCATCTTGGCTGTGTGTCCTGGAAGACCTGCTCCCTTGCGTTGCAGGACTTTCCCCAGCTGGTCTGGAAGGGCAGGGCCCTGACTCCAGCTGCAAAAGCTGAGGACGCTGAACAGACTTTTGGGCTGTAGTGTTGTTTAGTTTGCAGCTGTATACTACTATGCTGTTACTGATACCCATAACATAGGGTTTTTTTTTATATAGCAATGGTACCAAAGAACATTTTTTGGCAGTGTGTGTGTGGAGTGGGAGATGAAATATATGCAAAGGTGTAGGGAACATCTGATCTTCCAGATGTTGCTGGAATGATGAGTCCATCATTCATGGCCATTACTACACTTTCTGGGGCAAGGAACATAGCTGCCAAGTTATCCCTTTTTTACAGGGATTTTCCCTTATGCTGAATAGGCTTCCTCGCGAGAAAAGCAAAAACTTGGCAGCTATGGCAAGGAATTGGCTATCTTTTCCCTGGTAAAGAGGAGACTGAGAAGAGATCTGATCGCCTGAAGGGTTTTCTCATTGAGGATGGAACAAACTTGGTTCCTTCTGCTCCAGAGGCTAGCATCCAAACCAATCAATTCAAGTTACAAGAAAAAAGAGTCAAACTAAACATCAGGAATAGCTTTCTGAAAGTAAGAGCTGTTTGACAGTAGAACGGACTCCCTCTGGAGGTTGTGGATTCTCCTTCCTTGGAGGTTTTCAAGCAGAGATTGGATGGCCATCTGCAGGGGCGTACCCAGGATCAAAACTAGGGGGGGGCAAGGGGTGGGGCCAAGGCATGGGAGGGAAGGGAAGGGAGGAAGCATGCACGGCGGAACAGGGCAGGGCGGGGGAGGAGCCGGAGCACGATGGCTGCCGGGCGAGGGGGCCGGCGGCGGCAGCAGCAGCAGCAGGATCAGCGGCAGTGGGGGAGTCTCCAGAGGCAGGTGGTGGAGGAGGAGCACAGCCCAGCGGAGCGGAGCACGAGTTCGGCATTCCCGCCCGCCGCGCCGCGCCCTCCAGCTTCCCGTCGTGCTCTCTGGTTCCCCGCCGCACTTGGCCTTGCCAGAGGGTGTGACGGGGAGCTGGAGGGAGGGCGCGGCGCGGCGCACGGGAACGCCAAACTCGCGCTCCGCCGGGCTGTGCTCCGCCTCCACCTCTGCCCGCTGGCAGCGCCGCTCTCGAGCGCCGGCCCTGCTTCTAGGGGGGGCAGCTGTCCCCCCCGCCCCACGTTGGGTACGCCCAGGCGCCCATGGCCACCTGTCATGTATGATCAAGTTGAGATTCCTGCATTCTTTCTTTCTTTCTTTCTTTGGCGATCACTGGTAGCCGAGTGAGATTGTCTTCCATAAACACGGTTTTAACAGTGAGTCCGTAAGTGACTGTGAAGGCCAATTATGGATCCACACATCCTTCCACAGTGGTTCCAGGCAGGAGTTTATCCCTCAGGGTCCCTTCCTACTCAACAATTCTATGTATGATTCTTCTGGTTTACACAGGGAGAATAATAATGGGGGAATGGGGGGGCAGCAGATTTCTCGGCTGCGGAGAGAGTGTATGGATTTGTACTACTTCAGACTGCAGGAGGGGGTGGGGATGCATGTTCTCAGTACTCCCCAGCTGTGCTAGCTGGGATGCATGAAAGCTGTAGTGCCAAACATCTGGAGGGCACCAGGTTGGCAAAGGCTGCTGGAAAATCTCCCACCCCCGCCTTGAGGAAGATTACATTTCCCCAGGCCCTCCGTGTGAACGTTTTCTGCCAGTCGAAATCTTTTCCACTCGATCACAGCAGGAAGACTTGGAAGTAAATCCCAGTGACTCCAGCGGAATTTACTCCCAAACCCCATCAAAGAAAAACGTCGAGATGTCCCTTGTTTGTACATCAGCGCTCGATTCTCTGCCTGGCCATCTTCCTTCCTGCCAGTCTCAGCTGGAAAGAGCCCGTCTAGTTATCAGTCCTCTTCTAGGCAGATGAAACATTTCCTTTTCGTCTTCAGAAGGTGCTGGTTGTGTGAGAGGCGCCTACACACAGAGAAGCATATATTCCCAGATAAGTAGAATTTTTTAATCGTGATTCGGGGCAGGAACCCCGGAGCGCCACGTTTCGCATAGGTATGCATACATCTTTGCAGAAGGATCGCGCCCCTCAGTCCTCTTTCCTGGGAATAAGACTATGACCATATAGGCACTTAAACCTACTCTGTCTGACACGTGTAAACCATCAGTCCATGTGACTACCTCAAAGGGTGTCTAAATGTGTGTCCCCCTCCCCAAAGAAAAATGGGGTTTGGCACCTAGAATCAAAGAATTATAAAGTTGGAAGGGATCTCAGTGCTCCTAGTCCAACCCCCTGCGTATCTCTTGAGAAATACGTCCCGTAAATTTAATAAAACTTTCTTCTCGCTGCTTTTATGCTGCAAACCAATACCCATTTTGTTGGGAGTAAGCCCCGTTGAACTCCGATTCCATGCGTGTTTACTGAGAAGCAGATCCATCCCGGGCAGATCTCATGGGGAGAAGAAACTTCATTCAGATTCGCTGCTTCTGGTTGGTAACAAATGGGAAATTCTTGCGCCCATGAATTGGTGGGGAGGGGGGACGACCGTTGAAAGCTAATGTTCAGGACCATGGAGCCGCCTCTAAAGCACCGTCCTGCGAGGTTGTGTGTGTGTGTGCATATCCTCCTTAGATCGAGATTTCCTGGATCAAGGGGATTCCTATGCTGTCACTTTCCTGAACCGGGCGAATCCGGAGGAGACCTCCAATGGCCGTGGTTTACAGCCCAGTCCTGGCTGTGCCTACTGAGAAGTAAGTCCCGTTGAAAATGAGGCTTACTCTCAGGTAAGTGGGGTTAGGAGGATACCCACTCACTTCTGAGCAAGACACCTCTAAGGCTGCAGCCTTGGCGCCTCTTTACACAGGGAGGAAATAAATTGACCAGAAAATGCAGCCTCTCCGCTCCTTCTCTGGGTAGACCGGGAAGGATTTTTATGAGCCTTGTTGTTTAACAAAGGGTCACGACAAAATCACACCCACGCACGCACACACACACACACCGTTAAAAGAAAGGACTGAAATGAAGAAAGCTGAAGCGGATCTTTGCGTGGAAGGACTTGAACTCAGCTCAGTTCTGCAGGTCATATTCCTCGGCTCAGAATAAGTTCGTCCCAATGGATGTGTCTTGCACCTGGCTCCATTTGGGGGAATCTAGTAAAAAAGAAAGCAGATGAAGGATGAAGGCTGCCCTTCCCTGCCCTCCTCCGGAATCGCAAGGAGAGTAATCTCTTAGAACATTTATTATTATTGATTTATTGCATTTATATCTCGTTTTCTCTCTCTAAGGCGCTCAAGGTGGTGTACACGCTTCTCCTCCTCCGCATTTTATCCCCACAACAAACCTTTGAGGTAGGTCGACTTGACAGGCAGTGACTAGCCCAAGGACAAACAGGGAGCTCTATGGCCCGGCGGGATTTGAACCCTTGTCTCCCAGATCCTCGTCCGACAGTCTTAACCACTCCACCGTCCCTGCCTGTAAAGATATTTTGAGAGAGAGGAAGAGGAAAGAACTTACAGCACGCAGGCAGGTCAGTCCAATGGTCCCTCTGGCCTCAACCCCCTTGGACTGCGGAGTCTATTATATTTGTTGGGACTACCCTACAGTTGCTTACCGGATGGAGAAGGAGCGCAGAGTTATAGCTCTGGGCAAATGTGACTTGGAACTACTGTCCTCGGCTTTCAGAGATCCAGTATCTTTTGCTACCTTAGACCCAACCTTGGTACACGTGAAACAAGCGGAAACTCCAAAATCCGAAGTTCACCAGCCAAACATGCCACAGAAAGCGAGACAAGCTTTCCAGAACTCTTTATCAGACAAGATGTTTCGCGAAGCAAGAGATAGAGGGGACCAGGGTTTATTTTTTCCAAGTACCAAAATTAGAAGGGTGCTGTAGCATGAGATCGTCCAGGCTCTGAGAGAGGTGTGTTTCTCTGAGCACATGCAGAAAGCCCTGCCTGCCTGGATGGGAGAGCTCTCCTTGGATAAGAGCTCAAGGAATCATAGAATTTAAGATGTGAAAGGGATCCGAGGGAAATCTAGTCCAACCCCCTGCAATGCAGGTCGGGGATATACTAAATCTAATATATGCCCATGGGGCACTGAGATAACTTTCTCACGAGGGCTCCTCAACCTGATCCATGCAAGCCCGCTAAAGCAAAGAATGGAAGCGTTTTGAATTTCAGCTCAGCCAAGAAAGGGGAAAATATTTTGATGGATTTGAAATCATGGGTGGTGGGTTCTGTTCAGGCATCGAGTTGGAGTGGGGAGAGAGGCTCAGCTTGGCTGTATCCAGCAATAAAAGCAATAAAAGGGTCTCCTCTGGCGTCAGGGACAAGACCCAGTCCCGTCGGTTCTGCTGCAGCAGGAAACAGCTACAAGGAGTTTGGTGGCCAGCAGATTTGATCGCAACGAAAGCTTCGCAGGGCCAGAGCGAACTTTGCCCGGCATGTATGACTGGCGAGCCTCGGTTGGTGGTTGATATCGAAATATGCAATATCAGGTGTAATGAGAGCAATACTGCCAAGTCCTGCTGATGTGAACTGCCCCGTTGCTTAAACTTGGATACATTTTAAAGGTTGCAGAATAATGGCACAGACTTATATCATTTGTATTTCATGGAGGTCTGGTCTGACTCCCTAAATTCAGAATGAGGAAAGCTCTCTCTCTCTCTCTCTCTCTCTCTCTCTCTCTCTCTCTCTCTCTCTCTCTCTCTCTCTCTCTCTCTCACACACACACACACACACACACACACACACACACACACCTCCCTCCATATCTATATGGCGAGTAATCGCCAAAGAATAAGGTATATATAGTACTATGAAATGCGCCAGGCAAACCCATGAGTTTCTCAAGTGCCGCCAGACGCCTAACAGTTTAAGCGCAACTAGAAAAATCCTCACCCCCACCCCATGCGTTTCGGATTCCGGAGCAAACTGTGCAGTGTGTTCGCCGACGAGAAAACCCTATTGAGCAAAACATTGTGTCGAAGGTTCGCAGGCTTCCGGTCTCGCACAGAGCTCTGAGTGCAAAGCGGGGAAGCTTTGTGTTCCTTCCGACGCCTGGCAATCCTGACCGGTCCCCAACATTTCTGAGAGGCGGGGGGTTCCATTTCCAAAAGAAAAGGAGGGCTCTAACATCCCTAAAAGCCCTCTTACTACGGTATGAAAAGAAAGGGTTTTTTTTCCGGGGTAGGAGGAAGAAAGTCCGCACCAGAGATGAGTGCGAAGGCGGGAAGGCACTCTAGACACGGACAGAGACAAGGGCAGACCGTTTTATTTATTCCTTCTGTACTCCGAGGGCTCGATAGGAGGAGCAGGAGGAAGGCGCCGGGTGGGACTTGGGAGGAGATGTGGGGAGTGGGAGAGAGGAGGGCGTATGAGTCAGCTTCCCTCCCTGTCAACTCGGCTCGGCTTTTGGGGGGCGGAGGGAAAACTGCGCCTGGGGAAGCTATAAAAGCGAAGGGGGTAGGAGGAGAGCTAGGCGAGTTGCCGGGGACAGGGCTGGAGCGCGGACCGACGGGACGGACGAGGCGCTTGAATCAACCTCTGCCCGGCCAGGCGCGCTGGGTCCTTCTCCCCCAGCACCCACCCAGGACTTTCTCCTGGCCTCCCCTCGGGATGTCCGGGACCAGCTAACTGCAAGCGGGAAGGAGGCGAGCGTGTCCCCTTTTCCCCGACGGAAGCGCGAGCGAGAGGGCGCTAAGCCTGTCCGGTCAGCCAGCCTTGCCTCGACCGGGAGCGGGTCGCCTTGGAGTTCGCCCCGCGGGCTGCTCCGGCAGCATCTGCAGCTAGAGGCGGAGCAGGCGGGCGGCGAGCAGGGACTGCCTTCCTTTCGCTCACTCCTTCTCCAGAAGCGCAGCCGCTGCCGCAAGGACCGAGCCACCCGCCAGCCCGCCCCCTCCAGGGAGCGCTTCTCGCGCCAAGCTCCTCGGAGTCTTTTCCAAAATGCCATCTGGGGGACTTTGATGTGCATCGCCTGAGCTTCCGTGAATGAGAAGAACATCGCGATGCAATAGAAGAAGCAGAAGGTGCTTTGAAATATCTATATAAAACGCACCAGTCAAGGCAAGAACAAGACCCACACCCCACCCCCAAACCCCGGAAAAGAAGCGTCAGCCTTCCTTTCTGGGGCGAGGGGAGATGATCATGCTGAGCTGGAATCAGTTCTCCACGTCGCGCCCTCTACTCTTCCTAGCCGCGCTCCTGGTGGTGGAGAGCTCCCAGCTAGACGGCACCAAGGTGAACTCTATCAAGTCCACGCTAATGGGCGAGACGCCGACGCAGGCGACCACCAACAGGTCGACCACCTTCCACCAAGGATTGGCTCTCGGGAGCAGCAAGAAGGGCAAAATCTTGGGCCAGGGGGGCAAGGGGCTGAAGCATTATCACCGGCAAGGCGAGGTAGGAAGCCATCCTTGCCTGCTTGCTTCTCTCTCTCTCTCTCTCTCTCTCTCTCTTTTCTTTTCTCGGTAGGATACCATCCTTGCCTTCCTCTGCTTGCGACCAAACTGCTCTGTATCAGCCCACACGATGCTTCAGGAACTTAGCTCTAACCCTCTTTTCTTAAAAACAAACACCAGTTTCAGGATTAGGAGGAGCTCCTTCCCCTCTCAGGTCCGTCCACAACATTCAGAGATATACTGCTCTTGAACATGGAGGGTCTCTTGTCTTGGGATCTCTAGCTAAGAATGGGTTGTAGCAAAATGCTGGTCTTACTCAGAGTAGACCCACTGAAATTAATGGACTTAAAATACTTGGCTGATTTGAATGGGCCTACTCTGCGTAGGACTTGCACTGCATGCAGCCCAAAGATAAAGAAATAAGAAAACATGACAACAGAGTAATGATTGCCGAGCCTGTACAGCCCCTAGCACAGTGTTTTCTCTCTGTTGTGTGTGTGCACAAATAGTACACTTCGCAGGGGTGTTGTGAAGGTAAAATGGAGGAGAGTGGGACTCATGAATGTTGCCTTCTGCTCCATGGAGGAAATGTGAGATGTATTACATTTTACACAGTAGTAGAAACAGTGGGCGCTACTAGGAAGAATGATAATTTTTCATTGTTTTGCTATTTGTTGTGTGACATTAGTGCATCCAGTTGGCAGAGGTGCAAAAATGCAAAGTTCAGCATGAAACCAGAACATTGTAAGACAGTGATCCTAAGCCGGCTTGATTGAAATCAGTGGGACTGATTGCTAAGCGCTTAAGGATCAGGATATAAACGTGTCTCCAATTATAGGAGAATAGTTGTTGCTCTCCTAAGTGAGGATAAGGGCATCAATGCTCACTCTCATAATAGAGGTCCATAGCTGGAGAGCGCAGGAATCAAATTCAGCTCCCTGACAGAACAAATCTCCACCACATACACTCAACAGTAAGAAAGACATTAGTGGCTGTGGAAAGAAGACTTGTTTCTAATTTATCTGCCGTGTGTGTGTGTGTGTGTGTGTGTGTGTGTGGCAGGAGCTGCAAACTCTACCCTCCATTCCACTACTGAAGTGTCCCCACACCACCAGATCAGTTGCTAGCCAGGGTTCGGGTGTCAAAACTAAGGTAACTGGAGATCTGTGATCAGATCTACCCAAACTGAGGGGAAAGGGAAATGAGTGGGACAGTGGAACCGGATGAGTGAGCATTTTATCTGCTCCCCTCCATAATAGCTGCTACTGCTTTCACCTCTCTAAGCCCTGGTGCAATTTGCACACACCCCAATAGCTGTTTTTAATTTATTTATTTTTAAGTGTGGAGATCTGAAAATGGATCTCTTGCACCATGTCTGTTTTGGCCCTTAGACATTCATAATGGAAGTTGGCATTGTAGTTGTTTTTTTCCATACCTGGTGTGGTAAGCACAGAGGAGGTGCTAACTGGGTGGTACCCCATCCAGTTTGCCTGACAATAAGGTTTCTTTTACTCCTGTCCCATCTTCCTGATACTCAGGAGATTATTAGGGACATTGTGCTCATATTGAGTCGTGGGGTTTCTCCCCTTGCCTCCTGACTTGAATAAGTTGAATAACTCTGCATTCTACAAAAAACACCCCAAACCCATAGACATTTGTGTATTGTTGGTGGTCTGCCCAGACAGTGTTTGGCTGCTAAGGTAAGACTGTTTGATATGCGCCACAAGGAGACAGACAGTGCAGCAACTGAACTGCTAAGATTCAGTCAACCATCAATTGTTTGCTAAGTCGCTTCATTTGCTGACCAAGTGACGGGCTCTCCTAACATTTTAACAGTACCTTCTGAATAATAGGATGTACGGTAACAGTTTATGACGGAATATGTGGTTACCAGGTAGGAAAATATATAATATTTGGGGAGGGGGTGAGTCACAGATCCATTGTCTGAATTTTGACCGCTTTCCCTCATTCTGTTAACTGCAAACCCTTCGGTTAAAGGTGTTAACAAAAAGATGTTACAGCAGATTACATTTTAATGGGATGGTATGAAACATGGCTTGACAGGCATATGCCAAGAATTCTATTATTCTATGTGCTACCATTCACAACTCAGCCCCGTGGAGTATAATTGACAAAGTGGCATCTTCAAGGAAGGAATCTTCCGCCAGCCTTGGATTTAAGACGGATAGTAAGTGGAGACAGGCAATTCTGCCATGAGGGATTGTAATGCTAGCTAATGGGAGAATTAACGAGCATTCTGGCTTGTTTGTTTATTTTTACCCATTGAGAATGTCGGAAAACAATGCTGGAATTTAGCCCAGACTATAGACAGTTACATTAGATCAGTGAATGAAGTTGTCACCATGTATTTGTGATCGTTTGCTTTGGAAGGGTTCTGCTTCATTGGTGGATAAGGTAGCAAACACAGGTAGTTCAAAAATAGTTTGATCTTGTACCTCCCTAATAATATGCACTATATTGATAGGATTTTCTCCCAGTGGGGTTTCCAATAAAGTATGTTTTTTAAAATAAAAAACCCCAATAAAATAAAGAGGGTCTTGCTTATTCCATCACAAAGTCATTGAGCCATCCCCCTCCCTTTTCCTCTTCCATTTCTATCTCCATGCCTTATACCATGCTGCCCCATGTGGTTGGATCGATCTCCTTTACATTCAGCAAATGACTTATGAATATTGTAAGCGGTATTATACAGAGTCAGTCCATTGATCCAGCATGACTCAGTCCATCTGCCCAGAATCTTCAGGGCCAGACAAAAGAAAATTCTAGCTTTGCTACCTGAAAATCCTGCCATTCGAGGTCTACCTAAAATATCGCTTGTTCCCTTTAAGCTCTTCACTGATAATTAATTTTGAGCCAAGCCCTCTCTAAAGTTCCATCTTAGCCTTACCCTCACTTAGAATCATAGAACTGTAAGGTTGGAAGGTACCATGAGGGTCATCTAGTCCAACCCCCTGCAATGAAGGAATGTTATGCACCCTGTACATTATTTACAGTATGCATGATAACAAATATCCAGTACATCACAGTAGTTGGGACAGAAGTAAGAGCTACGGCCAAGGTTGCTTTTCATTCTGTTTATTCACTGACTTATCATTCTCTGTTTTTATTTTGGTATGAGCTTTCGTGTGCATGCACACTTCTTCAGATACAGTGAAATGGAAGTTTCCAGGCACTTATGTAGAGAAGGGGTGGGGAGGGGTGGGGATGGGGAGGGGGGATCACTCAGAAGGGTGGTGGAAATGGGTGATTGACTGACTGATAGCTGTTGATGACCGCAAACGACTGCAAATGGTTTTGCATGAAAAAGCAAGGGTTGAGATGGCTGAAGATCGCTTATCATGTATAATGAGATAAGAACCCGATATCTCTGTTCAAACCAGGTCCCTCCATGGTTTTGAGCTTGGTGATAAGTTGCAATTCAGCAACTTCTCTTTCCAGTCTATTTCTGAAATTCTTTTGTAGTAAGACAGCTACTTTGAGATCTTGTATAGAATGTCCTGGGAGATTGAAGTGTTCTCCTACTGGTTTTTCTGTCTTCTGGTTCCTGATGTCAGATTTATGTCCATTTATCCTTTGGCGTAGGGTTTGGCCTGTTTGTCCAATATAGAGAGCTGAAGGGCACTGTTGGCATTTGATGGCATACACAATGTTAGAGGATGAGCAATTAAATAGTCCTGAGATGGTATGTTGGATGTTGTTGGGGCCAGTAATGGTGTTGTCTGGGTGTATGTGGCAGCAAAGTTGGCATCTGGGTTTATTGCAGGCTCTGGTACCAGTGTCCATGTTAAGTCTGGTGGTTGTATTATTGTGGGTGAGGAGTTGTTTAAGATTGGGTGGCTGTCTGTAGGCAATGAAAGGTCTTCCTCCCAGAGCTTGAGAAAGGGAGCGGTCATTGTCCAGGAGAGGCTGTAGATCTCTGATGATGCATTGTACTGTTTTAGCTTGTATCTGAAGAAGTGTGCATGCACACGAAAGCTCATACCAAAATAAAAACTTAGTTGGTCTTTAAGGTGCTACTGAAGGAATTTTTTTATTTTACTTCGATCCAGACCAACACGGCTACCTACCTGTTATCATTCTCTGAAAGTCAATGTCTGGGATGCCATTGAACACGATTTTAAAGGGTCAAATAATAAGACCTAGATTAGAACTACATGACATGCAGTTTGATGAAGTTCCACAAGAGTAGTGGAAAACTCATTCGCTACTAAAATGAGGAGGATGGCAAAAGCCTTGCCTTCAATGAACTCCTGCAAACACTTTTCCTTTTGATTTTGCCTGGGATTTTATTTTGAAATAGTTATAAATGCAGACAACGGAAAGGAAGAATGCATTTAACAATACAAAAGGTCCACTAAATTAAGGGAAATTGACTGATTGCACTCCTTAGTCCATCATGGGACCGTGAGAGTAAAACAGCCTGAGAAGAAGCAGATTAACTATCAAGAGAGTTTTAATGTGTAAGTTAAGTAGCTGAATCATGGAATGGGGGGAATATACAAACATCCTTGATCTGCTTGATAGATCCTTGAAGAGCTTCCATTTAGATGATAAGTGAAAACTGTAGCATCTTTTCCTTTCAAGTTGAGATTCCTTGCTTGTTGCAGTTGCTGATATTTTATCATCTCACAACTTCACTGCTGTATACAATTGCCTTTATGCAGCAACCAGGGTTGCTCGGTTTAAAAAGATGATGCAAAAGTCGCCTTTAATGTACAATACAGCATCCACAGCCGTTAGGTTTAAAATAATGCCATGCAAGAAAACTTTAGTACATAACAATCGCCAAACGTTATGATTTATATGATAATTTCAAACGCGTTCCACTCCTAAGGAAACACTGTTCAAGTCAGTGCTGTTTTGAAACTGGGGTTTCACACAGCGAACAAAGGTTCTAGCAAATGGTATTGGATCTCCCTATCATTGATGTAAACTGGGGTCAGTTCACCCAACAAAAGCAAGTGGCAAAGTCTGGACTCTTCCACAAAAGGCTTCAGGTGGGGTATTATTTATTTCATTTCTTTCTTTATTTTAAAACTGTACAGTATTGCCTATCTATCTGACCGGCTGGGTGTGGCGCATCACTCTGGTGTGGCAAGAGAGGATGGCAAGCATGGCGGGAAGATTCAAGGGCAGTCAAACTCACTGAGTTGTTATATACTTACGGTACATATCTAAGTGGCTCGTTTATATTTTGTGAATGATTCATGTTCTTATATAGCTGCATTGTTTTATCCTTCCTGGATGTCCCATGGTCATATTATAAAGTAGTTGTGTTCTGTGTTGTAAATCAAGCATGGCTAGGAGCTGTTTCTTTTTGTTTTCCAGAGTATTTCTTATCAATGGAAAAATTGGTGTGGCACGAGCAAAATTTTATTCTGAAAGTGTGGCCCAGAGAAAAACGTTTGAGAACCACTTCCATAGATGGAAAACACAATGGAGAAGCCTGAAAGCTTCTCCTCCGATGAATACCCCCCCCCCGGTACCTACAAACCTAGCATGCCAGTAGAAAAGCTCATTCCACTTTCTCCTTGCTTTCCTGTCTTTCTATGTGCAGGGAATTTTCTCCTTGACATGCTGCTTTTCAGTGTGCAGAGAGAGCATTTAGACATTATCCTGAAGCCTGCAACCACACAGTCCGGAAAGAACATAACCATTTGTTTCTGCTAAATATGTAAGCTATCCCTTTATCTCTGCTATGAAGCAACTTATAACAACAGAGCGGAAAGCAGGAGGGGGCTAGAATGATTAAACAATGCATCAATTTTTATTATGCCTTGTTAACATGACTTGCCTAATCACACAGACCACTTACTTGAAAGTAAGTTCTGCCGAAATCAGTTGGGTTTATTTCCTCGAAGTCGTAGTTCTGAAGCCTGGAAGGTTAAGAAAAAGGCGGGCAACTCTATGAAGAAAGGTTGCACCATTTGGGATTTCTTTTAGTTAGGAGGTGACGTGATGGAAGTTTTTTTAATTCTGCATGGCATGAAGAAAGTGGGTAGAGAGGAGTTTTTCTTCCTCTCTCATAACACTAGAAATCGTGGGCATCCAAAGAAGTTGAATGTTGGAAGATTCAGGACCAGGTCCATGCAGAGTGTGTGCCAGGGGCAGCCAGGTACACTTGTCCCCAGGCCGTGGAGAGTTAAACTGGGTGGGGGGGGGCCCTGCCAGGAGCCTTTTGGACTTACGCCATCATGCCAAGAGTTTATAACCTTATTCTAACAAGACTCCTGCTGCCCCAGGCCTCAGACAAACTCTGCTTGGGCCTGTTCCGGACAGTGAAAATAAAATATGTCTTCACACAGTGCATGGTTAAAACGATGAACTTACTCCCACAGGAGGCAGTGGTGGCCACCAACCTAGAGGGATTTAAACGAGGATTAGAGAAATTGGTGGAGAGGGCTATCGAAGGCTATTAGCCATGATGGTTAAGCTCTGCCTCCACAGCTGGAACAGCAGTACTTCTGAATAGTACCAGTTGCTGGAAACCACGGGAGCATGAAGCTTTCTCGTGCTGAGATGTGAGAACAGGATGCTGGACTAGGAGAGCCATCCAGCAGGCTCCTCTTATGCAAAGGACATTTCCAGAGTTGCCCATGGCAAGAGGGAGAGCCTGTGATGGGACACAGGGAATTCATTGTCACCTACAGAATTATGGGGAGTAAGTTTTACAGACAGACTAGAAAGTCTAGTTTGGAGGAGCCAAGGAGTAGCGAAAGTGTTTATTATATGAGCAACTATTTAATCTATGCTATAAAGACCAGACTTTAATGTACTGTGGCTGAGATCTGTGTTTTGGGGGTGCACCCTTAGGTATTCCTGGGTGCCATCCTTGTCTGGCTTGACACTCCTTCAAATTTAATTGTGGCCAGTATGTTTAACCCTGCAAGTATCTGCAGTCATTATTCTGTTATGAACTGATAATGATGTTCTTCTTCAGCTGATCATTTGCTTTGATGGTATTAACGGTTTCAAAGCTAGAAGTCTTGCCTTTAAGAAGAGTGGTTTCATATATCCTAAATAATTAGCACATAACAGTCAAATATTTTTTTGTTTTAAATAAACCTTTATTAGATTAGTACTTCTCCCTGACTTGTTTAGACTACAAAATATTGTTTGGAGGAACACAAAACTCTGTTAAAAGAACAAGGCTTCCTTTTCTCTCTCTTCATTCTCTCTCTCTGCCTGCTTTCTTTTCCTTTTCCTTTATGACATTTTATTTTTTTGATATGATTAGTTTCTAAGACGGTTCCCTCCTTTCATAAAGAGAGAGAGAGTAACTTTGGAAAAAGAGGCAAATGCACAAAACGAATGGGATAACATGGCTTTGTTTGCTACTTGTAGCTATTAGAAAGCTACAAAAAGTGATCCCACTGTAAATTAATGGAGTGCAGTTGGGATGATTCTGCCCTGCACATTAAAAATGATTCCAGGCTACACAAAAGAACAGGGTTCAGTGTGTGTTGGGTTAAACCGATTAATCAATTTGCCTTCAAAATACCTCATAAATAAATAAAGGATTCAATCTTATGTGCACACCTTCTTGGAAGTAAGCCCCATTCAACTCAATGGGGCTTCCTTCTGAGTAGACGTGGAAAGGACTGCACTGTTAGGGTGTGTCCAGAACAGCAGTTTTTCCATGTGATTTGCTACTGCTAATCCACATCAGAGCAGGCCAAAATCTGTAGTGCATTCCATTACAGTTTGCATTCCTGCTGCACACAAATGTGTGGGGGCCATTTCATGCCGTGTGCATAGCTGCCAAGTTTTCCCTTTTCTCGCGAGGAAGCCTATTCAGCATAATGGAAAATCCCTTTAAAAAAGGGATAACTTGGCAGCTATGGCCGTGTGCAATGAGACACATGGGTTTCCCAACAAGTGTATACACAACAGGGAGCTGCACTCAACTGTGGCTTTCTAGAAGGTGTATCTGTACGATGCAAGAGTTTTCAAACTCCTGCTTGTCATATCCAAACGTTACATTTTTAGGTGTTAACTTTGCAATCCAGGCATACACCTTGAAAAATAACATGTGCTCCAGCCATGCCTATTTTTGAAAAGAAAAGAAAAAGGCCTGAGTTTTTGCACAGCTGGTCTAGAGACTGGACTTGTGGTTCTTCTTTTTCCTGGCAAGCGATGTGCTCCATTACACAGTGCTTTGATTTTCTTGCCAGAATCCAGTGAAGGTTTTCAAGCGTCCTCCTCCTGATTCTTGACAACAGAGAACCATCAGGTTGTCCTGAAGGAAGTGCCAGCCTGGGCACTGATTCCTTAGTCACAAAACTTAGAATCATAGAGTTGGAGGGGACTTCAAGGCTCATCTATTCCAACCCCCTGCAATGGCTGAAACTTGTGTGTCAGCAGGACAGCACAATGTGTTCCAGTGTAACTCTGCCCCAGTCACTCTGGGGAATGGGCATTGCTCAGTGGTACGAGGTCCCAGGAGAGAGACTCGTTTCTGAAATCCTGCAGAGCAAAAGCTATTTAGAGTAAGCTGGACCAATGGTCTGATGTGGCTTACGGCAACTTCCTGTGCTCTACCACAAGCAGAGTGTGCAGGATATGATTAATATGCCAAAAGGGTGCTTGGGTGGGGAGTGTTGCACCCCCTGCTTTGCTTCTGTTACCTCTGCCACCTGTCCTCAAAAGTCACTTTTCATGCCGCCAAGTTTGATAGTGGACGCTACCCAAGCTGGGAGAGAAATGTTGGCACCACCATTGGGCAAATGAGGCATTTGCTTCAGGTTGTTGAGAGTGTGTGCATGCTACCTGCCATGCCCTTCACCCTCTAAGCAAGCCTGCAGCCCTTGGATACAGTTGAGGACACTGTCTCATTGCAACTGAAGCATAAATGAGCTCCCAATCTGGTCAGCTTCTAGAGGTGGAAGGGTGAGGACTTCACCTCAGGCAGTCCTGGTGGGGAGGGACCAGAACTTTTGCTTGTACATTCCTTTTGTGCTTTAAATCACACCCCCACCGTATGATATTATGGAGGGCTGCATTTGAAGTAGGGTACCTGTGCGTCTTTCTTTACAGACAACAATCTGATTTAATTCTGGTTTAGTAATACAGAATCAGAAGAGAGCAGCGGTCTTAAGATCAGCACCTGGACAGCAGACTGAACAGGCTCACAGATCACCTGGTCATGTATTCCCCACTAGGGTGATACACATTGTATTTCTATTTAATTTATAGCAATCAATTCTAAATTTGAGGTCTGGGCTGAACGCAGCTACTCCACTCTTCAATGGTGGGGCACTTCTTGAGATGCTCCACCCTGGGAGACTGATGGAATCCGATGGATTCCTGAATGCTCTGGAGGTATTTCCAGGCCAGCTGACCTGCCTGGTGTTCCCGTTGAGCCTCTTCTCTCACTCTGGAAGGGTGAGATGGGAAGAGCCATTGACATAATTTGTCCTGAGTGCCCTAGTCATTGTTTTGGAGCATGTAAGTCACCTTGGTACTCTAGTGTCCTATGTGAGATAAAACAGGAGGGTCAGCAGTTAGAGCACAGGGGGTGTAAATCTTGGTCCAAAAACTGACCAAACATGGATGACCAAACATTGCCCATCTTGACTTCTTAGAGCTAGTTCTCTGTAGACTTTGACAGTGTTAGGTAAAAACCAAGAAAAATATGCGATGCAGTTTTTTGATGGGGTATAATCGGAGATCTTCTTTTACATTTATCAATCACTTGATTATCTTTGCAATTATTATTTATTCACTCTGATTTCTAAGGAAGCTCCGTGGGTGGAGAATTTAAATCCAAACCAGAACATTTCTGTTTGGGTCCTTTGTGTACAATTCCCCCCCCCCCCCTGGGCTGGAGCATACCATTAAAACTGAGCTTGTCACATCCCGAGAAGAATCCCTAGTTCGGGCTTCATACCAGTGGGCAAATAAAACTGTACAACACTGAATAATTGACCACAGTATCCTGAAGGCACAGCCATAATAGGCCCTCTTGAACACCAAACATGTAACCACAGTATCTTAAATAATTAGTAACCCAGAGAATTCCAAATCCTTAACCATGGGACCTCAGCAAAAATTTCACTATGCAAACCAGAAGCAATTGCAGTTCTAGACGAGCAGTGAGAGCTGTTTGCCATTGTGCTTTGCTTTATAAAGTCTTAAGTGTTTATTACGATGAAGCTTCCTTGCTTACTGTTGGTGTTCCTATTCGCTTTTCCTTCCAGGGATTTCATCTTGTCATGTGGAGGCTCCTTTGATTTACTGCATTTTTAATATGGCAACTTGAAAGAGGGGGAAAAATACCATAATGTATTTTATTATCTCTACTATAATAAGCCCCAGCCTGTAGTCAAGATCAGAGCCCTACTTGGCTGAACCATGTACAAAAACCCACCAGGATAAGAGCATCCTTGATTGGATGATCTTGTAATTCAAACCAGTAATACAGCAAAGCTAGGAAAGCATTGGTATGATAATGATTTCCCCTGTATAACGGCCCTCCGTATTTAGAATGCAATTCCACAATGGGATGGGTGGCTGGGTGATGGGACAGGCATAGACAACAACAGCCTTCAAGCTTTGATTGCATAGATTAGTTTTGCAACCCGTTCCCCATATCTTATAATGCTGAGTGAGAGAGTGGGAGCTACAGACAAGGAAAGAGGGAGAGATGGATAGCAGAGGGAGTAGGGAGGAGAGAGAGCCCTATAGAATCCTGCCATGCTGCAAACCCCACCCATTGGCTGTAGCATTGATTGACTTTTCCCATGGGATCAATAGCATTTTCTAGGGAGAAAGTTCCCTGTACATCTCTCTCTAGTAGAATGTTGCTTCCAGAATTGACACCTAACCACAGCTTCATGGTAGAGCATCTGCTTTGCAAGTAAAAGGTTCATTCCTCGGCATCTCCAAGTATGACTGGGAGAGATCCTTCTTTGAAAGAGGCAGTGCAGAGTCTACAATACTTAGTCTAGGCAATAATGAGCTAGATTGGCCAATGGTCCTACCCGATATAAGGCAGCTTCCTCTGTTCACTTTGAAGAGGGCACTGGGCAAGGTGTCATATGGTAAGCCTCCTCCTCTGATGTTCTCATGTGGCTGTGGGAGCATTCCAGGTAGCATGCCTCTGAATACTAGTTTAGGGAGAACAGGCCAGAACCATCGGGTTGGCCATTCAGCAAAACAGGATGATGGAGTAAGTAAGCTCTTAGCTGGGTCTCCGGCTACTCTTTCTAATTTCCCACAATGGCCCAGAATATTGCTAGGCTAGGAACATTGCATACATTAAAAGGGTGTCTAGGTCCAGCTGCCTGTGCTGTTTTGACTCCCAGACAGGAAAAAGAAATCAAAGTGCAGCAATGAAAACTGCCCTATGATGTCAGATACGGATGCTGGTCTTGCTGGTAAGCATTGTTGCAGGACCTCTTAAGGTGCACGTCTTGACTTCCACATGCAGATGCCTCCTAATGCTGGAGGTTGATGGGTCAACATGTATTTGGTTGGAGATTCCCACCCACTCCCGGGAGCTCAAAGTGCTTTGGCAGCACCATCAGTTTGGATCGTATAAACCAGGGATGGGGCATCTCAGGTCTGGGAGCCAAATGTGGCCCTCTAGGCCTCTCTATCTGACCTTTAGGATTCTCCTTAGCTCACAGCCTATCTTCAGCCATGCCCCTCACCCGCCTTGCTTTGCATCCAGTGTTTTAGCAAAAATGAGTCTTTGAACTCCGATAATGCCTCTTGTCTGAGAGGGAGAGAGATGTGCGAACAAATAAACATGAGTTGCTCAACCAACTTTTGATTCGGACTCCACTCACCACCAGCATATGGCCCCTGGAAGGTTACCCAGGAGGGAATATGGCCCTCAGCACAAACAACGTCCCCCAGTTGTGTTGTAAGCACTCATTTGCACTGTCCATGGTGTTCCAGAACTTTCAACATCTAGAACTTTCAACACTGAGTAGTTGCATGGTGACCACAGTACAGACAACCACAGGCAATGACAAATCTGTTGTCCTATCTCTAGCTCTTTTGCAAACAGTTACCCATCCAGAAAATACTTTGTTCTTGTTAAAAGTTCTCCAGAAAAATATTATGACAAAACCGATTTGAGAATTCACATCTAAGAAGAAGACAATATGTTAAAGAAACTACTCAGCTCCTGCTATTTCTTTTAGAGAATTAGGAGATCTACCCAAGTATGCAACTGAGGAAATGAGGGTTTATGGAGTAATGAATAAAGAGATCTTGCAAAAAGAGGGAAAATGTATATTTTGTGGTGGTGGTGATGGTGGTAGAGAAAGTGTATAAATGAGATGAGGGTTTTGTATGGGACATTAAGCAGGCATGGCAGGCGGATGACTCTCCTAGGAAACAGAGCAACTCTGCAAGCACTGAGGAATCAATTCATAAATATATGCACTGTACCATTGTTGTAGGATAATATTATTAGTTATGTGTGAACATATGGAAGGAGGCCTTCAGGTGTACAGAAATCCCAGATGTCTCGCAAAAGAAGAAAAAGAAGAAGCTCTCTCCCACCACACACGCACACATTTTGGCACGAGTATTTATTTAGTGTGCTGGAAGTTCTTCAGCCAGTCTGGGAGCAGATGTTACACCACATGACGGCAGTAACCAATGGGAAGCCCCCAGATGCTGAGTCTCAAGTAGATGACATACAACAGTTTACTATTCACTCATGGGCTGAATGCTTTTTCATCCAAGGTTTTTGGGGGATGCGTGCCAATAACAAATGAAACAGTAGAGATCAGGATCTGGTCACGAAGGATCTGGGGACTCCATTTGTAACAAACGTTATTTACAGAGAAGCAGTTCAATTAGCATAGCCCTGTTCTGAGAGAGCTTGTGCTGGGCTACGGTATATATAGGGTGTGCATTTGTAGGGAAACCATGGGTTGTCGGCCCGCCCCCCCACCACTGAAGTGGCTTCCAGACAACTACAAAGCAAAACTGGCCACCAGCCTTCCTTTCTACAGCTCCCAGAGCAAATCAGAGTGATACATTTTACCTCATGTGCGTTTTGTTAAGGGTAATGTGTTCACTGAAGCAGAACAGCTGTCTGTCAAAAGCTAAGTTAAAAATTCACTCGATATTAAAAGTTTCATTGGAAGGGCTATGCTCCTTAACTCAGTAAAAATGTGTGGGGTTTTTTTGCAATTGTTTGAATTAATATAATGCTTCCAAAATGCTTTTTTGGAGTGCTTGTAAAATTCTGGGCTTGTTCCCCCCCCCCAACATTTACTATCTTCCAGAACTTCCCTTGTAAGGAAATGGTTTTTTAACCAGAAGAATCCTCTTGAAATTATAATATTTTTTCTTCCAAAGGGGTCCTCGCCACAGCAGCTGCAACAAATTGAAAGTGAACTTTACTCTCAATTGGTGTTTCAGATTTAAAAGTATGAGTGACCAAGTAATTATGATTATTATAACCTGCAAGACAACTTATTGGGAACTGGATCTTTTTTTAAAAAAAGCAACAACACAACCCTCCCCCCAGATTATATTAAAATAAAGCAGGTAAAAAGCAGCAAGTAGGGGTTTTGAGAAAAGTTTATCAATAGAAAAGTATTGTACTTGAGTCTATCAAGTTAGCCAGATTTCATGTATCATATGAAAATGTGTAGCTATGTTTGAAGTATGCAAGATAAAATCCCACCAAATACCACAGCATTTTTCAGGATTATCTGAACTCTTAGGAATTGGATCTTTTGATACAGAATTTACCAGCAAAACAGAACAACAAGCATTATTCACAAAACTATCCCTGATATCTGATGTCTAGAAATACTGTATGTACATTGAGGGAGATGCATCTCTCAGCTGAATTCAGGGTTATTTGCCCCTGTTTTGACCTCTTCTTCTGTGAGATGTTCATACGTTTATATTTTCCAAAATTTTCCTCTTTCTTTCTTTCTTTCTTTCTTTCTTTCTTTCTTTCTTTCTTTCTTTCTTTCTTTCTTCTCAGTTGCTCCCATTCCTTCTAAAACAGGGATGGAGACCTGTGCCCCCCCCAATATTACTGTTCCCATAACCCCTGACTATTGGCCATGGCAGCTGAGGTTGATGGGAATTAGAGTCCGGAGGGCCACAGATTCTCCCTTTTGATTCTAGAACAAAAAGGGAAGAGCGAGTGAGATTTCAACAACAGTGTGTGTGCATGTGCAAAGGAAGATGCTCACCATGGTTTAAGCTAGGAGTGCAGGATTAATTTTCTGTGGTTGCTCCTATAGCTGTAGAACTCCCTTCTGAAACACGATCTTTAATAATGGAGACACATAAAATATAAAATAAAATAAAATAAAGTAAAAAAAAAAAATCTTGCCCACTCTTACTTCTTGGTTTGCTGTGTAGTTTTCAAGAGTAGCACAATATTTCTCTCTATCTGTCTCTTTCCTTCCTTCCTTCCTTCCTTCCTTCCTTCCTTCCTTCCTTCCTTCCTTCCTTCCCCCACCCTTCCCTGAATCATAATAAAGCTCAACGTGATTTAATACAAGGGAATGAAATCACAAATGTATTGTGATGTTTGTTTCCTTCTGAGACACAACCTTGCCACTTGGGGTGCTTTCACAAGCTCTTTTGACTCCATTAGGAACATAGAAAGCTACCTTACATTCAGCTAGACCATTGATCCATCTAGCTCAGTATTGTCTACACTGACTGGCAGAGGCTTTCTAGGGTTTCAGGTGAGGGCCATTCCCAGCCCTACCTGGAGATGCCGGGGCTTGAACCTGGAACCTTCTGCCTAAAAGGTAGAGGCTCTACCACTGTCATATGGCATTTCCCCCATTACAATGTTCCGTTACTGTTCCAGTGCAGCACTATGAGAAGGAATTGCTACTTACAGTCTGTCTGTCTGTCTGTCTGTCTGTCTGTCTGTCTGTCTGTCTGTCTGTCTGTCGTCTGTCTGTCTGTCTGTCTGTCATGCTTTCCTTAAGCTCTCCATTCTGTGAAACTTTATGCAGAGTCATTCATACATTCCCAGGAATTTTTATAAGGATTACTGTGATGCTTTATATGTGTATTCCAGACGATTGCCAGTCTGAGGCCTGTAGCCATCATTCAGTAGCAATGAGATCAACACTGCACTGACGATCTGAGAGACAACTGCTGGGCAGGATGCATTTCATCTGCATGAAACAACCCTTTCACCAGCAACCCATAATCCTTTATTCCTACACTGATCTAATGCTTTCTATATAAAACTGGACAGGGATGCAAGGATGTTACAAGCAGAATTGTGCCTTTTTCTTTTCTTTAATGAATCCCTTCCTGGCCTTGCCGACGTTTAGAAGACAAACTGGTGCCCCATGTGTTCTGCAGCTGGGAGAGCCGTGCCAATTCAGACCGGCAGCTCTGCGTGTCTGTTTTGATTTTGCCCTTCCAGAAGCTCAGGCACCGCGTTGTTCCCCAGAAAAGCATCTAAGTGATTTCCCATTGATCAGGAATATGGTGCTAGTGGTAGAAGCAGTGTGTGAGGTGAGAGTCCCTATATTCAGAATGAGGAAAGCGCTCTCTCTCTCTCTCTCTCTCTCTCTCTCTCTCTCTCTCTCTCTCTCTCTCTCTCTCTGTGTGTGTGTGTGTGTGTTAGATGCAGACTTAACTAGGGCCAAAATTCTGGTTTTGATTTTCCCTCTTTGGTTGCACAGCATTTCTGCCGCTCACCTTTCAGCAATCAGCATTTGGGCTGCCTGATAGGAAGGGCAGAAGGTCAGCAGTAAAATACAGAGGGATCATCTCTATGGAAAAAAATGGCTGTCAGATGAACCCGGTATATCGGGTATTATTAAGACATTTGAGCCTCACTCACTTACTGACCCAGAGGGTACCAGTAAATTGCTGTAGCATTTCCCCATCAGACAGAAAGCTGTAGTTCGGCACTCATGCACTCCAAAACACTGCTGCTTTGATGCAAATGTCTAAAAATGGAACATTTTTACATCCTCTGCAATGTGATTTGTGAATTGCAGAGGATTTTACATCCTCTGCAATTCTCCATAACAACGGGCAGAATTCTAAGTGTATTCCCAATCCTCTCCTTCTTTCTTTACAGCCCTTACCTGGGGCAGCCGAGGAAGGTTCATTGCAGCCATGCATTGAATTCAAGACGCAGATTCTTGCCCCAAATAGGGCTTGCAGTCTGCATTGAATTTAATGTGCAAATCTACTTTGGCAGAGATCAACTCTACTCAGGGGTTCCATTCAGAAGTTCCAATTCCAGTGGGGTTAGTATGAGGTGCCAGAGATGCTGGGTCCACAATTGAGAACACACTTGTTCCTGCCCTACATTTGTGTGTGTGTGTGTGTGTGTGTGTGTGTGTGTGTGTGTGTGTGTGTGAAACCAAAATCTTGCTTCAGGCTGCTGGGAGTCATTGATCTCAGTACATGCATTAATAGTGTCATTCATTCATTCATTCATTTTTGCATATATGCCTGGCCTTTCTGCTGAATGGAACCCAGAAACAAAACAAATAGGATTAAAAAAAATTGAGATAAAAAGCAGAACTTAGCAGTTCACCAAGCAGTGGACTGAATCTACAAGTCAAACTAAACATGGGAAAATAAAATGAAAAGCAAATAACAATAAATAATAATAATAATAATTACTGTGTTATTTCTACCCCGCCCATCTGGCTGGGTTTCCCCAAACAATACAATACATCAGGGGTTTCCAACCTTCTTGTGCCCGTAAGCACATCTGGAATACTCAGTACGTGTCTTGGGCATCACAACATGGACAACACTCGATGCAGGACACCCATGTTATCCAGATCAACTCTGGTAGAGAGAGAACCAGTTCATTCAACATCTATATGGATATGAATGAAAGGAATCTCTAACCCCAACCTTCACAGGTGGATTGGAAGCTCTGAACAGAGCCTATATGTATACAAGTTATAGAAACATTTTACATGGACCTTGGTTGGGCAAATATTTTGTGCAAAATCTACACCGTGTATGCATCAGGCTAGGGGTGTGGAACCATTTCTCTCCCAAGGGCTGCATTCCTCAGCCCAGGGAGGGCCAGTAGTGGGTAGGATGAAAGCCAGTTCCGTTCTCTTTTTTCTCTCACTCCTCTTCTCCAACCAAGTAAGCTTGTTGGGAAGGAACAGGTCTCTCGTGTTATAGACCTGGATTGCCCACTAACAGAGAACTCCCCCCTTCCCAGCTTCCATCACCTCATCCCATAGCTTCCAAGTTCCGGCCTGAGAAATAAGGGACTGGACCGGAAGTAGCAGACCGGAAGTAGCGCTGCCGCCATTTTGGAACTGGGCGGAGCATGCTCAGAAGCTACTTTTGATGCTGCTCTGCCCTGTTCCAAAATGACCGTCACACCAGAAGTCGCGCTGCAGCCATTTTGGAACTGGGCAAAGCAGCATCAAAAGTCGCTTCTGAGCATGCTCCGCCCAGTTCCAAAATGGCCACCATGCCAGAATAAACTGGGGGAAAACAAAAAAATCCATTTTTTCGGCTGGGAACAGCTGGAAAAACGGGGGTTTCCCGGGGAATACGGGAGACTTGGCAGCTATGCCTCATCCACATGGGCTTTCCCTTCTGGTCCTTCTCTCCTTCTGGTCTCCCCCAACCATGTGAAGTTGTAGGTTGCCCTTGGCTAATCTAGGCTCTGTTCAGAACTCTGGATGAAGATATGAAGGTGGGTGGGTGCTTCCACAAGTACAATCCTGCTGCTGCCAATCTATGCTTCCATATAAAAAAGGAGTGGCTCTTCTGGTGGGATTGAGCCACAGCCAGAGCTCCTGGCAGCAGTGTCACGGTCACTTCCCAAGAAAGGCGAGGCGGCAAAGTGAGGGCTCTCACCAGAAATTTTTGGCACTCCAACAACATTTCTGCATCACCAGGCCACAGCTTGTCCTCCTGGTAAGCGGCAATCGTGTTGCTATCATGAAAGGCTGTTGCTGCAGCTCTGACCCACTGGAGCCTCGTAGGGTGGGAGTGGCAGCAAGGCAAATGGATGACAAGGGTATTGGCCAGTAAGACAAGTGAGTTGGGGTATGTAGGATGCTAACTGGCTGCCTTCTGTCGCCACTGTTTGAGGACATTGCCTCATTTTGCCTCACAGTAGCACTGGCCTTGCATGTGAATGGGACTATTGAGGTTTCAGCGCATGAGGACAGCTCTCACATTATTGAGGGATTTGGGAATTATCTTCCACACATGAGGAACGATATGTGGGAGGAATGGGGCCTGAAGGAAGCTTGCAGGCCTCAGTATTGTTCCCAATCTCAACTCATGTGGAAGCATGTCTGCTTCATGGGGAATGTTGCCCAAACTGATCCCCAGAGCCAGAATGTTAGGTGGGAAGGGCCTCTGCTCTATTTTTAATACATTCTTAGGGAGCCTTGAAGAGATTAGAGCCTGAGTAATAGGTTTATTTTGTGCTGGGTAGCCTCTTAACAACACATCTGTGGGGACAGAGTTCTTTGTTTAAAGAGACTCTTGACGGAGATACAGCAATTTCAACCACACCAATGAAACACGCTCCAAATCAGAAAGGCATAGTTGACATCATCACGACTGCCTTGGGAGCAGACTCGGGATTCAGCTTCATTGAATGACCCTGCGTATTCTCCCTCTCTCATATAATACTCCAGTATTATATAACCCAGGGTTATCCCAGCAATGAGAAATTCAGGGCAGATGAGAAGAAGTACTTTTTCAGACAGTTAAACTATTGGATGTGCTGCCACGAGATGTTGCAGTGCCCACCATCTTGGCTGGGCTTAAAAGAAGGATCAGACAAATTCAGAGGATCAATGGCTAATTTATTTATTTATAGCAATATTTATATATCAAAAATTCATTAAAAATATCAAAGTGTTGCATAAAACCACACAATAGAAACCATATATATATGTGAATGAAAATGAGAAATCAGATAACTCTACAGCTCTGTGATTCTATGATTGTGAAGGTTTTCAGCAAATGTTGAAAACGTGACAATGCTGGGGCTTGCTTCAGTAGTAAGGGGAGCGAATTCCAAGGGTGGCACAGCAATAAAAGGGTGGCACAGCAATAAAAGCATGAGCTTGAGTCACCGCATGCTTTACCACAAAGGTATGTGGCATCGTCAACAGATCTATAGCCATATATCTGAAGAACCAAGATGGGATGTAGGGAGAGAGGCCACTTCTCAGATCCCTTGCAAGCTGTAGCTCAGTAGGGGAGCCACATGTATTGCACGATGAAGGTCCCGTGTTCAATTCCCTACATCTCCAGGTCAGACTGGGAATGTGCTCTGTCCCAAACCCTGGAGACCCTCTCCCAGTCAGCATAGACAGTAGTAAGCTGGGACGACTAATGGTATTGCTTTGATATAAGGTTCCTATGCAAGTCCTGCTTGTGAGCTTCACATAGACTTCTGTGGAGGGTCATTGGACCTTTGGTCCAATTCAGCTGGGATCCTCTGTTGTGTGCACCAAGTTTATCCCTGTTCTCTGCTTAAGGTTCATTATGGCATTGATTACATGGGTTGCTTGTGGGAGACAAGGGGATTCTGGGGGAGGAGACGTTGCTGCCTTGAGCCAGGACTAAATGGTCCGAGTTCCCTTTCAGGCCTATTATTCCATGTTTTTTTACTTAAAGCTGCTAGAGCAAGCATGCAGGAAGTTTAAGAATGCTAATAAAAGGTTACTATAGATTTGAAGTAGACCTTTTGTCCACTTTGATGTTGAATCAGAAAGGTCTGGCTTCCTATGCCGGGTGAAAGCAAATGCTTGCATATGGTCTGAAGAAGAAGAAAAAAAACCATTCTTTTCATTCCCTCCCACAGCTGCAGTTTCCTGTTACAAGTTGTGATTTAATAAATATATTTAATAATGATTTTTCTTTAAAAAAAATCATTTTCTAAAATGCCCTTCCCTTCCAGCTGGAGTCACGATAAATACATATGTTAATTTCTTCTTCTCCCCCTCCCCAAAGAAACTAATAATCGCCATTCCACCCTAGAATCCCTCTCCCCTCCCCCCCCCACCAGCATCCCAGCTGCAGATTTCCAGCCCCATGGCATTTTTCCTTCCAGCTTTTATTTACAGAAATACTTCATTGAAAAGAAAAAAGAAAAAACCCAAACTCTCCAAGCATCTCTCCCAAGGCGTTCGCCATTGCTTTCTTACACTGCTTCTAACTGCTTCCAAAACAGGGCAGAACAGTTGGGGGAGTCAAAAAAAATCCCCTAAGGGGACCTTCTTGGATGGTAGAAACTGTCCCCTGGTGAGATAGACAATAATAGTGTTGCAAATTGTAACAAATGTGGCAAGACCCACAGCCTTTGACTGCGTTTGATGATTGTAACTCATGGTTTCTATCACACACACACATACAATGCAGCATGCCTCCCACATTGCTTTGAAGGTTCCTGCTGGGCTTTGGGGTTCCTCTGCCCCAGAGTACAAAAAGAACTTCTCATCTTAGGGCATCGGCTGACCTCTCTGTGTGTCTTTACATGCAGGGAGTTCTGCAACGCTGCCTGGGGTATAGCCAAGGATTTGATCACTAGCCTCCTTCTGCCTGTTAAAATGTGTCCAATGGCTGATCTCTGAGGGTTGCTTCATTTTCCGAGCCAGAAATAAATATCCATGTGGAAGTATGGGAAATACATTTGAATTCATAACCCAAGAGCCTTATGGTAACAACGGATTAAGGAACAAACAGAAAATACCCATTAAAATGCAGTTATTATTCAATTAAATGCCTTAAACCATAACAAATGTTCTGCTGGCTTAAGACCAGCATCCCAAAGACAGGCCTAGACACAATTCAGTGGGAACACCTTCAGTAGTTGTTTTGGTTTTACTCACCTGGTTGGGCACTGTTGGGATTGCTAGTTTTATTAATGACCTGGGCTGGGTTTGCTCATAGATACCCAAAGGAAAATGTGCTGCAGAAGTTCTTCTACATACAGTGGTACCTCTACTTATGAATGTTTCTACTTACAAATGGAGCTCCGTCTGCCATCTTGGATGTGGTTTAGATAGGATTTTTTCTACTTACGAATTTTTAGATGGGGTTGCTTCGACTTACGAATTTTTCTCCCAATGCATTCCTATGGGATTCGACTTACAATTTTTTTTGACTTACAAATGTGCGTTTGGAACTCATTAAATTCGTAAGTAGAGGTACCACTGTAGTTGGCTTTCCTGTTCCATTAGGGTGGCAACAAATACATTATCTGAGTGGACAATACTGGGTCCGATGCAGTATAAGTCATAACTGCTTTTTTCTATCACAAGAAAGAAAAGGCACCATAAAAAAGAGGATGCCAATTTGCATAAAACTTGCATGTGCTAATTTATACCCATAGATGTAAATTTAGAAATAATAGTTTAAATAGAAATGCAAAGAAAATGCTCCACATCGTAGTGGGGAAGGATTGTGCCCAGGCTATCAAGTGCCTTCTGGGTCTGCCTCCTCCAACCCAGTTCATATGCATGCATGATGCAAAGATGTACAAGAATGAACAATCTGCTCTTCTCTTGATGTACATCAGGTGTTCCTGCTTTCTGTTGATGGTCACATTTCTTAGGGGATCATCTGTTGGGGGCTGAATTCAACAATGGGAGGGACCAGACAGATCCACTTTTTTGCTTCCTCTCTGCCACCCCCCCCTCTTCTCTGACCAGCAAGCTGCTGTGAGTGGGTCACGGAATTCATGCCATAGGTCTGAATTAATCATTTGCAGTGGGCTTTTGAAATGAGGTCAAGGGCTGCATGAAGTTAAGCCAATAGTTGCCAGCAATCCTAGGGCCACAGCTTGTCCACTCCTGATGTAGATCACAGTGGAGTGTTGCTGGCCTGCTTCTGGCTGCGGAGATAGGAAAATATTAGCAGAGAACTGGGAAGAAGCTAGAAAGGTTGAGGAAGAGGAATGTACTGGCGTCACTTGGTCTGTTTAAAAATCAAGGGAAACTAATCACGACGAATTGCTCCAACAATGAAAATGTTAGCAATGCTCTTTGTGGATTTTAATAGTGTCCTATAAAAATGAGCAGGCAGTCTTATCTTTCTAAATTTCAATCATGTCCACTAACAAATCACTGCATGGAAGATGTGTGTTTTCTAATATCCCCTTGACTGAATGTACAGAAGAAGTTAGTCTTGGTTTTGTTTTAATGGCCAGCGTGGTTCAAATCCTTGGGAGATTTAAAATTCTTGTCTAGTACTTGCACATTTTTACTATGTCGGCTAGGGGGCGCACATGCTGAAAATACGTAACAGGGAAACAAACACCAGCTAGAACACAAACAGTAAGCAAAAAGGCTGATCATTTTTCTAAAGAGAATAAGGCTTCTGTCCCTACTTTCTGTAGAAAGGTAGCATTCAGCCAACATAGTTCTGTTTCATTTTATTATTATGGAAACCTGTATTAGGAAACTCCTGATACATGGACTTTTATATGAGACCAGCACAAATTATGTATTGGAATTTTTTTTGGGGGGGGAGGACTTACCTGGAACACCTGAATTGATGTGTTCTCCTTAAAATGTTAGCCATCTGCTTATGTCAGAACAAGGAACTGCCATTCCAGACAGTATCTCTGTGAACAGAAGATTAGTTTTTCCTGAATTGATTGCTTTCTTTGTCTTAGAAATAAGACCGCTTATAAATCAGAATTGTCCCCAAACATTTTCAATCACCGGCTTAGAACTAAAACCAACATCAAAATAAATAATAATGGCCAAAGCTGAAAAAAGCTTCTCCCCCCAACGTCAGCAAAGGCATTCTAAAGTTGTTGTTTTGTTGTATGAAGTGCCTAATTAAGCGGTCTTGCATTTGAAAATTGAATCCAGATTATTGTCTGCCGAGTGGACTGAAAGTTCCATGTCAGAATCGGGGACAGCCTTTGCAAAAAGCAATAACCTCAAGGTGGTACTACTTACTTCTGTGTTTTAAATTTTAGATCTTATTTGTCTTGTATTTGCATAGTGCTATTTTTGCCTTGAGATCCAAAAGTCAGATAAAGTCATTATTAAGTCTAATAAATTAATAGTAATTGGTGCATATGAACCCAAAAATATCAACAAAACTATCTGTGTATGTCTATTGGAACCTCAACAAAATTGTGGATTGGGAGAGGCAATTTCTTCCACCTAGCTATTTATCAGTTAAATTTGTATTCTGCATTTCCACCAAATGGTGCTGCTGAGGACAATTAACAGTAATAGTAACATTGCTGTTGGCGGTTAATCTGTCAAGAGGCAATGGATGAAGTCAAACTGCTGTGTTAGCAGCACTAAAGTGACCTCCTTGGGGTGCAAGCCTGGGCAATGTGTACTGAGGTCCTGGGCTGCCGCTCTAGACAACAAGACCACACTCTTGGCTTCACTGATGTGGTCCAAAGGAAAACACAGCAAATACGTTTGGCACCAGCTTGGCTACATGACTTCCTGGAAGGAGGCATACAAGGCATTTCCAACTGTCTTAGGGACTCCAGCTTTGTGTAGGGTTTACTCCTTAGCCTTTTCTTCTCCTGAAGATATCCTTCCAGGCAGCTGAGGTTTAGGATCAGAGTTTTCCTTGTCTTCCCAGGTTGACGACCCCCGTATGCCTCTCATAATCTTCTACAGCACATGCAGAAACCACCGTTGACCATGTTGAAATGTTTGGTAGTCCAGGTAGTAACTTATCACAAAGGCTGGTAAATAACTCATACAGACTGTGTGTGACTCTGAGTAGTATCACTGTGGTCAGCCTTATAAGATGGTGCAAGCAGGCCCAGATGATGGACTTGGGTTTTGAGGCAATGCTTTTGCATTTAGTGATTGCCTCCTCTTGCAATAAGACAATATCAACAGCTTCTGTTAAGTATCCCATGTTCAGTCTCAACAGAATATGATCTGGGTTTTCCATATCTTTTCGTCTATGTCCTTTGCTATAAACTCTCTGCTGGCTCCAAACATGGTAGCTCTCACACTGAATGGCACCAGTCATAGAAATGTTAATAACCTCTCTTAACTCGGTAAGCTGACAGCTTCTAGATCAGGTCGCTTTGGAATAAAATTCTTTTCTAGGATTGTTCTGATTTGACTTCCCATTCGCATTTCTGCTGGGATACATCCTGTTTTTATCATTGGTGTTGGCCCGTAGCTTAGCTGGACTGCCTTCTCCGCCGCAGCAGTAATATGGCAAAAGTGGTAAAATGGCTGCAGCTACTGGAATTCGGCTGCCATCGATTGGGCTGCATTGTTAGTCGTGAATTCATCTAGACTGCCAAAGAGAAGAAAGGTTGCGCTGCAGCAGGTAATGTCAGAAAAGGTTAATGCCAGCATCTTAATATAGGCACAACTGCATGGAGTTGTCTTGCACATATTGACGTGGACCACATTCCCTTTTGGGCCTCTTTCTAGAGGATGCATGCCAGTGGTGGGAAGCGATAGAGGCAAAAGTGGCAGAGCAATGGATTGAAATTTCACTTTTGTACAAAAGGCTAGTCCGTCCCCGTCCCCCCCCACCGCCCCTCGATCTGCCATTGAGCCAAGCTAGAGTCACTACCAGGATTCCAGGGCAAATACCAGCCATGCAAAGACACCCAAGGAGGGTGTGAAGCAAGACCCGTGAGTCTAGGGGAGGGAGAGTGGCTGGGGAAGGGGTATGCCTAGAGGCAGGCTTTGGTCCTTCAAATTTCAGGCACACCCTGTGCAAGGACAGAATTTGGCACCCTGCCTCCGCCTCTCACCTTCTGTTTTGCTCAGTTCTCTACACCCAGTGGTGTAGGAAGTGGGGTGTAGTGGGTGCAGTCCACCCCGGGTGTCATCACCGAGGGGCGTGACAAAATGGCAAAAACATGTGTTTTTAAAATAAGAAATTCCCATCACAAAATGTTAAGTAACTAAACCAGAAAACAACACTTGCAACTGTAAGTATCTTATTTTTCCTTCTCGGGTTACAAAACTTTTGGGTTACGGACTCTGCTAACCTGGAAATAGTACCTTGGGTTAAGAACTTTACCTGAGGATGAGAACAGAAATTGAGCGCCAGCGGTAGCAGGAGACCCCATTATCTAAAGTGGTACCTCAGGTTAAGAACGGTTTCAGGTTAAGAACAGACCTCTGGAATGAATTAAGTTCGTAACCAGAGGTACCACTGTAATTTCAATGTGTGTGTGGGGGGGGGGGGATGACAAGAAATTTTCTGCACCGGGTACCACCTGACCTTGCTACGCCACTGCTAACGTCATAGTTGTGATGCCTCGCGGCACCCCCTAGACTTGGCACTCCATGTGGTGGAACCGGTTGGGCTGCCCTAAATGCACCTCTGGACATGGCCTGGGGAAAGTACCAAGGGCCAGACAGAGAACTATGTTTTTCCTCTTGGCCTGATGCTCATCATATTATATCCCACCCTTTTCCCTGTCAGGGACTCCATGCAGCTTATAACTAAAATAGAAACAGGTAAAGGTAATCAACAGCACAATCCTATACCCAATTACTTGAGAGTAAGTACCATTGAACACAGTAGGACTTTACCTACTCATAGAACTGCCATGCAAAAGGTTAACATTGGCTGGACTGTGGTCTTAGCGTTTAATAGTGGCATTCCTGCCATTAGTAGTTCTGCTTGATTAAAAGGAAATGCGGTGAGACTAGCATTGTTTTAAGATTGCCTTTGTGAAAGCACTCACGAGAAGTTGTGGAATAATAATCAGTGCACCGGTGGAAGCAATTGCTGCAGTTGGTCTCCCTGAGTAAGTGAAGCAAGCTTTTGCATGCAACTGCCATGCTGGGTTGGGAACTGATCACACAGAACAGTGCTGTGCATATGTTTCAGATGATTCAGCTGCTTGCACCCAACATCTGGATATTGTTCATGCAGTCCCTGGATCATCAGGGCTAGCCTGAGACTTTTTACTCCCTGAGGCAAAGGATAAGATGGCGTTCCCTTCCCAGTCTACATACAGAAGCTGACCAGATGGGGAGTCTAATCATATGACACTGGCAACATTCTTCACAACTCCTGGGGCAGCAGGATAGCTTTTGGAGGGCAGAGGGACAGGACACTTCTGTCCTCCAACAGAGAGGATTAGGGAGAACAGCTTGGTTGCGGCTTCTACGGCCCTTGAAATCTGTCTCCCGAAGTAGTCACCTCACTTAATGGCAGGCCAATGCCAAATGGATGCACATACATACACAAACCTGGTGGTCAGTGCTGTCAGTTTCTGTAACATCAATACCATGTTTAGAGGGTGGGAAGGCTGAATTCAGAGGTGATGGGCTCCAACCCATCTGGTAGCACCAACCATTTCTGAGGTTCTCACATGCACTAATGCACACAGCAGGCTTGTTTGTGTAGGAATCTTTGAATTACAGCCTGCAAGTGTTGAGGACGGGGTGGCATAAGCTAAAAAGATGCCTCTGGGAAGTCTTGCAAGCAGAACACAAGGGCAAAACATCTCTCCTGAACTTGTTCTCCACAACTGGTATTCAGAGACGTGCTATTTCCAATCCTTGAGGTAGTATATAGCCTTTATCTTCCTCAAACATGCCTTGTTCTCTTCAAATGCAATCTAATTTGGTGGCTATCACCACATGTCATGGTAGCCAACTCCACAGGTTCACTGTGCATTATATGAAAAACTGTACTTCCCATTCATTGTCCTGAATATCCCACCATTCAGTCTTTCTTGGATGGCCTGAGGTTCTAGTATTGCGAGGGAGGGAACTAAATGTCTCCTAGTCTAATTCCTCACTACCATACATACTATTATGTCTGACCCTCCACTTAACCCTTTCTTCTGAACTGAAAAGCCCTAAGCATTCTAAACCTTTTCCTCATATAAGGTAAAGGTAAAAAACCCCATGACAGTTAAGTCCAATCAAAGGCGACTATGGGGTTGCGACACTCGTCTTGCTTTCAGGCCAAGGGAGCCTGTGTTTGTACACAGACAGCTTTCTGGGTCATGTGGCCAGCATGACTAAACCGCTACTGGCGCAACGGGACACTGTGACGGAAGCCAGAGCGCATGGAAACACCGTTTACCTTTCCGCTGGCACAGCGGTACCTATTTATCTACTTTCACTGGCATGCTTGCGAACTGCTAAGTTGGCAGGAGCTGAGCATTTCGTGCAACCCCTTGATCATTTTGGTCGACCTTTTCTAGAGTTTTTCAGCAACCAGAACTTGACTGTTATAATATCAGGGCACCAGGGCTGCATCACCAGTATCTCCTTGCAGGGGCGGAGCAAGCGGGTGGCGGTACGCCCCGGGCACCGCCCTGCAGGGGATGTCACTCAGGGCCACGCCCCCACCCCGCGATCGGCGGCTCCAAAGCCCCGCGGCGCACCCGCAATGCTGAGCAGGCTTTTTACCTGGAGTTTGTAGCTGGAGCGAGGCGTGCGGCTTTGGAGGCGCTGGGGGGCGGCAATACCCTGCCACATAACGGGCAATTTGCCGCCCCGGGTGTTGCGGCGCCTCGCTACGCCCCTGTCTCCTTGGAAGTTCTAGACTTGGCCATGAGAAAAGGCATGCAGGGCATCAGTTGTGCAGGAGATCTCCCGACTCCAAGGAGCAGAAAGTGGCAGGGATATTTAACCTGGTGATTAAAAGTGCCTAAAGCACATTTCAGTCCCCCTTATGGCTAGAGTGCCCCAGCACATAGGGAATCACTGGTTTACAGATTTCACAAGATGTTTTGCCTAATATTTAACTCCCACCTACATTTTCATGCTGACTTTTCACCAAGTAATGGTAGCAACCAAGAACTTTTAATTTTTTCTTTAGCTCTGTGTAGGACCCTTACATGCTGGGCTGCTGGCAACATGGAGGAAGGAAGTTGCATGTGCATGTTTTGCTTTTTTATGAATAATCACATGACACGTTGAACAAAACCAGCTGAACTTTATACAGTATTGAGGTTAAAGAGCTATAATCATGCCTATGCATTGTATATATTGATGGCCCACTTTTCATGATGGATGCTCTGTAGATTAAACACCAGGGTTGTAATTTTCCGTAGCCTCATGTTCTACCAACGCTCAGAATATTTGTCACAACTGCGGCTTTGCAGTTTACAACACTGACACAGAAAAATTTCCTTTTAAAAAGACATTGTGCTATAGCTTGAGAAGTAATGGTCTTAAAGTTGCTGCTTTTCAGAAACAATTCCCAGAAACACTAGGGAAATCAGAGGGACTTTCAAGTTTTTCTGGAGATCAGTCATAAAAAAACATGTTTTGTATGAAGAAAACCCTAGTTTCAAGGCCTGGCATCTTCAGTGAAGAGGATCAAGTGGCAGCTATTGAGAAAGGTTTCAGCCCAAGTCTCTGCAGATCCACCGTCAGTCAGGGTGGCAAGCAGCTTAAATAGTACGTTGACCTAGCATAGAAGCATTTCCAATGGGGTGTAACAATTCCAGCACCAGAACAACACTTTAATATATGGAATTGCTTGGGCTCTGCAAACTGACAAGTATCCCGGGTCTTATCAGCTGTGGCACTCAGATTTTAGCAGCAAGGAGTCAGCAGCAAAAGGCTACAAGCCACCATCTTATTCCTCACAGTGCCTTGGAGTTATGCTAAAGGTAAAGGTAAAGGGACCCCTGACCATTAGGTCCAGTCGTGACCGACTCTGGGGTTGCGTGCTCATCTCGCATTATTGGCCGAGGGAGCCGGCGTACAGCTTCCAGGTCATGTGGCCAGCATGACAAAGCCGCTTCTGGCAAACCAGAGCAGCACATGGAAACACCGTTTACCTTCCCGCTGTAGCAGTTCCTATTTATCTACTTGCATTTTGACGTGCTTTCGAACTGCTAGGTTGGCAGGAGCTGGGACCGAGCAACGGGAGCTCACCCCGTCACAGGGATTCGAACCACCAACCTTCTGATCAGCAAGCCCTAGGCTCAGTGGTTTAACCACAGCGCTACCTGGGTCCCTGGAGTTATGCTACACTGGGGGAATTGTGAAAAAAATTAAAACATGGCACAAAGACCCGGCCGTCTTATGAGGAGTGGGTGGGATCTAGGGCAGGTGTTAGCCCTGGTAGGTGGTTTTTTAAAAAAAATACATATTTTATGTATTGTGACTTGTTCTTATTCTGATTGGTTATAGTTTAGCAATGATTTATTGAAGTGGTTGAGAATGAATTTCTGTTTAATTAGTATTTGCTGATATTTTGAGGGTTATTTTTTTATTGTGTACTATTATAGTCCATTGGATTGTTGAATATCACTCTGTTCGATATAAGTTGCTTGTTTTCAAGTCATATTTTTTATCATGACTTATTTGTATCGGATCAGATTGTTATAAGGTGTGCGATCTTTGTTGCATACCTCCCGCTTGCAAACTGCCTTGTGTATAGCAATACAGAAAGACAGTAAGTACTGTATATACCCGGTAAGTTAAAAGTGAAATGAAAAATGGGTTATGCTGGACAATTACTTGAAGCTGCCAAAAGCTAACAGCAAGGGACACTGGCACCATAGTGAAAACAAAGATGCCATTGATAGCTGAAATGGCACACACACTTCTTCCTGGGCTTGATGGATTAGTCTTCTTAAAGCATTTAAGGAGGTGATTTTATTTGCAGTCACCTTTTTCAAATGATCTTCCTCTCGGAGACCATCCATCTATCTACATTCACATTGGTAGCATGGATATTGCTCACGTTTCTAAATTCCGAATTCAAGGCTGCAAAAGATGAAGTGATCTATTTTAGTTACATCTCTGAAAGGATGTTGAGATGCTTCTGCAGAACTGGAGACCAGTTTAAGTACAGAAGGAAGGCCTGACCTTGACCAAGGACACTTTAAAATCCTTTTGCCAACCAGCTAGTTTTCTCCTGTCTCACCTACTTAAATTTTCAAAAAGGCTTTTTATGTATGGAATGTGCTCTGGATCATACTTGTTCCCCAGCAGCCCTGACAGCTTTCAGAGATTGCCGGTGACTCCCAGATGATATGTAATACTAGAAACAGCAGCCTGATGCTAAACATCTCCACCTGTTCTCCATTATCTTCCTTCAAAAGAAAACAATGTTTGGCTAAAGTTACAAACTAATGGAAACCATTTTCACTAAATAGGTACATTTGGTCTTATGTAATTTGGTAGCTCATAAAAGGGAAAAAAATACATAGAAAATGGCTTCGAACAGAGAGAAGGAAATGAAATGGGGAAAAAATATATCTTACGGCTGTGATCCTCATCCCACTTACTTGGAAGTAAATCCTATTCAAGTCAATGGGGAATATTTCCAAACACATGTGGTTGGGGCGATGATGAAATAAAATCTGTATTTAATATGCAGGGCATGGATGGAAGAATGTATTGCCAATTTGACATGGTGCACATAAGGTTGAGATTCTGCCCTGCTCAGCTTCCCCACCTCCATTTAGCACAAGCTCTTTTGGGATATGTGCTAAACAGCAGGGGTGTGCACAGACCACAAAATTCAGTTCAGACCCTGATTTGGCACCAGTCACAAAAGCGCTCCCTGTTTTTCCTCTCCTAACCGTGCCATTTTTCTTATATGGCAGCCTTGGGGAGAAAGATTTCTGTTATGGCAGCAGTCTTTTCGATGCCTAATCCTCTGAAGCATCCCAAATTGCTTCACAGACCCCTGCAGGGTGCTTGGAAAAAAGCCTGCTTTGGTTTGGACCAGCCCTGAATCTGTCTGAAGATTCAAGATTTGTCCAAATCTGATGTGCACCCCTAGTCAACAAACCCAGAAAGGTTGCTGTTATGGCAAATAGAAGAAGGGTATTTTCACTCACTTCACATGCAATGTGTACTTTATATATTTCCTGGGGAAACCCCCTGAGCTTTTACACCTCCTGGATAACAAGGACATAGAAGTTGTCCCACACCAAAATTTAGAGCTGCCATTACAACATATCTGGCAACAACAACAACAACAACAACAACAACAACAACAACAACAACAACAACAACGTTAATCCATTCAAGCCAAGCTGTGGAGAACATGCAAGAGAATAGTTTTCAATAGCTCATGGATTCTATTTTCCCTATGGAACAAGTCACAGTTTTAGTCTGCGGTGTCCTCACCTACAAAGTATCAGGGCTTGAAAAGACACTACAGTAGTAGGGTTGCCATACTTCCAGAATTTCCTGGACACGAATGGTATTTCACCCTCGTAAACAGTGTCCAGGTGAAAATTGCTTAAATGTCTGGGAAAATCTGGACATATGGCCACCCATGTTGGAAGTCCAAACCTGGCTTGGACTGGCATTCCCTTCAGTGAGAGAGACAGGTGTCCTCTGTAAAGTTGGACCCATGGCAGCTGTCATCTAGGCTGGAATACAATTGCCACCTATCCATTTCCACAGGTCAAGCAGGAGCTTGGATCTATGATGAGAGCTGTTGCTTCAATAATGATGCAGCTCACCCTTATATAGGTGGAGGCTACACCCCTTTCCCTGCTCTCTCTCAGGCCCTGATCTATGCAGGTTTTTTCCATGTGATTCCATTTCCTCCTGAGGAGCAGCTAAGGCACTTCGGTGGCAGCTCTGGCATTCCTATCTGGCTTGCCATCTCCTCTTGCTCCTGCAGCCTGGGGTTGGTCTAAGAGCTGACCAGGAACCCAAGACCTCCAGACCTGGGAGCAAAATATTCAGATCTATTGGATTGTCTGAGTAACTAGCAATGAGGAGCTCTGTGGCAGGGTGCATCTACTCTTGCTTCTCATCTCAGGAAACTTCGGGTTCAGGATCTGAGCATAAAGGTAAAGGGACCCTTGACCATTAGGTCCAGTCGTGACCAACTCTGGGGTTGCAGCGCTCATCTCGCGTTATTGGCCGAGGGAGCTGACGTACAGCTTCCAGGTCATGTGGCCAGCATGACAAAGCTGCTTCTGGCGAACCAGAGCAGCACACGGAAACACCGTTTACCTTCCCGCTGGAGTGGTACCTATTTATCTACTTGCACTTTGATGTGCTTTCGAACTGCTAGGTTGGCAGGAGCTGGGACCGAGCAACGGGAGTTCACCCCATCGTGGGGATTCGAACTGCTGACCTTCTGATCAGCAAGCCCTAGGCTCTGTGGTTTAACCTTAAACACCACCTCTTTTCCTTTCATATATATCTAACATCACCACAAGAGGAGGGGGAAATAAGCATATAAAGGAGTGTGAAAACATGAAGTATCATAAAAATATTTGTTACTGCTTTATGCTCTATCAGAACTGCTCTATGTAACAGGACAGAGCAAGAGATACTTTATTCTGGAAGATCATTGACCATTGTCTCCCCCTCCACCCCATAGATGTAATTTACGCCCATTTTTGTTAATTAAAAGACTCCCAATGAGTCTAAGCCCCCAAATGACAATGCTTGCTTTTGAACTGAACATTTCCAAGTCTATCCCTTTCTAGCAAATTAATGCTTCCAGGTTTGAAATATGGCTGGTGTTCTTTACATTTTTTAGGGCTGTAAGCTGTTATCCACACGAATGGGCTTTGCTTGTATTGCTAGAACTCATTAACTTACCCTATGGAAGCCAATGCAACTGGCTATGTTAGGTCCAGACCATGACTATTTCGCTTTTTCCAGGGCTAAGTCAGTTAATAACATACTGTAGTTTTGATTTTGGCAAGGTGAGGTCCTTTTGTTGGTCCACTACAACTTTTCCATTCATTTGTATCATTTCCCTCCCACCAGGATAGGCAATATAAGTGCTGGCCTGACTCTATAGAACAAATTATTTCCCAGAGTCTCTGCAAGTATCCAACAGCTGTGGATAGCCTCATCATTGTTTGGAAGCAAGATCTGAGTGTAATGGATTCTCATGAAAGCCATTGTTTGTTGCTTTTCTTTTGAGCTTTCCCATAGCTCTTCTTAAACTGTATGCGATATAACAGATAAGGATACTACTGTGCATTCCTCAATGAATGTGTAACCAATGAGCATTTTCAGTGTCTCTGTGTGCATAAAACATGAGGCCAAAGTGAAAATATCCGAGGGGAATGTTCTTTACACCAGCTAGATTGTTGTAATGGGTCTCTAGAGCTAAACAAAGAGATTCTGCATCGGGGAATGAGATATGGGACATGTCTTCACAGTACAGTGAAAAGAGGGACCATGTGTCCTATTCTGCAGAGGACTGTCCTCTATTCAAAGGTGCCTTCTTTTTGAAAGGCTACCTGTTCCAAATCTGATTTAAACATAAGGAACCATTAGAGGGAAGAGGATGCAAAACTTTAAGTTTGTCCCTATATATATACATTAGCATATACAATTTTCCTACAATCTATCAGCCACCATTCTATGAGCACTGATCATGCTCAGTTCTCACTGGTTTGTTTTGGGTTCCCCCACTGTTTCATGGATGTGGGGTGGGATAATTCTCTCTCACTGCCAGGAATTGAACCTAAGACCTTCTGCATGCAAAGCAGATGCTTTACTACTGAGCTACAGCTCTCTTCCTGTCCCATCCCTTTGGAGCATCTTGCTTGCAAGCTAGTTGATGTATGAAAGCAGTGAAAGGTGACACTTAGACAAATGAGGGCCACCTGGCTTGCTAGTAGTACATGCAAAAAGGATCTAGGGGTCTTTGTGGACCACAAGCTTAACACAAGTCAACAGCTATTCTAGGCTGCATCAACAGTAAGTGTCCAGTATAGTGTCCCGATCTAGAGAAGTGATAGTCCCACTCTATTCTGCCTTTGTCAGCCCACACCTGGAATACTGTGAACACAATTTAAGAAGGATATTGACAAGCTGGAATGTGTGCAGAGGAGGGTCTGGAAACCAAGCCCTATGAGGAATGCTCGAAGGAATTGGGTTTGTCTAGCCTGGACAGGTCCTGGAAAGGACCTGCCAACAAAGGTCCGTATAGTTAAAGCTATGGTTTTCCCAGTAGTGATGTATGGAAGTGAGAGCTGGACCATAAAGAAGGCTGATCGCTGAAGAATTGATGCTTTTGAATTATGGTGCTGGAGGAGACTCTTAAGAGTCCCATGGACTGCAAGAAGATCAAACCTATCCATTCTTAAGGAAATCAGCCCTGAGTGCTCACTGGAAGGACAGATCGTGAAGCTGAGGCTCCAATACTTTGGCCACCTCATGAGAAGAGAAGACTCCCTGGAAAAGACCCTGATGTTGGGAAAGATGGAGGGCACAAGGAGAAGGGGACGACAGAGGATGGGATGGTTGGACAGTGTTCTCGAAGCTACGAACATGAGTTTGACCAAACTGCGGGAGGCAGTGGAAGACAGGAGTGCCTGGCGTGCTCTGGTCCATGGGGTCACGAAGAGTCGGACACAACTAAACAGCAACAACAGCAACTAAACAGCAACAACAACAAGCCTGGAAAAGACGAGACTGAGAGGAGAGTGATAGCCATTTTCAAATATCTAAAGGGCTGTCATGTGGAAGAAGGAGGAAAATGGAGGTTTTTAATCAGAGGTGTTATTTATGTTTATTGTTTTTATTTATTAGATTTATACACCACCCTTCATCTCAAGATCTCAGGGTAGTTCTTAACATGAAAATACAAGGTAAAGGCACAAATAAATAGTCAAAACAAAAACAAAACCCCCTATTTCCCACAAACACATCCCAAAGGCCGTGGATTGTTAATCAGCTAAAGGTTGGATGGACATCAGTCATGGATACTTTAGTTGAGATTCTTGCTTTGTAGGGGGTTGGGAGAGGGGTCCCTTCTAACTATACAGTTATAATGCTTCTATGCCTCTAAGCCTTTGTACCATTTGTTGCCTTAGCCTGCGGTTGTGTTAAGGGCATTGAGTTTTGAGGACCTTCCCTGAATATCAAAGAGCAGAGACCTTCGGGTACTTTATCAACGAAGCGAATGTGAGTTCTGCCCCCCTGCCCCCAGAGCAATCAGTGTTTCACTCGCTTTGTTACACATACAAAGTGAGACGGATGTCTTACAATATAACAAATCATTACTAATGAATCGTGATATCTGACACTCAGTGCCGAAGAAGGATTTACAGACGTGCCTCTCAGCAGCAGCCGTTTCCTGTATTAGGAAGTCGGACTTTGTAGCAGGCATTCCCGTTCATTCAACTATCCCAAGAGTGTGAAATTTGGAATTAGCAGAGTTTGGAAGGAAGCTATCGGCTGCACTTGTGCCTTGGGCACTGAAAGTGAGAAGTCAATGTGTCTCTGGGGTTTGCGTTCCTTGACAATTTTCAGAACTGGCAAGAGAGTTCATAATCAGTTGCGTCAACTTTTATGACCTTTTGCCCCTTTTGTAATGCAGAATTAATAGTCAGCAGAGGAAGGGTTGGAAGGAGACTGGAATTTGGTCACTGGCATCTCCCCCCATATGGTCAGGTTTGCATAATAATAATAATAATAATAATAATAATACATTGAATATCTTCAATTCGCTACTTACTGAAATTGTTGAAAAACCACGTGGGTTCCAGCTCAACACTTCTGCTGATCCCAGCCATTTAGTCCATGAAAATGGCTGGGATGATAATTATCATTTTTATATTCAGTAGATTTTCAGACCATGGGAATATAGACATTTGCAAAAATAGCCATGAATAATGTAGAGGATGCTGATGATTCAATTTATTACCTGCCTTTCACCCTAAGGTCCTAAGCAGGTTATGACATTGAAACACAACTTTACAACACAACATTAAAAACAGTTTAAAGCAACTAACAGAAATAAGGTGGGTTCTAAAAAATATACACCTCAAGTGTCAAAAGCCAGGACAAAGAGGTGTATTAGATGTGTATGTTATAGTGTACACTATCACAGAGGTACAGCCTGGTCCCTTTATATTAACAGATAATTTTATTGAGCATCTACTGTTGGTGTAGATACTGCAATACAACTGTGTGGCCATTTATAGAATGTGCAGTAGTATGAAAAAGCACAATTTGTGTGATCTGATGGTTCAGAGGAAAAGATATTAGGTTGGAACGTCTGAAAAGCTCCTCTTGGAGTGTTGCGGAATCATCCAAAACAGATACAGTCATACCTCGGTTTAAGTACGCTTCGGTTTGAGTACTTTCAGTTTAAGTACTCCGCGGACCCGTCTGGAACAGATTAATCCACTTTCCATTACTTTCAATGGGAAAGTTCGCTTCAGGTTAAGTTCGCTTCAGGTTAAATACTCCACGGACCCATCTGGAACGGATTAATCCACTTTCCATTACTTTCAATGGGAAAGTTTGCTTCAGGTTAAGTACGCTTCAGGTTAAGTACTCCGCAGACCCGTCTGGAACGGATTAATCCACTTTCCATTATTTCAATGGGAAAGTTCGCTTCAGGTTAAGTACGCTTCAGGTTAAGTACTCCACGGACCCGTCTGGAATGGATTAATCCACTTTCCATTACTTTCAATGGGAAAGTTCGCTTCAGGCTAAGTATGCTTCAGTTTAAGTACTCTGTGGACCCGTCTGGAACGGATTAATCCACTTTCCATTACTTTCAATGGGAAGGTTCGCTTCAGTTTAAGTACGCTTCAGTTTAAGTACTCTGCGGGCTATCTGGAATGGACTAATCCACTTTCCATTACTTTCAATGGGAAAGTTTGCTTCAGGTTAAGTACAGACTTCCAGAAGCAATTGTGTACTTAAACCGAGGTACACGTGCACTCACAGGAGCCTCTGCAGGTGGCAGGATTCACAGTAAGCATTTTAAAATTGGCCTATTCAATGATAAGAAGAGTAGAAATGGGGAACCTCTGGTTGCGGACTAAACAGGATAGTTAAGAGGCCTAACAACCTACTTTCCTCATGCTATACTACTGCTTGCTTTTGTGATGTTAAAACTCAGCTGGGGTGTCTCTCTTGCTGGAAACTCAGCACTGTCACTCTAGGGATCCAGCCAAATCTTTTATAAATTACCTTACACAGGTGATCTATATACACTTTCCCTCACAAGAGATTGTCGTAAGAAATGGAGGGAGAAATATGGTTCACTCTGCATTTAAAAGCTTGTATGTGGATCAGAAGCCAGCTGTCAATTACTTTCTGAATTCTACAGGGCATTTTTAGTTTAAGAAAATGCACATAAAATGCTTGGTTTTTTACCCAACTAAGTCCAGTCCAAGTAAACCAACTGAAACGAATAAACCTAAGTAAGTCATTAATTTCAATGGGTCTGTTCTGAGTATTAGCGGTATTGGATACAACACACGTATTTTACAGAAAAATGCAAACAGTAAAATATCTTTTATGGGGAAACACACTGAAAAGCATACAAAAATACAAATTTAAGGAAAGAATTCAAAAATTAGGGAAAGGCAAATAAAATTTAAGGTGGTGTGTTGTTTTTTTAAAAAAGCAATCTGAAAAAGAAGTAGATGGAATGGACTTATGGAGCTATATAAAACTGGCACAGAATGGAAAGAGGCTGGTCTTCCCTTCTCTGATCTGTTGTTTCCTTGGGGATTCATAAAGCAGCACATTTGAATGAAATTGCATCACAATAACCTTTCCTTGGTTTTGAAGAAATGCAGCAGTTGCGTTCTTTCAGGCAGAGTTGTCTGAGGGGTGGTAAATAAGCACAAAAGGATGAATGCACAATTGGGCCACCCACCGGACAATAAGAGTGACCAGTGTGAAAACAAAAAAACAACAACGGATATTTATTCTACAAAGGAACAACCCTTGGTCTGATGTTGTGCCAAACCCAGAGGATTTGGGACTTTTTAAAGAAGAAATGACTGAACATTGACTAGTTTCAAAGACATCCAAGAGGGAAGACGAGGTTCCCAAACGGAACTTTCAAGGAATATTGTTTTGAGAAAGCCAGTATGCTGAAGCAGATCAAAAGGCTATTGTAAAAGAGCAGAAGCTGAAGTGTACTGAAAAAAGAGCCATTGCAGTTGAGATCAGAATGCAACATCAGACAGTATTTCCACATTTTAATTCATTGAATGTATTTGAAACACCCTGGCGCCTAAGGACAGGCAGTAATACTTAAAGCAACCCAGTAAAATTTTGCACTTAAAAACACTAATAAAAAACAACCAAGACAATATCTAATAAAACCATGACAATTGAAATGCAAAAATAATAATTATAATTAGCGTTATGTACATAAAAGTAAAATGACCTGCTTTTAATTATTGCATTTATATCCCATTGTGGGCTACCTTGGACTAAGAAGGGCTGTAGCTCAGTAGCAGAGCACACGTTCTGCAGGCAGAATGTCCCCTGCCTCTGAAAGTGTGGCTTTGAAAAACTCATTTCTAAACCCTAGATAAGCAACTTCTAGTCAGTAAAGAAAATGAGGTAGATAGACCAGTATTCCAACTTTCACAGAGGTAAAATATATATTTATTGCTCCATTCTCTTCTGCCTCTGGCCCCACCCAGCACTGGCCCCTGGTATGTTGCTCAGAAGGGAATGTGGCCCTTGGGGTGAAAAAGGTTTCCTACCCCTGGTCTAAGTGTCTGACTCTCAGCCATGAAGCACAGTGAACAACCATGAGCCAGTCATCATCCCCCAGCTTAGCAGGGCTGCAATAGGACTCAATGGGTAGAAAGAATTGTGTTGTATGCTGGACTGAGCACCAATAAACATATGTGTGTCAGTTTTGCTGCTCTTTAATTTCAGAGTTTCACTTATCTAGCTGTGATTTCTCCAAACTACATTCTCATGTTCCCATTCGACCTTCATTACCTTGCCAAAAAGTTTCACCACCAGACTTGATTATGTGACAACAATCTCCCATGTGTACAACTAGCCTGGAATGTATTTTGTGAGTTCCTCTTGTTGAGAAGCAGGGACAAAGGCCGTTGTGGTTTCATTTAGATTTCTGTTTCTTCCATCTATCTATGCCTAGCTAAATAAAGTTGTCTGAGGAAAGATTTTGTAGTGTTGAAAAGCGAAATGCAGCACTGCAAACTGTAACATCAACATTGTGATCTTGCTATTCTTCGTTTTGCTGTAGAAGATTGTTGAGCTTCACCTCTTCATTAAAAGGGTTTAGGGAACCTCAGGCCAGGGGTTGAGTGTGGCCCACTAAGTCTTTCTAGCTGCCCCTTGGAAATCCCATACCTCTCAACCTCCCTGATTTGAGCACGACACCCCAGAATCACAGAAGCCATCCTGGCTTCTGATTGGATCCCGGAATGTCCTAATTTTGGTCCGCTGCTCTGTCACAAGTCAGCAGGCTCGCACCAGAGCGCTGGACCAAACAATCCTCATTTCTTGGTCTCACACTTTTGTGTGAATCAGCTGGCTCACACCAGAGCATTAGACCAAAAGATGGTTGTTTTTTGGTCCTGCATGCTCCCACAAGAGCTAAGGAACACAAAAAAACCGAGCACCCCAATTTTGATCACTGGGATGTTAGAGGGCATGAAATCTCCCCAGGCCACACCTCTCATTGGTGCTGGTTTGCACCCCAAGGGTTTTTGCCTGACTGGAATATGCCCTTTGATCACGTTGCTTGCTTGTCTGGATGGAGGATGGAGATAGGTGTGTGCAGGCATGTACGATATTAGCTACTGCACAAAAGGAAAATCCACACTTGCTGTTCTGCCTGCTTTTGCCTCTGGTCCTGCCCACCACTACCATGGGACCCTGGGAGGTTGTCTAGAGAGAAATCTGGCCCCCAGACTGAAAAAAGATTTCACATTATAGAAGCTTTGAGTTGTCCGAGGCCTTTTAAGCAATCTTGTCTAAGAGTTCGGTAGAGGCTGACACATGAGGGAAAATGGGGCACTGCCCTACCGACTTCAGTCCGCCCTCAGCCAGTCCCTACTTTGCTGCCTTCCTACAATTAGTCAAGGTGTGTGGGCTGGGGGTGGGGGTGGGGGTGGCCCTGCCTACCAGCTTCCTTCCCTAAGTCCTTCCTTCCCTAAGTGTCAGTGTTGCTCCTTGTAGGATTCAGCAGAGAGGATGGTAGAAAAAACTGAATTAGTGTTGCCCTCCTTGCCCTCCACCCCACCAGTCTCAATGGGTGCCAGCCACCACTGCAGCAGTCTGCTCATTGCAGGAAATGCAGAACTAAAGCATCCCCAGCAGACGGTGGTCTTGCCTCTGCTTGAGAGCCTTGGGCAGAGGCGAGCCCATCACCCCTTTAGGTAATAGGTTCCACCATAGGTTCCATCCTCTCTTATTGTCAAGCCATTTCTCCTAACATTCAGCTGTAATCTACCTTTGTGTAACTTTAAATGCAAAAGAGGAGCCTGCTGGATGAGGCCAGTGGCCCGTCTTGTCCAGCATTCTGTACTCATAGTCGCCACCCAGGGCAGATCTATACGGGGGGGGGGGCACCTATAAATATGCCATAAATTAAATCATTGTAACAAAAGGAAAAAACCCTATGTAAAACCGCATAGAAAGGTTTTGTGCTCTACAGCACCATCTGGTGTTGCATGTTTATAAAGCATTTAAATTGCTGTTTCTTAACTAATGTAGCTGAGTCACCAGATACCGGTACCTTCTCCAACGCTAGTCACTGGGGAACAACATCAGGGCTACTGACGTTGAGCCCTGCTTATGGGTTTCCCCAGAGGCATCTGGCTGACACTGTGGGAAACAGAATGCTGAACTAGGTAGGCCTTTGGTTTGATCCAACAGAGCTGTCCTTTCATTCTTATGTTCTCCCAAAGCAGCATGCTGACTGTTCAAAGTGCCAGATCTAACTCTAGGCCAGATGATAAATAACCACTCAGAGATTAAACTAAAAAGCTAACTAGCAGATGGGGGATGGGTGGGAGAGGAAAAAGCAGAGATGAAAGACCAGTAAGATTATTAAAAGAAACAAAACCTGGATGGGGAACAAAGTGCACAGACAAGCTTCATCTTTCAGTGACTCTTTGGTGAAGCACTCAGACATGACATATAAATAAGTGATAAAGTCTTCTTGTCACAGTGGGTATTACCCTCCCTCCCATGACTTCTAGAGCATTATGTGACTGTCGGTGACAATTATAGTGGTAATAGTTTATGCTTTTAACAACATGCGTTGTACAGACATAGTCTGAAAATGCATCCCAAAAATTGTGATCAGCTCTGCAGAATCTAGGTAAAGGTACTCCTGACCGTTAGGTCCAGTCGCGGACGACTCTGGGGTTGCAGCGCTCATCTCGCTTTACTGGCCAAGGGAGCTGGCGTACAGCTTCTGGGTCATGTGGCCAGCATGACTAAGCCGCTTCTGGCGAACCAGAGCAGCGCATGGAAACGCTGTTTACCTTCCCACCAGAGTGGTACCTATTTATCTACTTGCACTTTGTGCTTTCGAACTGCTAGGTTGGCAGGAGCTGGGACCGAGCAAGGGAGCTCACCCCGTCACAGGGATTCGAACTGCTGACCTGATCGGCATGCCCTAGGGTCTGTGGTTTAGACCACAGCGCCACCCGCATCTAAGGGACACATAATTTCGCTCCTGTTTGCTTTTTCTCCTGGCCATGAATTATCTCCTGGGAGGATTTATTTAGGCAACCCACTGCAAGAGGAGCACCTCTCTTGATTGTCGTCCTGATTGTCCTTTGGAATTACCATAAGTCATAGTACTAGACATGGGCATTCAAGTAATTATAACGTACCACTAATAAGAGTTAGACAAACCACAGTGGTTTCCAGTCAGTTCTTTTGTGGCTCAGTAACTATGTTATTTCCCTGTACGAAAACCAGGAAATAGCTGCACTTTATCAGAAGCAATGTGGTCTTGTGAGAGGAATAAATGTCCACCACAGGCAAAACTGAGATCATCAGACTCATTTTCACTTGGTACTTTGTCAAAATGTCACCTCCAGTCTCCAGAAACCATTAAGCATACTACCTACTTTTTTCCTATAATAAGAGGCAAATTCATTATTACTTTATATTCCTTTAAGAAAACTGATTAATAAGCAGCCAGATCTTCCAAGTGTCCATATTTTCTAGGGACATCCCTGATTTAGAGAAACCATCCCGGTTTCTGATTTGATCCCGGAATGTCCCACTTTTCCTTAGGATATCCCTATTTTCATTGGAGAAATGTTGAAGGGTATGGAGTTATCTGACCCCCGAGCCATCTGAAGGCAATCCTGTATAGGGAAGTTGTTGTTTTTTGTTAATGTTTAATGTTTTATTATGTTTTCATATATGTTGGAAGCTGCCCAGAGTGGCTGGGGAAACCCAGTAAGATGTGTGGGGTATAAATAATAAAATGTATCATTATGGAATGGAACGGTCCCTATTTTCATCGGAGAAATGTTGGAGGGTATGAGCTGCAACTAACACAATGCTATTTACGTTCTACTAAAGAGAGGCAGAAGGAATAAAAGATAGGCTTTGGAATACAAACTAACTGTGAGTTCTGGATTCTGCCAAAGGTTTTCCGTTTGAACCACGTGAACATAGCAGTAGTCATCCTTGGAGGCTTTTTGAGCTTGATTTCCACAAGTTGAATTCTGCAATTAAAGCACATTCACACACACACACTCACACACACACACACAATCTTATATAATTCCGCTTCATGGAGAAAGACCTTGCAACCCTGCTTCTTCTGGCTTCTAAGGGTCAATCTACATATTCTCCTGATCAACAGTACAATCTTTACACAGGAGAGATGATGTGTCCTACTTTACAGGAACAATCCTTGATCTGAAGGGCTTTTAGGAACAGCCCTCTCTTTGAAGAAGTCTTCTGCTTGAAGGCCTGCCCAATTCTGGTCCTGCTGGAAGACAAAAAACCATAAGGCCTCAAGATCAGGAGTGGTGGTGTGCAGGGCCAGCTCTAGGCCCGCTCCTGGTGGCGCGGGGCGCCAGGCCACCAGGGGCGCCGCGGCTGAGGCTGCCCCAGGCGCACCTCTGCTGTTCAGCGGCTTCAGGCCGCTTTCCGGAGGCGCGCGGGCCTGGGGCCGCCTCCGCCGCACGCAGGGGCGTCGCAACAGTGTAGCATGGCCCGCCACGCTGAGAAATGGGGCAGGGGGGCGCCGAAGGGATCTGGAGTGCCAGGGCGCCGGGTATGCTTAAGACGGCCCTGGTGGTGTGGATCTGCAGCAATATCGGGGGCACTGTTTCCACTTACCGGGGTGTGTGTGTGTGTGTGAGGTGAGGCAGCAATGAAGTTATGGTCTGTGCAG